>NC_134320.1:24074298-24723673 GCF_964195595.1 Calonectris borealis | reverse complement strand
CTCAAGGATAGAAATGAAAAAGCATTGTTTAAACAAATTACTAAGTGATGTTATCATGCAGTTAAACAAAAGTTGTGATTTTTTTTTTTCTTTTAGTCTTATTTTTTTAAACCCAGAGAAAGCGTAAGATACGCATGCAATCGTGGTCAAAATACCAGGGAAGCTACATGCCGCAGCAGGATGCCTGTCGGATAGACAATTAAAGTGGCCCAGGAATGACATATCCCCTCTTGCCAACATAATTAAGGTGTATTATTTGTCAGGGAGGTCAACGGTGAACAAATGTCCTAGCAAAGTGAGACTGAAAGACAGGGAAGGAGCAGATAATGAAATTCAGGGATGACAAATGGCTTTGAGCCTGACACTGTGGCATCTGACAGAAAGAGACATCCAGCGAGTCTGAAACTTCTGCTTGTGCTGTACTCTCTGCTGTTTCATTCCAGCTTTTCCATAAAGATGCCCTTAGCGGAGCATTTATAAGCTTTCCCTTAGACATGGTAAAAATGCAGATAACAGGTGAGAAAAAGGGATGTCGCAAATGTTCTGTATATTATTTCCCAACCAGAAGAGCCTCCCTATCTTCATTAACCCTGTATTTTTTGGGTACCTCCTCCTGAGTCCCTTGCCCATGGAGGGGTGCTGGGAGGACCAGAAGGTGCCCGCGGAGAAGCAGGAGCAGCAAAGGCAGCTTTGTTCCAGCCTGCCAAGGGAGAGCTGCATCCTCAGCTCACATCCTCACCATCACCCTACCTGCCTCGGAGTCGATATGTGCTAGAAGATGTGGGCCCTGAAGTCTTTCCCCTGACATTTTTTTTTTGTTTCTTGTTTCTCCTTTGTCTACACAAAAGTAAAAATTGACAACTATTTTTTCACCTGAAAAACCACACTTATGGACAAGGGCAAGTGCCTTTTTTTGCCTACCGATGGCTGAAATTTTTGGCTGCTTCATCCCCTCTAAAACCGATTTCCAGCAGTATGCAAGCTAAGATGCACTTGCACATATTGCGGGTTGTTACGTCTGTAATAAAATGTTTATAAGAAGCGGCAGACTGATGCAATTAAATTCCTTGTTCTTACTAAGCAATTATCTTAAAATCTTCCACACTCATGTATTAGAGATCGATGAGTAGCGCAAAAAATCCCAAATGTTACTTTTGCCTTTCAATTGGAGGTTAACAAAGGTCGCTGGTTGTTTTTACCAGATTTCCAAGCCTGGCGTGCTCCTTACATACATATCAGGGTTGACCATTTACAAAAACTACATTAATTTCAGTTCTGAAAACCAGACATGTTAGATCTGAGCCCTTCACTTCAGAGAAATTAGGGTCTTTTAAGGTCACTGATTCTAGTTTGGCCAAGGAAATATCCACATGTGTATTTTACAGGTTGGCTATGTAATGGCTCAGTGCTTTGCATATGTTATACTTTTCATGTGTAATTGTGAACTGATATTTGAGAGTTAGGGGCAAAATACTGTCAGAGGAAAAAGGACCTTATAGACTCCCAATATAGCAGTCCCCACACCTTTTAAATAGACGTGCACAATAAAATTGTTGGCAAAATAATATAACCTGACAACTACTTTTGTGGTATTTCAGGGATGGTGAAATTGCTTCAGTCCATTTTACCATAGCACACAAAATCATAAGCAGTATTCTAGGAGGTTGAAAATCTCCATATTTATGAATGAGGGATGGATGATTAAGATAAAAGCATCCCTGCTATTGATCACAGGCCTCTCTCATCTATTAAAATAATAAAACTACATAACACTGCAGCACTTAAAACTCAGCACTTGAAGAAGGTGACCGAATGCAAACGCTGGTGGTCGTGTCTCCCCACATGGCAGAGCGTTCCGGCTGCTATCCATCCCTCGGTGCCGAAACCTGCTGGAAAGCACAGCCACCAGTCCTCGGCACAGACCTGGTCTAGCTCAAATCACGACCTGGCTGTCCTTGCAGTTGCCCACTGAAACTCAGTGCTGGGCTCAGGTGCACTCAGCAGGTCTTCACCGCACCGAACCCTGTGTATAACTTGCTGTGTCGGGGTGACTCAACACCACAATCATCTGGATTTCCATGGGGATGGATTTTGGTGCAGCAAAAATATGTTCCGCCAGTCATTTCCTTCAGCAGGATGCCCAAAGAGGTATTTAGGGCCATGGTCTCCCTCGGTACTAAGCACCCCCAGTCCCACGTAGACTTGCCCCTAGCAGTACTGGTTTCATTAGCTTTCTAAGCCTCTCTTACCTTCTTTTGCAGCATCAGTGAGGGACCAACACCACAGTCCCACGGCATCAAGAGCTCCCACTGACGTGTTCCAGCACCAGGCTCAAGACACAGCTGTTGGGTTTGTGCACAGAGCTGTTAGCACCAACAAAACCTACCAGTGGACCAGAAACTGGTCTAGCAAAGCACCATTCGCAAGCTATCAAAATACAGCCCTGTATAAAATATTTTTATTACATATATTATTCTGGTTTTCTTAAGAAAAAAAAAAAAAAGATTTTTTTTCCAAGTGCAAATCATGGGGGTTTTAAGGCAAAAAGTGTGTCTTTTTGCTTGGCAGAGGGTGGAATATCCCAGTCACACTGGAAAACCACTGCGTGCTGGCCTGATATTAGCCTGGATCCAATTAGAAACACTTTTCAGTTTTAACCCAGGTGGAATTGCATGATTATAACAGCAAAAGCCTGTGCTTGAGAGGAAATGGAGAAAGTTGTTCTCGCTGAAGAAAGGAATAAAGGTCTGTTCAGAGCTCCACAAAAATCTCACACAAAGCTGGAGAGCCAGCACAGCTCTCAAACTGAAGATCAAAACCCATTTTGTGCTCGAGGTTTAGTACCAAGTACTGAGGACTCATTTGTCCCTCCAAGAGGGGAGGAAGCACACTGGTTTTCCATCAGGGAGAAAGCCAACTTCTCCAGACCGTGATGGACACCGTCCATACAAAACCGCTCCACCTAAGCACCTCTCCTTCTCAATGCTTGCCTGTACCCGAACCAACCTTTTAAGAAAAGCCCACCGATTCATCACGATTCCTTCCAAGAACTCGGCCAGTTTGCACCAGTCTGAATAAGGGGAAATACCAGCAGTTCCTCAATGCTACCCTCCCTCACACCGAAGAGGATGCAGCCATGGACACTGTGCAACTCCCGAGCTCAAGAGCAGCACACACAGACATCGTTTTTCGTGTGTATGTGCAGCTCCGACAGCCCCAGATCCTCGTGCAGGTCCCTGGGGACTCTGATAGTGCCAACAAGTACATGGTGATGACTTGCTTCTACAGGTGCCTAAATCCTGCCAGACTTAAAGGATTTTAACAGAGATGCTTTCATGAACTGGGGTAAAAAGCCTAAAACTCCATACTGGATGTAAGTTCTTCTGAATAAAAAAAAATACGCTCACACAAGCCTAATTACACTGAAAATTTCCTTTAAATTACCTTGAAAACCATGAGACAAATAAATTGCATGCATCCCTATGTGTATACAAAACACCCACCAAAAATTTGCACTGCTTTAGAACCTTTCTGTCTTCTGCTTCCAAGACACAAAGATGCTTTCAAGACCCTTCATAAATGTAAGCTTCCTTTATTTAATGGAAGTTATAATTCTAACAACCGTGGAAACACATGAAGCAGCAGCACCGAGAGAGGTACCAAATGAGGTGACATTTGTGGTAAAATTAAGGGAGTTGGCAATATGATAGAGGAAAATGCTCTATTCCACCCTCTGGTTCCTAGTTCCTACTTTTCTCATATAGTATCGAAGAAGAAAAATATAGTATTTGGATTTTTCTGCATCAGAATCCTACCGTATTCATGACCAAGACTGTCACGTAATTACAGGATTTGAACTGCAGAATCTGAATTAACGGGTAGCTACAGTAGGGCAACGTTACATAGCATAAACTGCAAACTGAACCAGGTTATTAAGGGTTAACAGCTAAGGGATACAGATAGCTTCTTTTTAATTACTTGCTGCAAACTTTTTGAACTCTTTTCCTGGCTGCTTTCTCCAGGTCATATTCAGAAGCAGCTATACCAAAATACTCTACCATGTGTCTGACCCAAACACAAGGAGGACAGGAACCTTCACAAAAGAAAGGAAAAAGGAAAGGAAAAGATAAAAAGAAAAATAAAAGCCTACCCTCAGTAGATATGCAGTCCCATATTAGAAATGCAGGAGGTTGAGATAGTTTGGATAAATGCCCAAACTTCTGAGAGTTTAATCAAAACTAAACCAACCAATCCTCTTCCCCTTTTGAGATTTGCCCAGCAACAATTACGATCAGTTTTAAAAACCACAAGTACTTAATAAAAACTAGAATATTATAAATCTTCTGCCACATGAAGCTAATAAAAATAAATAATAATAATAAATTTTAATGTTTAAGGCACCCAGGCCCAAAGGCACAACCTGTATTTGTGCCTCAAGTCAATGATATTAATAGTTCTAGAAATATTTGAATAAATGCAGTTTTTGCAAAAGGGTATTTTTTCTATATATTTGCCAGGTTTTAGACTGATTATATTGACTGCGCTAGGACTTGTAATGAGACTGTTTAAGACATTATTCCATTTACATGTTCATCTGACATTATTAAATCTCTATTTGTTTCTATCACAGCGAATTTATAAATATGTTCCAGAGAGCGTATTGTTGGCCATCATCAACCTCATTCTTTCCAGTTCTACATTAAAGTGCACAGCATCGATGCTGGCTTGCACCAACTGTTCAGCCTGGGATGCCTACAGCCAAACAGCCCCAGACATCTCTTTTGGACCACAAGAAGTCTTTCTTGATACTTTTCATTTCTCGCTGCCTCATCCCATCGGCTTTACACGTTCATTTAAGCGCAGACTATCCCATAACACTGTGGTTGCTATCATCCCAAACCCTGCGGGTGTATAACATTTCTACATCACCTACGCACTACAGAAAACATTCATTTTGAAGGGAAAGTGTTTGGTTTAGCTGGCCTGGTTCTAGTAGGAAGAGCAGCGGTAAAACATCAATCATCACTTTGAAAAGTTTGGAAATGATGGCTAACTGCAGTGTGATTTCAATGCCATGATCCCACAGGCAGTGGATTGTCCCTGAGCCCCAAATCTGAGCTTTTTTCCTACTTCTATCCAAGAAAAATTCCCATATAAATCTTCCAGTGGCTTTTGCCGGCAATAGGGATAAGTAAAAGCTCAGCAAAGCTATTTTAATTGCTCCAGTTAATAAAAATAATGCACTATCGAGTGAATGGTGTGTATTAATGTTTGGGAAACACACTATTGTGCTTTTCATCCTCGGGGCTGGGTCACAGCACCCTAGTGAAAGTGGCAGATAGCATGTTTTCATTTAGCATCATTCATTTGTAAAAACAAAAATCGAAAGCAAGCACACGTGCAAAAAAATCCTATTTGGGGAATATGTTGGAGCGCTTCTAGAAATCGCTGAAACTGTTTTCATAATCCTTCCACTTGTAAGGCCAAATGCCTTAATTACCATGAGACCAGCTAGCTACAGAGGGCTCAGAAAGAGCCATAAAAACATTTTAGAGTGGCCTGAAATAGCTTTTCCTCCTCCTAAAAATAGAACAATGTACAGAGAAAACACTTTGACTCCTTTTCAAGGCGACGGAGAAGTGTGAGGCCAGCCCCGGGGGGAGGCAGGGATCCCCCAGCCCCGGCACCACGGCGTTCTCCGCTGCTGCTCTCCCCGACCAGGATACTCTGCCAAAAGTATGATGCTGTCCTGTATCAAAACCCTTTTCTAGCCTGTACTGAGTCTGACCAGCCTTGGGTCGTGAGCCAGAATGATTTTTTTGGGAGGAAATTCCACATTTGGGAGGGAAAGGATGAAGCATTTAAAAAGGTCAGCTTGCCAGCAAAAAAAGGCAGTTATAGGAATAAAGGGGAGGAAAACATTTCCTGGGTCACTGAGTTTTGTCCAGAGCTACCAGAAGGAACTAATTCATATATCGTCTTTCACAGACTGACCCAGCTCTTGCAACAGGCGGAAACGTTGGGTTCCACCTCGAAAACAAAGCACAAGCCCCTGCGACGGCCGGCGGTGCCTCTGCAGCTCCCGTCCCCCGCTGCTGCAACCTTTGCAAAGGTGCAAAGAGCAATATAACATTGCCAAAATGGGTGCTTAACCCAGAAGTCACGCTCTTTTTTTTTTTTTTTTTCTTTTTTTTCTCAAAGCATCTGCTGCTGAAGAGGTCCCTCTATAGCACCACTTCATTAGTTCAAAAAGCAGAGGGAAGACCCAGGAGAAAAACAAACTCTCCGGTCCGATGGAGATGAGCCTCCAACCCTGGGGCTGGGGACCCAGAGACTGGCACCATGAAAGGAGACTCGGATCCTCTCCTGCAAAAAGACAGGCTTCAGCACAGTCTCGACACTGATGGCTTATTGAAATTTGGCAAGTCCCTCAACGTCCTTGCCTCAGTTTTCCAGCCTGCACTATGAACATTATCATTTACCTGTCCTTGTAAAGAGCTTTGTCATCTGTCGATGTGCACACCACTGGGACAGTCCTGACACTAATTTCTGCTTCATATTGGATCATGCAATCGTTATTAACCTTCCAGCTTTCAGTACTGAAGGGTCAAATCCATCTCAGCTTAGCAGATGAAGCTCTACTGACTTCGCTTAAGTCACAGCCGCTTACTCCGGGACTGGATTTAGTCCTGGGCATTTTTCAATTTAAAATACACTGGCAAGGCAAAGCCAGCCCTGCTCCTTCCCGGGGTGGTCTGATTTCATTTACAAGTATTTGTGCTGGCAAGTCCTATATAATGTTCAGATGCAATTGTGCCTGAGTATTAAATATAATGGGTTAGATGTTATGAATAGGAAAATGAGATAACTTGGTAAAGGAGGTTTGACAGCAAGAGTGAAAGAATGAAGATTCAACTTAAGCTGCTGAAAGCCTAACAAGATAAAGACAGGCAGGGGAGAGTTCCCTTAAATGTGATGAAAATAAGGCCTGAAGGGGTGGAATGATAGAGAGGCTGAGGAGTACATGCTTCAAGACAGAAGATGAATGTGCCCAACATGACAGTAACATGTAGCTAAATTAATCAAAGTACCCACAGCACTAAATAGAACCAAAACATATAAATTTATGCAGAAAATCCAAGAACAGCAGATGCGAGACACACAGAAGGATGCATCTTTTCTATCTAAATTAATTTCCCATATTTTTGGTCATTGGTTTTTATCATTCTGTGTCACCAGAATCGTTATAAATCTCCCTTTTACATTTTAAATGCGTGCCGCCTGCTTCAGCATTGAACCCACAGTTCCCACAGCACACGCTATTACGTCTCCCTATTAAAGACATCACGGCATATGCCATATATCCCGAAGCTAAATTACGAGGAAAAGTTTCCTAAAAATCACAGCGGCTCGCGACCGTGTGACAAAAACAAACTGTTACAACCACTAATATTTCACGTTGAAAGTATAATTTTAAGTTAATTCCATTTCCATGATTCATGCTGGATTTACAGCCTTTGTTGAGCCCTGTGTTTTCGCCGGGCAGCCGCAGCCCGGCTCGCAGCCGCTCCGCTCGCCCTCCACTGCCTCCCCACGCTGCTGCGGTGCCCCCGGCTTCTCTGGGGACTTCTCCGGAGGCTCCTCTGCTCCCGCAGCCTTTGCAGAGGTTGGGAGTTTGACTTCTAGACCCTCTCGACTGCCACAGGGCAGGCAGTAAATTCGGGGTCGTCGCCCCCCTGACTTGGGTTTTAATCAGCGGCTGCCTGTCTTGCTCAGAAGGTAAACTCCCAATCAAGGCAGCTGCTAGAGATTAAGTAAGTTCAGATCAGATCCTGATCTCGCTTGCACTCGGAGTGCAAATTTCAATGTAATTTGAGTTTGGAGCAGAATTTAGCCCCGATGGTTCAAACGAGCACCCCAAGCCTGCACTGCAAGCCCAGTGAAGGGAAAGCAAAATAATGCTCTTAGGATGGAAGACCCCCTCCGCAACCAGGAGCCGTACGAACTCGATGCATTCGTCATCGCATCCCGGATGCGTGCTGGATGCCAACTTGTTACCCCTCATCCTGCCTGTAAGCATCCCCTTCCCTTTCAACTGCCCTGGGGCAGAGGGGGCCATGATTTATCTAGGGAAGAGCGATGTCCCGATGCATCCCACCTCCCCAGAGAGCGGCTGAGCAGCACAAGGCTCGGAGCGGAGGGGCTCGGGGTGATGGGGCTTGGAGCAGAGGGGCTCCCATGGTTTGCAGCCCAGCTGCTGCCCCCGGCCAGGCAGCGCCTTCCCAGGCTTTGTCTGATGTGCAAGGGGCTTAGACCGGTTTTGTTCTGAGAGCCGGGGCTGCTCTCCTCCTCCCCACCCCACGCCAACCCCAGCCATCTCAATGGACGGTGACAGGGATTAGAGGTTTGAATTCCTTGCTTTATTTTTTACTTTTTTTTTTTTTTTTAAAGGACTTCTAGATGCCAACATGACTTTTTTGTCTGCAAGAGATTAGGCAAACGAATGCGAAGGGTGACAGAGAGGAGGACTCAGCTCTACTCTCCAGAGGCAAGTTTCTGAGAGGACCAACTTTCACCTCACTCTGCTGTTCTGAATAGATTGATCTTTTTTGTGTGTGTCTTGGCTCAGAGAAGTCAGTTAGCTAATGCAGAGCAGGGAGCAAACTCAGTCCAAATAATACCAAGCCACCAACGCATACTTTATTTGCTTATAGGTAGGTTTACAAGACGCAAAGAGAGTGAGAAAGAAGGGCATTGCCTGGCACTAACACTCCCTCTATTGGAAAAAGAGTATTTTCCTAGGAATATGCATTATATTCCCTAGAACAATGCAAAATAAAGTGATCAGCGCACAAACAAGAAGTCTCTTAATTTACTGGAAAAGGGGCTGGGCAACCAGGGCATTATTTTCCACTTCGTAGAGAGCAAGGACACGTAGTACGCTACAAAAGTAAACCATGCTTTAAAAGCCACCATGCGAGATTAAATTTTGACTTGCAAAAAACAGAGGCCATTACACAAAAATTCAATTTATTTAGAGTCCACTGCATGGTCTCCGTTCTCCCGTGGTTACGCCCTGGCATGGCACCCAGCAGCTCCCTGGACAATTAGCACAGGTAGCTCCCGCTGCTACCAAACACGTGGTTTTCTAAACAGAGCTGCTCCTTCAGCCTTCTGCTGCCCCTAACAGAGAACAAGGCTGTGATGACACAGCACAAACTTGTTCTCCATCTGACATCATTTCTATGTAATACGTGAAACGAGCCAGAAAGAGCTGTCAAAGATTTAAATCCCATAGGAAGGAGCAAAAGTGAGAATGAGGTTTCTATGCCCCTTCCCTTCCTCTGCCCTTTTTTCCTATAACTAACTGGGGAATAGGGTTTTCCCCGGCAGGGGTTTGTGGCAGAACCAGACGCAGAAGCTCCTGGGGATGAGACAGGGACCAAGGACTGAAGCCTAACCTCAGCTCCAGCCTCCCTCGCAGACAAACAAGGATTTTACCCTTAAAAAGTACAGAAGATCTAATATTGTTCCATCTGTACAAAATGGATGATTTGGAGACAAACGTATTACTGGTGTAAATCAGGAATGTTCCCCAGAATTCAACAGAAATGTGGATTTATGCCTGCTGAAGATTTATTATCCGTAGGAAGATGATGAGGGCAAGGCAGCCAGGACCTCAGTATACTCCCAAAATAGATTAGCATCACCTTTTTTTCACCAGCCAGCTCCAAAGACAAATCTTGGTTGAGGATACAGCATCTGACCCCGCTAAAAGTGAAGGCTCCCAAAGCTGAGAACTGATATGTCCCAGACATTTATCTCACGGATAGATAGGAGGAACTTTTCAAACAGCCGGGATCTAGCCAAGGAGGCCACGCTCCCTTTCACCTTGTGTTCTCCTCGGCGTTTCGGGGCGTACCTAAAGGCATCTGCCAAGAGAGATGGCATTAGCAGGTAACTTCAAGAGCCAGAGCTCCAATCTGAAAAGATATAGCTAAATGCAAAGTGCTTCACGCCCGGTCACACTCTGCATCGCTAGCGGCGTTGGGGAGGCTTCAGGGTGCACTCCCACCTTTGGATGCGGAGAGCTGTAAAAGCCAACTCTGAGCATTTAACATGAGTTTAGCAGGTTTCAGCCTGTTTCCCCACATTAAGTATGGATGCATACACTGGAAGAACAAGAGATTAGCGCATGGTGCTCACTGGAGGAGAGACATCCGCAAAGCAGGACTATTAAGTGGGGATTTAGTAACTGTTAGCTCCATCCACAAAAACAACCCATTTGGAGTCCTGTTACAGTTTTCCCGTACGGACCATGAAGCTCACAGCCCCTCTTTGTGTGACACCTATAACGGAGAGAGGGATGGAGGAACCTGATTATGGGGAGAATGTTCAAAACCTGAAGGAAATTTAAGCAAAAGCAGTTTGGAGGATCTTTGTAAAATTTTTTTTTTACATTTCTATTAAAAATCAAGGTGTATCACAAAACATGTGAAGGATATTACAGCTTTTTAAAGATAATTTTTCATTTTCTTCTGAAAAACTGAACTTTTCAAAAATGTCTAAAGAAATCTCCTTTGTTTTTATTGAGAAAAAAATGAAGGAATGTTGCCACAACATTGCCATTTTTCAGTTATCTCTGCAGACAATTTTCAAATACCTCCGTACTGAGAAACACCATGCTTAACCCAGGTATTGTCATATCCGAGCAGCAGATGGCCATGAGAAGGAGAGCTGCCCGGCTCTCGCAAACAGGACCAGACAAAACCCTAGAGAAAATCAGGGCCAAACCTTGCACAGGAGAACAGGCCAGCTGAACTCAAGTAGAGATCTTCTCTCTAAAATCTACAGATTGTAATTTATAATTTAAAATTATATTACCTTCTTCTTTAGCAATACAGTGATTTGTACCTCAATTCCCTTCAAGCCCCTCACGGAGCCTTGCTCTGCTCAGCCGATGAGATGTGATAGCAACACAGGACAAGGCAGAAAAGATGAAAGTTAAATTGATCACGCTTTTTTTTTTTTTGTATATATACTTTCACTCCAGGCCTCACATAAAGCAGCACCGCTACTATTGGGTTTTTCTGAGACTCCAAAATAAATACGCATCAAGAAGACTTATTCTCATATTTCCAACTACAGCAGAGGCATCCAGGGTTTTGCTTCTTCTACCTTGGATGTACTTGCCTGCGTTGATTCAGAAGCACACTAACGTATAGGACCTTAAATTCTCTATGACTCTGTGTAATGTAATGAACACCAACAGACTTTAAATTTCCTGTATCTCATGGGTGCATTTTATTGCATTATATGGCAAAAATCCAAGAAAAAAGTTGCAGGGAGGAAAAAAAATTAAAAAATGAAAAATACATTGCTACTGAATTTTCCAACAATATCACAGGAATGTGATCTCCCCTTAATATACATACTGATGATCTATTTGGAATTTTTATCCGCAGTTATGAAGAAAAAGAAAATGTTATTCCCTCGGAGGCCAATTTTCATCTTGTTCTGGAATTCTCATTTAAACATCTCAGAGAGCACTTTGCCTTCTCTAGATATTAACTGCTATTTGTCTCTGGTTCGAGGCTCATGTCTGTTACTGTATGAACTACATGGAAACAAATTCCTGATCATATTTCTAACAAGAGTCCTCACAATCGAGTTGGCTGCCGTCATCCCATTTCCAGTATCTCACTAGTAAAAATGTAGGAAAGGTTTAGTCTCCTCTTACCCAGCATGTGTAACTCCCATTAACGGGGGTTACCATATGTGTGCAGATCGGGAGAATATATTGTTTAAGGAGGTGACCCGCACAGCAAGCGCTGCTGCCATGGCTTTCAGATTCCAAGATGTAGATATATGGTGAAGAGTTTGCAATAATTGAAGCAAATGTCTGGATGCTCCTCTCATGCTGATATCCATTAGGATAAGCTGGGCTGAAGTCAGGCTGAGGATCCAGGGGTATTGCACAAGTGAGGCGAAGGGCTGGAGAGCGTTGCCTGGTTTTACAAAACGAATGGTTTTGACGCTAATAACCATGATTCAGAAATCCTCAGAACCTTCCGCCGCTGTGAAGAGCAGCACTGCCAGTGATGAAATCTTTATCCCGTTTGTTCCTACTCAGCGTGGCACCTAAGCACACCGGTGTTTCAAGTTTGGTTTTCCATTGCCTTGCACCCTGCGTAGGCAATTATATCTGTGCACATTGGGTCTCACCCTGATCTGGCAGCATTTAACATACGTGCCTCTGCCCTGTGGGCTTATGGGCAAATGGCCACAGTCAAGTTCCTATTTATATTGAATTAGATGTTACAAATGTCCAAGATCAAGACACAGCAATTATCTCAATGATTTTGCCAATTCCTTTTACCTACATCTTCGTGAATCCCCTCAGGATGTTATTAGATACAGGACTGTATCAGCTCAGTGGCATACTGCAGGTGACAAATTAGATAATAGGCAAAGTCACCACGAAACAGTAACTTGGTCTTGGGTGCAGAAAAAATCACCACCAGCAAGTCATTGAAAATTACTAATTAGCCATGTGTACGTATACAGAACGTAACCACTCTCAGGTTAGGAGATAAGAGAGGTAACCCTCTCCATGGGAGCAGTTACTTGTTATGGGTGTTCCTGGAGGTGCATACACCTCACCTCTCCTAGGCGTGCTGGGACCCAAGGGATGGGTTGGCTTGCTAAAATCAAAGGAAAATTTAGCAGGCTTTTGGTGTATGTCTCCAGAAAATCTCTCTCAAGGGTGTTCTGCTCTCTACCCTTCTCCCGACACCATCTTCCTAAATTTTCAGGGTTTGAGTCTTTACTCCCTTCTATCCATTTTCCCCAGCATGACCCCAGTTCATTTCAGCGGCTCGGAGATACTGTGTTCATCTGAGCCTTCCCCACACATCTCCAAAAGAAACCTTAGCATGTTGAGAATTAAGAAAACAAAGGAGAGCTACTGTGAACCACTTCAAATGACTATTTGAATGAAAGATAATGGAAAATGCAATCCTAATACTTCCTCCACATCCCTGCAATACAGATGAACATCGCATCAGTGTCATCTCAGCCCACAGAAGTTATTACTGCGATGGGTCGCATACTGCTTAGAACAAAGAGCACCCATTTATCTTCAAACTTGGAACTACTTGGGAGGAATACTCTAGACAGTGAACCAAAACAGTCTATGATCCTTAACAAACCTGTAATTGAAAAGTCAACATTTGTCCCATATAGCAAAACCGATTCCTCTAAAGAGACTTAAACTCTCAAGCACCTTAAGTATTTTTTTCAAATTGTGTGTATATTGTCCCTATTCCTGCTTGAAATATTTTTATTCAGCCTCTTTATTTTCCTACTCTCCAACTCCTTTCACCTCCCAAGCCCTGTGGCGGGTTCAGTCCTGAACCCTTCACAGGCCAAGATTTTTTCAGTGGAAGTTTTGCTCAAGTCAGGACATGGGAAGAGACTCTCGATGTACATTTTCAAGAGCTCAGCTTGCAGTTCTCCATCAGACCGTAAGGCGTGTAACCAGCTTGGCACACTGGTTGCAGAGCCTTTTTTCAAAATCATAATTAAAGTATCATACTCCAGCTCAGCATTTAGGTGGACACTTGAAAACGTGACCGAAACACTTTTACGAACCTGGGTTTTATACTGTTTTTTTGGCTTCTGTTGAGCAATACAAACCTGATTCTGCCTCCAAGTAAATTAACAGTACACTTCTCTCCTACAGGAACAACTGCGAGACTAAAGCTTTAACAGCCCAAAAGAAAAGGTCTATCTATGTTCTGTCACGCCTACAGTTATTTGTATAATTAATGATTGTGTTTAGCGAAGGAATAGCTAATCAATGGATGTGAAGAAATGTAAACACAGGTCATCTTGTTTCAGCTATCCATAGAATGAGTTTTATGTTTTATTCATCACACTGAAGATACCTACTTTTCTTCACAACATCTGTAATTTGTCTGTTAAATGGGGTCCGTGGTTTTGTTAAGGTGTCCAGACATGCACAGCAAAAGTAAAGCACCAAATTCTTAATCTACTCAGGAGGTATCAGAGTACTACAGCTGTTGACTTCTTCCAAAAAACCAGGGTAGCTGAGACTAGAGCAAATCTTATCTGTATTCGTACACAAAAAAGTAATACCGGGGCAACAGTTTAAAAAAAATCAAATGCAAAGACCACAACTGGTGCAAGTCACTAAGCAACACTTAGCCGATTGCAGCAGCTCCAATCAAAAGAGCAGAGATCTGCCCTAATAACAGTATTATTGATCTTTTCTTTAAAACACACACTCCTATATAGACCACGTATTCAACATGACTGTCCTCTAGGATTATTATAGAGCCATAAGGAACAGCAACAATTATAGTTTCTATTTAAGAGATGCAAATCAATATTAATTAAAATTAGACAACTGTTTGTGATGTAAGGGGTCCTTGTACTCAAAGGGCACAGTGGCCATTAAATATATTAACACTTATTACTTAAAAGATTTTAGACAAGTCAATGCATCGCATCTCCTAAGGGACAGTTCAAGGCCTCAGTAATGTTGTACAACATTTAACTATAGGTGCCACAATCAAAGGCAAACACAATTAAGTATCAAACGGTTAAATGTTATGTGTCACTCTCTAAAGAATCTATATTGAAATGCTTAATTAAACTTTTTTTATTTAAAAAAAAAAAAAAAAGAAAGAAAAAAGAGTTCCATAGCATGGGCTAGCACCAAAACGAGCACTTATTTGGTTTGTATTAAATAACCTGCATATTAAGTTGCCTGTGTTTCTCCTGTTCATTATCATGAAGGCAGCATTTGCATTTCTTGATAGACTATTCCTGTTTCCTTCCCCTTTTTTTCTTGTCTTACATCAGTGAGTGGAAAGAGTGCCACCACAGGCCATCATTAACCTTCCAAATCTGCCTCAAAACAAATAGTACAAGAGCTCACTAATTTGAAGATCAAAAAGCCACTTGTCCATTATATAATTGGAATGAAAGGCAAAATGTTGCAGTTCTGAAGAGCACAGTAATTACTAGCTGTTAATTGCTCTCTCGTGGTGGCTCACTTTTAATTAAAAAGAACAGCTCGTCGCAGGCCGATAAGCAATGGTGGAGACCACTGGTTTAATCAACAAAGCAGAAAAATTTGTTTCTGCCGCAGCCAACAACAGCTTGAGAAATCTTCAGATGTCCAATTGAGATTAAAAACTGTCTATTTAGTGCAGTCAGATTTTATTTTAACCAAGCAAATGACTATTTGAAGTCTTCCAATGTGAGTGTCCCCACCACATCCCCGCTGGTGCTGCAGGGACTAATCACTGGCTTGTGGTTGTGATCATTCAAGTAAAGAAATTTAGCTACTTTCCTCTTGACTCCATCATTCTTGGGTAATTGGCCTGTCTGAGGTGAGCAGTTGTGTTGGGGTTTTTTTTAAGAAAGAGCTTTAAAGTGTGGAAGGCCCACAGACTGTGCATTTAATTACTGTTCATATTTCATGCAGTCAAACAGAATTTCATTTAAAAAGAAAATTATTTACCTACAACAAAAAAAACCAACCCACTCCCCCCCCAAAAAAAAATTATATTCATCACGTTGGGTATTTTGTTCCTTTTCCTTGGCAGTTGTATTTACATGCCAAAAAAATATTCAAATATCAAAGTTAATTCTTTCAGAGCTCTCTGCCTTTAACTCTTTCATCTAACGACAGTTGTCTTTAAGGGAAACCCCGCTATATGTCGCATTAATGGTTTATTTAGTTAAGCAGGTTAGGTAGGTTAAGTGGAACCGTTTTGCCCTGGTTTGCCTCATCTCTCTCTAGCCATGAGCCAGTTCGCATCTCTCAGAGGCTTTTGTCCATCCTCCCCTTCTCTCCTGCCCTATTCCGCTCCCAAAGGCGTTGTACTTAGCCCTTTGCTTTCTTGTATTTATTTGCTCCTGTTGAGTGAAGGGCTCTGCTTCATATTGCGCTCTGCAGACGAGACACACATGTACATAAAACCAAACCTGGCAAACCTTCTAACACCCCCGCGCTCCCTGCCTGTCTTACTAGCGCTGGGATACGGATGTCTGACAATTATGTACAATCTAATATAGGAAAAAAGGCATTTCCATTCAACGGGCTCCAGGCATTATTGTTCTTTTCTACCTTATTCCCATTAACATCTGGAAACGAATGTCGCTATCTGCAGCTATAAGCAGCTTTGGAGTATTGGTCAACTTTGGTTTGAACTTTGAGACATATTTCTGAGCTGAATAAACTATGACTCTCAAGGTTGCCAAAGAATATTTTTGTTTTCCTTCTCATATTGAGCAAAAAAATATTCATTTCTTTGTCTTCTTACATATACACACACAGAGAAGTTTTTTTTTTTTTTTAGTCTCTTTGTACGCTGCTGGGAATCACTTCTTTCCTCTGGGAACAGGTGGATTTTTGGTTAGTGTTTCTTTTATTTTTAAGGTTTCCTTCTTGGACAGATCCAAAAATGTGGGAAAAAGTTACCGGAGACCTTTTTTCTCCTAGTTCCCGTAAAAGTCACTGTCATTTGGACATACAGCCACTCCCAACACAGTGGCCACCTTCTCATTTTCCTCCCGACACAGCAGAGCTCTTGGGCTGGGGGTATCGGGAATCCCCCTCCTATTGCTCACCTCTCCTTGGAGCAAAGTAGAACAAGAATTTGGCTATTGATTTCAATAGCAGCGCGATCTGACTCCTCCAGCCCTAAATTACAGGGTTTTAAATGTTCAATGAATGGTCTGTGCCTGGATGCTGTGAAGGATATTATCTTAGGGAAACTGCCATAGTGTTATTTGAATTTCCAAAGCATCTGCTCTATATACTTAAGACAGACCTTGTCATATGCCTTTTCATATATTCACCGATTCATGTTCATGGGCAGCTCTTTATTTCTCATATAAAAATGGCAATTTTGAAATTCCTAGTGAATATGGAATCCAGTGTGTTGCATTAAACTCTACGCGAATAAACCTGAAGTATTAGTGCGATCAGTACAATCCTTAAGCTGATGATATAATTTAAAACCTACAAGAAAAACGTACAATAACATTTTTAGGCACATGTATGCCAAAAAAGTGAGAATGCTATACATTTTCTTAAATCAGTGCGCACCCATGAATATTTATCTAACTTTAAGGTTAACATGGACAGACATCTGTCAGTCTGTAAAAATGAAAAATAAAAGGTATATACTTTGAAACATCCTTGCTTGTTTTAGGTAATAAAAAATAAAAAGATTTTAAAGTCAAACTTCTTCCTCATCCATGGACAACAGTGGACAAACAAAATGGAATAGTCGGTTTCAGTCTTTCAGTCAATTCTACTCTCAGTTATTTATGCACCAGTTTAGTGCTACAAAATGAGCTATAAAACCTGATCAAGATATTTAAAAAAAAAAAAAAAACAATTAAACAAAAAACCCAGAAAAACATTTTTGCTTCAATTGTGAGTTTTAGTTTTCATATATATAAAGTGTGTGTGTACATGTATGTGCATATATATACACTTTATACTTATGCATATAAATGTATATGTAGGGATATATATTTATATGCATTTTAAACTTTGTCCAGGGCCAAATCTGGGACTAAACTCTTGCTCCAACCCTGCCGCGGGCGCCTGCTCCTGCAGCCCCCAGCCAGCCCTGCCCCGCAGACGGCGTTTATCCGCAGCCCTTCTGCACCCTCATCTTCCTGCGCTCGCCCCAGCGATAAGCCCGCGACCTCTCCCGCTCGCCCGGCCGATAAGGCGAGCTGTGAAGACGTCTTGTCTTTGCCGGTTTTTCTCCCCCCACACCTTTCCTGTTCCCAGTTTTCGGTGGGCACCTGTCACCGCCGCCTCGACTTTCACAGCTTTCTCCCAGCTCCCTCCACCCCGCTCCGAGGGGCCGGAGGGGTTTATCGGAGGAAACACTTGCGCTCGCGGGGATGGCCTCCGCACCGCGGCAGATTAATCCGAGTTGAGTGCACTTCCTTCGGCCAGAGGACACCAATTACCGCGACGGCACCGGCAGCACAATGCGGGCGGACATCTGACAGCCCGGGTCCCGCCAGCTCCGCATTGTCCTCCCATCAGGCGCTGTCAGTTCCCAGCCTTAATTACATCCTGTTTACAAACACTCGGCCGGACTTCAGATGGAGCCTTAACAAAGGTTGACAAAGGTCAGGGCCACGTCACGAGGATGTTATCTGTCTGTGTGCTCTGGCTGATAAACGAGGAGGAGGAGGAGGAGGAGGAGGAGGAGGCGGCGCAGGGCTGATTTCGGAGATAGCGCAGAAAAACGCGCGCCGGGGCCATGCAAAATACCTAAGCTCCTGCCCCTCGGCCCAAGAGGAGCTCGGCGGCGCTGAGGGATGCACTCGTACCCGGGATCACACAGGGCTTGCATGTACACGTACAAAGGGGGGACAGAAAATGGACATCATTGACCTGAAATGGCAGCAGCTGGAGCTGACCAATAAATTGACAAAAATAATAATTATAAAAACCTTCTAAATCTATTTGCTTTTCTCAAACTCTTGCTTTAAGAGCAGAAACTGCTGCTCAGAAGATAAATCCTACCATTTTGCCCGCAGAGATCACTAAAACCCTCCATCCTCCTTCCCGGGGCACATGGCAGGGATGGGGACATCCTTCGCATCTCCTCCAGCCGCAGGGAAACAAGGGCTGAGCGGGGCATCAAGACCCAAATCCTTAGGTCCCTCTGCTCTACCCCCTCAGATTTTCCTTGCCCTATGGTTATGGGCTCTCATGCTCTCTTTGGTGCCAGGAGGGAAGATTTTTTTGTGGGAAGGAGAAAGCTTCCATTTTTGCACAGCTTTCTAGGTACACAATTAAATTAATCAGGGCTAGGGTCCTACCTTACATTTTCACAGTTTGCATAACTACTTTGTTCACTGTAACTTATTGATGTCCGGTGCAGATAAGACCCAAAAGCTAAAACACTGGATGTATTTGACATTTACGGTTGGGTTTGTATGTATGGGAGCAAGGAAACCAGGCACCTCTGTAAGCCAAGGTTGCCCATTTGACATCATCTCCCTCCTCCAATATCTTTTTTCTCCATCTTGAGAAAGAGCAGAGACTTGAATTCAATCTCACCTACAAGTCAAGGTGGAGGAGCGTATACAGGAGTCCAGCACTTGGATCAATATAAATACTTGATATGACAAATACTACAGGAGCTTGTCACCCTGAGCCATCCCTTTATCTCTTTTCAGATATTCACGCATCCTAATTAATGCATCCCAAACTGCACAGGATGACATATTAATAGCCAATAAAATTAAAACCCCAGTCTGTTATCGTACCACCCCTCTCAGAGGAAATACTGGATTAACAACAGGATAATAGTCAGCAGCTGGTGACTGGCATCGCAGCTTCGTATTTCTGCGGCTCATGAACTCTGTGAAAGGGTGGGCAGAAGTCGCTGTTAAACACACAGCACCGAGCGTCGGGGAACCAGCCCAGCATCCTCAGTCCGAACCGCAAAACGTCTCTGATGAAAGTGCCCTGCCTGCACAAGGAAGGAGAGGGCCTTACCTGTTTTCATTGCTTTAGTTAATTTTTTTCAGGTCAGATTTTGATTGTTCTTGGTGAAAAATGTGAATGTGAGATAACAGCAAATCCTAGCCTGACCAGCACAGAGCCATGGCCATGACTTCTTTGGGACCATATCGCAGTTTTGAATCTGCCCTCAGTTATCTCCGAAATACTACTTAAAAAGAAACAATTTAAACTTTTGCTTCTATAAATAAATGACAAAACCAAGGAGAAAAGGGTATCTCTTGTTCATATATCAATCGCTAACAATCTTTGGTAAAAATTTGGTATCTCACCTGAAGCGGACTGAATACTACAGAAATGCAGACCTGCAGCCCAGCCCAAAGTCAGTACAATCACACTTAGCTCATCCAATCAATCACATTCAGTGAAAGAAAATTCAAAATTAAATTCTACAAAATTAAAAAGAGGTGGAGTGGAAGGGATGACTTGGTGGAAAGGCTTAAAATATTTGACAATCTAAGTGTAGAAAAGTTGAAGGTTTAAATAAAGTCTGCGAGCTCACTGCTGATTACATACACTCAGAAATATTCCTGTCCTGAGCATTTCTGCTTTGCATGGACTGAGCTTTTCCTGCAGAGCAGCAGAGCATCGCGACTTCTTGGGTGCAGAAATAAACCCCAGTCACCCCGTGCAGGGATACAGCTTCTGTCCCCAGTGAAAAATCAGTAGGTAATAGAATAAAAAATGGCACTGTATAGGATTAATTATTTCTCTATTTACTAAACAGGCAAAGTAGAAAGGAAAAAGGTCTCAAAAGTTTGGGCTAACATTTCTGAGCCATTTCTAAATGGATGACTAAAGACATTTTCTTCCCCCTTATCTCGGCACCAGAAGTGGTCTGATTTTCAACCGCGCAGAACAGGACAGCAAATCTCTTGACTTGATGCTTAGTAGTTTTAAAATTAAGCACTTGTTCCAAGCCTCTCCACAGGTGCTTAGGAGACTAACCAACGCTACTCATTTCTGACAACGTAACTCTGTTTATCAAAAAAACAAGGGGATAAAATGAACGTCCGGGTGTACTTCGGAGCATGGCGTTCCCCCTGCGGGCACCCGCTCTGCCTTCCCCCGAAAATCAGGCTGCATTGCTCCGGGAGAGCCCCTCTAATGCAATCAAATACGATTTTGCAGTTAATAAAACGACAGGCTCTTCCTTTCTCAGCTTCGTGACAGTCAGGCTCAGTGCGGCTCTTGTTCCAGACAACGTGCCAGTCAGCTGCTGTTACTGCAAAGCTGAGTTTAACATCTTCTTAATTAGCCCAATTCCCTACATCTCAGCCAAGTTTTCTAGCGAGAAACAGCCTCAGGAGTTGTACAACTCTGTATCTGGGAAAACCTGCTCATTAATGCACATACCCAATCCAGCACATCTTGTTTTCTCTAAGGCTGACCAACATGGTATATGAATTGTATTTGGGCTAGAATAACATCCTGCTCAAAATCACCTGCAAAAGCTGCCAGCAACAGAGCTGAATCGGCCATCCTGCAACTTTATAGAACTTAACGCTCCAAGGTGCCCAGCAGCTCCGGCCTGAAGGACAGCTCTGCTCCTCTAACTGGAGCCTCTTCGCCTCCACGCACCAGACATGAGTCAGAAAACAAATAAAACTGATTACATAGCTTGTATTTATTTGCTCAAATTCATGAGCTTTGGACACTCATAAACCTTTTGCTGTCACACCGGTATAAATGCAGCATAACATTACTGGTTTCAGTTGAATTTATCCTAACTTAAACCAGAAAGAGATCTGCCTCATTTTTTTTATTGTTATTATATCACTATGCCCTCTCTTTTTCTGTTTTCTGTTCTCCCTATTATTTTCTTTTTCCTTTAAAGTCTGCCTAACATTTTATAGACATCTTCCTCGCAGCTTCCGGAAGGGTGCTCCATCTTAAACTCGACAGCAACACTGACAGACGGGGTTGATATTTTCTTTTTTTTTTGCAAGTAATAAAAAAGGAACATTTCACTTCACGTGAAACCAGAGTACTGCCTTAAAAGAACAGTGTTTGCTTGGCTATAAAAACAGTTACTCTTTTGCCAGACCCAGAATCAAAGCATTTGTATTTATGTGTTTCCTTTTTTAATAAATAAATCCAATATTTTTAAAGTTCATCAGTTTTAGATTATTATTGTTGCAAGAATTATTTTCCTCCAAATCCTTTGAATGGTGCAGCTGTGTCTAGTCTGCTGGGCAAACTTCTCAACAGCATTGCAAGGTAGGTCCATGGCTTATGTTATTACTTGTGCTTCCACCGGGAACGCTAACGAGGCTGCAAAGGGTTACACCTGGAGCTGGCTGCAACATTTCTGACCAAATGTTTGCCTTCAGCACGGTATTTCATTAGTGCCAGGGCATCTTCCAAAGGTGTATCAGTTTTGACAACTTTTTTAGGTAAGGGTCTCTGAAATCCATGACCGTTAGTTACTTCTAATCAGAGAGACAGATTGAAAACCACGCTCAGGTAGTGCAGACGCTGTCATTGCCACATAATTCCATTTTAGAAACCTGTTTGCAAAGTTTTTGGTTGTTTCAATGCAGAACAGGACTAAATTTTAAATCATTGAACTTGTAAAATAAAACCACTCTCCTCCATTTGGCAACAGATAATCCCTTTTTAATCAGAAAGCCAAACCTGTCAATGCAATAAAGCCTTTACCAGTCATGCCATAGATCCAGAAAACATCGAGAATGCAATTTCACATTACAGAGTGCAAACAACTAAAAGATTTATTTTTGGCCAAAGGATCCCGGTAGCCCTCAATTATATTTTTGGATAACATTTTCATTTGGGTCCCGAAATAAAGATTAAATACGGCAACCCACCATTTCACAAAGCTTTCCTTGTGCTTGCCCACCCTTCTTGTATTCCGCACATTTGAAATGTAGGTTGGCTGATGTAACCTCCTTACGGTCGTAGTCTGCTCCCATTGCCCCACTGGAAGGTGCTGCCCCAGGTGGGAGATAAGAGGTGCCCCCCAAAACAGCTGTGGATCTCTGGGAACAAGATCACCCACACATGGACCGTGGGCTGCTCACTGCCACAGCCCCGTATCCTGCTCTGAAGCCAGTCCTCCATTGCAATTCATCTACAGTCGCTTATAAGGTACCTCTGACCGAGGCATCTATATAAAAAAACATTAAGAGGACAAACTCAATGAAAAACCATCACGGGGGGTCTCTCCTCTTTCAGTGCACACTGCAATCGCCCTGTCCCTCATGCTGAGGAACGTACCAACGCAACAGTTGGATAAGCACCTTTGTTTTTCAGAACCATTCAAATCCTACAAATTTAAAAAAATGAAAAAAAAAAAAAGAAAGAAAGGGAAAAAAAAAAAGGAAGCTCTGTTTGTTCCCAAGCCATGGATTTGCATCTTTGGAAAAAACAGGAAAAACAAGGGGTAATCCCTCCTCCCTCTCCGGTGAGGATGCCCTGCCAAAGGACCTCTCCGCTCTTTTCCATTGCATACCTCAGCAGCGCTGGAGCCCAGCTACCCTATTTCGGCAGCAACATTTCTCTTTCTCCGTTTACCCAGGGGCCACCTCCATTCCCCCCACCCGTCGGCTGCGAGGGCACGGGGCTGGGAGGGAGCCCGGCTCCCAGCAGCTGGCAGCTCCCCTTCGGGGGGAGGCGGCGTTCATAACCCAGGTTTGAAATATTGAAGTCGTGGGCGACTCAGAGGCACACTATGTCGCAAAGGACATGATAATATAGCAGAATTGCAACCCTGAAACTATCACTAGAGGATGACATCGGAGATAAGAAAGTACAGTATTACAGGGCTGCGTTAGCATAGGAGGAAATCGATTCAGGCAGACAAGCTAAATTTATTTACTTTATTGATTTTAAATTTTACATGAACTGCAATATAAGTAAATCTTTCATGGTAATTCTAAATCTTGAAACCTATTGTAAATAACTAAAAAAATGTCCAATGTTCAGAATAACCATTTCTTTGTACTGAAAGTGCATTATTCTTAAAGCCCAGGACAAAATATTTTGTAATGAATACTTTAAATCTACCTTGGCAGTCAGTGTTGATATTTTTGCTAAAATAAGAGCCTGCTTTTGGTGTACCTGGTGATTCAATATAGCACAGATTTTTTTTGGGGGGGGGAGGAGTGGGGGGAAGGAAGAAGGGAAATTTTTCCTGTTGCATTAAGTGAATACAGCATACAGGTTTTTGACCATATGGTTCATTATATAAAGCAGCTGAGCACTAAACAGCACAGGTAGAGCTTCGTGCACAAAGAGTTGGCTGCAAACGCTGGAAAGACACATGACGGAGGGCTGGGGCGGTGAATCCCAACACATGGGTTAATGCACCAAGAACCATGACCCAGCCCTGAAGAGAGAACAGGTGATGAGCAAAAAATCACGGGAACAAAATCTCCTTGCCTTATTTACCCAAGAGGTCCAAGTCCAGACGCCAGGATGAGAGAGGTTAGAGGGAAAAGGTGTTAATTTGGGTTTTTCTCCCATCCAAAGCAGTGTCTCCCACCTGTGCCCAGCCCCACCAGGGAGACTGCAAAAGCGTCATGACACATGCAAAAAAATTTGCTATCTCCTCTGGTGCTCAACCTGATTGATGCAGAAGGAGATTATCTGAAATTCCTGGCCTGGAGTAGAAATCTCTCCGCGCAGGCAGGCGGTACAGATCCCGGCAGTGGTGGGGAACGCCGGGCAGTGGCTGGTCCGTGCAGGCAGGGTGCCCGCCGAGGCAGCCCAAAGCCCTCGCAGATGGAGGGGACGGCGCAATGCCACGGCAAGGGGAGGGGGGAAAAGCACCCCTGCAGCCCGGCTTTCCCAAAATAACCCTCCCTGCACCGGCAACTCCACACTTCAGATACTTTTAGTAACTAAAATCCCAGAAACTCTTTCTAGCTGTTCCAGCCAGCTGAGCTGGGAGAGGCAGATTCGGGGCAGCACTTCTTGCCAGAGGTGTTCAGATTGCGCAGCCATGGGCAATCTTACAGAAATTCAAGACAGACAAGACTCCCCCACCCCCAAAAATTGTTAAGCATTCTCTGATACACTTTGACAAATACGATGGATATACAGCCCCAACATGATATCCCAGACGGACAAGAATACCTATGAACAGGGACTACCCCCTCATCCTTTAACAACAGGAAAAAATACAGTGATGTTGACAAAAGCACTCATCCGGGGAAGTTTTTTTTTCCCCTTGGGTCTTTTTTTTCCCCTCGTTGTTGTTGTTTTCTAAACTAATCCATATTACCTGTGCCTTTTGATTTCATTATGTTAGATGCTATTAATCTGGATATATGATTTCAACAGTGAAGAGATGGAATTTGTCATCAACAAAAGGAAAACATTATTTTTAAAGGAGTGAAAGATTAATGTTCCACCACGGACTACTTAAACCCTCTACAGCAACAGCACTATAATATTAATCCAACTTTGATGGGTTTTGCATAAGGCTCATAATTAAACATTTTCTTTTCAATACTTTATAGAATCCCCATCTGTTTTTAATGGCATCATTTTGATGTTTTTCTTAATAATTCTGGCAGCCTGTTCTTGAAGCTTCAAGCTTTATTTTTTGTTCCTAATGTCTTCTTCTACAGTGGCTGTATTGTGCCAAAGCTGAATGCAGGTTTTGGAAACCCATAGTTCTGCCGCGTGTTGCTGTCTCTCCCCGCATTCCCGGGCGGCACAAGGCACAGCAGCGCTCTGTGCTCTCGCTTTGCAGCCGGCTCTCGTTAGCGCTTATAGCGGGTATAGGATACCGCCCCTGGATAATGGAAATATTTGCTCCTTCCAGTCCTTGGCTGGGCAGCTAGTCTGCTTCTGCCATCCTTCACCGAGGTATCTCCTCCAGCACAGCAAGCCCTGGCTCCAGGCACCATCGTGGTACCAGTAAATAAATAAATGAATAAATAGCCAGGCTTACTCCAGGAAACTGAAACAATATTAGATAAATCACAGAGATGCAGCTTAGCCACAGTCCTTGGCGTTCCTCTCCACACCAACACGCAAGGCATCCAGTGATGGTGGAGAAAGGCATCCCCACTCATTCCCCTCTCACCGTTAGGTATTGAAATTAGGGGGCAATATCAGCCTAGGGCACAAAACCCAACGGTGTGAGGGGTTTAAAACATCCATCAAAATCACCTGATGGAAACCTGGAATGTGAACCTGGCAATGGCTTCTGCAAGAAGCATCTGCTTTCCATGAGCAATATTGGGATTTTATCAAAATAAACAAAATAGAGAATGCCTCTATCCAAAAGTACCTTAAAAAAAAACAAAATCAAGAAATAAAACCAACTTCCATCTTATGTATTTTTTTAACTAATTCTAAATATATTTTGAATTGCTGCCCAAAACGTAATGGTTTTCTAACAGACCATTATGAAAATAATATTTTCATTTTTAGCAAAATTTCTGCCTGAAATTTTTTTTGCTCTTATCATTTCTAGCTCTTAGACTATGCTACTTTTGCCTCCAATATTTTTCATTCTTTTATATTAAATGCATATTTGGTGACCTCCTGTGGTTCCCATGGATTAGAACGGAGGAGCAGGATGATTAATGGCTTCAGCTTAAATATTTTATACTCTCTGTAAAAACAGAACGAACTGATGGATGTGTACCTTGCTATTTTCACTTCAGTGTCAGGGTCTCCTTGATTACATTTCCCCCTTATTTTTCCCCCACTACCCAACATTATTAACATCTTTTCCCACAGAAAAGGGTCCTGAGGGTTCCTTGCTCCCAGGTTTGGAGCAGGCAGGACTCCCACACGTGAACAGATACCGCCCTAATCAGGGCTTTCAACCTTCAGGAGCTTTTAAATGCTCTAAGTGTATTATAATGGTCTCCTGGTCCCAGGACAGACAGATGTGAACCACAAAACTGAAATGTTTCATCTTTTGGCGCCTTTCAGTATGTTCCATGCTGTGCTTCAAGTTTGCTGAAGGATCAGAATTACTTCAGTTCTAGGCAATATAAACGGAGTGATCAAAAACATTTAATTATTCAGGGTCAGCAAATCTGGAGAATCTAATAGTAACAGACAGAAATAACCCTTCCAACCACTCTCATTTTCATTAACTATTATAAAATAGAGAACTGTTTAATTACCAGAAAATATCATAGCAAAAAGACCTAGCATCTTCCAAAGAGTCTTTCCCAGTCCATTCAAATTATTTGGCACTAAAGCATAATTTAATTTTCTGTAGATATAGGCATACACTTGTACACCCAGACACACACAAACCGTTCAAATCCTTATCTGTTTCAGACCAACTACTTGAACACAGATGCAGCCTTTCAAAATGCACCGTATAAAGAGACTTTCACGCGTTATTTCTGTACCTGTCAGCCTGAAATGTGATGATGAGGATGATCCAAATGGAAATGACAACAGAAATGGTTTCCCTATTATTTCCCCTCTTTAACTTCACGTTATGTACAGGTGTCTGGACAGCACGCTTCACAGCCCAGGGGCACAAATTTCCCCCCATGGCTTTTCTTTCCCCCAAGGAGAAAGAGGATGGTGCAGAGATGTCTCCCAACACACTGATCTTTCTGCAGTGGTGGTTTTGTGTAAATAAAGACAGAGCCGGTAGAAGTATATGATCTTACCATGACTGACTACGTGGGCCTCAGCAACAAAATATGCATTCAGAGAATCCCCAATTTATTTAGAAAGTAATATGGGGGTTTGGGAAAATACCATTCCAACTGGGACTCGTGCACTGCGATGATAAATAGAGAGACCTGGATTACAGCAGTAACCTGATGACACCCAGTTCTCATGAAATCACATTAATTACATTCATTATGTGCAATAAGAATAAAAGTCCCACCAGTTAACACACTTACTGCTCTAAGGGATACTTTTACAAAGCTGAAAACAATTATCAAACCATTCAGTGGGAAAGGAGAAATTAAATAGAAGTACGGGAATGATACTTGGGATCGGCTAACATTTTACAAGATGTTTACAAGGTTTTATTCTGTAGCTGAGAAAGTAAGTTGCCACAAAAATAAAAAAACAAAAAACCTATAAAACAGTGTCACTTCGAGGGGAAGTGGGAGCTGATATAAATATAATAGAAAAGAGGGAAGCTAACAGTCATAAATGTTAATCTGAAGCTATAAATTACAGAAATTTGCCAGAGGAAAATAACGACACAAGAAAAACTCAAGTTCAGTAGGAACAAAAGTGATCTGAATTATGGCACTAGTTAATTGTCAAAAATAAGGTACAAAAGCAAGAAGTGCTCAAACAGATACTTCCGCGAAATATTTGGGGAAAAATGTCCTACCACACATACGCAAGGATGACCCAACCTCAAAATAACCCAGAAGGGAATTAAATTACAGCTATGAAAGCCAGATTTTTTGTATTAACTTATCCAAACAATTGGCATGCAAGAGTTTTAAGGCAGCTGAAGGAGACATCCCCTGAACTGCGAATGTGAATTTCTAAGAAGAAAGTGCCAGTTTCAGAGGGCTGCAGGAAACCCAGCCTGGTTCTGGTATCTGCGATGGGCCAGAGGGAACAGTCAGGTAAAGATGGATCAACCTGATATCAGAGCAGGCAAATTATACTACCATTATTTCCATAACCAACAGGCTTTTCTTCCTTAGGAACTAAAGCAATATATTTGTAATTAATGCTAATTGGTATGTATTTATAGATAATAGATCCTATCAAAGTAAATGGAAAAATTTTTTATATTATTATAAGTTTATCTGACAAAGGTAATTCTGGTCACGTTAATATATTTAGACTATTCAAAAGATTTAGCTGGATAATAGTTATGAATTTATATTAGTATAAATCCTTGGATGGTATTTTAGAGACCGAGATATGGAGAAGGCTTTACTAGTAAGCAATTATATTTTATCTGATAATGGAATCAAATAAAATGATATAAAATACACACAACTAAAAGACGAGTTTAAATGCAACTTCAAATAGGAAATCATCATCAAGTAACTATAATTTCCCAAGACTCCAACAAGAATCACTTTCTGGCATTACCACAGAGTTTTTAATCAAGGCCAGAAACACCTGACTAATTTTCAGAACAGTATGCAGAAGATGCAAAAATCGAGGAGCTGCGAGTAGGGAAGACACCAGGGCAGCAGAGGAATTGGGCTCCCCTGAAAGGTGGGCAGCAGCAGACAGACCTGCCCGTGACACAGCGCTGATGCCACCAATGCAAACACTCCTGGAAAATGGCCATGAGGTCTGGCACCTCCACTTCGAGAGAGAGTGTGAAATATTAGAGAGGATTCGAAAGAATAGCAATAAAAATGATGAAGGGATCGGAAAGTGTGCCTTTGTAGTGAAAAGCGTGGGGAACACTTTAGCCTATACCGAGGGTAGGGGGAAAGAAGATCACAGTGGTCTGATCGTGGAAATCTCTTGAGCTGAAGTAAACAGATGTATAATGGGAGCAGTGGCTGGAAGCTGGACACACTGCGATGAGGAATATGACCAAGAATAATTGTAAGGAAAGTTCACTAGATGCTGGGCTCACTCAGTAGCAGGATTCACTGCTTTCCCAAGTGAGATGCTCTAGTTCAAGCAGGTATTAATGCAAAGAAACTATTGCCTGCGTGATGCAGAAGGTCAGGCTGGAGGAGCACTGGTCCCTTCCAACGTCAGGACAGATGTGACCTCGGGATTGCTATCGGGGGTCTTATCCCATGTCTACTAAAAGAAACTGGAGGAAGGACACAGCGTTATTAGTAAGAGATTATATAAATCTGTCTGATAATGGAACCAGCTTTCTTTGTCTGATTAAGATCTGGAACTCTGGCTGTGATTTATCATTTTTATACTATTCTCTTCCCCCAGGCTCCAGGTCACAGTGATGGCATTGCCACAATTTATAGCGCAGGCTGCTCGGCAGAGACATAGAGCCTTCCTGACATTTTCTTATTTGGAGCACCCGGCTCTCCTTGTTTTCACTCTCCTTTCTCCAGTGGCGAGGATTGCTTGCCATCCTCCGATACGAACACGTTTCATTTTGTAAATAAGCTGAATAAGAAAAACTGAGAATTTTCTTGTTTTCTATTTTCCTATTAATCTGCGATACAGTGTGGACAGGAATTGGCAGCTCTCATGTGAAACACCTCTCACTGGTTACCAGATTCCTGATAGAGGATAAGACTCCTCCTGTCCAGCTTACGTATGTACATCCTCTCCAAAAACCCTTACAGCCATGCGAGGAATCCATCCCTCCAGCCACAGCCCTGAACCACTTAAACTGCATTTAACTTTATCGCAGGTTCATGGTGAAGGGGTTAAATCATAAAAAGAGTCCTGGGTAGGGGTACCTGCACCGGGCATCCCTCACCTCCTGTGAACAAGGCAGGGCTGCTAACCTCCACCATTCAAATTCACTCGACAAGGAATACAGCTTGATTTTTTTTATTTTTGGTTTGGGGTTTTTTTGTTGTTGTTACAAATGCATGCCGGATTCTAATTATTTGCCTTCTTATTTGGGAATGTTTTAAGCTCACACTTTCCAGCTTATCTCTGCTACCACAAAGGCTGGAAACTTCTTTTTTTTTTTTTTTTTTAAATAAAAGACGACATTGTCACTTAATCACAATACTGAAGGAAATAGGGCTTTGAGAAAAGCACCAAATATGGCAAGACTCATCATCAGGGCACTGCTGGAGGACCTACTCACTCCCTGGGGCACCCATGTTTTCAGATTCACCCTGGCATGATGCACCACCACAGCCTCTGCAGCATCTCCAAGGTCCCACTCCACCACGGCAGCAGGACCGACACCTCAGATCTGCATCAGCCACAACCCTTTCCTACCAAAGCACCGCACTGTTTCTGCAGCCCAGCCTGCAGCTCACCAGCCTGCCCGCACGGCACAGGACGGCTGAGGTTTGTAGTAAACAGAAAGGTTTCAATCGCTCTCTTCTTGTTTCTCCAAGAGGACAGTGGTGGCATGTCCACACTTTGAAGGTGACTCTCACAGTGGCACCACACCTCTGATCATCCCCCTTGGATGGTGTCCTTCTTTCAGGAGATGTTGAGCATCAGAAACCATAAACACTGCTCCACTTAGTGCTCAGTAGATGGGGGGGGGAAGCCAAGGTACTATTTTTTAACCTTAAAGTAAGATTCTGATCCCTAAATTTACATTCATTTGGCTACTATTTTTTTTTTAATTGCTACTGCACTACCTAGAAGTCCCAGCCAGGATCCACTTCACTGACCATTACACATCACCTTCCAAGCAAGATAGTCCCTGATGTGATGGAATTTATAATATGAACCAAGAGAAGGGAAGAAAGCAGAAGCATTGTCTTCTCCTCCCAGACAGGGAGTGGAGATGAAGAGGCATCCAGGGCAGCTCTCAAGGAAAGCGAGGCACTGTAACCCCACCATCCTTCAAAAGCTAGTTGCCTAATTCCAGGCTGAGAGGCAGGAAAAACACCTCTGGCAGTGTCATTTCTGAACCGTCAATCACTGCCTACGTCAAAGCAGCCCTTTCTGTGAGAAAAAAACATTTCTCCTCTCCCATCTTACCCGAGGGCTGGCGCCTGTCCTGGCAGGATCGCTGCTTCACTTGGGGGGTTCAAGCCCTGCACTGGCCAGGAGGGACTCTAGTGTTGTGCCCATGGAAAAAGGGCTTTTTTCAGGGTATGATTAGAATTATCCAGTGATATTATCTAGGCCCATAGCTGTTAATGTTTGAAGAGGTTTTGGTTTAGTCCATTTAGTCTGGTTGTAAATTCATTTTATAATTCAGTTGTCAGCAGCTGACACCCATGGTTGGGTGCTGTTGGAAAAAAAAAAACAACAAACATCCAACACACACCACCAAATTCCTTCAGATGTTTCTCATGACTTCATTTTGTCGCTTAAACAAATTGCTCCTCCACGCCAGGCACACTGCAGGGAAAATCCATCCTCTGACTTCAGAGGGGATTAGACTCAGTTCTAAGGCCTCAGTTCTGCAAAGCACTTAAGCACCTGCTTAACTTTAAGCACATGCCTAAGTCTATCCATCTTTTTTTTTCTCTCCAAGAAAAGCCCTGAAAGTACACAATTAACCATGAACAGGTGCTTAAGTCCTATTAAAGTCAACAGTGCTTTCAAATGTCAACGGAATTTAAGAACATGCTTAAGTGTATCATTGAATAGAAGTCCTAATGCAAGAAGAAAGAACAGGTTTTGTCATCATCTTGGCAAAAGCCATAAGAACACACTTCAATTCAGAGGATTTTCTTTGTCTGTGGCATTCTGCCTACTCTGTTACTAAAGAATTTGTAAAGAATGTTCCTGCATTACTCAAACCCTCTCACATTTATTGACCATATTTCCCATATTAATAATCCTTAGCGTAATTATACTCCCCTGCCGCCACTCCAAAAATCTCAAACATTTGTTTAGTATCACAATGTCCCAGGCTGGAAGGAGGGGACAGGGAAGAACTGGGATTAAAAGGAGGCAACTGAGGTACATTGAGGTCTTAGGTTTGCACGAATTGCAGGGAGATTTGGGAAGAGTTGGGAAGAGGGTGCATCCGCCCCTAAACCACAGGGTCATCCTTTTCCCTCGTCACAGCAAGGTTGCCCGTGCTGAACTTAAAGAAATCAGTAAACTTTGATTATTGTTGTTTCTATTTGCATTTTTACCTCCACCTTTTTGTTCAGGTTACTGCAATACCTTGTTTATTAAGCTGTCAAATAATTCCTAAACATACACGCATGGTCCAAACTGCGGCTACCAGGGCGCTGCACCAGATGAGGCTGCGCTCGAGCACCATGCCCTGTTTTAAATCAATTGCTTTGGCTTGCAGTCAAGCAGCGTGTTACTTTTAGAAACTGTACTGCTTCTTTTTAAGATGGTTTCACTTTGGCTCCAGCTCCGCAATTAACCAGAGAAACCCTTACCAATGCTGCAGTGCTTTATGTTCGACCCACAGTAGCTCGTTATGAACCCCATGCATTACAGCAAACATTCCCAAAAGACATTTCTTTGGAGAAGACTCTGATCTTCTTTCCAGTCAAATGAGTTGTCTTCTAAGAAGCTACTGTATGAGTAAGAGTGGCTGCAAGGTCATGTCAGAAGACCTATCTTCAGTTCTCTTCAGTGCTTACATAGGGAGATATGTAAAATACTTGAAGAAACAGTGCTTTTTATATTACTGCCAGTAATATACCATATAAAAAGATATTAAAACAAATTCTGACCAACTGGTGGTAGATATGGTAACAGACTATAATGTACCCATTGTAAAGAATTCCCAGTGGAGACCGTGGAAATCTTACATTGATTGAGTCGCTCTGGACTGGAGATGCATTGAAAAACTTCCAAATGGTAAAATATTAGAAATACTATTTTGAAATATTTACCAGTTAAACACTAAAGTACTGTTACTGGCTGACCTTTTCACAGCAGTTGTTTCTGTTGTACTTTTGTAAAAGCAGCCAAGAGTTTAAGAGAAAAAAAAAAAAAAAAGAAAAGGAAAAAAAAAAAAGCTTATTTTCAGTCTAGCTACCACCCCTGACCTGTGCAATAACATCATAATGGAAGAATAATCATTGTAAACAATACCCATGGGAGTTTGCTGGCTACAGCAAGGGACGAGTGCAGCCAACTCCACTGCTTTTCTTTACTACATCATTGCATTTTTGTCTGCATATGGATAAGAAGAAGGTTCCACTCAATGCCGGTTGATGGAAAGTGCTAATTGTTGACACATTAGCTAATTGTTATGATTGCTTCTTAACTGTTTGTGTCTAGGAGTCCAGATTTCATCCACCAAAGTGTGAAGATTCTTTATAGCAACAAGTGCTGTGAAAACATTCACACAATGAGGTCCTAATCTTGTGGATCTCTCAACCAAGTGACAGCCTGGCAAACGTGCTGTCAAAGTGCAGACACTCAGGAAAAAAAAGAAAATAGGAAGAAAAACTAACTCCCTCGTCCACCCCATATTTCAGACACATGTCATCTGTTGTTATCATTAATGATCTGTTTTTACAAATAGAGTACCACTATGGAAAACTGAGAGCAGGCCAATCAAAATAAACCCAGCAAAACCCATAATTGTCTACTGACAATCTGGGCTGCTTGGGATGTAAGATAATGTGGGTGTATTTAATGCAGAAAGGCATTACGTGCCACACTTTGCAACTGCCCTGTTAACTCCAGACCTTGATACAACACAGGAAGGTTGGGCTAATCACTGCTGCGTTCTCCTGAACCCTACCTAAGCTCAGGTGCTAAAAAAACCACACGGAGTGAAATTCTGGCACCATAAAAGTCCATGGCAAAACTCCCGTGATTTAAATGGGAGCAAAATTTCACCAATGATGTTGCTCTGGGGAAAAAAAATTAATTTATTTCAAAAGCAAAGATCTACAGTTCTGAGCAAACACAGGGCTCATGTGCAGATGCTTCCTCCCACCAGCACGGCTCTTCTGACTTGAGCAGTGTCTTCTCCCATTCACACACCAGCAAGGGCCAAAAGATACCAGTTATGTTCCTACTGTTTATACCAGAGTCGCACCTTATGGCTTTATTTGAGGATCAAGACCCTATTGTTGCCAAGGGCTGCAGATAAATAGTGAAAAGGCAGCCTTTGCCCATGTCTGGAGGGCTCATGGTGCTTTGCAACGGCACAGCTTCTGCTCTGCATTTCGCTGGTGGTTTCCAGTGCGCTGTGGGAGATCACTTAGACCCCAGCGTGCTCTCTGTGCTCTCACTGTCTGGCCTCATATACAGGTCTTCCATACCCAGGAGCTTCTACCAAACTTATTAAAATTACATGCACCAGGAGTAGAGATGTCCTTTCCACCCCACACTTCATCAGAAGTAACTTTTGTAGACTAACTTTTGTAGAGAAAATCTCTTGATGCAAAAGCTTTTTGAACTGATAAAGAAATAAATCAAGTGGTGGCCCCAAGTACACTCAAACCGCAGATGGAGCAAAAGTACAAAATGAAACTTTAAGATGACACCTCATTTAACTGGAAGACTCTTCAGATGGAACGTTAATATCAGATTGTACAGAGCAAATGGCTCTGTTCAGACCGAAATCCAATCAGCAGGTGTCCAAAGAGCTTGACATTGTAAGGTTCATCTGGACTTTGTCCCATATAACTCATCTTTACAGACTTTTACTATATTCCAGCATGAAATATGCAATATCCCTTGCAAAAGGGAGCAAGAATCTCTCTTCTGTCTCCCTAAGCCTCTTGAACTTTTGGGCTTGGCAAAGAGAGAGCACGCAGGGCCACTTGTCTGCTTCCTCCATCCCTGGGGCACGGCAGCAGGAAGCAAGCTGGGAGCAGATTATGCGTTGGCCCGACTTTTCCCACTCGTTGGCGAGAGCTACTGAGTGAGAATGGGGGCAGATGCATATTGCTGATAAAAGCCTTCAGCAAATTCCCATCCTCTCCTCGTGAGGAGGGAGGAGGAAGTCGCAGGGCAATTGTAACTCCCAGCTGCCCCAAGAGATAGCGCCGAGCCGCCGGGACCGACGGCATGCCCGGAGGAGAGCTTGCAAGGTCCGTGGATTACTGGAGTTGGGATTGCTGCTGCTTATCGGTTTGCAAAATCCGATCCTATGTCTAAACGTCATTCTTTTTCGCATCAAATTGTCGAGCCGTTCCACCCTAAAACTGGGTCAGCCCGCTCAGTGAAAGCTATGAACACTGAATGTTGCATGTGCAACACGCTGCCAAAAGAAAAGAAAACATTGGTAATGGGAGAAGCAAAAAGATTTTAAAGAATTAGATTTTGGAACAGAATCAGAAATTTGGAAATTATGAAAATTAACTTGATCTGAATAATTTTACCAGTTCTAACAAGAACAAGGTTTTCCAAGTACTCAAACAAGAAAGATAGACAAGGTTTTCCAAGTACTTATAAAAACTATAGTTTAGCATAAGAATCTGTCACTCTTTACTACCCTACGTAATCTTCATATCGCAGGCAAGCTGAAAGATTTCTGATTCCTATAGTGTATTTCCTAAAGAGGGCTCTCATTTATAAACACATACAGAAAGAGGGAAAAAAAAAAAAAGGATCAAAGCAGACAAGTGATGTTGGCTACAGAAAAAGACAACTAGGAAATAGTGCATTCCCACTGGGAAGCAATTTCTGTGTGGTGTTGTGCAAAAGGACCCATATGCCATGGGCAAATGTGTACATACCCTTCCAGAGGTGGAGAAATCACCCCTGACTTTCAGATCCAAAAAGAAGAGTTCTACTTGTGAGGCAAGGAAGCCACGCATCTTTGGAAAACTACATTTTGCAAACAAAACCAAAGTTAACTGCTGGAGTAGTATAGATTGACCTTAAAAAGAAGATAAATGAATCCATAAAAGTCCTAACTATATTGCAGCTGCTCTTCCACCCTCAGCACATCACACCGTGCCCAGGCACTAGAAGCACTTCCCCATGGACCGCGATCGCTCAGTCCCGGGAGTGTCATCATCCCATGCCTAGACATGGCAGGGCAATCCAAGGACAACCTATCAATCCGCAGTTTGGATTTCCTGACTTTTGTTAGCTTGGTCATAGTTTTAACATGACTAAAATATAGACTTTTTGTATGTTCCTCCGAAATGTCCTGCAGATGCCAGCCACTGCTCTGGTTCAAATGCTATTGAAAACATCACAGCAAGACCACTACTTCACGGGACAATTGACTCACACAATAGCCACGACACTATCTGGGTCGGGAACAGCAAACAAGGTGAATGAGGTAAGGGAGGTCAGTCTTCATAGCAATGGTCTCAGGAGAATGGGAGAATCCAAAAATAAGACATTTGTTGACTGGATGCCCTTGAGCTGGCAACCAAGCTGACTTGGTAACAGAGCCAACATTAGACATCAGCCTGGGCTTGCTGCTGGCAAGCAATCCCAATAACCAGCAAGAGTTAGCAGGAGAGAGACTGTGTGATTTAGTAGATTAAGAAATAGGCTAGAAGCCAGTCACTCCCGAGTTTTAATCCTGGCTCCGACATCAGTTGGACTTGTAACCTGCGGGTGTGAAATTTGTGCTTTTAAACAGGGGTGGATGTAAGGGTGCATTAACTGGAAGATGGAGCGGCTGTTGCCCTACACACGCTCCCGTTCCCTGCCGTTAGCACCACCATCTGCGGTACATGTGTCAGCACAGCCCAAAACACAGCCCCCAAGATCCTCATCCACAGCACACCTGGATGGGACCTGAGGAGCAAGTCTGAATTTCAGACTTATTCTACAGCCAGCCAGTGCGTCCGTGTCCTGACGGAGAAAGCTCAGCTTTGGGAAGTTTAAGTCACTTAAGCTCTGTTGAGCTTAAGGGAGTTATTCCAGTCTTACAGCCTGGCAGCCTGGTTTGCTACCCTTGCTTCTTTTAAATCCTGCTCTTGAAAGACTTACTATTGACATTTACGGGGGAGCCCTTCCTCCAGCCCTGGCCCGTGAGATTAACAGTCCTGGGTGAAGATCTTCAGTTGTATACATCTGGATGTTGCCATAAGGCAGTGAGGTGCCAGCTGACAACACTGTTCCCTGTTCCTCTGATCTGTAAAAGTCTCTATTGGCAACTTGCTGGAGGTTGATAATGTGTGCAAGTTGTATTTCTGACAGAGCAAAATTTTCTGGACTCTGACTTCTCTGAAATAAAGAATTGTAGAGGCCTTTGTCTTCCATTTCCTGACAACAAGTTTCTAAAAATGTTTTAAGACAGGGAAAATCCTAGCAAAAATAATCACTAGAAAAATAAAATCTGTTGATTCATAGCATGATAGTCTCAGCTTTCACTTACTGATTTGGTAGATACAGAGGTTTTGGCAGAGGTGTGACTTTTGAAGGTGACAGTGTCCATTTAACTCAAGTTCAGTACCTCCTCTCTTGCTGTACCTGCCTGGCTTCTGTGTGTTCAGCAATCAGAATAAAAGCCAATTGATTTTAGGTTATAATGATCCTGCAACCTTGGAGGTGCACTGAAAGGAAAAAAAACTCCAGCACCCTCTGCTGTCTGCACACAACCTAGGCGGGGATCCACCACCACTAATTCTGGACATTTACAATATACACATCAGCTTCGCACAGGCTGCAGAAAACTGAGCGCTGGAAGGGACAGTTCAGGGGACTCATTTTAGATGTCCAGTTTGAGGTGAGATGACAGCCTGTGAGCTGTTCATCAAGTACAAAGGTAGTGTAAAAAATTTGTTCGTAGAGAGCTACAGCAGATAAATCCCACCTTGATAGCCTGTGAACTAGAAGAAATGGAAAGCTTTGGCACAGAGGAGGCATCACAGCAGATGGTCTCGTCAGATGTTGTGCCCATGTACACACAGGCTAAATTTGGTAGAGCAGAGTGAGAAAACTTTGTTCGGGTTGCAGGGAACAGATTCTGCTCCCTGGCAGCCAGAGAAAGGTATGAAACTCCAAGGAACAACATGACCAGGAGGAGCCAGAAGGGCAGGAACTGCTGTGCTGGAGAAGCACCTATTTGCTATTAAATCTGGGCTGCAAAAGCTTTGCTCCCACCGAGGTCGCTCCCATGTCAGCCCAAACAGCTGAATTTCAGGAACTACATTTTTGTTGTAATAAACCGCCTATCTCCTGTCACCAACACGTGGGAAGGAATAAGACCTGCAAAAAAAACCGTTATGGAGATGCGACATTCAGCTCCTGTATAGTACCTTTAATATCTCTAAAACTCACAGGTACCCGGCTGACTCTGAAAGTCCACGCTAAGGAGATTCTCATAGAAAAAACTTGGATGAATTAATGCCTTCCCCAGGAGGCAGAAGGAGCAGATTCTTTCCAAAATCCATGTTCACATCAGGGAGAAGAATCAGACACTTTCACTAGCAGCAGTTTCAGTGTTGAAGAGATGCGACTCATACCTCGTCTTGTCATTTTGGCTATTGGAGATGGGAGTGAGTGCATTTCCTCATCATCCCTGATGGGGTTTTCTCTTGAAAATTATGTAGTTATCCAAAGAAAACATAGAGATGCTCTTAAATATCATCTGTCAGAAAATAAGATCATCCGTTGGCCCTACAAAAGCACATGTGAAATCACAGCTAAAGAAAACTTGTACTTTTAAACAATATTCCATGCATGCCAGCAGCAATTTAACTTCAGAAAACGGTAATTTCAAGCAGCTCTAGCTGCCACGATTCACCGTTGTGAATGATTTTGCCTCTCACAGCAAACCGGGAAGTGGTGTGAATGGCTTTTTTTCTTGCTCCAATAAACTCCGACTCGTCATTTTGCAGATTTGTCTTTGTTTCTTATTTGCCTCCGACATAAAAATAATCTGAAGAATCAAAGGAAAATACCTGAACAGGAATGATGATCTCAAAACTTATTTAGTCATCTGCATCTGCATGGGAGCAGCCACTCTCGCTTCCTGCCAGTCACCTGTCCGCTGCGTTTTTCCAAGTCCAAGTACGTTCCTGCAAGACGAAGCTTTATCTTTTTGACGATTACTCAAACGCAGCAGAATTTAAATGCCAGATAAAATTGGAAAGCTCTGTTTTGGACAAACTCCCACCTCGCTTTTTGTTTCAAAACAGAAGTGCGAAGTAAAAGAGACATCATTTTTTCCAGCAAAGTGAAAATCAGTGCATCTCAACACCCAGTTAGCACATCTGGGGTTTGACCCAACTCATTTTTTATGTGACCCAAAAAGGCTGCCAGCGAGGCCGTCTGTGAGCACCCGGGGCCCGGAGAAGAGCTTCATCTTCAGCTGATGTTGAACGCCGCTCCACATGGGCGGTACTTCTGCAAATCTGCCCGGGCTGTTTCTCAAAGGTTTTATTTTCCACAGCCCACATATCCAAAAAGCTCACACGTGGTGATAAACATACATCACCGTGAACACGCTCTAAGTGTTCTCTGTCTTCTACACACACCAAGAGATTTTCAGCCCTACCTGAAAGAAACTATTATTTTGCTGCTCTTTAACTGCTTTCTAAAATGGTTTCCCTTTTTACCAGCTGCAAAAGGATTTCCTGGAGTAACCCACTAACCAGGGTTTGCGTGAGACCGCTCAGCTGGCTTTTTCCAGTAGGTACATCTGGATGGAGACTTGGTTTTATCACCACAGTTTACTACCAAAGTCAACAACGAATGTCAGCGAGCCCAAAGTTTGTGCTGGTTGGGAAAGGGCCCGCAACGTGCCCTCGAAGCGTGCTGCTGCCCGGCCCGGCCAGTCCCGGGAGATGCAGGGTGTCCTTTGGGATGAGCTGTTGTGTTCGCTCGCTGCTGCAGCAGCAGAGCCCGCATTGCCATCCTGGCTGACGGGGCAGGAGCTTGCAGCACCTTTTACACTTCTTGCTCTTCTGAACCTCTCTCTAGACCAGCTTTTCATTTAGGAAATGTTAATCATTCCTTTTGCACCCGTTGTGTTAGCATTTACCACCCATACCTAGCCAAAAGAGATGCAAACATCTGCCCGGCCACCCCACCGCCAAGGTCAGCTGGACGCTGCTCAGTGGGACTGAAGAACATATTTGGGGACCTTGCGATCTCCCCACATGGCTGCCGCAGATGACGAAGTTTTGTACCCTTGTCTCGCTATGTCCCAGAACCAAACGAGCGCCTGCTTAACCCGGGCCTCGCTGCTGCGGCTTTCAAAGGGGAAAATTACTACAGCTCAGTCTTTTCCAACTGGAAATGATTATGCTTTTGTTGCTACCGAGGGTGCTCCTTGGCAGGCAGCCCAGGCACCACAGGTAATGGCCGCAATAGGAGGTGCCGCAGAGACGTTGGCATTTCATCGTGGGGGAGAAAAAGGGGGAAAACACACTATCTGCGAGCCCGACACAAACAGCTCAGGGTAAACCCATTTGTCAGAGTGGCAAGTGACCTTTTCCGTTCACCTGTGATTAAGGAACCAGATTTGTTCATTAAGGCCAATAAACCAAATTAAGACGGCTGGGTGCAGGGGATTCAAGCAGCTTTTGCCATCCCACTCCTTGAACTCATCTTATTAGAGCAGCCTGGGAAGTGGAAGGAGTAACTCGGGGCAGGTCAGGGCAAAGCAGTGCTAAATCTGTGTCTCTCGACCCGTTGTTAATCATCTATTCTCTTTCTATAAATGAATTTGGAATGTGGAGCAAATCATACTAAAAGATTTCTCCTCCTTGCTGAATACTTCAGGAGCTTTAAGGAATTCAGCTCAGGAGCAATGCTTCATTCAGGGCTGTTGATTAGTTCCACCGTGGAGTGCACTAGACAAGACAATAAGTGGACGACAGACACAGTGATTCATAGATTACTCTGCTGAGAGTTGCAGGTGTTTTGGGATCAAATGAAAGGAAAGGAGGTTGGGTCGGTTCTCAAACCGCCTTCCTGTTAAAGGATTAGCACGGGTAACTCCAAGTTATTAAAATCACTCTGATAAATGTAAAAATTGGAGGTTTTCCTCAAAATTACCTTCCCCCCCCACCTTTCCTAGCAGAAGCGGCAAACGTCTCAAGTTTAGAGTTAGCGGCAGCGCCAAATTGAAAGCAAAGAAGGGGGCCAGATCCTCACCTGGTGTAAACAGGAAGAGTTTCCTGAAAACTTTGCGTAGAAGTCCAAAAAATGGATTTAACCAAAGCCCTGAAACTTTTTTCACTTCCCAGAGATGGTTGGATGTCACAAAACGTGTGCAATTACTTAAGACACAGGTATATCACTACAAGACCCTTTTCCTTTATCAGTATGAAGTATAAATACCACAGGATAAAAGGATTTTAATGAAGTTGGAGAAAAGGAGAGATTATTATGCACCTTGCTGAAGCCAACAGAGGAGGCTTTCTCAGCCCAGGGCAAGCAGGAGCACAGGGGGGTGCCAGCCTCGGCGGGGGGACACGGGGGGTGGCTCTGCCAGGTGCTACCCGTCCCCCCAACAGCACATCAGCAGGGGGAGAGAACACAAAGGGGGTTTGCTCTCCAGGAGAGCAGGCAGGAGGGAATAACTGTAATTTAACCACATGCCCTGCTTAGCTAGAAGCAGGGAGCTGATGCTGCCGCAAGCGCGCAACCACCCGCCCCTTTGCTTGCATGGCCAGGGAAAGCAAGTGCCACCTTTTCCTAAGATAAACCAAAATCCACTGTTTCTCCACCGCTTTCCACAGGATCCAACACTGATGCTGCCCCTCCACACCGCTCTGCCAAGCCTCACAGAACCCTGCGTTTACGTACACAGGCCCTCGAGGAACCAGTCGCCAACATACTTTTGAATTCGATGCTTCAAGCGGGTATGCAAATCCCACATTTCATGCATCGTGGGGCGTTTTATGCTTTGGCAAGAAATAAAAGTCACCTAAGAAGCAATTGCCATAAAAGGGTGATGAGTACAATAGAAAGACGTTTACAGGGCTAAACATGTTATTGACGTGTCTGGTTTGACATAGTTTCAGTACAGCAATACACTTAGTTCGCATGTCAAAAACGTGTTTTCAGCAACTACAATGCACACATCCAGAAGTGCAGTACTGTACTCTGCTGCTCTACAGACGCTGCCTAAAATAGGAATTAGGAAGTGTTATTAATTAAAAAGCAATTTGTATATACTGTATATTATGAGTAAAGCATTGCATTCCTCTGGGATTTTGACTTGAGGAGATTCCAAGCATGTAAAAAAAAAAACCCTCAGTGAATTTCTGTCAAATCTCAAAAGATACACTAAACAGAGTAGATGATAAGCAATAGCACATGGTTCAATGATCCTATCTGCTTTTTTCACTTTTAGAAACATATATAAAACAGATTGCTTTTTATCTTTGATATTTGTAGTTTTATTCATTTTTAAATCAATTTTCCAGTTCTAAGATGTGCTATACGGCAGCATTCATGTTGACTGCCACATTTTTTAAAGTGCATTTTATCAAATATCCTTTACTTGCAAGTAAAACTATCTTTCTGCCTCTGTTTTTCTTTCTTTCTGACCCACAACCATGAAAGCAGACCTCTGCAGGGGACGGTGGCAGCTCTCCGCTGCTGCCCGTGATCCCCTTCCCACCCCCGGTTCCCCCAGGGCTGGGCTCTGGGCATCAGGTGAGCAATCCTCAAGTTGCATTTCTTGCAACCCAGTTAGCAAAATCTGCCAAGTGACAGAGGCTGAGCTAACCAAGGAGATCTGGAAGGAGACCAAAAGCTGAAGGAGATGCTCATCTCCAGCCAGGGCTAAGCCTGGCACAGAGACCACAGACTGCTCCCCAGTCAGCCCTCAACCAGGGCTATGGGGCAGCTCTTGCGTGGTGGATGGGAAGAAGGAGGACATTCAGTTAGCAACTGGCCTCAGCTTTTTCACTTGTCCTGGAGGGAAAATTCACTCCTGCAAACAGCAGCCAGGAAGAGCTGGGTGGGAAGGTCTCAGCCGCACCGTCCACATCAAGGACATGCTCCTGCCTGGGAAAAGGCAGCGCTCCCCGCTGTGCCAGCCAATGAGCAGGGACAGGGCGAGAGGAGACAGCGAGGGGGGGTATCCCCATGTGTTTCACCCCAAAGTCCAACATAAGAGCATTTCAGCAGAGGGTTAAATAAAATTGGAAAATAATCCATAAAGCACTTTGCTATCTTTTGGGACAGAAGGCTCTGTACTGTGCATAGCAGGATGAGTTAATATTGCTGGAAATAAAAGCACTAAAATTATTAAAAGGTGCAAGATCATTCAGTGCCGAAGTTACTCCAGGCTGACCCATCATATAAATTATTTGCTAAACAAAGATTCTATACATATCCCAAACATGCCGGGCAGGAGAGCATCGCGAGGCTGACACCCAGTCCTGGCTGGGCATGGTGTGGAAAAACCAGCCCCTTGCAACCCCCCGCCGGACCCCAGCTTCCTCACCTGCCAAACCCTAAAAAACTGCTTGTTTATAGTTTGTCATGTCACATTAAATTGAAATCTTTCACTGCCTGGCTGGGAAAAGATAATAGAAAGCAACATTTCAAGGTGATCTACCCTTCCAAACATAATCTTCAGCTAATTAATAATTAACCAACTATTTATTGGTCAGCTGATACTGCTCGAGATACAAAGTTCCAGGCAATGCACCAGTGAGATCTCACACAGCCGTACCTCTCCTAATCAAGCACAGGTGAAAGGATATTTCCACTAACCCTATTAATCTGGAGGACCTCTGGGGCAGGAGCAGCACGAGCATGATGCAGCTCTGCATCCCAACTGACCCCTGCAGGCTTTTCCTCCTCCTTTCTGCCATCCCCAGCTGATGGCACAGCTAACCTTGTCAAAGAGCCACTTGTCACATCTTCGGAAAAAGCCATGCACAGGCACTGCTTCTGACTTCAGAGACCATTTCCCTCTGGATTTAGCCTGTGCTTGGGCACCTCTGCATAGGACCGAGCATCCTTTCTCCCGGGTACTCCCCAGCCTGCCAACCACTGAATTTCCAGCATGCCTGCAGCCCCCTTGTGGAATGAGGTTTCAAAAACTACGCCAAAAAGAGGCATTGTTTTAATTTAAGAGCACAGCGGAGTTATTTTTAGCTGCCACAGGGCTGATCCTGCAGGTGCTGCAGGCTCCCGGGGCAGCAGCAGCTCCCAGCACCTCTCAGGATGCGCTGGAGCCGCCAGCGACTTGAGGGAAGAGTCCGCTCCGTATCGTATTTAAACACCAGCAAAACGTTTGCCTTGTTTCTCTATAATCCCTCAGCATGGGCTTCTGGTTGGGGTTTTTTGTTTTGGTTTAGCCCAGAACTGGGGATTTTGCTTCACAGTGTTATTTCTAGCCCTCCGGTCCGATTCTCCGCTCGCTGCCGGACCGGAGGCACTTTCCAGCCTGCACTGCTGCTGCAAGCTGTCCAAGTGCTGTTCTCACTTTCAGTGTTTCCCCGCTTGCGCCTGATAAAATAATTTGCAAGAGATATCAAGTCGCTTTTAATTTCGCTTTCGCTGGAAACATCTCAGCGCTTCTCGAGATGTCACACCATCAACATCCCGAGCGGGATGCAGGACCCAGCAAGTGGTCCAGGAGCAGAGACTTGGGTTCGTAAGGCACTCGGAGAGAGAAGCACAAGTAACATGTATTTCTTTCCCAGCCCACTTCTAGCAGAGCATATCAAGGAGAAAGCGGGGGAAAAAACCCACGCTACGGTGTTTCTAATAAACTAAGAAACTTTTTTGACTTTCATGATGTACATATGGCCGTTAATTTCAATGTCATGTTATGATTTTTGGCTGAGCCAACAGTATGTATGTATGGATGGAAGCAAGCAAAACAAATGCATTTTGTATTCAAATTTATACAACACCATACATTTTTATGCTGTTTATTTGAAAATTAATTTTGGCTTAGGCCTTAGAGACAGCAAATGTTGTCAAGATTTGAGGGCTACCTGAAAAGCCTTGGGGACAGCATTACCCTTATGCATAAGAAACAGCAAAATAAAATAAAAATAAATGAATTTCCAAATACGTCATGGCTAATCCCTTGAGCTGACCTACAAATGAATTATAGAGGGTTTGCTACAGGACTGAGTAGATCTTGTGATTTCACTGAGAGATTTATCTTATTTTCCAACTTATTTTCATATCTTATTTCCTTTTCTTTTAGAATTAGACTGTAAATAAAAGAGCTAAGACCGAATGAAGCTCCCTTTCACTGCACTCATATTGGATTGATAAATTAAAATGGTGAGATGAGTTTTGTATGACCCATCCTCGAGGATTTGGGAAATTTAGCCGATGCAAAACAAGGCATTAATTTGGAGAGGCCTAGCTACTTACAATGCTTAGTATTCTGACAATGATGAATGGCATCATTCCAAGCAAATGGTAATTTCACTTTTTGTGACAGTACTTTAGAGCAAAACCGACTTTCTTCACACAAAGAATTTGCAATCCTATTGAACAGAGGCTGTACCTGAATATCAGAAATCCTTCATTGTTTAAGTATCATCTGATATTCTTGATTGGCTCCAGACTGAAGGTTGCAGTTGAATTAGGGAGAACGGAGGTTAAGTCCTAACCTTGAAAGATTTAGCAGCCATTGAAACACTGCCTTTGGGCACTTATTGGCCTGTATTTATCAAAAAACTTTTCAATTCAATGAGGGGAGGGAGAAAACACAAAACTTGTCACATTCATCAAGTGAAGCCACTGGAAAGACATCTACAGAAGAACACCCAAAAAGCATAATCTTTCAGAAGAGCTGATAGAAATGGTAATTGGATGGGATGAAGAATAATACTTCTAAAGCGGGGGTATAGAGAATATAGCTAAAAAAATCAAGGTCAGGAGAAGAGAATGTATCCTTTTCAACTTAATAAAACTTACATTTGCCTTTTGTATTGCGGAAAATATTCCAGGTACCATCTCTAATTTATTTCTGCACAAACATTTCTGAGTGAAAACAGGATTACAGACAAACTGGAAGCATGTTTTCTTTTAGCATACGTGCAGCAAACATAAAAGCATTGTTAGCAGATACAATTAGAAAAAAAAAAAAAAACACACACACAACACAAAACAAACTCCAGGACTTCCCTATTATTTAGAAATATGGCTCAGCCTTCAGAAACACAGACAGCATCTTTAAAAAAAGCATCTCCCTAAGGCACTCGAGAGCCACCTTCTATGATTGGCAAAGAGCACTGACATTGTCTCCCAAACAGGGAACAGAAATGATGAATCATAAAAACTTGATTGCACTTCTTCCTGCCTCCTTACTAACAAGCTAATCAGAGACCGCAAAGCGAGTGTCGTGTAAACGGATGAGTTGTACGGGGATGCTATATTGTCCCATTTTTATCTTGCACAAACACCTCTGGCCTGAACTTTGAAGGCTTTTGGCACATTTCTCAGGTTTTGTATCAGGGGTCCTATCCAGCTGGTGAAGAAGGGGAAATACTGAAGTGCTGTGTCGCTCTGCTCGCCGGAGTTGCACGGATGCAGGTGTCTCCTTACTGACGAAGACATCAGCTAAGGGGAAAAAAATCTGCAAAAGGTCAGTATCTGCAGACACAAAGCCTCCAGCCAGCTCCCTAAACAGTTAACAGAAACAGCACCTACTACCAAAACATCCCCATAAATAACTCCTGTAATGAAAGTAGAGATGAAAGCATTTGTTAATTTTCCATAGTCCAGGGAATTTGGCTATCGATGCCTATTAATCCAGGAAATATAGCATTATATTTGTCAAGAGCTTCTCAGGATGTAGGGCTGGAGCAAACCCATGATTTGCGCTGACAACATTTTCTTCACCAGACCAGGTACCGTATTTTAGGGTTACGGCACATTTAGTGATAGCATTGACTAATCTGCTCAGGGCACTATCGCTCATCAGTGAGGCTTTCCAGCTCTGAGGTACCTGAAAAACAACCTTTGTCCAACCAGAACTGCAGGTCATTCCCGTCTCAAAAACATTAGCTGCAACACATGACAGGGACAGGTCGCTGAAGACACACTGACATGATGAAAACAGCCATGAAGGACAAAAATACATAGCAGCAGCCCAAAAATCTGGAATTTGGGGGTGAAATCTACCATCTGTTCTTCAACACCTTGACATCAAGAAAGCAGTTACGGGGATGCCCTGGTGTGCCTAGGCATTTGTGGACATATGGTATGTTTTACCATTAACTGCAAATTTCCTTACTTTTATTGTTTTCTGTCACAAGCATAATGTTTTCTTTAGTGTAGATTTGTTGCGCGAATGTATTTATGATACATTTCATGTTTTTCCCAGCCACTGCCCACATCTCCTCGACTTTCTTGGTCTCCACACTGGTCCAGCCCCTGCCACGGCAGGGACCCATCCAGGGGATGCCGACTGCCCTGCAGGACCTCGGGCACCCATTTCAGTGTTAGAAACGCTGCGTCCCATGACAGCGGTCTGCACTCCAAGCTTTGCATTTTCCTCCATGCTGCTCAAAAACGCCTTTAAATCACGATCCAACAGGTGCCTCATTTCTCCTCCTTAGCATATGGACCTGCCAAATCTCCCCAAGCTGACCACCACCCTGCAGATGGTCCATCTCCTCAAGTACTTTCTTAGACTTTTTATTTTCCTGTCCAAGCCAGACCGGACATGTCTTTGGCCACATTTATCTCTGGCACGAGCAGACTCTGCATTGCCCCCTCTGCGTGCACCATGCTGGGTCTCCTCCCTTGTCCCACCATCATAACTCCAGGAAGAAAACCAGCTCTCAAGGGAAAAGTCAGATATACTCCTGAGTAACTCAGTCTCACCTAATTTCTACGTGGTCACAGCTGAGGTAAACCCACATCCACCTCAGCGTCTCTGAAAGAGCCACAGAAGGACTCTTCAGGACATGGCCCATAACTCCAGAGGCACAAACTGGATGGCCACAGCCCACACGGTGATGGGGAGACTGGAAAGGTCACGCTATTGGCGATGAAAGAAAGAGGTATTTACAAGATCAGTGCTTTTAGGTGAAATCTGACTGCAAACATCTAGAAAATTAAATATATGTTAGCCATAAAAAGAAGAACTAACCTCTTAAATCCACCACAAATTCCTGTATCACCCGCAATTACTCAAAGGCAGATCTTGCATCCCATCTCAGCCATCCTCAGAGCTGCCCTTTGATACCAGTGTAAGTTTTGACTTACAAAGTCAAAAGCAGAAGTTGAGTAAACACCTCAGGATTTGGCCCTCTGATGTTGAGCAACCAATCTTAATCTACAGCATACATTTCCCAAAAATACATGAAAAGTATAGGTTAAGTCTTTACTGCAGCAGGCTCCAGGAAAGCAAAGTGAACAGGTCATTATTTGTGGCAATGGTGGCGTGTGTGATTTTCCAAAAAAAAAAAAAAACACCCCACAAAAAAAAAAACCAAAAAGGGCTGGTTTGTGGGAAATCACCGAATTAATTGCTACCCCGCATAAAAGGGGTATATTCTACAATGGTTTCAGCACGCTTCTATGAATTTATTTATCCGCCTGATGCCACCTGTTTCACTGCTGGTTCCGCCAGCCACATACCGAGGCATCGCTGGGGGGGTCAAACCAGGAAAATTCCTGGGGACCATCTGCTTATTCATAACCCCCAAACCCATATTTCCATCTCGCCATCATATCCGCCCTTATCGCGGGGCATTGTGCGCTAACGACCATTATTTAATTAACAGATGAAGAAGCCCTGAAAGCCGCGCCGGCAGATTTTGAACTTGATCTTCTCTCATTTGCTGTCATGCAAGACCAGATAAATGACAAGTATTTCGAGAGTCTGCAAAGGCCCTTTAGAACAGCTGCACAGGCTTCACCCCTTCTTTGCAGCAGGTTTCTCACTTAAGAAAAAAACACGCTTCATTACATCGCCTCTTACTTGAGCTGCAAGGGTCTATTCAAGGAAGATAAGCCTCTTAGAAATGAAGTAGCGTTGAATTTAGGTTCTGAGTGACAGGAGGAAGGTTTATCCATTCAGCAGACAATACTGCTTTCTCTGCATTAATCTAGGAGGCGGACAATGATCTGTTTTTTAGGCAGCATCTCATCTCTTTTCCCACAGCAGAAGGTGATTAGAGTTCGGAAGCAGGGACTGTGAAAGAAAGGCGAGCACTATCTCCCCAGCCCTCCTGTTTCCTGAGCGGGCAGGAGGGAAGTTCTCGGCCAAGTGCATCAATCACGGGGCTGGCGCTCAGGATGTGCCGCTTGGTCGGGGGCTGGCAGGTGAGGGCACGGGCACCCTGGCAAGCCCCAGCCCCATTATCTCCGCAGATAAACACACGGGCTCGGCGAAGGGAGTTTCGTAACTCTGCATTCGGGACAGGGGGGATAACTCTCTGGTATGAGCCCAGGGTAGGTAAATAGGTGTCAGAAAACACTTTTCGCTAAGTGGGTCCGGCCGAGGGATTGCTTATCAGCAACGAGCGTTGGATTTCTCAGCTCACCCCTCCCAGCAGCTCCATCCAGGCGACCTCCCAACACTCACAAAGAGGGCCGCACTGGTCCTGCTCTGCAGGGAGGGGAACCAAGTAACCGAGAACCGACTACTGCAGGAGAATGATAAAACCCAGAAATTTTGGTTCTTCCCTTCCTCCCCGGGACCTCCTGGCAGATTACACACAACCAAAGGGGCCGGGAGCCGGCTCGGGGAGCTCGCTCGCCCCATGCACGCTCCCGTAATGTTGCTCAAAAACAGCTAAAACTTTTTTGTCTCTCCCATCACCTCCATTTTCCACATTCAAGGAGCAACCTGCGATTTCAGCCAGCTTTCCAGTGGGAAAAGCAAGCTATCGGGAGCCACAGGAGAGCGGCACGGCTGCAACCCGCTCAGCGGCACTGGCATTTCTCTGCTTTCCAAGATCTGTGCCCCCAGCTGTCAGGCTGGAGGGGTTTTAGACACTTCAGCTTTTCAAGCACACATGCATAGGCATGAACAAGCAAGGCAGCGAGAGAGGCAAATATACTGAATAAATACACCACACAAATACAATAGTTTGTGCTGGTACACGGGACAAGACATCAAGCTTTCCAAACAGAATTATTCAAGTATCTATACATGCATCTTCCTACATGCAAAATAACCTGCAACTTCAACCAGTTTCTTTAGGTAATCACTATAGCACCTAAATCTTCACAAATTAATGTTGCAAATACTGACTAACACACAGAAATCAGGTTTCTTGTCCCCACTTCTCAGGGAACCAGCCCATAACTGAAGGCTGTCACAAACCACCGGGGAACACCAGGACTGAAAAAGCCAAGACCAAGGCACATTGGAGACCCCATCCCCGGCTGCCCAGGGACCTGCTTGGAGCATAGCAAACAAATCCAAGTCTACATGAGCTGTTAAAAAACAACAAAAAAAAACCCACCTTCCTAAAAATATTTCTGCCATTTTATGTAATACCCCATAGACGCTATTTTTAAATAAGCAAATCCTCCATAAGACAAACAACATTTTCTACATCAGGAGGACTTTGTCGTGTCCCAGAGCGAAGCAGCAAAAGGGAATCCTTTTTCATTGCCAGGACGCTCTGAATAACTTTTAAGGGGCAACCCAGCAACCCTCGCTCCTGTTAGCGACAGCCCACAGATCAAAATGCAGCGTGCCGCAGAAACACGGCGAACCTTCCACAAATAAGGAGCGTATTGACACGTTTTCTCTTCGCCCCTTTGTGCTAAGCCTGTGTAACTGCGCTTTGGTGAATGGCTTTTTGTTATTCTTATCTCCGTGCCTCAAAATTCCTCAAAACACATCTGTCACGGCACAGCTTGAGAGCCAGCCCCGACCAACTCCGGTGTCACAGCTCTCCTATCTCCCCTCCCAGGTGGGAAGAAGTTTGCACAGACATTTCTTTTGCTCATCGGAGCATGGCTGGCGTGCCGAGTCAGCACCGCGCAGACCCACGTCCTCCCCTTTTTTTCCTTCTTTCCCCCCCCCTCCTTTTTTTTTTTTTTAAGGGGACTTAATTGCTTCGTTTCAGCTGTTATGTTTAACCTCAGGAAATGGTACTATAGACATGGCAAACAACTTTCTGGTTGTTTCCAATCAGTACCATATTATAAAGTACAGCCAGTTAAGAATCCTATTCATTTTCTTGCCCTGTCATCTTGATCTTATTTGAATGTCTGGGGAGCAGGAGGTGCTCGCTCGGCCCCGCGTTTCAGAAGTGGGGGCAGGAGCGTCTGTGCAATGTGTTAGAGACACTGAAAGTTTTCATTTTGACTCCTTAATGAGAGCGACCTTTGCCACGGGCTGATGAGTTCCATACCTGTCCTGGTGTGTTTTCTGAAAACATTTGACACTGCTCGCAGGTTTGACGGGGATATGACTAATGAAGTCTTGGTATAAAAATAATGGGCTGCAATTGCAAGTCATTTGTGTGAAACCAAACTCCTTAAAAACTTGTCTCTGCTCACTTTCTGTTTTCTAAATGAGTCAATAATACGAATCAGATGGCTTGAAGGAATAGACCCCCAAATATTTCCTCTCTCCCTTCTATAAATTAGCTGCCATTTTGTGCAATTTTTGTTGCCTCCAGGCACGGTTTAAATTGGACTGTAGTTACTAAATTGCTGGAGCTATTGCAAAATGTGTAGACTAATACATAATACCTTGTTTTTGTTAAATGTATAGTAACAGCTCTTCTTGTGAGGTCAAGAGGCCCAGGCTGCTACTACTTAGAATGCATAACAATTTTATGTAAAGTAATGGGGAGGCAGGCAGGAGCGTATGTTTTTGCTGCAAGTTTTAAATAATAAAAAAAATTTATGTATTGTTTTCACCTTCCTTTTTTTTTTTTTTTTTCTTTTTCTTTCTATCTGCTGCAAGGGCAGAGGGATGCCTGTTGCAGCGCTGTGCCTTGCCTTTAGTCCCTGCTCTGGGACTCGCCTGCAGGCCGGGGGAATGCAGCGCCAGGAGCCTCCCAGCCACGTTAAAGAAGGCCATTTTGGAGACACATCACCGTGGCTTATCCTCCACCATCAAAGTTTAAATTCTCTTTTTAATTGAATAGATACATCATGAATCTAACCACCTGGGTAATCAACTCAGTATATAAAACACTGCAACGACAACAACAAAAATATCCTAGAAACTCACAAGCTGTGCTATATTCACAGCACAACTGGATGTGCCACTGACTCTTCCAATTTTACTATCAGTACTGATAATCTGTGTTTTTCTTTAAGCCTCAGCTCTTGGAGTCATGTGAATATATGAGGATTTTAAGTCTCTATTAGAAGCAGCAGCTTACGACATGACAGAAGAACGCCTGAATTTCTCACCCAAGCTACCTTGGAACTCAAAACCTTGAAGAACAACAAAAAGAAACCCATGTGCTTTAACTTCCATACTTCTGAGGCACCTGATTCATGATTTTTCATTGCCATGAACTGGAAAACCTATTACAATGACTATGAAAACTTCCGTCATAAACTACTCTGACTGCTTTTCATCCAGCCTGACCACTGTTTGATGACAACAGGTCCATATAGGTCCTAACTTTCCCTAACATATATATATATTCCCACATAAATTATTTTAAATCCCCCTCCAAAAAAAACCCCAGCGTTCTGCTGGATACAACAAAGGGAAAATAAATATATGATGGCGGTGTAGTCATGCATTTTAGTGCGCTAGTGGAAAAGGGTTCATATTGTATGGGTTTAGAGCCCACGTGGACCAGAAGGGGCCACCGCTGCAGGGACTGCCAGCCACCGCCGGGAGTTTTGTTTGATGTTGAAACACACAATCAAGTTATTTTATATAAGATACTATTTTAGCCACATTTGGATAGGCAATTCAAAGGCAAAGGTCAACATTTTTCCTTCAGTTCAGGGATATATATACACACCACACAAGTACAAACACACATTGTGCTCGTGTACGTGCGTATATACGTGCGGGAGTATTATGAACGTGTGGAAGAAATAATCTGCCCAGGTTACAGACATTTCCCATTACAATCTGTGAGTAGTCTCATTATACCAAAGCTCATTTGCACTCAAAACATGCAAAGTTAGGAACACGTGTAAACCTTTGCGGGACCAGGGCTTAAGTACACACTCAACCTCAGGCTCCAGGTTTGGACATGCTGTTCTTCAGCCCTAGAACAAACGCAAAGCTTCGTAGGACTAAATATAGCCAGTATACAAGAGATTTGCGTTTGTTTTGTTTAGCAGCTCCCCTGTGACCCAACAGAAGTTATGAAACCAAATGAATGTAATAGAGCGTTCATTCCCTGCTTATTGATGTTGCCTCGCCCTTGGGCATATTTGCAAAATTTCCTTCTACAAAATAAAAAATGGCATGTCACTTGGTGTGGCCAGCCGGACTGCGGACCGGCACTAGTCAAACACAGAGGCTATTCGCTGTTAAACGAAGCCTGCTGCTTCTTCAGGACAAAGGCATTCCTGGACTCAGATAAAGGTGACATTCTTCTACGCTGAATCTCGGCGAGGATGGTACAATGGTTTGTTGGTGGTGTTGCCCAGAGATAGGGCAGTCTCTTTGTGGGAAAGTTTGCTCACAACACAAACCCACTCTGTTAAGCGGACTCACGGCTACCCTTGGAAGAGTCGCACGTCCTGTTTCATCATCTTTTTTCTTGCATAAACAAACACATCTACCGTCACTGACATTTCCTTGCCTCCAACCCCAAGAAGCTGCCATCGAAGGGACGCACAAGAAATCCTCCCACATGCAGCTGGAGACAGAAGCCTCAGAGCCCATTTTTTGCTGTCTTCATTCAAGGATTCACTAATAAATCCCCAGTAGCCGGACAGAGTTGCTTTGCTCCTGCCCTCCTGCATCCTGTGCGGATGCAGCCCAGCCCTTGAACAAGAGGATTCCAACACCCAAGTGCTCCAGGACCCCATGTCTGCTCCCAAGCAACACCCACCTCACCTCCAGGTAGGAAGGGGACCCAGCAGATGGTGAGTGCTCCTCTGGGATCCAGCATCACACCAAATGAACAATAACCACAAACTCTGGCATTCGTATCTCTACAGCTGCCAACTTCTGTGGTCAGAGAACATCTCACCTAGCTTTAGGGAAGGCACTTCTCAGCAAGTGGTCACCCAGCCTCTTGCTGCAGTCCATGGAGGAAGACACGTTGGAGATCTCGCCCCAGATGGATGGGCTCATTATAGTCTTCTCACTGTCACCCACCAAGGGAACTTTGAGTGCCACATCGAGCTGGATACCAAATATTCAGACAGCTCAATCTAGCCAAGATGAATCTCACCCTGTGTGGCAACCTACAGGGAAGTTCTCTCATCCTTGCCTATTTTAAAACCTCATATTTTCCTTCAAAATACATGGTATCAGCTATGGCAGAGAGAGGGTCCTTGGCCAAATTGTCCAGCTCACTGAGATTTTCTACTTTCTGAACTCCATCTTTGTTTTTGCTGGCTCAGGCTCACTTATAGGTAACTCTGCACGTATTTTCGCCCTCCCTGTGAACCACAGTGCACATCGTAGCTAAACCTAATTTGCAGTTTGGGTACAAACAGCTAATTAGACATCCACTCCTGCCAACATTTGCGCCAGCAGTTTAAAGAGGGTACAGAATTACTAGGTTAAAATTGCACCTTACACCTTGACACCAGCTCTGAAAAGGCTGGTCCTGGGACATTGGACATTACATAAATATATGCACAGCCAGGAAGAAAATGGTGCAAGCCAGCCAGGATTCTTTTTAATATATACCCTTAATTCAAGGGGCCCATTATATATAGTGCTAAGGACGGGAAAAGGAAGACTTGTACCCACTTGGGGGGGCGGGTTATGGTTTAGCCACCAACTTTCTTTTTTGCTCACACAAGGGCTAATTCATAGGTTAAGTGGAGGATTATAGATGATAGAAATGCAGCAGCCCTTTTCCTTTCCTCCCCATGCTTTTCATGTAAAGAGAAAGAAGGCTTCTCTCATCCCTTCTGCAAAAGTGTCGACACATTTCCATAGCTCTGTGAGAGGACCTGCCATTTCTGTCACTCCGCTACCCCTTGTCCCTTTGTCCCCACAGCATCTTATTTCAGCTTGGAGAAGAATAATTCACGGCTTCAGAAGATAAGACCAGATTTCCTAGGAAATACTTCTGTAAGAAAAGCCTGGACTGTAACCATGCCCGGGATAACGTGAGCCCCGTCCTCTTTTTCACTGATTTGTGAGAGTTTTGCCACCAACTTTAAGAGAAGCAAAATAAGCCCTTTGCAAGATGTCTCTTTCAAAGCAGCATCTTGCTCAGCACAACGGCACCTGCAAAGTCACCAGGCACCTTTGAGCGCGTTTTGTCAGTGGGAACAAGATGACAGCATGGAAATTCAAGCACTGGCCAAATACCAGCCTGCTTTCCAGTACCCAGCCATACTGCCTCTTCAGAATAACTGTTTGTCTTTGCCTGGCAAAACTATGACTAAATACCAAATAAATGCTTACAGAAATCAAACAAATTGTTACAAATTAAAGGCCTAAGGCTGCAAAGACTCACACTGAAAACAAATGTGTGCATGAACAGACAGCCCCATTGGGCTGCTGGTGACCCAAAGTTACTGACTGGAGCAAAATTGCAACTATGGGTTTGTGTAAAAGAAATCTATGTGGCCTTTTGTTGCCCTGAAAACATAGCAAAAGCTACAGGAAGATCCCTTATGCATTTGTGCATACATTGCATCTCGGGGACAACATATACGTGCTGCAGATTGCTGCATTTTTCATAGTAAGTGATCACATGCTGTTGAGCAAAACAGTAAATAAAGCTCCGATATAAAACTCATGTAACTTTTATGCTGGCATGAAAATTAAGGCTTCCCCTAGCCTTCCAGTAACTTAAACGCTTTCCTTTGATAGTTTCCCTTTTGTTTCGCTCAATTTTGTTTGTTTTAAAGAAATATTTGGAATTTTAGCGCAGGATCTGTGAGTTGCCTTTTTTTCTCTCGACTCCTCCCTGTTAAAACTTTGACTCCTTTTTTGAGCGCACAACAGAGACATTTGCTGGGTTCCCAGAGGGAAAGAGGAAACGGAGAAAAAAGTTAATTTGAAAAATGTATTTTTTTGTGGGGGGGATAAACGCACATTCCACACTTGTTCTGGGTAAGACAGATGGGAATCCTACATAAAAGGAGCTCTTTGGGTTTTGAAGAGTGAAGTGGGGAACCAAAAAATGCCCTTTCATGAAAAAAAAAATTAGTTTAGGATCACCTATACATGTTTTTTCGTGTATTTTCTATGGAAACGTGGCGAGAGCTCACAGTTTCCACCTTAGGTACATTTTCCCTAGTTAATTAAACCCTCTTTCCCCACATGACAAATGGGCCCTTCTCAGGAAAGGGCACGATTGCAGGCGCGGGTGAAGTCAAAGAGGGCATTCTTAGTGATTAGACATGAAATACGGACTTTGAAAACATTGAGATTTTGAATGTAAAGAGGGAATAACTTACTGCATCCTCAGGGTAAAGATAATTTATGCATCCTTTGCCTAAGTGAGTTTTCTCTATCTGTTTATTTTGGGTTTAAAAAGTCTATTTATCTGGTTGGGTGTACTTTTAAAAATGTACTTCCCACGGCCTTCCTCTTCTGTATAGTGCTCACATGTTTCCCAAGCCAAATTCATTAGAAATATTGCCTCGATGATATGTGAGCTTTCAAACGTGGCACGCTTGCGGAGAAAGCACGGGCACTGATGGGCTGAGTTTGGGGCCGGTGTCTCCGACCGACCCCAAAAGTACCATTGCAAACTGCCAACATGCAGGATACAAAAATCATGAATTATTAGAAGGGAGACCTAAAAATCATGAGATATTTTATATTTAAAGAGATACTGGGCTTGGTGCTCCAGGCCATGTTTTCAAGCACTGCTTTTCCAGAAGTGGTGCTGGAAACTCACCATATTTTAAATGAAAATCAGGGTCATCCCAGTTGCTTTCCTTACAAAGGTTTGGACAGGGAGGTGACACCAGCCAAAGCTCACAACCTACAGGAAAATTTGGGAGGTTTCTTCCTTTTGTCGGAGAGGCACATTGAACATCAGGGAAACAACAAGAATTGAGCTGAGGAACTGGAGCAAAACACAGGGCAGTGATACAGACAGAGGTACTGAATATATTCGAGAGGTACCAAATATATTCAATTCCTCCCGCATCCTAGAGCTCAAGGAGGTCTTATTTCCTTAGGAGTGCTGTTTCTCCTTAGTTCAGGTAGAAGAAGTTCCTCCAGCTTAAATGGGGAACTAGTATGAGCACAAGGCAAAAAAAAACCACCCAAACAACCCAAAACAACAACAAAAAAATCAAAACAAAAAAAAAAAAACCAAAAAAAAACCCTACTCTTGCTGTAGTCCAAGTAACTTCCAAGTAACTTGGCTTCCATGGGGTTCAGAGGGCACTTGCACAAGAAAAGCCAAAAAAGAATTCACAACCCAGCAGAAACAGTGACCGACCCACGGTCTTAGTCAAGTCCCCCTGTCTCAGTTTCCCCATTTTGCAAAATGAGGCCGTTATAAAGAAGTCTTCTAAAGCATAGTGGAAAGATCTGTATCAGCTAGCAACACAAATACTACCTACCTACTGAGTGCAATTACTAAATTCTGTAAATTTGGGGGGTGGAACCTTTCATTTTCTTGCCCACTTTTAAATAATAAAGCAATCCCTCACTAATCCAGATCTTCCTCCTACTGAATTCATAGGATCTCTCTCTGAGATCAGGTGCTTGTACTTCAGAAAGGCAGTGATTTCTGTTCAGGTGCTCATGGGTGGAAAGTAACCGTTTAGAAAAGATTGGTCATGTACTGTTGTGATTTAAAATTAAGAACTTAACTTTTTTGGAAATAAAGACTGCGCATGGCTGTCACTCTTCCTCCAGTTCTACAGAGATGCAAGGGTGCAGGGGCAATACAGAGATTGGCCATGATCAGAGCCGAGACGCAATATTTACCAGTGGTTTAATGTAAAAAAAAAAAATCCAAATTCATTGTGCAACACATGAGGAAACAGAGTAGAAGTTTGCACCATGGAAATACAAAGGATTCTGGCCCAATCCCATTTTCTGTTCCTACGTGAAGTGATTTTCAGCACGTGGCCAGCAGTGCACCCCACCACCTGCAGCACGCACGCTGCCCCACCACGCAACACGGCCTTTCCAGGAGATCCCTGCACCTCTCTTCTGATGGTCGGTTAAGTTTTCCAGAGGGAAACGCTGTCCTGCTTGCCCCTCACCCCAATTTATCCCCAAACAGCCTTGCTTGCCCCTCCCACTGCAACGATGAGGGCTCCTTGGAGGTGGCCCACCACTCGCACGAGCTGCCAAGGGGGATGCTAACTGCTTCGTTTGGTGATTGCTACTTACCAAGTATCAGGAATAAGAAAAAATACCCCAAAGCCAGGCCTAAAATCAGGAGTAAGCCCAGCATCTCTTTTCTGCCTTACCTTAGGGACTGTAAAAGACACCGGCAAAATCAGGCCCCGTTCCCGCAGCCCTTACTCACGTGGCAGCAGGACTACTTGCATGAGTTGGCAACCACTTGCACAGCCAAAGAGCTGCAGGATCAGGCCCTTAATTGCTTAAAAATACACTACCCACCAATAGTTACCTAATTTAGCAGAATATATTACCTCTCTGCTTCATAAATCTTAATTAAAGCTGTTAGTTTTCCTATTATATGATCAAGAAATGCTCCATTAAAGTTAAGCAGTTTCTCCAAGTAATTATATACATTATGTGGTGTGAGTGTAAAGATGCATGTAGCATTCCACTTCCAATTATTTTGCATACCCTGAAAAGCACTATCTATTAAATAAAAAACTTGCAGAATTTCATTAATGCACGATTTTTTAATCTCCCAAAAGTCAAAGCTGTCCCACAGGAGCGTATACACTCAGTGTTGGCTCCTTATAATACAATTTAATGCTCACAAACACAACTAAAGTATTTAAGCATTTACAGAGGTTGTCATAAGTGCTTTTCTTATTTTTGATCAAATTCAAGTCTACACTTAATACAGTTAACTGTAGTTATTTAATTTCAAAACTCAAGAATCCAACCTCAAAAATTTATAACAATATAAATTTAGTTACATTGATATAGGATATGTATGCTACTGGGAAACCATTTTTCAGTAAGAAGTGTAGAACTGTAAGATCTAAAAGGAGTTATTTTTTAAAGTAAGCATTATTTCAAATAAACCTTGTCAGATTTCAAATAATATTTTCCTATTCGTCTGCAAAATGATTTCATAATTTTTAGTGGTATATTTCAAGCCAGTGCTAAATGCTACCAAAAACTAAATATATTTTAATTATGCTTTCTCTTTTGATGAGAATTTCATGTAAATACAGAACAAATATTAAATGGAGACATTGCAAATACCTTAAATACATTATTAACCAAAGCACTTCATTTCCTAGCAACCGGCTAGAGAGAATGAAATTTGGAAAATTATTCTTAGTTCCCCTAAGACACTGAATTTATTGCCTGACCACATTAACAATTAAAAGGTATATGCAAGATGTTAGATGTTAAAATATAATGGAAGGAGCTTAACATCTGCTCATATAAGGCAAGGAACCAACTCCTGCCCTTAAAAGTAATCTAATCAGGCTTGCAAGAATGTAATATTTTACTTATAAGCAAAATATTACTCTCCAAAAACTGCAGAGAGTCGATCAGACACATAAAAAAGGAGGAAAAAGAAAAGCACAGAGAGCAGCAGCCCCGGCTGATGCTGACAATCTTTGATCCAATACAGTTTCATATCATCCCTCAGAGCTGACAGTACATTATTAATTGAAACATTGGGGCTGAACTATGTCCTTTTCTGTAGTAATCATAATATAATTATATCCCATAGGCAGAAATACTATTTCCACCTCTGCCCCTGAAAAAGTAATCTACAAACTGGCTTAAAAATGCGTGAAACCAAATAGTACACCACCACTCTATTTATGATATTGGTACTCAGGGTCCATAAATCATGATGCATATTCTAAGGAAACAGATAAATGAAAATATCAAACGTGATTTTTATACAATAAATTATGAAAACATCTTGGATAACTTGATTTCAAACTATCTGGCTGGGTTTCCTTTTATAATCTTTTTTTTTTTTTCCTGTTTTTAATTTTTGCACAGATGTAGCTATATAAATAGCAGTATTTCCTGGAATCCCTGAAACATCAAACCAAACATATTTTCCAATATTAAATGATTGCATTCCATTATATCATTACCACTTAGAATAGGCTATAAATTCATTGACTGGAGAGTTTAATAGCAATGCCTGATCTTTTATATACCATACTTTCACTAATAGAAAATCAGCCTCTTCTGAAACATTAGCACGTTACCCTTTCTAGTAAAGCATATCAAATCACATTAGTGAAAAAGTTGCCAAGTCAAATGGAAGCTCAGTGCCAGTTTTCTTCTTTTTTTTTTTCTTTCTTTCTTTCTTTTTCTCGAGAGGCAGAGAGAGAGAGAGAAAGCAAGAGAGGGGGGATTAAATTTCTTACTAAACTTGTGGCAGTGAACATAAAATATAATAATACTCCTTTAACATTCCTATCATGATTTTGGTCCTAGCACTTAAACCAGCTGAGGACTGAAGGAGTTAATGCTTTAAAAATGTGCAATAATTCGGAGAGATATCTTGCATGATTTGCAATATACTTTTTTTTCTTTGCAAGATAGACTCCGGAGCAGACAGATCAACTTTGCAAAAAGAATTGGGGGGGGGGGGGAAGAAAAAAAAAAAAGGTGGACTCAACAACCAATCAAACCAAATGCCAGAGCAGAGGGCAAAGGGATATGGAAACTGAGAAGATAGACTTCCAAGTCCTTTCCTGAAAGTGCTTGGATTTTGAGGAGAGTCCAACATCGCCTGACAAAAGTGTCTTTGTGCAGCGACACTGGGGAGAAGGGAGGAGAGCTCGGGAAACCTAATGAAAACAGACCAAGCCTTGTACATTAGACCCCATGGAGAACTTTGAATCATACGAGCTGCAGACAAGCGCTGAGTATGTAATGCCAAATTAAAGACCACCAAATACGGGGAGCATCAGAGCAGCACCGGGGCAGATGTGCTCACGGTGCGGGCCAGCGCACTGCTCGGTGCTTCCCTCCGTCCCTCGCCCCATCCCCTGCAGAGAGCCGAGCACCCGGGGCAGCACAGCGTGCCTCCCCGCAGGGACTTGTGGCACATTTACCCACTAAGGAAAAGAAAATGCATCTTTTAAAACCTTTTTCTGCCATCTGCTTGAACGTTAACATGCTAGCAAAGAGAGAGCTCCCATTGCAACATCCTGGTGTGGGGCTGAGATGTCACCTCCTCACCTGCCCCACACCCCAGCCTGCCCGGCTTTCCAGCATCATTCCTTCTTTGCATTTTGTGATAGGCAGTGTATTCATTCTTGACTTTGCAGAAAAAAAAAAGTCCAGCCTCATACTACTGTTCATGGGACTTGTTAGCAAGGTGCAATCTTTGCAGCTCTCTCCCACCCAAAGCACGTGCCTCATGATCCGAACAGCAAGGCAGGAACAAGCCAACAAATAGAAAACTCCTTGTGCCCAACCACCAGGACGCTTCAGCATCGAGGTGTTTGCCATCCGCCTCCCACCCGCTCATCCTTTCGCACCAGTAACATCGCAGCCCAGCATCTTCAAATCATGCAGGGCTTGCTTTGCACAGCACCTGGTCCCAAACCTCACTGCCTGCCCTCCCAGGCCCTCCGCAGCATCCTTTTGGTACTCTCCACCCATTCAAAGAACATCCCGATCCCACTAGTTATTCTTACACTGCCACCCGGTCCCTCCAGGGAAGAGCTGCTGAGGTCTCCATGGCCCTGCATGGAGGAGATGGTACAAGACGACGTCCCTGAGCTGTGCTAAACCCATTCTAACAACATTTCATAATGTCACAGTGAACGCAATCCTGCTTTCATGGAAATCAGCAGAAAAATCTGCAATTAATTTCAATGAGAGCAGAGGAAGGCCTTGCACGTGCTTTCCCCTTTGTGAGCCAATGCTCCTTGGCTCCTTCCCAGCTTCCCCAACCTCTGCTCCCACAACCCACCAGGAGGGATGAGCCCCAAGCAGGGGACAGGCGAGCAGAAGCAGCCATCCCCACCACCGTATGCTGCAACACATCCCCATGCAGCCACCCATCCCCAATTATTTAGTCCTATGCAAAGATGAGTGAATTTTGCCCTAAAAACATTGGGAAAATCTGCTTTTAAATAACCCAAGCACTCTCCCCAGTGCTCCTTCACCAAGGAAAGCTCCTGGGCAAAGGGGGTGAGTTTTGCCCCCAGCAGCGCTGTTGGAAACTCTGCATTTAAAACTTTTTTAAAAAAAATTTAATTGTTAAAAATTTTTAAATCTCTCCATTTTAAGAGCGATGCAAAACAGGGATACCACCTCACCCAGCAGCGAGGCAAGGTGAGAACCAGCAGAAAAGAAACCGAAACAGAATAACCCGCCGTGCAGGTGGGGGGTCAAGAGGGCCATTTGTCCCTCCCTGTCGCTCCATGTATTACATGGGATTTGAAAACACAGGGCCAATTTCTTGACTGCTGTCAACTGGCAATGCTCCTTAGTGGTCAAAGCAGATAAACCTACTTGCAGGAGAGCACAGGATTTGTCCCTGTTAAATCCAAAAAGTTTGCAGGAAATGTAGAAGTAGCTGGTTTGGGGTAGAGTAGAAAAAGGATGGACAAAAAACAAACCAAAAGCAACATTTTGATGTAGGTAGAAAAGACCAGCCACTTTTTAGCTGTGAATAACAAACGTGAAAAGAAAATCCCCTATATTTAAAGTAACACTTGGAAAAATGACCACTGTGTTACCTCAGCAGCAACTGAGCCAACTTCTCTAAATCACCTCCAGTGCAGAGCAACACCAACCGCGGTGAGGTCGCGCTCACGTAAGCGACCTCCATTGGCCAAACCCAAGCATCCGTACCCATCAGAAAGCCGGGGAAACCTCCAGCTTTGGGAGGATTGCCCTGGATTTGCACCAGTGTCACTAGGGGAAACATTTGGCCCAATAATTCTCCAAAAACTCAAGGTGGTTGGTTTTTTTTCCCCCACTGACTGTGAAACCTCAGTGAAGTCCGTGGCGTTGCATAGACTGTAGATCACGACAGGTTTTGGTGCTTTGTTTTCTGCTGGATATTTTCTGATATTGCATATTTCTGGCAAAAATTGCCCTTCATTTATACAACGGCAAGCACACTGGATGTTCCCCTTATACCTACCTGTGCAGGCTGGACCCACACAGTCAGAAAACTCTGAGTTTTCCAAAGTCTTATAAGAATAGACCTTTTGATTATTATTACTATTTAAATTCAGTTACTTTCCCTTTCTTTGCCACTTCCTTCGCTGCCTGTCCACCCTCCTGCCTGAGCACGTGCTCCTCTCCGCTGCTCCTCCAGAGTTCATTTGCTCTAACTTGGCCTAATAGTGACCCAAACTTCTTTTCCTCACAGCCCAGAACTTCCTCCATATCTCAAAGTATTTTTTCTTTCATTCCCCCATCACAACCTTCCCAGGCCTTTGCATCACATTGGATCCTTGCGGTATTATCCTTTAACCAGGGACAGAAAAGGCTGTTCATCTCTCCTTTCTCCTCCCAGTTCCCCTTGTTCTCCTGTCATTGCCCACATTTCCATCCCACCCTCCCATCTGTGGTGCCACCACATTTGAATGGTTCAACACATCCACATCCGGCCCCTCTTTGTCTTCAGCATGCGGCTAGTTAGATATATAGATCTATATACAGTAAGAGAGTTCATATCTATTGATTTCAAGACAATTTAAAGTGTGCTTGCAAGATACTGCATGAAGACAGCCCTATTGGACCATTCTTCACCCCACTGAAGTTGATGGGACTGTTCAAGTCAACATCAGGAGCCAACACACCCTTTTTTGGATCATAAGCCAGAGACTTGCTTTCATGTTGCCTCGAGTATTCCTTTTCAAGTAATCAAATTTACAGTCAGTCTATCCCCAACAAGCACATTTGATTATTAATAATTACTATACCTACCGGGCCACCATAATATACTGAGTTTACCCATCAGACATGAACTTTTATCGTGGATGGCCCTGTTCCAAATTTTTAGGTTACTTTCACCAAAAAGGTAGTCACGGATATGGCAAGGAAACTTCTCAATGTTATTTGGGCACAGTAATAGAAAAAATAATGAAAATAATCTTAATTCCCTATTTGAACACTGATAGAGAGGCTGGTTTGGAGCTGAAATCAGGCTCACCATTCTGATGCCTGTGACGGTTTATGCCGCTAGCATTTTATAAAGATCATTTTATCACTAGATGCATTAACAGCATATCCCTAAAACTTCCCTTTCTACCATCTAGAGTTAAGTTAAAATAAATATTAGAGAGCACTAAATAAGAAAAAAAAAAGACCATAATAATCCCAGACTCTGCAGAAGCTCAGATTTGTCTCAGAAGGAGTTGTTAATATTTCAGGGGTATCTGAATCCAGCATTTTGACTTGGGTCCTTTGCTACGATTTATAGGAAGGTTTTTTCCATCCCTAACACAAGGTCCATTTATTTCCACTGTCATTTACTAAAGACTGGACATACCTTGAGGCTAAACAAAGAGCGAAGATGACGGTGCCTTCGGCTTTGCAGGTGAGCGGTGGGAGAGGGACCTCTTTGCCTGCACACCTAGCACCGCGAGGGCTTTCCGGCATTGTTATTAAATCAATACAAAACACCAACAGAGAGTGTGCATCTCATTTTTTAAAGCCGCATGTTTTCTGAGCTGCTTATTCAATCATTTTAGCAATTCCTAAAACCACGACTTGCACCGCACGTGTCCTTTCGGTGGGAACCATAGGTGCTATGATCAAAGTTAGCCTACACCTAATCAGCGCGCGAGAAATAATCAAGAATCTTTTTTTAAGACGTGTTCAATTCAGCAAAGGGCAAAGACTATTAGTCTTTTCCTTATTTACTACAGTTTGGGTGAAATTCACATTATTTCCATTAATATCGTTCCCGCCATATCAATTATTATAAGGTGCACTCAATAACACGGCTACGTTATACCTCGAGCAAAGTATCTTTCAGTGCGGTTTCTCAAGCAAACAAGATTTACATCCTAATGCAAGATACACGGCTCTACCAAACTAATGCCATATGTCTCTTTTTTTCAGTCATTGCCCCAGTGACATAATCCGTCGGGTAGATTCGACGTGGAAAAGAATGTCAGAAACTCCACAAAGGAAAACAAGCACCAAAACAGAAAGTTGGATGGGATTGATTAAAGCACCACTTTTAAGTGTGTTGAAACAACAAATTTTTCCCTACTGTGGCAGAAGAAATCCGTCACAGCAGATTTAGTCATAAATTGTCCTATCGATACACAGAGAGGAGGAATCTCACGTGGAAAGATTTGGTTATATATTGAACATCCCTAATCCGCACCCATCGGGCAACCTAAACCAGCAGCAGCGTGTGCGTATATCTTTATAAAATAGCATCTCCGCGTTCCCTTAATACGAAATTCCTGAACACCTGGATGCTCCTATGTCATGAAATAAATGCTTGTAGAATAAAAATTTACAGTCCCCCACATGCATTAAATTTGTTTAAACACTTTTTCAAAGCAAAGACCTTTTTTTTTTTTCTTCTCCTTTTTCTTTTTTTTTTCTTCCTCCTTTTTTAAATGGCGAGCTGTATTTTATAATGGAGCGCCAGCTCTCCGGCGAGCCTCCATTCTTCCAGCCCTGACAGACTGTTTGTCAGCTAAACTCCCCTTGTCATGTATCCCCACCACTGCCAACTCATGCACGGAGACCTTCACTTTTACTGCTACCACTTGCACCCTGCGCAACCTTTGTCATTGATCACTGATCCAACCCAGTGCCCACATGTTCTTCAAGTGCCTACACAAGTAATGAGGTACTTGTGGTGTAAAATTAAACTGTCAACTGTCAGCGATTGATAACCACAGCGAGAGCTGACCTAGAACACCTGCACCCGTGGCCAAGACAGGTGTGACACGTTTGATCGCTGAGCCCTACTAGTCAGCGTGACCCGACGGTGTCCCTCCATGGATTTCGCCCCTGACAGAGACGCCGTATTTCAGCCCCAGGTTTCCAGTGCCGGCGCAGGAGCAGCTCCCTCCCCGATCGCCGCAGACCCTCTCCTCCGTCTCCTCCATTGCGGTGGCTGCAATGCGAGCGACGCCAGATTTTGGTGGCGACAGATATTTATGGCCACGGAGCGTCTTTCTACCTCCCCATCTCCTTGTTCCCCCCTCTGATTCCTCTTCACCCCCAGCTTGGCAGCAGCCCCCACATCTATCAGCACTGTCATCCCCTTTATCAGGGTTTTTGCAAGTGCCCAGGGCTCAGTCGGTGTCTCCATTCCCATACGTGCATTGATTTAGGAACAACGCCGAGTAGCATTTGTGGCTATTTTTGTAGCATAAAGCCTTTGGTTCTGCTTCTGCGTTACTCTGCGTGGTGGGAGTGCAGAGCTGAACGTTGCTTTGGCATCGTTTAAGTGAACTCGGTCTGATGCTGTTGGGAGCATTGAATAGGAAATCTCCATTCCCCCTTTCGTCTGTTCCATCACTGCCGTGGAGAAACGCATCCCTCTTCACCCAGCTGTAATTAGTTTTAGCTGTGGTTACTACACAGCGGTTAGCCTTCAGCTCATATTTGAATATTTTTGTTATTATTTTTGAACTATTGATTTTCACTTTAAGCAAAAAGGGACTTTTAAGGCACACACTGTCTTCTGAAACACATCAGAAAATAATGGCAGGAAGGTTTCTCCCCTCCCCTCCAACAGTTGCACTATATTAAGTTCATGTGATGAGAAGATAAAAATCTATTAACTTGCTGCTGACCTTATCGACACAAGGATCTCTGCAGACATTACAGGAACCATATCTCTTCTGACTTTCACATCCAGAACCTCATGCACCAGTGTCCCAAACCAAATATAAAATCTTCATGATGAGTGAAACAGTGACACATACTCCGACTCCAGTCCTGCCCGCTGGCAGGAGACAGGGGGTCCTCCGGGGCCTGGGACCAGCCTCTACTTTCAATTTGACTTCAGGGGCAGTTTTTTCACCATATGCTGCTGGGGGCTCTGAATCAAAACAGTTTCCGTAGGACCATATGCTATGAGGCAAATATGCTGGGTACAGAAAGGCTTTTTGCTCCCCCATATTACCATGATGTATTGCAAACATAATTAAAGGCGAGTAACGCAGCGAGTAATGCTGTTTGGGTTAATCATTCCTTTTTGCAACGGAAGCCGGTATAAAACAAACCAAATTTCAAATTAGACCAAAAGTCCATCTAAATACACATTGCTCAGATACACCTCCTGCATTTCCACGTGTGTAACGGGCTCCTCCCCTGCGCAGACAGTAGCTCTGGAAAGGCAAAGGATTTACTTTTGGTTTGTTTTGGTTTTTTTTTTAATTATTATTAAAAAAGGGCTCTTTTGCGCAGAGCAAGGACTCATGCCTGTCTCCCAAGCTTCTCCCATTTCAGAAATCAGTGAGACGGGACCATCACAAGCACCACCATGAGAGAGGGGACCATCACAAGCACCAGCATGCTCCAGGTGCTAGAAGGCAGGGATCAGGCAATCGCGCAGTGATCTCCAAAACGCAGTGAAGGAGTTGGTGGCAGGTGCCACCGGGAGGATGGCAGCAGTGTTTGCTGCTGGCCAGCTCTGCCTGCTGGGAGGCAGCGGGTTCCCACGTGGTTAGAAATAAGCCTGTGCAGGATGCCAGCATGGCTGCACCCCAAACAGCTCACGGTTGGATTACATCAAATGAAACTGGAGTGTTGCAACATCATCAACCAGTGTCCATGTGGTTTGCTAGTGTCACTGACACATAAATTCCAGGGGAATTTGCTCAATAGCATATTTAAGGGGATTTTGCTTGGACTGGGCCAACTCTTGGGCTAATTCAGATATCGGCTAAGCAGGTGAGGTGTCACATACCCCCATCACACACCTGAGGCAGGGCTCTGCATCGGCAAAGCTCACCATCTCCCAGCCCACAAACATGGCCAACACTCCACCCAGCTCCTCCATGCTTTGATTAAAAGATAAACTCCAATGCCAACGAATCACGCAATAGCCAATTGTTTTCAGAAGGTAGCTGGAACTCAAGCTAGCTGCTCTTGAAGCTACACGAACATGTGGATGAGCCTGCAGAGCAGTTTCCTAGTGACTAGTCGGTGTGTGCGGTTATCACCTCCTCACCGCGGAGGTTTTGGTGCCAAACACAGGGGAGTTTTCTGAGATGTCCCATGACTCATATCTCTTGCCCTTATGTCCTGCTCTGACCACCCACCACAGGAGATGGGACGCTGGGCTGGAGAGACCTGTGATCTGATCCAGCACATCTGGTTTTACGTTTGGGAATGTGCTCACGTAATTTTCTATCAGTACCTGGAAAATCCTCAAGCATGCTATTAATTTGAAAGGCCAGTGTCCCTCCAAAGCTCCTGCCATGCCAACCCAAACCGCCTGAGGACCTCCAAGCTGGAGTGGTGCCCGTGCCCCATCCCTCCCCAGGGCTCCAACCCCTCGTACACGTTTCACTCCAGAGAGCTCAGAGGAGCTCGTGGTTAGGACGAGAACTGGCCAAACCGCATGCTGTATCCCTGTTTCAGCCCCCCACGTTCCTCTGGGATCTCTAGGAAAATGGTTTCATTTCTGTGCACCCCAGTTTACTCTTATTTTACAAGGGCTAGTAGCAAAACCCGTCCCACGGAGGTGTGAGGAAGCGAGTTGCGGTGGTTAAACATGCCTAAGCCGCATTCATATAGTGAGTAATAAAAATATATTAGAAATGCCTAACAATAAAGAAATAACATGGCTCAAGCCACTGCTGGTTGTGGTTGTGGTTTTGTGAAACAAAAAATCTTACTGATGGGGAAAATTGCTGATGATTTGCTTCACAGAAAGAAAAAATAAACGAGTACGATGTAACATGGAACAAAGTTACGGTTTGATCAATGATGCTCTTTATATTAGCAACCGATGCAGGCTGAAAAATTTGGATGCCAATTCAAATGTTTTCAGGGCTCAGAGATGTAACATAGAGCTCTGCATGCTGAATGTGGCGAACCTGACGGGAGGATTGCAAACAGCTACTGTTCATCATCCAGTCCGGGTGCACTAAGATCTGATACCGAAACTGCGGACTCACTGTATTTGCAAGCAAACCCTAGTATTTTTATTGCATATACAGTCTTTCTGTTGCTTTAATGAAAACAGGTTCTGCAGTTTGTATGCTAGAAGGAGAGTAGATACATTGCTCCTCACCGATGCTCCCTGCAAGACACACTGAGATCGGAGACTGCAAACCAGCCCAAGGAGAGATCAGTATGTAAAGTATGTCTGGAGCACCGCATGCAGCTCGCTCCAGCATGCACCATCGAGGAGAAATTAATGATACATGGAAAGCTCATTCCAGATGATCACAGTGACCAAAACTCTTGGACCTGGAGCCTCTTATTTTTTTTTTTCCCCCCTGCATCCAGAGAGAATCTCTTTTGTTTTTATTCTAATCACAGAGCTGACTGGAAAACCAGAACTTCCCCAACCACCCAAGTGGAAGCAAAAGAGCTGATTTCAGAGCATTAAGGACAAAACAGAGTCCGGATTATGTGCCTCCCATCCCAGCATTTTGAAATCAAGAACAGTGCACACCTTCTGGCATCAAAAAGGGATACGTAAAAGTAAAATTAAACAGCTAAACTCTTGGGCATTCCTTGGGACAAAAAAAAAAAGTCAGCAAGAAGTGACATCAAAGATAGGTTGTTTACATATTGGGGGACCTGTCTGCCTGTCTCTTTGCATTGATTTTTACGGTACAAAAATATTATTTCAGTGACAAGGATGTAAACCTTATTCAAAACAGGATTTAAACCATATCCTGCGAGTGAGGCATCTCTTCAGATAGCCTGCCTGCACTTACAGCATACCGAAGGCATGCTGATTTTCGTCCGCGGTGTTTGTTAGGAGGGTCACAATATCAGGAAGCAGGAGAAGGCTCATCAAAGCCTCGTTGCTCGCCTTCACCGCTCATCAGCTAGACAGTACCTTGTTTTTTAAAGTGGAGCGGAAATGCATCTCCAGTGACCCATTGTTAGAAACTTCCTTTTGTCTTTAAGTTTGCTGGAAGGAGTATGGGGGCCCCTTTTAACTCTTTTCCAATAGGTAATTTCCCTTAATTAGGGCTCTCATTACAAGTGAGAATTTATCAGACATGATTAAAGAAGCATCTTGTCTCTTTCCTATCGCCTCAAAAGGGGCATATTTTGATCTCCCAGCGTGTCTTGCAAACACAGATAAGCACAGGCACCGAGCTGGGAGATCACAGCAGAAATTTGGCCTGCCCAGAAAGTTCATGTTTGGATCTCGGCATCCTCAGAGCTTCCCCCTGAATTGCAGGGTGTCAAAGCCACCGCCGGGGAGCGGTGGGGCTCCCGGGGCAGGCAGGAAGCCGGGCAGATGCGACCGCAGAGCTGAGCTCCAGGGCTTCGGGCAAGCCACCGTTCTTTAAAAACCCCATGTGCGCTGGGCAAATTGTCTTCCTGCATGTCCCTGGACTTCGTTCCTTCAGAGCATCCATTTCAGACAGACCATGCCCTCAATATGAAAGGGCAACTCCTACCCATGCCCACGGGAGTTTCATGAAAAAACTGAATATAGCCCTTTTGGAGCACTCCTAAATGCATTTCGCCATGCTGCAAGCAGGAGAGATCTGATACAGAGTTTGCGGAACCAAAATTCTGCAGTCACATAATGAATTTGCTCTACAGGTGCAGCCCTTTCTGCCATCGACAGCCCAAACATTGGCCCTGCTCCTGATGCCCTTCTCCTCGGTGTCTGATCCAGCTTGCTTCGACAACAGGGGAAAAAATTTCCCGTTGACTTCAAAGGCAGCTGGATCAGGCCCGGGATGTTGAAAATGTAGTTGTGCTCTCAATAATATTGTTTACTTTTAATAAACATGAGTGATAAACTCATGGGTAAGTGTACTATTTTATAGAGTAACTATAGACATGCAAGTTATTGTTTATTACTGTGAACCAGCCAAAAGCACCAAAACTCAGATTATAATAGCAAGAATATTAATTTGCACTAAAAAAAATGCTTTCTCACCTACAACTTATGGTATGCGCTTACTCTCATTAATGATCTAGTATTTACACTCACATTGAGCACAGAGCGAGCATTAATGTGACAATAAAGCAGCAATGAGGAATTTTCCAAACATTAAAAACATTCATAATTTGTGAATCAGCTACAATCCGAGGTGTCACAAACATTCATCTCCATATGTGTCACCCACAAACATCTGTCCCCTCTTCCCCTCACACGAACATGCATTCCATTCAACCACGGATACAATCGGGCTTTAATTTTATTTTTCTCACATAATGTTAATCAAGAGCTAAAAAGATAATTTCCTTCTACCACAAAGCAATTCCACTGTGGTGGAACAAACTGTTATCTTAAGTTTCACAGAGCAATTGTTCAATAATTCCTGTTTGTGGCTCTTTTCCAAATCCTTGAGAATAGCTCAGGCTGCCAACCCTTCTTAAAAAAAAAAGAAAAAAAGAAAAAAAAAAAAAATCACAACAGAAGCCGAAAAGCACTTGCTGTCACTCAGGGGTTCAGCGGTGGCAGGCTCGGCCATTTCTCAGAAGAAACTCCAGCCCTGAGACTCCGACACGCAGAAATGCACTGCCTGTTTGAAGACAATTGCCTGGAAAGATATAAGCTCCCAGACTGTAAATTTGTCGCAGCGCTGGCCCTCCACCATGGTGTTATCTTGGCTTGGTGGATTCAGTGAATTAGAAGCTCCAGGAGGAAAAAAAATAAGAAGGATACTTGGCGTTTCTGCAGTGTTTTCTACATGTGAAGCGCAGAACGAGCTTTAAGCGATTAATGTTTATTAGAAAAGAATGGGAGGGTGTTTTGTTGTGTGAAAGGAAACTGATAACGTGGATTTCTTCAGCGAAAGTAATAAAATGTTCTGTTTCTATGGAAAAAAAAAATGAGAAATAATAACAACAGCCCTTACTCAGAAAGAACCCTGCATTTCAAAATCACTATTAATTTTAGCCTGTGAGCTCACTGAGGAAGGGACAGTCATTTACTACAGCTTGTACAATGAGCAGCACAACAGGGCGCTGCCCTGCCCGTCGGTGGGAGTTACCATCAGACAAATATTAGAGCAATATTAATCATCGCGAGTGAAAGTGCAGCGTTAAGCTGCCATTTCAAAATCTCTGGGTCTGAGCCGAGTGAGGAATAGGGCACAGGGAGGGAGGTCCGGGGGCTCAGCCCGGCCGGCACGGGGCACCGCGCACAGACCTGAGCTGCAGTCCAACCTCCTCCAAAGCATCCCGGCGTAACACTACGGCATCCTGGCCGGGATTGCCCCAAGGGTTTGGCCATGGCTTGCAGGAAGCGGTGCCTGCTTGCCCGGGGCAAACCCAGCTGCTGGGCAAGTCTGGTGTTACCAATGCCGCACTCACATCATGTTCAACGCCAAGATGTTTTTCACTCCAGAATGTAGGTATCTGCAGAGATAATCAGTGTAAGTGGATTAACCACAATTTTTGGCTTCATTTAAATGTTTCTTTACATTGCTTCCACTTTAGTGTAAATGCATGTATCCCAATTAAGCTATTCTCACTCTACAGCAGAGTAAAATTGAAGAATTTTACAGCCAAGAAGGGAAAAAAAAAAAAGCCACCATCCTCTGGTTAGAGTAACACAGCAGGCTTTCCAGGGTTGGAACACAGCATTTTACCCAGTCTCTAAAATTTTTGGACTCGGAGCACAACAGAGAACAACCCGACTGTTCTGGAAAGATGCTCTCCAGGCAGAAGAGGAAAAATAAACACATGTAAATAATCATCAGCTGCAGAAGAGCTTGGCTGCGTCCGTACCTACACACTGCACAAAGGCAGTGAGATTTAGATGAGGTACAGCTAAGATGAAAACACTGCTGTGGAGCTAAGCAGGAACAAGACACGGTTCCCTACCAACCTAGTGCACTGGGGTTATCCCCCCTCCCCCAAAAAAAGACCCAAACGTATTACCATGCAAAGATAGGCTTCACATTAGCCTTTTGACTTATTTGAGCTCACAAATCAGATAAAATGTATAGAACTGCCCCAACAGCGAGCATCAGCAGGAGCTCCTTGCCATGGGGTTAAAGCCCCATGGAAGGGAAACCAGCTCGGCTTCCCTGCTGGGGCGGACCAGGCTCCAGCCCATGTAGCTCAGCGTCTCTGCTATGGGACAAGGGGCTTCTCCTGCTGCTCGTCTGCTCAGGATGAAGCTCAAGAAAAGCAAAATCAGTTAGGACAGGGAGAGGGGAGAAGTCAGATCACAGCATATTTGCCAATATACAAATTATGTATTGCATTTTGGACACTTCTGTGCTCAGCCACGGAGGTACCGTGTTGAAGTAATTGTCAGGAACGAAGATATTTGTTAATTCCTGTTCTCTCCCACGGCTTGCCAGGCAAGCAGTGTTTACAAGGCCAGGTTCTTTCCACAAATCCTCACGCATAAATCCCACTGAGATCAGCTGGGGTCCTGCACAAGCCTCCCAGACCGTAACATGGACTGGAAACCACACCTCACACCTCCCTTTCATCCCAAATCCAGGTCCCCACATTCAGTAGTTTATCTATTACACCCCAACAAACCCTCCTGATTTAATGTTCCTGAGCTTACAGGGCCCTTCCCTTTAAGTTCCTCCTGGCTCAGCGATGCAGAGAGGAGAACGGCCACCCTGGGCTAAAACACACATACACGCACATGACTTAACACCCTGATCCTCCGGGATAAGCTATGAGCCTGTAAATCACCACACTTTCAGAAAACAATAGCTACCTCTTGTTTAAATAAAACTGCACCTGCTATATTAACATACCACCGAACAATCGCTTTGTTTTTCGCTAGGCATCCAGGCTGAAGCCACGCTGCTTCCTGACCCATATATTCTTAGAAGGGTATAGGGGTTTCATGCCGCGCAGCAGCATTTCGCGGTGATCACCTTCCTTCCTTCTTTTGTACTGGGGCGGTACACGGTTTTGTTTAGCTTTCAACAGGTTTATTTCCATCACAGCCCTCCAAGACCTTGCAGTCCTTCTTTGGCAAAGGTTTCTTCTTTTTGTTTCCTATCTTGGGCTATCGTAAGCCCTGAATCGCAATTTGGATCATTTAGAGTCATTTTTCAGGAGATTCTTCTCCCATTGAAAGAGCTAGGGCAAAGCAGGCGCCAGCTGAAAATTTCTTTGCCAAATGTTCAATCATTGCTAAATCATTTTGCTCTCCCCGCAGCAGGTTAATTACGATGCCCGTTTCAAGTTTATTTATCTCTGCTCGATGCTTGTTTATTGATTGAGCTGGGACCCTTTTCTAATGGAGTTATTTTGCTCAAATAAGGTGCTCGGTGGTGATTGAAAAATGGACTGCTTGAAGAGGTTGGGTCACGGATGTAGGGAGCAGTAAAAGTTTTGTAGGAGAAGTACAGAGAGGATACGAGAGCCAACTTCTCCACTTCACTGAGAAACGTGGTGTCTCCAGCAAGGAGCACGGATGGGGCATTGCTAAGCCAGAAATACGTTTTATTCCTGAATCCGAGCCCAAAGCAAACCCAAACACAGCCCGGCCAGCACGTTTCCGCTTAGATGTGCATCTTCTGTCCTGCAGGCTACCGCGCTCGAAACAAGAACCCTGCCTCCGCTCGCCGCCTCCGCCCGCAGCCGGGAGCGCTTCCTTGCGACCAGCTTTCCAGGAACGTGGTGCCCATTCCTCCTCGCATCCTCTTCCTGGACGCCTGCCCCACGCCACGCTTCCTGCTCGTCCCACATGGCTCTCGGCCGGATCCAGCACCTCCCGGTTCACACAGACGTTTCCACTCCCAGCTGCCTGAAGCCAATGAACTTTGTGGGGAGCTGCGCTCCATGGCCCCATTCAACAGTAACATCAAGGCTTCAGCCATTTAAAACTACAGCTGAACTTGTAAAACACCCTCTGGATGCAGACCGTCCTGCCCAATTATTTTCGCAATTTTAAGAATACTTGTCCTGCTCTGGCAGGCACTAGTTGGAGGTTACTCCTCTTCCTTTTAAACTAATTATGGCACTGCAGCCCGAGTAGCGGGTGACTTTTAGTGCAGCAGCTCAGAATTAAAGAGATTTTTATCAAACTGCATTTCAAGGCACTATTTGGAGTTTCCGGTGAATCCTGGAAGCAGGTTGCAAAGATAGTCTTCAATGAATTGACGGACCCTGACTGTCAGAGCAAGTGAGATTTCCTCTTACACAAACCAGCAAACACACAAGCCCACCCCAGCATCCTACCACACGTCTCTTTCAGGAGAGCAACAATCTCTACGCACCTCGCCTACAAAGTCTCCATCCAGTCCACTCTCATTATTGTTCCCTCCCAATCAATATATTAAATTACTTTTAAAAAGCTTCCACATGCAAGGTGTGACTTTTGCCCAAGTCCCATATAGAGGAAGAAATTACCCTGAAAGCCAGATTAACCTTCTGATCCCCCTGTCAGCAAGATAGGCGACCATATAGCAGGGGAAACAAAGTCCAGCCCTTCTGAAGCCCTGCCTCGGCCAGTGCCTGCCCTGCCACATCCCTCACTTGTGCTGCCCCCCCATCGACATCTACGCTCAGTGCCTTGGCCAAAACCTCCAGCAGCATCAGGTGACTTGGCTGCCTCCATCCCAGAGAGCCTAAACTGGGGTACAAAGCACCTGCTGTGCCTCGTACCAGGTCCAGCACCAAGAAGACCAGTGGGAACCACCAGTGCTGCCTGCAGAGCTGCACCTTTGCAAGTCACACCAGCGCTGCAAGCCTCAGCGGTGACCGTAGCCACCCACGTGGGTGCTGTCACCACACCATGAGAGGCCCTGCGTGGAACAGCCGGGTGCTGGGAAGCCTTTGCAGCCCAGTAGCAGCTTGGGGTTAGGAGGAACCAGTAAGTCTTACAAGGAAGGGAAGCTGAGCCAAGCTCTGGACCAGCCCCTCCCCAACACAAGGGCATTTGAAACGTGGATCAAGAACAAAGCTCCCTGTTAATAACAGCTTGTTTCGTGCAGTGAAAAATGTGCAATATTGGGTTCACAAGCTGAATTCCAAACTGCTTAGCCATTTTCCCTTCAACTTCCCAAATTTATTGAAGTGTGAGAGTTTGGCTCTCTTTATAGTGTTCGAGTGACTGGCACATTATTTAGTCCTGGAGACTCGCATCCCCCATCACTGCTGTGTCCAAGGGCAGAGTCAGCTCTTGCATTTGCGTGCATGGGCCAAGTTCAACATCCACTTGTGCAATTGCAGGACAGCTAATTTCCACAGAGCCCTCACTTACCAGCCTCCCTTTATTTTACTGCGCTGAGGGCTTCCTTCCTATCTTCCTCCTTCCAAAAACCAGTCAGCTCCATCACCGACCCTCCCAAGCACAGTGATCGATCCTACAGGCATGTCTCAAATATGGATGCGGGGAAGCCACCGCTCTCAGCATGTCCCAAACTCACAAGAGTCAGAGGCACGGGGGAGCTGATCCCATCACCATTGGAGGCAAGGGAGATACCTTCATCCTCACGGCAGATGGTTGTCTGCTGACTGTAGATACATGCAACATCTGCCAAGCGGAGGGACCAGCTTGTGTCCCCAAGGGATAAAGAGAAAATCTAAGGGGGGGTCATTTGGCCACGGAGCGAAGCCCAGGTGAAGCATCGCCCTGCTCCCCACGTGGATCTTTGGTCCCCACACCCTTCTCCTGCTCTAGCCACTAGAGAGCACTTCTTCCCTTCCCTTTTATCAGTCAGGCTCACAGATTGAATGTTATCAATTGACAGCTTTAAAGCTAAGGAATTGTATAAATTAAATACGGTCTGCAGCAAATATACTGAGGAGCTAGAATTTATATACACACTAGATATGGGAGCTCTTAGTTATTACCCACTTAAGGCTATGGCACTGATGAATGGTAAGGCCACCCTATCCCTGAAGGCACTTTTCATTACCCACAGTATAGGAATATTGAGAGAGTGTGTGTATGTATCCAGCATGACTGCTCATTTCCATAGTTCTCCATCAGGTTTGCATTCAGTTTATAAAATAAAAAATTACTCCGGGGACATATTTCACTCATTCCAGAACCCTTTCTCTTTCCCTTTCCCCCTCCCCAGCCTACATCCCGGCTGCCTCTCTCCTCCTCCCAGCCCCGATACTGTAACAATGCCTTTAAATCTGATGGTGCTTATTAAATGAAACAACTTAATTACTATCAATATATAATGTTGTGCACTTCAGCCTCAACCAAGACGTCTGATCCCATTCTGCTCCTGACCTTTAATGGTCATCAAATCAAAGTAATTTTGGTCAGCTCAGTACAGCTGACACATGCCCAGGTCAGGAAGATGAAGGGACACTAATCTACCATGTTACCCTGCCCATTGTTTAATACCCATTTCAATAGAATCTAATAACTGGAGAAATGCCAGTTTTCTGTCTAGTTTGGGTTAAAACCTCTTTCGTTGAAAATAAATAATTATGGAACATTCTGAATAGCCCAGGGTTTACATAATTGGTGCCTCTTAGACAGAGCAATATACTTGCCTTTGAAGTTTGCAAGGAGAGGAATTTAGGAATTCAAATCAGCGGCAGCGCTCCTGAGTGCGCTCCGCTCTCCACCTTGGAGGGGCCAGCGCCAAAGGAGGCTTAATTAAGGGAAGTGAAAACCACTTTCGATTCACCAAGGTAACACAACAAGTGCATTGCTTCCTCTGAATTGAGGGGAAAATAGCAGGAATGCTTCCACTCAACGGCAGCTATTCTGCAGGCTGGGACTCAAGTCCTTTGGGGTGAGAGAAAAAAAAAAAAAAATCTATCATAAAATAACCAGTAATACAGCACCCCATGCATAAAGGCAACAGCAGTGTTTAGGTTCAAGCATTACTATTTATACATATTGTTTCCCTAGTGCTAAACAAAACAAGTTTTCCCATGCCAGAGCGAGGGACGCTGCCAGGAGAGCTAGACACCCTGTCTGGATCGGACAAATAGCTTGACCTATTGACGGGGCAGCTGGATGCAGCAATATTTTATAGCAGACTCACTTTGCTAATGCACTTGCATCGGGCCACTCTCAAAGCCCCGCACTCCGGAAAAAACTAACTACAGCACGAAAACGTCACATCAAGGCGGATACCGGCAACTCTCTGGAAAACCAGCCCCGGCTGCGTGAAATGCAAGAGCAGGAAACTAGGGAAACGTTCAGGGATTGCCAGGTTTCAAATCAGACCTGCCTTTGCATTTGTGAAAGAGGGAGGCTACAAATCATATCTGCCCGGCTTTTGAAAACGCCAGTCACGGAAGCTGAGCAGAAAACACAGAAGGATGTTTTTGTTAATTACCCGGTTCTCCAATACCCATTCTTTACCTGAAGTCATTAGTCATGTAACATAGCAGGCAGGTAACAAAAACCAGCAACCGAGATTTATAGGGCATCTCTCAACCCGAGGGTCCCGCAGCAGCTTACAGGGTTGGGATTACATCATGCCAGAGCTCTTCAAAGGCTGAAGGGCCAAAACCACCCTCGGTGCAGCCTCCATCACACCGCAGGTGCTGCTCCGGGTCACAAGGAGCTTTGCAGATCCACAGGGACAGGCTCCATCCCTCCCAGCTCCCGTCCGAGGCGAGCAGAAGCAGGATGCGATGGGCACCCTACAGCTCAGCCTCCCCGCGCTGCCCGTGCAAGGGAAACGGGGAAGGAATGCCATCGGCTCCAGGGGAGTTATTCGGGTGTAACTTAGAGCAGGATTTGTAATCAATCCTCACCCAGACACTTACTTGAGAAGGAATTCAGGGTTTGGCTGTACGTACACCAGAATCACTTCACAACCACTGAATACATTTATAGTGTAATTGAATCCTTTAGTGATTTTTCTTAAAGGGAAACCTTATCCATTTAGGGTCGATTCTGCGTCATTAAAGTTAATGGGAGTTTTGCCACTTACTTCAGCAACAGTAGGGCTGAGGAGGGATCAGGGCAGGGCAGATCGCTCTACGCAATGCATCAGCAGCATCTCCGGCTGTCAACCTCTCCGAGAGTCATGAAAGGAGTATTTTTCCTTTTTTTTTTTGGAGAAAAGTTTACTCTTAAAGGGAACAAATACTGAGCCTTGATCAGAGGTCTGTGACCAAGCTCTGCTCTCATCCAGGCTGAAGTAAATCCAGAGGGAAGCTGCCGAAATCAATGGGGAGCCAGTCTCGGCCTCTGCAGGGGTCAGTGCTGGACACAGAAGGCTTTTAGCACTGCTGTTATGTGCTTCACCCCACACTGGCTTTGCAAGAAAATAGTATCTACTCTCCAGACACACAAAGCTGAAGTGCAAAATATTCTTTTGATTCAAAAGTAAGCACACAAAAGCATTTTTCCTCATAAACTGCCATCCAAACCTTTTCCCTTTTCCCAGCCAGCTGTCCTCTACATGTGATCCCACATCTGGTTGTCCTAAGCGGAAAACACTGGTGAGTTTAAATGGCGTGAGCCAACTCCCATAACCAAGAAGGGCACAGCCTAGACCACCAAATCACAGCTTATGAGTCTTTCCTAGAGCATTCTGAGATAAAAGATCTCAGTTTTATTCAAACAGAGCCAAACCCTGCTGATACCTAATTTTGCTTCTATTACCTCATTAATAACCTACAGACATTCGCAGCTTACACTTCTTTATGTCTGCATTGTGGTCGTCATACGCAGGCACGAGGGCTATTTCTTGTTGCATTTGTTTTGGGTTTAATTCCCAATTCTAGTCTATGCTTCTGCCACCTTTGCAGGGCTGGGCTCAATTAACCCTTTTGTGTTCTTTTTGCAACGAGCTGCAGCAGTCGACAAGCAATACACAATCGTTTAACTAGTATTAATGTATTCATGTGAAAATATTCATTGACATCTTTATGTAGCGTGGCAATCACTAAAAGTGGGATTTAAAGTACAAAAGTGGCTTTTAGTAGTTAAGTGTAAAGGCACGTTCACATGTCACTTAATTGTAAACATGTTTAATGTGTATTTGCAGCTAAAAGCAAACCTATATCTTTAACAAATATTTCTCATATTGGTCAGACTGGCAAAACCAAAAATAAGTTAAAGTAATTTGACCATGTCAGGTAAACCCTTTAAAAAAAAAATGCTTTAAATGAGGGATAAAACTGTTTACAAGTTTTTAACTGTAAAATATTTCTTTTCTTCTTGTATCTTGCCAATATCAATAAAGAAACAACATGTATAAATATATATAAACAGACACTTGCATAAGAACCCATTTTATGAAATATGAGTAATAGAGCAGGAAAATTCAAAGTATATTTCTTTTTTACTGTATTGAATGGACAGGTTACCGTAAAGAATACATTATGTGCAGATGGATGAAAACACAAAGTGCATGCAGGGTACGTAGGATATGAAGAGGGTGTTCATTTCCAGGTAGAAATGCAAACATTTTGGTTCATTTCAGATCTCACTTACACTGCACTATTTGGTGTCATTTCATTGACTCCCATGTATTTGGACTTCAGTCCAGCAAAGCACTTAAACACATGCTTAGCTTTAAGCGCACAATAGTCCCCTTGAAGTCAAATTAAGCACATATTTACGTGCTTTGCTGGATCGGGGCCATACTACAGATTTACACAGATGTAAGTGAGCTCAGATGAGCTCAAGCCACAATGTTTGTGTCCAGATTCAAATCCAATTGGCAAATGCTTTCAAAAGCCGGAGGTATTTGGATTAGGGGTTTTGGTCCAAGCCAATCTGTAACTTTAGTACCTGAACCCACATTTCTTGTGCGCCCAAGACTCCCATCGGCATTAGTGGAAGCTTTGGAGGCACAAGAAGTACAGGAGCAAGACCTCTGGGACTAAAGAGCCAATTTACTTAAACCCAAATTATAACATTTTTTAACCTTTAGATTAAACCAAACTCCCACCAGAGTTCAGCCCTCGCTCCATTACATTTCTCACCCAGCATTTGGATTTTTTGTTTATCGTATTACTATTGCTTTTGGCTAGCATTCGCTTTATTATATAACATTAACCTAGGAAAAACTAATGGGCACCATCAAATAGCTGTTAACGTAAAGCACTTATAAACAAGTGCCATTAGCGAACCAGCAGAGAGCACAGAAACTCATTTACGTTACATCTGTTAGCACTGGATAAACACAGATTTACAGTTTTGAATGGCAAATGATGCCTCAGCCTGGTCAGAAATTAATTTCCAGGTTTTTCACAGACTTCACCAGTCCAGCAAATGGATGCCACGTGCTGAACTCCCAGCTACAGATAAGCCAGCTAAGAGGTGCTGGAGCCCGCAGTGGCACACGCTTTCATCCGTGTGTATGCACCAGCCTCTAACATCGCCTGCTTTTTCACCTGGGGCATCAGGCATGCAAGTCCCCGTCCACATGTGTATGGGAAAAAAAAGTCATCTTAAAATAATCAGGAACAAAAGTTATCACCTACCACTCTGCGGCTCTAGCATGGTCTACACGGATCAACAGGTTCCTGCTTCTGGCATTGCTCAGAGCAGAGGCGGCTGCTGGCTCTGCAAAGCCTGTGGTTCCCATAAATGTGGGAAACGCTAGCACCGACATGGGAAATCCCACCGGCCCAGGACTGAGGGCAACACAAGAAGCTGGAGAGCCTGTTCAGCAATTCCTGCCCTCTCCAGTGGATGCTCCTCAACAGCAACTGCCTCCACCGCAGACCTCACCCCCACTATGGTCAGCAAAGCCTCCATGGGACAGCACAGCCTGTCTCTGCTGGCTCTATCAGACACTCTTATAGGATTAGCACATCTTTTCTTGCTTATGAACCAAAACCAGAGTGAGATGGTGCTATTCCATCACCTCCGCTGCTGCAAATAAAACAGGCAAAGCTCTCCCCATGCACAGCACACTGTGAGCTTTCAAGAGAAGTTTCTGAGCATCCTCAAAGCCATCTCCCTTCTCACACACTAGTGACCAGGGCAGCATGAAACTAAAGAAACACACCAGCTTCTGCTGCTGACTGATGGTGATCTAAATCTGCAGCCAGAAATGAATGATTTCTTTTTTTCTTTTTTTTAATGTGCATTTCTATACATTGAAGGAAGTACACAGAACATGGCAGAATCATGGGGCTGGAAGAGCAAACAATGGATGCGCTGGCACTCAAAGCTGCAGCAGAAAGTAAAACAAGACGTGGCATCCAACACTGAAAAAATCAGTGCCAGCAGACACAACACTAAATAAGTGAAAACTTTGCAGAAAAAAAGAAAATTAGGTATTTCTCAAGAAAACATCAGATCGTTTCTTGTAGCCTCTGCCCAAGTTCCCAGAGGAAGAGCATTTTGTTGATAGCAGTGCTGAGATAACACCTTGAGACTGCTGTTATAGCATGGAATTACACCGAGGAGATGGAAACACCCCCAGCTTCAACTGCAGGCAGCGCTGGGGGAAACTGAGGCAGCAAAGGGGCAGCTTCACACTATGCCAAAAGGCAAACCACCCCTTGGTCCCAACCCACCACCAGCTGAGCGGTACCTGAGATCATGGCTCAAGATGATGGCACAAACACACAATCCACCTGGAGCGGGGTGTAAAACATCAGCAATACATTCCACGGTATCCTACAGGATGAACAGCAACATACTTGGCAGGGAGCAACACGCCTTCTGCCCAGCACAGAGCCAGCCTGCAGAGTCATTAATTATCTTGCAAACAAGCCCAAAATAGAGGGCCCAATTTCACCGTGATGTGGCACAGCTGAGCAGGTCCCTGCCCAGCTGCGTGGAGGTGAAGCTCGGGAGGGGCAGGACACACCCTCGCAATCTCTTTTTTCCCTTTGTACTGAGTGATTTTTGCTTCTCTATCTCCCACCACCCCTACGTCCCATCACATCTCAAGCCATCTGGCAGGTAAGGTGCACGAACATACCAGGCGAGCCTCTGAAAACCTGAGAAATCCTGATGCAACCACAGGAAGAAATCAGCTGGGCAGCCTGGGTACTTGAAAGGCTGCAGAGGACAACATCAGGTGGTGCACAGTCCCAGCTCGTTAGTGCATAATTATAAAAGCCGATGTCCTGCTCTTCCACACTGTTGTCTTTTTTTTTTTTCCTTAAAAAAACCCACGACTTAGTTAACAGCCTTTCCTCACTTGAATGCTCAGGAAGCCAGTAACAATATAACTCAAGTCTAATCTTTTGCTTCTCTTCAGCTGGTGTTGCAAATCTCAACAGAGTTTTTTTAAGACTTTATATAATTTTTTAAAAACCACCAAGATCAGTGTAGCTGTAATACTGGAAAGATATCCTAAAAACTGATAATGGCACCAAGGGCTAGAAAACACAAGAGTGACTGATGTGTAGTCTTGATAATTCTGTATATCAGGAAGTGGAATGAGAGATGGATAGATAAAATAATGTTGTTATATAGCCATGAAGACAAGCCTATAAAGATATTCCCAGAAATTAAAGCCCAGGCTGTCTCACCGTGATCCTATGCTGTGAAACAAATGACGCTCATGGAAGAACGCAATCCCCAGGAACATCCAGAAATCCAAAAGGGAGAGAAAAATCCTTTTCTTAAAGAACTGTAAATATTTTCCACTTCTAAGCGTTAGAGGCTAGAGAAGACCTTGACAGAGTGAAGATTGCCCTGTATCTGTTTTCTCCCCACCCTGGATGGATCCCAGGGCAAAGAGCCAGCAGAGCCGCATCAAGTCCATCTCCTGCCAAAGCAGGTTCTGCTCTCACACCAGTTTTACACCCGTTTAGATCTGTGTGCTTTGGGGCTGTTACTTTAGCATGCTAAGGGGAAAAAATCCCTCCAAGCCAGGGCTATCTGTGTGGTTCCTGCCGCTGACAGGAGGTATGGCTGGGCAGGCCACATCTGATCGGCCGGGGAAGGGTCTGTCTGCTTCTGCTCCTCTGACGGTCGGGGGAAAGGTATCTTGGAGAAGAAAGGGATAAGAAACTCCAAGAGCGAAAGAGTTTGGCTGAAAACCCCACCAGTAAAAGATACTTTCTCTTGCTAGCCTCCTGCAGAATATGTCTTCAAGCTATTGGCAGATTTGAACACACAGAAAATATCTTTTGCTAAAATATTTTCTGTATCGAGATGATCCAGATAATTTCTGAAATTAAGTACCTTCTTCCAACTTAACGTGCATTCGCCATGTACTTCTATTAACTCGCTCCAGTGTCCAAATGCAGCAGCAGAGGTTAGCATTTGGACGTAGCTGTTTTTCTAACCATTCATATCACTTTTATTTCCTTTCCTTTTTGTTCTTTCCTTAACCTCTTTTTTACTGCTGTTAAATTCCTTGCTTTCATTTTTGCAGAAGTTCAGCCTTCCAGCCCGCTCTCCGATGCTGTTAGACATCAGTTCAGGCTCAGACTTATTACTTCTGATATGTCACTCCGTAGGCAGGGAGCCTAAACCAACATTGCTCCCTCCAGCCCTCGCAAGCTTCAGCTGGATCTTCACCGACCCGCAGAGCACAGCTATTTCTGCAGAGCAGGAACCCGGAGGAAATATGTGGACCCGAAGAGTAAGTCCAGCACCTTGGTTCACACTGAGCCTCTGAAACAGGAGACTAAGCAGGAGGTCAGGATGCACGGAGGTGATTTAGCCATGTTAGCTTGCTGAGCTCATGCATATACATTATATATATATAACTGGTATAGCACTGGGGAGAGGAAACCATGGAGAACAGCATATTTAGGGCCTATTTAGTCTTTGAAAAACACCGATCATCTCTTAAATCAGATGTCCTGAATTACTTTAATATTCCTGCGCAGAAGGGTGCCAGCAGAGCTGATTTGTTTGTCTCCTTTTGCTCAGGAGTCTGACAGCAATCCATCAGGCATGTCCTATCTCCCGGTCCTCTCCCCCCCACCATCCCTGCCTACTGTCTGGTCACTGCCATCTTATTTCCAGTGCTACCTTTGCTGCTGACAGCGAGAGATAGCTCTTTCCTTCCAGTGAAATACAGAAGGCTGGCAGGACGAGTTTGATGGTTACTGGCTGTCATGTGCAGAAGGTGCATAAACAAAGTGGGGAAAAAGATATCAAATATTTTCTCATTCTCTCTGCTCTGTGGCACCAGGAGGGGCAACCTTATGAAAAGGAAATACAGCCATCAGAATGAATATTCCTTTTTTCTCTAGCTTCTTCTCCTTTTTTTTTCCTTTCCCACAGTGGTCTCTGTATTCCCCTTTCTCATTCAAGCTACATAAATACTACTGAGCACTGATGAGGTCTAAATTCTGTTTAAAACCCCAGAAAGAGCTTTTAAGGTTATATCTGAGTCCTCAGACCAGTTATAACTGGAAGAAGAAATGTCCGTGATTTAGTGTCTAGTAAACAAACCACCAAGGTCAAGACGGCATCTTCTCCCATACCCATAATCACTTCCCTCAACATTTTGAGTTGTTGCATGTATCAGCAGTACTCCCTCTAACGCCCAGCCGCATTTAATTTTCCTTCTATAAATGACTTCCCAAAGAGAAGTGGGTGTGAATTATTACATTGTAAAATAGATTTTTAAAAGATGAACCATGCCGAGTGTAAAATAACTATTCGTGTGAGGAGCAAACATAGTGGAGGTTTATCTTGTAAATCCCATCAAAGGAATTCTGGACCTAGAGTTACACACACGTATTTTGGCCAAAAGGTTAAGGGACAGTGATTTTAATAGCCTCTGTTTTGGAGGATGAGCCTTGAGATTGTGATGATCACCTCATCTGTAAAAATCAGGGCTCTTAAATGTATTTCAAATTAGAAATGCTTCACCTTCCAAAAATAAGTGTATGTTGCTCATCCCTGGACCTGGGTCAAACTATTCAGTTGGCTTTAAAAGGATTATACCTTCCAAGGGCTACCCGGCCATGCTGGGCTCAACATACAGCTTTTCACAGCAGAGCTGAGCGCCGCTGCCATGTCCTGCCCAGTGGTCTGATCCAAAAATCAAACATTTTGGGAACGAGGAGCACATGGCACTGCTTCCCGCAGCAGGTCCGCATGCTGTGCACAAAGCTGTAACGCCTTGGCTTCTAACTTCTCTGTCTCTTTACAAAACATTATACCTAAAACCGCTGCACTGGTAACAAAATTGCAATCAGAAGTTAGGAAATTGCTAAATAAAGTCCATTTTACTGCCTAAATTCAAGGAAAACCATAAAATTATCAGTCCTCTCTTTCCTCAATATATTTTCTTCACAGTTTGTGATGCTCCGTGGGGTATTTCTCTCTGTGAACTCCGTGACGGTTTGGCTCCAAATTATCCGAACATAAAACTGAGCTTATGAAGCCTCACTCAGAGGTTGCGTGGACCCTTTTTATTGGCACAGACTTAAAAAGAACCTTAATAAACCTTATAGGCTTGGGGGACTTTTTGGTTGCTGGCACTTGCCAGCCACACTGCTCCCGTCCCTCTTGCAGAGCCGGGGTGGAAAGCGGGCTGGAACCACAACCCGGGGGTTTTATAGGGCTGGATTATCTGCCGGTATTGCCCTCTTCCTTCCCAGCAAATCTCAGAGCTATTTTCTTTGAAAGCAAATGGGTGATGCTGCAAGGCTACTCATAGCTTAATGCGGCTTGATCACCCAAGGTTACGGACACAGCCAAAAATAATAGGGTCTAAAATGGAGCTGGGGGGGGCATTTGCTGGCAGAGGGAGAGGTCTGATGGGATTAAAGCTGAAGCACATCCACCCATGTGCAAGTGGAAAGCCTAGCACTCCGCAGCCCCGACTCCATGATTTTTCTCAAAGTATCCGTTTCTCCTCGGGATTTTATTACTGGCTCCAACGATGCTGTAATTGCATAGGTAGGGCAGCAGACCCAAAGTTTAATCTGCATTTCTTAGGGCCTAGACTCTGCACAGGCTGCCCGTGTTTGCACAGAGCTCAGCACAACAGGCATCCAGTCCTGGCTGGGTTCTGTGGTTGCTGCTTTAATTCAAGTCATAATAAATAACAACGTCAGGTTGGAAATAAATCTTCTGGGTTCGGTCCATGGCTGATCCTTCAGCGTGGTGTGTGGTGAAAGCACCAGTTGGGAGGCTTTGCTGCATCCCATCCTGGGTCTACTGCTGTGCCACCCCTTCTGGCTCAGTCTCGGTTCGGTTTTTACTCGGGGCATTGGTTCAGGACAGATCATTTCACCTTTTCTCTCATTCTGAGCCTGTTCGGTGATATTAAAGACACTGCACAGTTTTATTGCCTCAGATTTCTCTGATCTGCATTGTCTCCGTGATCAGTGCATCATTTCTTCATTTCTCAGTTACCTCGGCTTTATCTGGTATCTCGCACCAGGTACCACAAACTCCTGGGTAGTAATTATTCAGGCAGAGCATAAATGCTTAATAGCGCTTACACAGGCAGCCAGTGACTGCTTAGATACTGCTTACTATATGAACGGAAAGAACCAGAACAAATATATAATTCCATTTTCCTTTTACAAGTAACAAGTCATTATTCCTGTGAATTATCATTATTACGATACAGTAACAACAAAACAGCAAGAGTATAAAGCTGTGCTGTTAACTCAGATACAGCTGATACCCCTTTGCTTTTCCACGTTGTGTATTCTTAGACCAATACTCCATGCCAGTCCCTGCAGCCAAAAATACATCAAGAGCCTAAAAAAAGTAAAATAGAAACATCACTTCAAAATTCTTTCAAACAACATGTTTCCTTTTCTCCCTTTATACAGAGCCACAAAGAGAATGGGAAAGATTAAAACTCACAAAAAGCATTGCTTAATTCCTCACCAAGGTGTAAGTAAATAAAACATGGTGAAAAAGCGGCCACAGCAAGTTCAAATCGCAAAGAGTTTTCAAGAGGGAAAGGTTAATCATTTCTGTCAAATGTTGGAAATGTTAAATGGTTTTTAAATCAAAAATATAAGCACCACCGGTGACTCAAGTCGTGTTTTAGACATGTTTGGGGTGATTTTTTTCCAGCGGTCAGTGCTTGTCTCTCACATACCTTCTGTTTGTCTGAGATGAAGTCGGGAGGCATTAAACGGAGCGCTTACTAGAGGCTCTTCGCTACTTTCAGCAGCAAAGCTATTCGCTTAGAAGGTACAAATTCAGGCTATTTGCAGAACCGCAGCCCTTGGGACACAGAGCCCTGCAGCGCAAGCCAGGGGTGGGTGCTGGACCCCTCCCGCACCCCCCAAGCAGCCGCCGCAGACCCCAGCGGTCCTCGACCCACGGGAGAGATGGAGAGCACGGGGAATGGATGGGGCACGGCGGGAAACAAGTATGGAAAGTCACCGCAGTCCCCCCATCAGCGGCGTTCATATTTCATCATAATGGCTAAAATGACTCTTAAATGAGGCCAGATTATAGGGCCAACCTAATTCACTTACACTGATGTAAATCCAGGTATCTGTTACAACATCGCATGTTGGGGCTCACCGCAGAGCAAAAGCTGCTGATAACCCCCCCCCCCGAGGACGAAGGGAAGCAGATTCCTCACGGCCAGACCCGATCCAAAGCCCGTTGAAGTCGGTACGAGCTCCTTCAGCTCCAGTGGGTTTGGGATAAGGCCCGCAGCAAGCGCTGAGCCAGCTCTGCTGCCAAAATGCAAAATCCTTTTCCATTGGCTTTGCCAGTTTGGTGTTAATACATGTGTGAAGGAGCTGGGGGGGGAGGTTTTTGAGGGTTTTTTTTTTTTTTAAACTGAGGAATGATTTCACCCTTGCCAGCATGTGGACTTTGTGCAAAAGAACAGGAGAGGGGGCAGGAGATGTTTTTCTGCAGCCATCAGCTCCCTGTCGCAGCATCCCAGCAGAGGGTGGATATGTCCATCGCAGGTCCCTAGGGCTAGGTTAGTCCCCGCTCTCTGCTGCAGAAGGGCAAATCTGGAGTCACGGGTGGATGTGAGTACAGAGCCCTGTATACAGCCCAAACCCCGGCTGAAATAAGAGGCAGCTTGATAAAACATGGGATGCGGGAGGCAAAACATTCCTTGGTGAGCCCCCCCATCCCAGTATAACAGGACCTGCTGGGAGCTGGTGTCATTTTAATGCCATTTTCCCTGTTAAAGAGCGTTGCCCTCAACCATCCTCCAGTTTTCTCTACCATTCAGCTCTTCCCCCACTGCCATTTGTTGCACATGTCCCATACAAGAGGCTGTTGCCCCTTTGGCTTTCCAGGGGAAGCGCTCTGCCTTCCTGTGGCTTTCGGAGCGTGTAGCCCAGCCGGTCTCGGAATTAGACTGGGGCCTTCCCAGGCTGCCGCAGTATAAACAGTTTCAGTAGGGCACATGTTACACAGTAAGATCATCCGAAACCAAACATTTTCCCACTGCACACAATAAACATCTATAATAAATTGCATTATACAAAATATATTTATGGCTAATTTTTTAATTTAAACCACCTGGGAAATTTTTGTTCGATTGGTTGATATGAAGGTCTCGGTATTCTGGTAATCTAATGATATCTAATAGACAAAATAGTATGATGTTACACCAGTCTCAAAGCTTTCATTTTCTGTAGCCCTCTCAGAGATCAAACTGGCAGAACTCATATTTTTTGAAATTTTATACATAATTGGTGATGCAATTGCCAAAAATAACCTATTCATAGAAGTCTTGCTCTTCTGGTTTCTAACTTACTGTAATCACGAAACAGAGCAGCGCACTGCTTTGCAATGGAATATGGGTTTGGGTCAGGGAGCAAAGGCTATGGTTGTGTGGCAGTTTCCATTCTGCGGATTATTTTACAGGCAATTTAAATTTAGTTTAGAGTTTAAACAGGGCTAAAAAGTAGTGCACCCATTCAGACATATGAGCAATTCTTCAGAAAAGGAATAAAGCTGTAACTTGCGTATATCTCTTTTCTGAACCAAAATTTTGCTCCAATATAAGATTTTCTAAACAAAAGCTGTTGGTGCCAAAGGGGACAGAGTGTTTCTATTGCATAAATTAAGCCCAGACCTGCAATCCTTCCACCGTAAAACTCTCATGCTCATCACAGATTAGCCAAGATTTCCAAAAAGACTCGAGATCATCGCAGATCTGGTTGAGCCAGCCTCTCTCTAGTCAATATAAATCCCAGCTCGAACTGTGCTGTGTTTCTGCAATGAGCACTGGCGGCTTGGTAGTTGCTGGACTCATTTTAAAGTGCAGCCCATACCTTTAGCTACTTCCTTGCCTCCTGTTGTTCCTGGGACTTGGAGGCCATGTGGTACATTTCAGCCTTAACTTTGAATTTCCTTTATTTTGTAGATCAAACTTTGACATTCCCTTAAGGTAGTGGGGTTTTATGTCGTTGCATATATCCTAGTTTAAAAGATAATGCTTCACTGAAACAGACCGCAATATTAAACCCTGAAATAAAACGAATTGTATTTCACTTCCCAACTCCTATTGCTGGATTAGCTCACATTTCTTTCTCTTTGTTACATATTTAGCACCAAATACAATATTCATTGCAGGCTAGCTTCCCTCCTCCCACACGGCTCTGTGGCTGCCTTCTCTTCCAGAAGCACTGGAGAAGGCAATGCCTTGCTATAGCCTGGAAATGCAAACAAAAGGGAGGGAATATAAAGTCGGTGGATGATCATGCAGAGCTGCTTTATACCCTGAGCATTTTAATTTTTTTATTTAAAATGGCAAGGCAAAGAGACAGAGTCCTAGGGATAACAACATTCACTGCTCCTTAGTTTCTCCATCCCCTTCCCCACCTTGCTGTTTCTTAGCCGAGTTTATCTGCCAGCAAACACCTCCCTCCAGCAGCCCCTGCAGCAAAGGGGGCCTGAAGGTGCTTTCTGATGCTTATTGGTCCATATCATGATTTATACTGGTCTTGTCTGGTTCCTGGTCTGGGTGTTAAGAACTGCAGCGGTAACCAATTGCCCATTAACATGGCAGGAACCGACTGGAAAACCATCGCAGAGTGGTAATCAAACCTCTGTGACCCCAGACCCTCTTCTCCGTATCCTAGCGTGTACACCATATTCCTTCTTCCCATCTTTGCCTTTGCCCTTAAACACAGGGACAGCAGCCAGCACGGCTCCGGGGATGCCCGCGATACAGGTAAGCAGTGGTAAGGATGGAAAAGACTTTGAGCCAGACATTGGTTCTGCGTTGTCTGAGTTGAACCCAGGTTTTTTAATGGCCATTTAGTTTTTAAGTGCATTCCTGTGATCCCAGCCTTGAGCTTATGTCTCCATATGAAACGGCACTGCTTTAACTAGGTGCATAGATTATAAAACCAGGAAGAGTGGTCTGGTCTGCCCCCCTGTATAACACAGGCTACAGGAATTCCCTAAATTAATTCCTGTTTGGATTAGCTCATATCTTTTTAGAAAAACAGCCAACCTTAATTAAGACAAAGGAATTCCAGTGATGTTGAAATCCACCCAGCTCTCAGTAAATTGTTTTACTGGTTAAATACCTTCACTACTTAAAATATAAACTGTATTTCTAATCTGCATTTGTCCAGTTCTAGCTCTGTCTACTGGATAATATGACATTTGTATCTGTTAGTTTGAAAACCATGTGGGATTAAACCTCTTCCTGCCACTCCTTGCCTCACTAAACTGAAATGATGTAAAACTGATTGTATTAAATTACAGCAAAAGAGGACTGAGTTGCTCCAAAAATGACAGCAAACCTAGTTAAATTTTAAATAAACAAATATCATGAATTCTTAGTCAGAAACCTAAGTGTCTGAACAAGCCCTTCCAAAGTTAAAGTACATCTGTTCAGAAAGTGGTTTACTGCAAAGCAAGGCAATTTCTGTGGACAAGGCTTCATTAGCTGAGATTTATAAAACTTCATCTGCTTCCCCACTGCCCTTTCCTCATCCACCCTGGGCTGGAGCAACCACCGATGCTTTCCTTTATCCTCCTGCACCACATACCTGTCCTGGCAGAAAATTCATTCCACTTTCTTCTTCAGCAACTTAGATGGCTTTATCAGGGAGCTGTGCTCCCCAGGACAGCCAGAAATACCTCCTCTGTCCAGACACCTTTACTTACATGTGACGTCAACAAATATTTTACAATGCATACTCCCACCATGGAAGTACACAATTAGTGCATTTGGGAAGCATCCCAGGGAACGAGATATATCAACTCTGTGTTCCCTATACGCATTCACCGCATTTCAGAGCCTGTGTGTATGTACAGACATAAGTGTACAGGCTGCAAGCACCACAGGAGCCTATGCATACCACAATCCCTCTCTAAACCAGTACATACATTAATTGCAATTGCAGATATCAAATGTAATTATCTGCTTTTCTCGGTGTATGTGCACACATATGTATAAGCATTTTATACATACCTATATATACACACACACACATATATATATCTCTGTAGCATAAACAGAAAGGTATGTTATGAACGCGCATGTATGCACACGTATACAGTAAGCACAGACACATACACACTTATGTGCACTTAAATAACCAGGTGAATAGGTGAATATGAACACTAATAGCCATTTATGGCAACAACAATGAAAGCTGTCCCTGGAGCCCGCCTATGGTACAGCAAGCAAAATGATTGAGTATGTACAGGGCACCGCTGCAGCAATGGCACTCACATGGGCCTCCTTTTAGAAATGATTAATATTTAACCGGCTTGGTGAGCCTGGCTTTGGTTTTAGTTATGATTAGATAGCAGGGTGCACAGAACTGTCCCACTAAGGACATCGTGGGATGTCTGAGCAGCTTCCACTCGTGCTTCACGAGAAGGCAGACAGAAAGTGAGAAGGAGAGAGAGGGACAGATATGAAGCAGTAAAAAAAAAACCCCATGCTCAGCTCCGTTTTTGTTTGTTTGGAAAGAAAAGGGGGAAAAGCAGCCTGAGAGGCCGGTGTAATAAGATGCTGTAGCTTTCATGAAAGAGGTGAAATAATTTTAAACACAGACACACAATGAGTTTATTTATTTAGAAAGTTGTTAAATAGAGTCTGGGAATTCAAATATTCAATGTTGACATTGTACAGAGCTGGCGGGGAGCCAGCCCCGGCTCTCCGGAGGGACCCAATGGCCACGGCGCCCAGGCCCTCGCCCCTCCCAGCCCACTAACTAGGTAAAAGCCATTAGTTATCCCCACAAGCAATATCTGAATCCGAGTCAAATAATGTTGCCTCAGCCAGCCAACTTCAAAGGCGTGTAAGTGTGTTTGGCTTTTTAGTGCTGGAACTGCAGCAATATGTCACACTTTTGAAAGAGTTTTGTAAACAGTTCCTTCCCCTTTGTAGAAACATTTCTTAAGTTTCTTGTACCCCATGTAAACAGCGTTAATTAACAAGGGTTACATTTTTCATTTACAAGCAGGGCTGTATTAATAACGAGCTCGCCTTTTGGACCGTCCTTTTCCTTTGCGTCCCTTCTCTGCCCTGCACTGCGGCCAGCCCGGTGTGGCCGGGGAGCAGCAAGGAGGCACCGCGGAGCTCGGCCACGGGCTCAGCCCTGGGCGACATCACCTACCGCAGCACCACAAAGTTGGTCCCAAATTCAGTGGTGACTGTTGGCCCCGAGTAAGAGACAGTGGGAGAGAGAGAAAGAGAGAAAGAGAGAGAGAGGGAGAGAGATGAAGAAAGAGGGGGAAAGAAAAAAAAAGGAAGAGAAGAAAAGGAAGAAAGGAAGAAAGGGAAGAAAAGGGAGAAAGGAAGAAGAGAAGAGAAGAGAAGAGAAGAGAAGAGAAGAGAAGAGAAGAGAAGAGAAGAGAAGAGAAGAGAAGAGAAGAGAAGAGAAGAGAAGAGAAGAGAAGAGAAGAAGGACAGAAAGAAAGAAAGGAGAGGAAAGAGAGACAAGAGAGGAAAGAGAGAAAAGAGAGAAAAAGAGTAAGAGAAAGAAGAAAGAGAAAGACCGGGGGAGGGAGGGAGAGAGAATGAGGAAGAGAAAGAGAGAAAGAGAGAATAAAAGAAAGAGAGAAGAAAGAAAGAGAGAAGAAAGAAAGAAAGGAGAAAGAGAGAAAGAAAGAAAGAAGAAAGAAAGAAGAAAGAAAGAGAGAAAGAAAGAAAGGAGAAAAAAGAGAGAAAGAGAGAAAGAAAGAAAGAAAGAGAAAGACAGTAAGAAAGAAAAGAAAAGGGAAAAAAGAAGAAAAGGCAGAACGAGGGAGCGAAAAGCCACACGCACGCTCTCCACCCTGAAAAGGGTTAATGAAGTGCCTGGTGAAAATGTGCCCGGCATATAATGGGATTGTCTCGCCCGCCCCGCAGCCCCCCGTGCCTGCACCCGCCGCGCAGAAGCCATCCGGGGACAGCGTCGGGCCGGGCCGGGCCGGGCCGGGCCGAGCCGTGCCCAGGGCCGGCGGCGGTGCCCGGAGCGGTGCGGAGCCGCCGGCAGCAGCGGCGGGGCCGGGCCGGGCCTGGCGGGTGCGCGGTGCCGCCGGCCGCCCGCGCTGCCGCCCCCGCGGCGGGGCTGGGGCTGGGGCGGGGGGTACCGGCGGCGGTGGAGGCACGCTGAGGCAGAGGTAATGGTAAAGCGATGGCAAATAAACAGCCTCGCTGAAGGGGCCGGGAGCCTGGACATGGCAAACATTTCCCTGCTCGAAAACAAATTCCCGGACAGAGTCTTAAACAGGCAAATAAACTTGCCAGCTCTGTTTTTCAATCAAGCCTTTTAAGTACTAGACTGAGGCAAATTACAGGCACAGGAAAACCTGCTGAAACTTAGGAAAGTGCTATTTTACTATCTCAGATGGTTAGAGGGATCTGGATCTACCTTGGCTGCACTAAATTGCCTGTAAAAAAGTGGTGATAAAGTGTAAAAGTAACAAGTGCCTCCTTATTCACGTGTGTTCCCCTAATCTGATCCCCTTCTGTCTCTTTATGAGGCTACTGGGTGGCTGGGGGCTACCCCGGGCCGGCTGCGGGGCTGCGGTGGCCCGTGCTGGGGCGGGGGTTATTCGGGGATACGGTTTCACCAGGCGGGCACAAACCCACCCGAGTGGAAAAGCAGCTGCCCTGGGGGCCGGGGGCCTGTCCCGGCGCTGCGGGAAGCGGGGATGTCCGCGCAGGTGCAGCGCGGATACGGGAGGCCGGGCCCGCACCCCCCCTCCGGGCCCGCAGCGCCGGGACCCGCGCCCCGCACCGCTCCCCGCACCCCGCTCCTCACCAGCCGCCTCCAGACAGCGTGGCTGGGAGAAAGACTTCAGCGTGTCTTTTCCCTTATTTTTACAGCTGGACATTTAAAAAAATCACTAGCTATTCCCCGCGTGGCTCTTTTTGTTTCTTCTGAATTTTTTTTCTTTTTACCTTTTTTTTTTTTTGGGGGGGGGGAAGCCTTAAAATTATTTTTTAGTAATTTTACACTGAGGTCAAGAAACTGCGCGCTTCAGGTATTGTCCCTTAATTAAGAGGAAAAAGCTTTCCTGGGTATTAGCGACAGTCACACAATCGGGGCAATTTTTATTTCACGCACAAAGCATCAAAAGTGAAATAGTAAAAGAAGTGCGCTTGATCCCGATCTATACCATTTTCCACGTAAGAGGGTGAAGGTTACAAAATGTTTTCTATTCCCAACCCAGCCAGAAAGAACTGAAAAGCTAAAAACTTTTCCTCTCGAACGACTAAATTACAGGGGTCGCCTCCAACCCTCCTTCCACTTGCCATGAAACAGAGAAACTCTTTGCGGGGGGGAAAGAAACAGCTTTTCGAAACACACACATACACACACAAAAAAAAAATCCCAACTTTTAAAATATGATTTCCTCTATGAGCGGATTGTAACCGAAGGATTATTTAATGCAACGCATCTGTCTGGGGGGGAAAGTGCTGCTGCTGCTGCTGCTGCTGCTGCAGCGAAAGCCAAGACGCGCAGCCCAGAGCAGAAACTTTGCAGACGGTCGGATCTCGCCTGCGGAGCAGGAGCAGGAGCAGGAGCAGGAGCAGGAGCAGCCCTGCATCGCTGCGCAGCGAGAAAAGCAAGGGAAAGGCAAGGAAAACCTGACGGATTTGGTCGGGGACGTGAGATTTTTTCCCATAATTGGCTCCAAAGTAGGGATGGCAACCTGGAGATTTAACAACATATTTGTTTTCAAATTGTGGGCGCTGGATTATCCACTTTAAAATCACCTAATCAAATGCAGGTTGCTGCTGTTATTGTTAAGGTTCACAGAAAAGCTGATGATGATCCGGAGAGATCTTTCGCTTCCCCTTTTCCACGCTCCTCTGTTTTTTTCCCCTTCACAAATAAAGAGTAAATAAGCATCTGCTTTTTACGTCACGCAACTTATGCAACATTTCATCTGACTTTTTTTTTTTTTCCGCCTGCCCATTTTTTTTTCAATAGGGAATGTGAGTTGCCATCGCCATGGATATCAAATGAAACTTGCCCAGATGTGTCAGAGAAAATAAAGACATCAGCTGCTTTTAAAATAGGACGCGAAAGCTGGCGAAGTTTTGTTGTCGATTCCCTCTCTTTTTTTTTTTTTATAAAAAAGAAAGAAAGAAAAAAAAAAAAAGCCCCCACACTGCAGCAGTTAAAAGCAAAGATCCCTATCATAAAAGAGAAACAGATGGGGTGAGCGTAAGACAAATAATTAAATAAGTCGGGCTTTGCGTGTGGACGGCCGAGCCCTCGCCTCGCGGAACAGAGACCTTCGGGCGGCCAAACTGTATAAAAAGTGCTGGAAAAGCGCCTGAAATTACAACATTTACATCAACTTTTAGCGGGTGACTCCAGCAGGCTGGGAACAGCTCCGCGCTGCCCGGCCGTCCCGTTGCCCCCCACCCCACCTCCCCAAACACGCGCGGGGCATCCCGGCCACGCGGGGCGGCTCCCGCGGCCCCACTCGCACGGCGCTGCGCTCCCCCGAGCGGCCTCACGCACGCCCCGCTCCCACGCGCCGTTTGGTGGGGGGGGTATGAAGGGGGGGTGGTTTTTTGGCACAAGCCCGCGGAAGGGGGGGGGGGGCGCGGTAGCTCCGCACCGGCTACCTGCGCCCGGGGCTCGCCGCCTCCCCCGCAGAGCTGCCGCTGCCCCTCCGTGCACACGCACACACCCACGCACACACACTCACACGCCCCCCCCCCCCCCCCCCCGCGGCCCCCAGCCCTGCCGACAGCCGACAGCGCCCACTATAGGGACCGGAGCCTCTCGCACCCCCCCCATCCCCGACCCCCCCCCCCACTCCAGCCCCCGGCAGCAGCAGCAGCAACTTCCAGCGCTCGCCACTGAACTTTTCCTCAACTCCTTCCCCACCTCCCGCCGGTCGCCCGCAGCCCCCAGACCGGCTCCGGCCACCGCACCCCCCCACCCCGGTCCCCGCCGAGTCGAGCCGAGCCGAGCCGGGCCGGGCAGCGGGAAGGGCGGCGGGGGCGGGGGGGGGATGCTGCAGGTTGCCTGCGAGCTCCGCGCCGCATCAGACATGTCTATGCAACATGGCAGAGAGGGAGGGTGAAAAGCCAAGAGAAAGGGGTATTGCACCTACTTGCGGCCAGCTTCCTCGCCCTGCCTTTGGATCGCATGCTGCCAGTCCCGCGGCCGATGCTGGCGTGGGGTTGGGGTGGGGGGGGCTTTTTTGTTTTTTTTCCTCCCGGAGCTTTTCCTCCTTTTTCGCTCCCCCTCTCCCTCTCTCCTCTCCCTCTCCCGCACACACACACTCTCCCTTTCTCTCAATCCCGGCTCGCTATCTCTCCAGCATTGTCAGTTTAGACACCTTCGCACATGCGCACGGGCGGCTCCCCCCCGCTCTTCAACATTTCAGCGCCGCCAAAAAAAAGTTTACAGCGATCCATCACCGCCGGTGGGGACCCTGACAGCCGGCACCGGGGCCGGGACGGGCCGGGACGAGGCGGGCAGCCGCCGCCGGGCTGCGCGACCGCGGCCGCGGGGCAGTCGCTCCGCTGCCTGCGCACCCGGGAGGGGTTATAGCGGGGGAAATCTCCCCGGGGCAGGGGCTGGGGGTGGAAGAAATGACACCTTTTTTCTGCCCTTTTCTTTTTTTTATGGGATATTAATGCTGTTCTGGCGTCTTTGCAACATTTAAATAGTTTATTCTCACCCGGCCGCAGTTATCGTAGATCTCTGCGTATATATAGACAGAGAGATATAATTGGATTATATGTTTTATTATGTATGCGTACCATTAAATTGTACACTTTCCCAGCGCACACACTTTTTCCCCACCTTGAACTCGGCTCAGCCACCACTACTTGGGCAGAAAAAAAGCGCTTTTAAAACAGTAACACCGACCGCTCTAATCTGTTTTAATTACAGGGTTTGCCAATCAAAGAGGGAGCGCGCAGAAATTGGGAACTCCTTTAGGGGATGGCTGTGTCCGAGGTATGAATCAATCCAAACTACATATAGATTTTCCTCTGGTACAACCTCCTTGCATTAAACAGTTTTGTTCAATACCTTCCATGCGCTATTTATGTTCCCATTAATATCTGTTGCAAATCCTGCCAGACACCATAAAAGAAAATTACAATCTTTCAGACTCGGTGCTGCGCCAGTACATACACGCTGTTCAACTTTTTGTTTTAATAAAATCCTCAGTATTGCCCCTTCCCCCTTCAACCCCCCCCCCACCCCCTCCACAGCCCCCCGGCTGCCGGTGCTGCGGATCGGGGCCGCCCGCGGAGCCCCCCTCGCCGGCCCGGGCCCCCCACCCCCCCGCCCAGCACCCTCCGCACCCCACCGGTGACAATCCCCCGCGCCCGGGCCGTGGGGCGGGGGCACCGCGTATCCCACTCTGCTCCCCCAAACGCCCGGCAGACAGGCGCAAGCACTTGAACGCGCTCCGCGGAGCCGTCCTTGCTGCCCATCGTTATTTTTAATTTGCAAATTGAATTTTTTTTTTTTTCAGGGTCACGCAGCTGCTCCGTGCCCACCCCATCACCCCCCCGCAGCCGGGCAGGGGTGCACCTAACGCCCCCCGAGCAGGAGGGCCGTTCCGGGCTCGGCCTCCCCCAGCCACAGACCCCCTCCCACCGCTCGCACCCCTCGGGGTGCTCAGCCCGGGCTGTCCCGGGCGGAGGCTGGGCCGGGGCTGCCGGGGAGCGACCCCCGGCTGCGTGGGGGATACGCGGGGTCGGGCCGGGGTCCGGGGCTGCCCTGGGGGGTACGGGCACTACCCGACCCCAGACCTCGCTCGCAGGCAGCGCCTCTCCTTATGGGGCTGCACCAGGGTTTCCCCAAATCATCCCCCCGCACCGACCGGCGGCCGGGCTCATTTGGGAGAACGGAAAACGCCCGGGGACTTTGCAACCATCCCCTCCGTGCCTCCCGCCCCCCGATTTAGACGGAGACCCCGGCAAAGCCGCCGTCCGGGCAGAGGCTCGCGTCCTTCCCCCTGGCCAGGGAGCCCGCTCCCACCCGGGCGTCCGAGCCCGGCGCCGCGGGGAGCACGCGTGGGAGCGCGGTGGCCGGGCTGGGCGCACAGATGTGTGTTTCCCGGGCGGGCAGCCCTGACCCCGGCCGCGCCCGCCTGTCACCGCCACCTGCCCGCCGTCCCAGCGGCCCCGGGAGCCCGGCAGGTGCCGCGCCGCCCGCCCGGGGCACCCGGCCGCCGTCCCGGGCTGCCTCCTGGCCGCCCCCCGCCGCCCGCCCGCCCGCCCCTCGGCCCTCGGCATCGCTCGCCGCAGTCCCACCAGGTTCGCCCCCCTCCCCGAAATGTCCCGGCCACCCCTCCGGGAAATCCGTTTCGTTCGTGCGGGGAGGCTGCTCCGCGCCGGCAGGCTCCGCTCCTTCCCGGGTGGGAAGCGGCGGGCTGTGGGCTCGTTTTCAGCAGATCCACGGCCAGAAAGAAATATTTAAATTTTGGGGGTTTGGGGGGTGGGGTGGACGGAATTAAATCTATTTCTAATACAGGCTGGGAGACCAAACGCACCCCCTCACACACAGGTTTCAGTGCATTCCCCGTAACAGGAAATTTTCTCTTCCTTAAATTATAATTGAACAAGCCCCGCAGCCTACTTGGAGAAAAGTTGGAATTCTTCATCGAGGTATTTGTTGTGCTATTGTCTTTGTGCAGTGAACTTTACATCGTGTTATTCAATCTCAATCTATATTCTCCTAGCTACCAGTAAGATTAATTTAATCATTGTAATGCAATTATTAATACTGTTTACCCAACGCTTGATTTCAGGTTTGCTGTTAAGAAATTAAGCTTCTTGCTGGGTGACCGAAAAGCTATGCAGGGATTTCCAGTCCACGTTGAAATGAAACAGTCCTCTTTATTTAGTCTCAGAACTCCAGCTTTCAGCCACGGGCTCAATTAGCCAAAATGGAAACAATTTTCATTCATTGCAATAACTCACTGTTCTGCTGATCACTTTCAAAATATACACTTTATTATTATATGCTGACCTCGGTGCCGCGAAGTGGCACGGCTAGAAAGAGGCAGAGGGATCTCTCCAGCCCCCTTGGGCTGTAATTATTAGAAATTAATTGGGTTCAGGACCCTGGGTAGCATGGGTAAATTAATAGCTTGTCTGGTTGTTTAAATCCGAATTCTCAGTCCACAGGAGAGCCGGGGAGGGAGGTTCTCCCTCCCCAAACCCGCCCCGGGAGAGCGCGGCGAGGGCTGGGGCAGCGCGGACCCGCCGGCTGATTTTCCTCCTTCTTTTCACCAAAGCATTGTTTTCGGGGAGCTATTTAGGGGTTAAAAATCAAAAATAAAGATCCTGTATACTTGGAGCTGTCGTGCGGGAGTAAAAGTGAAAAGGGAGCCTTAGGCAAAAGGAAATTACTGCAAGCCCGCGTGACCTTTCCGAGAGGTAATCAATCAAGTGATCAACAGGGATATTTATCATTGCTAGATGGGGCTACTTTACAAATGCACAGAAGGAGGGGGGGGCGGGAAATACACACACACACAAAAGTTTGGATAAACCCGATAAGTCTGAAGACAAATACGGAGACTTTAATCACTGGGAAGATTACACAATTTCTTTTTCTGAGCTCTCAGAAGGAAAGGAAGGGAGAAAACCACCCCAAAGTTTCTCAGTAGAAAATGCCTCCTGTACTAGGTGGTCACATGGAAGCTGTCCACTTTGCTTTGCAGCCCTGGGAAAGGCTGGGAACGACAGATGTGATTAAAAAAAAAAAAAAGAAAAAAAAGCACCAAATACAAGGGAAAATAATAGAGAGAGATTGAGGCTTTGATAACCGGGCTCGGTGTTTGTTTTTATGTAATGTGTTTTTATTTGCTGGCTTGAAACTCGGAGGCTGCGGAGCCCAGTCCTGCCTGCCTCTAGTCCCCGAAACGGTTAACTCCGAAAACAAAACAAAAAAAACCCACCCCATGCCCCCTACTATATGAAATCAGCGATCTGGTTCAATTAAACTTGCTCTCCGTAGCATAAAGCATCCACCACAATACAGGCAATGAAAACCAACAATAAAAGCCCATGCATTTTCTGCGCAGTTTCCTTCTCCCTTGTAAAACATGCCGTCGTGTAAGCACCAGACATTTAATTTTGCTCCCTATAACTTACCGGATTCCTTAACAAACCTACTATAACCACTTTTTTTTTTTCTTTTCTTTTTCTTTTTTTTTTTTCCGCTTTTGCACTGTGCTTGGCGCACACGCCTTCACAAAGCCTCACTGTTTGCGCCCAGTGCTGGTGCCTTTAAACGACTTTGGGGGGGGAGCAAACATCGGCGCCCCCGTTGCCCCCCGGTAACGCTACTCGACCCGTGTTTGGGGAGAAATCCGCGGCTAACGACTGCGCGCCCGCGGAGCCCGGCGCTGTGCTGCTCGCTGCGCGCAGGAACAGCCGCGGTGCCCTGCGGAGCTGCGCGGTTCCCGCCTCCGCGGCTGGGGCTCGCCCCGGCCCCTGCGCGCCCCTGCGCGCCCCTGCGCCGCGCTGCGCGGCGCCCCGCGGTCTGCGGCGCCCCCGCGCGGCCGCGGCGCGGCACTGCAGGGTGCGGGCACCCCGCGGCTGGGCGCTGCTGGCCGGTCCCGGGCGAGAGCACGGGTGAACACGCCACGCTGACAGCTGTGCAAGGAGCAAGGAAGAAAATAAGCCGAAAGCGGGTTTTAATGGGACATACGTTTACGGTCTGGTATAGACGCTTGCCAGAAAGCAAGGTCTTGGTCTGAATTTCCAACAGGCCTGGAATTATCCTGCCCCTGGTAAAAGTGCCACTGAAAACACTGGGGTTGGGAAGAATGAAATGCATTCATAGGTTGAGAGACAAGTACAGAATACCAGGAAGCCATGCAAAACACTCCTCTAGAAATATTTCCCCGTGAAAGCGGTACAGGATGCCAACTATGAAGTAGATCTCGTTTCTGCCCATAGGAAGGACTTGGGCTTTCACAACTTTGGGACTGAAAGAAAAACAGAGGAAAATTAACAAGCTAGTGGCTAGATGGAAAGACCAGGGCAGAGGTCAGTGTGGTAAATGGGGACACCGAAGAACTGAATCTGATTTTCTACTTCGTCGCAGATTTCCTGGGTACCTTGCATTGGCCCCTTAGTCTCAGCATTCCTCCACCCCTCATCCAAAATGGAGAGAAGCTTCACGAAACCCAAGGGCTGGAGGTCTCTGTTTTAGCTGCCGCAGCAGGGTTGGCTTGCCTCTGCCCCCAGTCCTGCGAGAAGGTGGCAATGCAGGACCATCCCCAAACATGCAACAGGACTCACATATTAACTAACGGCAACAAAAAAACTCATTTACAAATTTACCAAAGAGAGGTGCAATCAATATCCTCAACCCAAGTTCCTTTCCAAGAATTAAAGCACTTTCTGGCCAAAAAAGTCGTATCCTCATATCCTCAAGAGGTTACCCCCAGTACCTCTTGCTCTTAAAGGAGCATCAGTGGAGACGTAATTGGAAAAATTAAAGAGGAGGAGGGGGAAAGTAATTACAGGTCACTAGAGGAAAACAAACATGTTCTGAATGTAGACAAAACATTGAACAGAGGGGAATTAATAGTACTACAAATCAAAAGGGAAAAATGTCAGCAGAGATCAGCAGAAAGTGAACATCCTATTAAAAGCGAAAATAGAAATAATCAAAATCACAGAGAAACACAGAAGGGGGAAGGAATTTGAAAAGCAACCTGAAAAAAAGGAATGCAGTAAATTTTACTCACTACTCAGCAATAGTTAAAGCTGATGTATGAAGGTTTAAAAAAACTGAAGCCCCCACCGCGCAGGTGGGTCAGCAGGTGAGAGAAAACCTCAACTGATCAGATGCAAGAGTTTTGTCATTTATACCAACTGGGCCAGGCTGGCTCTCACTATGCGAAGGGAACGGGGCAAGGCTAGAAAATGCCTGCAGATGATGAAAGGGGGTTTTCTGGTATCTCCCATGACTTTCCCCTTCCTTCCCGGCCTCCCCCAGGGGCTTCCCAGAAGGAAGGATCTGGGGACTGGTGAGATCTGGGCTTCGAGGAGCTGTTGTCGCCTTTGGGCAACACAATGAAGATGGTACAACAAGCACGGCTCAGCTCCAATGGGTCAGTAAAACACTCCTGTGAAGCACAGCTTCTTTTGCTGAAGCCACATTCTGAAACAGGCCTGTCCAATGCCATGAAGGCTGGGGAAGCTTTGGGTATTAAGCTGTTTGAAGAAGATAATATGACAAAATATAAGGGGGAAAAATGTAACGGGGTGATGGCAGAAAGGCTTCCAGCTAGTAGCGCTGAAATAAATGAAATTTTGAAGTAAAAAATCAAATCATCTGTTTGTGTCATGAAAGCAGGATCATGACCAAGGGCTGTCATCACCAACATGGAATTTCCCTTTGTTGGTGCTTTAAATGCTTTCATTCACAGTGTTACTACCAGGCAAAGAGTGAGCTTCTTTCTGCTTGTCTTTTAAAGGAACCACAAAGGCAGGTTAACACATCAGCCTTTATAAAATCCACAAACCCATTTTTCCCTTTAAAGCATAAGGAACACATTCATATTTCACTCCCATTTCTCTCCAGTACAAAAGCACAGGGTCGGAATTAATGAGTAAAGTATTTGTGTGACGTTTTATATTGTATTGGCATTTATATAGTGCTTTTCACAGGCTTCATGTCAAAACCCTTTACAGGGCAATAAATCATATACCTTTCCTGATGAAATTGTATGTAGGCAATTGGGCACCTATCCTGCCCTCAGCAATGTCCCACGTGCGAGACACGGGAAGTGTGATGAAACCTGCAGAAGTGGGTCTGAAAAAAATGGATGTAGGTCAAACTTTCCCCCCTTAATATCCTGCAACATGTTAAAAAGTCTTTAGAGCCCACTTGAACAGCCACAGGAAAGACCTAACCTTAACATGACAAAGCTGCTATTACAGTCTGAATTACTCAACATGCAAATTGAATTGTGGGTCTTACACTTAACCCCAGGGTTTTTTGCCTCTGAATTTAAACAAGATGTCCATTTACATGGAAAATAAGGATTTTTCAATTGAGTAAATTTCTTAAAATAGTGTTCATTCACAAGACTGAACCCTAGTACCAAATTTTGAATCCTAGGCTTTCTGTTAGCATTCACAGATATCTCTCCTAACACGAAATTTGCAATGTGACAATGCATCTCTGCCCTGCCGGCATTTGCTTTCTTATTTGCTGTTTTTCAGATAACGAAGAGTAATGAAGTTCTGAGAACTGTATGCCTGATTAGACTGACTCTTTTATACATTTGTTTGCATTCCTGCCACGTTTCCAAAGCCACTTTTGGGTAAGAAAAAATGGAAAGTCATTTAAAGTCTTTTTGGAGAGAGATCATAGAATCATAGAATAGTTTGGATTGGAAGGGGCCTTAAAGATCATCCAGTTCCAACCCCCCTGCCATGGGCAGGGACACCTTCCACTAGACCAGGTTGCTCAAAGCCCCGTCCAGCCTGGTCTTGATGGCTGGGGTTGGTAAGCAGGAGCCAGAGCTCTGCTCCATTGTCCGTCCGGGAGAATCACAGTGCTTTGCCCAGTTGAGAGCTTTCTGGGTTCCATGGGTGTCAAAGGAAGCTTTGCAGAGCGTCCCTCCTGGCAGACCGTACCCCCTACCACTTAAATGCAATCGCCCCAAGATTGCACAAAGGCAATGGCTGAGAAGCAAATGGAAAATTTTTGCAGTAGCTCAACACCATTTTAAAACCACTTTTCCACCTCCCGTATCTGTAACACATGAAAACTGATAACATTCTGCACATTCTGGCTGATAGCTCAAATGCATTAGAAACCAACTTAGGTATGATTTATTAGCCGGAAGAACTGTTAGAATAATTTCTAAATGTGAAAGAATACAAAAAAATACTGTTCTCCACCAAACAGACATTTAGATTACTTAATCTAAAATTAAAGCAATTCAGAAGTAAAACAAAAGTAAACAGGTAAAAACACATCACCCGGTTCCATTAATTGCCATGGGCTACGTTAGAAGTGGAGAGTTCTTGCATCTTTTCAGAGGTGATTAATGTCTTGCAAGATCTCAGCGTTAGCTGTGCAGATGCACTGCTATGTAACGAACTAGCACTGCCTTTGCTTTCTTCTGAGCATTGTATCACAAGTTCTTAACTCACAAGAGCTCAAATTCACACACTGTTGTTGTGCTCTGATGGCAAGGTAGCATAATTTTATCTCTTGTTCCTGTCTCAGTATACAACTTATTTAGTAGTTTAAAGAATGATCTGTAAATAATACACATGCATAGACTTCACTGAGATGGATGACAATGATAATTAAAATGGTCTTTTCAGTGGGAGACACTATCAGCATCAATAGTTAAAGCAGAATTTTAAGAGTAACCAACACATTAGAGCCTGTAAACTCTATTCTTTCTGGCAGTAATACATTCCAAGATTAAATTAGACTTAATGTTTGTTACAACAAACAGATTTATGTTAGCATTCAGGATTATGCTCCGAGTCAATGTTTATTATGCTTTTGGTCATATTTATTCTAAAGGTCTCATTTTCCTACTTCCATAATTTCTTGATCAGTTCTGTTTAAACTGGAAGCCTTTTACTTTTCACTTTAAAAATTACTGTTTCTTCTTAAAATTTCTAGTAGGTTATGATATCTGGAATGAGTACTAAGAAAAAGGAAACAAGCTAAAATAAATTACTATCTAATCTAACCCATCTGACTATTTCTAAGGTACCCATTATTGTGGTATCAAAGTACTGGATCTCTGATAGCATGTGATCTTTGATCTTAAATTGGATCTCCGATAACATTTTTTAATTAAACATCCTTTTTGATGCCTACTGTATCTAACATGGAAATAGCATCACATAAAGAACAAAAGTTACGAGAGAGGGAACAGAAAATGGTGGCTAGTTATAGCACATTTATTGTACCAAAGCAAAGAACCCCATCTTCCAGTCCCTGCTGAATTAAAATGATCATGTTCAAGTTCAAAGACTGAGTAAAAACTCCCTAGAAATGAAAAAATGCTTTCAATCTATTAAAATTAAAAATGAAATTAAAAAGTTTGTCATATGAAAATTTGAGGTACTCTTAAAAATAATTCAGAAAAACTACAATTTTTTTGTTTCCTTTGCACTCCAGTGCCCAGCAAATATTCCGTTCTGTTGCAATCCTTCACTAGGAGTTTTGTTTAAGACTTCCACACTGGCTGAGATAAACCACCTTTGTTCTCTCTGAAAGGTGTTTTCAAAATACTTTTTGCATAGTACTCATTAGTATTAAAGCACAAATGCATTGACAAACTTTATACGACTATGTTCATACTTGATTTGATAGCTATTTCTAGGAGACATTAAGAAGGAGGATATCATTAGAGCACTGCTATTTCAATTTGTTGAGGCTTATATGAAAACGCACATCGACCAACACATTATATCAATACAGGGCATACACAGACACCACTTGCAGCTGACAGAAGTCGAGTGTGTTCAATTCCTTCCACATCAGATAGGAATTACTCCCTTGTATGTTATATGCTGCTACTTCTGCTTAGGACGTAAGTACAGATACCATTGCTCAGAACTTTCTGCTAGATATGTAATCCCAAAAGATTTCAATCACACTTAAACCCAATATATATTAAAGCCCCACTGTTTTAGATGACAGTCATCAAGCACAGTATCATCATACTTTGACTACCAAGTAGTCTATTTCAAAATGATTTTGGAAAATTTTCTAAAATATTCCCATTTTCTTTTCTATATTGTTTCTTTCATTCTGCACTCATCACCATAATATGAGCACACTCTAATAGCACACTAAACAGCTGTTCCACCGTTTTTTTCCCCAGCATCTTCCCAGAGGGGGATGCATATACTGTGTAGTGATTTGTAAGATTTAATTTTTTCACTTTGGTACAACCCCATGTAAAGAAATCACCACGAGTTCTCTGACAGCTCTGCAGCCTAGAGGAGCACCCTCTTGGTATCTGCTGCCTGGAAGAAGGCAGAGTATAAGCAGTAGTCATCTCACACTTATCTGAGGTCAAAATTCAGCCCTTTCCTTTCAATTGTCACACAGATAATGACAAAAAAATTATAGCTACAACTACAGCAAGCAGTAAATAACAACAGACATCAGGTTCCAGAAGGAACAACAGATGAAATTTCCATTTGTTTATTTTACAATGTAGCTGGCATTTCTACCTGTAGTAACCAAAAAAAGCCCATGAAGGTGAAGAGCCAAGTAAATTCCTGGCTTTCCTTAGACATTCATAAACATGGGGCGGCGTTCATGAACATATTGGGTACAGCAGAGCCATCAGAGCATTGCCTGCCAGTCCCTAGAGATGCCGCAGCCCAGCACCAGCTCAGAACCCCAGGAGTCCCTCCCTAATAATACGGCAAAGCTCTACCCGCATCTCGTGTGAGCAGGAGCAGCCTCTGCCTGCGGTAGGAGAATCTGGCTGAAGAATGAATGACAAAACTCTATCGAAGAGGCAGGAGAGCGAAGAACTCATTTTTCTCCTTCCTTACATTTCCTAAGGTAACTGTGGTTTAGCCTTTTGGTTTTCATTTTTCAGGAAAGTCCTTAAGCCTAGTTCACAGCAGTCTTTATGGCTGAGAGCTCATTCATCAAGAGCAAAATCTCAGATGCAAACAAAGTTCATGACGGAGTGTTGAGGTGCAAAGTTGAAAGAGAAGAAAAATAATTTTTCCCATCCCAGAAATCATTTCAAAATTTCAGAAGCATTCCCAATTACAAAAAGATGAACTTAGAAGTGGGGTTTGTTTGTTGCTTGGGTTTTTTTTGTTCGTTTGTTTTTACAAAAGCACAGGAAAAGAGCACTCTAACAACATCATAACCCAGAATTAGGGCTCTCCTGGAATGTGAAGACTTTGGGAGTTAAGTCCTTCTTCTCAGACAGACAGATCAGGGTTAGAGCACACTCCCTCTAGATTCTAGCCTGAAAACAAACTTCTTATTACAGAAGTTTTACTGAAACTGGCATGTTCCCACAAAATGTTTCAGTGGTGAGAAATAAAGAGTTCCCGAGTGTAAAGCACTGCCAAAAAATTCCCGATTGTTTCTAGCCAGTGAGCAAGCAAATGTGTCATTTTGCCATCAGCGGAGAAGGATCTCTGTCCCAGTGGTGCTGTCAGGTCATGCTTCAGCTTATCCCTAGCAACATGTTTGTGCATCCACACTGCTAGGTACCTAAAATAACACAGGGTCATTTTCAAATGCATTTGAGCAGTTTGTATTGTAAATGCTTGTATAAAAGCAATGAGCATGGCTAAAGAACACAGACAGAGAGCGACTGTGACCTCTTTTCTATCTTTTTACAGCAATCTCTATTCCCTGCATATCTACATACACACCTATTCATGATGTGTGAAGAGATTTTGGAAATAAATATTTACTCTTCAAACCTATATGCTTTTAAAAGAGAAGTGGGATCCAGCTTTCACCTGTGGCACTTAGCACTTGCCTCTTGTTCACATGTTGGGAAAGGCCAGAAAAGAGAAGCTCTCATGTTGCCTGAAATTGAGTGCAAGGTGATAACTCCCTGATTTGTTCAAACTCAAAGTCTTTCTGGAGGAGAAATCCTGAAAAGGAGCTGGCTAACACAGCGCAACTGCAGTCATGAATCTGATGGAAGGTTTGGTGGATACCAAAGTAAAAGACAATGTGAGTCCCCCTATCAGCTGAGCTTGCTTTAAACCAGTGCTGCTGGATATTTTGGAGAGGGTATACCAAACTTAGAGCAGTGGCTGCTTCAGAAGTCAGGGGTGCTGAGTCAGCACTTCTAGAGACCACTCTTGCCTTTATCACTTGTGAATACTGGATGCAGTAAAGCATTTCATATTAACATCCCCATGCTAAGTTTACACATGCTACTCCTCATTATACTCAATCCATAACAATAGCAATGCTTTGCAGTTAGAATGCATTAGTCAACCCACGCTAACTCCATCTTTTTCCAAATTCCTTTGCTGTCCCCAAACAAGCAACACAATACCTGCTATTATCCCCGACAAAACAAGTACTCCCAGAGAGGAAAAGCATCTCTACGTTACAGGTAGAAGAACACCTCCATTGGCTGCTCTCAAAGAAAATCCAGCTGAACAAAAGAAATCCTGCTTGCTCTCTGAAGAAGACCTCGTGTGCTTAAAACAAACTTGAAAGAACTCAAATACTTCATATAATTTTTAATTAATTTTATCTAGACACACAGCAGTCTGAGAAGCTGTAGTGTTATATATATAACCTCCTTATGTTTCACTATTTACATTGTGTTATTCTCTGGCTATTTCCCAACCTTATTCATTCACCCTAGAGATCAATTTATGCACCAAAATAAAGTATGATCTTATCTTTGCACTGTACAGAAAACCAAAACAAAATTTCTCACGGGAGGCAGGGGTTAAGACACTGGACTGGGTGTCAGAGAAGTGGTGTTCTATTCTTGGCTCTATCACTCACTTGCTGTGGGAGCTTGTAGAGCAAGATATAGAGCAGGAATGGAGACTCTAGCCAATAAATTCCTCCTCTGTAACTTTTCCTCTTTCATTATGCATGAGAGTGAGTTTTTCCAGCATTCAAGCATACATCTGAAAGCTGGGGAAACGCAACTCAACCAAAATACAGAACAAGCAGAGAAAGAAAATGAGTGGAAAACATCAATTACAAAGTTTTCTTGCGTGCCTCTGAAGTACCGAAACAGAATCTCTACTTGCATGGCAAGTAGATAGAGGACCAAATCCAGTCCCAGTGTCAGTAGGCATACCCCCAACTATTGTACTGGACCTGCATGAGGGCTGACTTTGGCCTGCTGTACTACTACTTGATCCATTTTCTGCTTCAGGCAAGTTTTCTGAGACAGCAAACAATAAAGACTCAGGCCAGGGGGGAGAGATTTTGTTTTGTTTTTAAAAAAGTGGGAACCTACACTTTGTTTTTTAAATAAGCAATACTTTTAAAAAGTAAAAATAGAATTTATTAGGGTAACTTTGATTCAAAAGCCATAGCTAAGACTATATCCAGATCTGGAGTTGTTAACAAACTCCCTAGGTTAAGAATGACAAACTCTCAGACAAACCCCTATGGAAGCAGTATTTCCATGTCCTTCTATAGGAACAGACCAGACAGTACTTCCTGCTTTAGGTAATAGCTGTGATCTAATGCACAAAGTTGCAACACTTCTTATCAGTTTGGGAGAACCGAAGAAAAAGTAAGCATGTAGGTCCTCATTTAGGCACGGCCGGGGCTAGGCTCTTGTACCACTATGCCAGCTCATGATTGAAGAGCTAGATTTTTGCAAGTACGGTGTTCTGTGTGTAAAATATGTTGTCATGAAACTGATTTATCCTGGCCTTATTTATTCTTAATTGTTTTATCACCTACTCAGAGAATCTGTACCACATTCTGCTTTAAGCCATGTTCTAGATGTTTGGTGCAGACTCAACTTGCTTGCTGACAGCTTTACAGCCGGGTCTTGCACCCTTTAGGCTCACAGAAATGAAACATTAATCTAGTTGTAGAATATTGCTCAATATTAACTTTTTTCTAAATTTTGTATACAATATATAAGAATAGCATATACCTTGTTTTAAAATTTTAAGAGTCACATGAAATCAAAGACTGACCAACAACCTCACAAAAGCAGCTGCTGTACAGTGTCAGTTCTCAAACACAGGTAACCCTGGTTCTATTATATAACAAAATATACTAACTTGGCCAAAATGGAAAAGAAACTCTTATTCTGACAATCCCCCAAAAAGCCAAGTTTTCAGAAACTTTTGGTCTGAAAGTCAGGCCCACTAGGACTCCTTTAGGGTGACCAAATATAGGATACATCAAGTCATAACTGATTTACTAGAAATGTTAGCAGTGAACATTGGTCTCCTTCCACATGAAGTGTTTGTTCCCTCCCTCTTTTTTCATGTCAAATCTCTAATACATTTTTTGTTTTTCAGGACCTGTAAAAAACTGTCCCAGCCAGTTGCTCAGGAAAGAGAACTAGCTTCTTGATGTGTAAGAACAATCCTTCCAATTTCATACTTTCTAAAATTTTCTATATTTTAATTGCTGAAATATTAGGTAACTTTTAATCAGTCTTTAATCTTTAATCTAAGTGCAACACACACTTGATATAAAACAATTATTTCTTAATAAAATATAATTATAAAAAATTCAAGGCAGTCTCAAAGAATGTGCAACTGAAACTGTTAGTATACCTGAGGGATTATTTCCACGCTTATGTATATTAGGCATTATATAAAACATAGGATTTCTTGGGACACTATCAACAAAGGACAGATTTTTTTTAAACCTGCTTTTTACTGATTGCATCATCAAATTCATTTTTATTAGCTTGAATCTTCTGGGAAGGATATGATTTTAATAACGCATAAAAGGTTTGCCTAGTAGTTGGCTGTTGGCTTTTACTTGATACTTAATGTAATCTGTAATTACTATAGCAGCTCCTATGTTGGCTAGTGTGTTAAGGTCACTGGAAAGCTATACTGTGTTGTACTCGGTGTACAAGAATATCCTCCTGGTGATTGATGGCTACTCCTATGGAAATCTTTTAATTTTGTCCTTGAAGCACGCCTTTAAGGAACATTGTCAATGTGTATTCTTCCTTGTCAAGGAGTACGTGATACATAGGAATGTATAGACAGCCCAAGATCTGTCTTTCTACCAATGAGCATTCAATAACATCTCCTTTGGATTTCAAATTTGGTTCCCAAGTCTTCAACCAATGAACTTACATACCTCTTATTTATTAGAAAGGGCTCATTTTAAAGGCACATTTTACCTTGCACAAGCATTAAGATGGAAAGTACTTGAAGCCCTCACTATATTTAAAAAAAAAAAAAAAAAGTGTTGCAGGACTTGGCTTCAAGAAGGTAGACTTTCACCTTTTTAAGTATTGTTCCTTCTTGCAAGCAATTTTTCTTTAAATTGTATTCCTGAACTATCTGAAACACTTGGCCAGAACTTAGAGTTGAGAAACACACTTAAAACATGATTTGAACTGGCTTATATTACAAGACTGAACTGTATTTTAAAGAAGTTTAACATTACCGTGCTGTAGCCAAGCCCTGTGACACAGCAGGTTTGCAAGCCAGCAAGTCACCTGTGGCTTCACATGTCATCTGCTTCAGTGGTACTACCGAGATAAACGTGAACAGAGAAGAAAAGTGCTGGAAATATTCCAGAATTGCAGTATCCCTGAGCTTATTAAACTTGGACTTTATACTCACAAGATTTCCATGAAATAGATTGACAACTAAAACAATGGTCAATATTAATCACAGAATCAGCAATTTAACTATTAGTCTACATCTGTTTATGATCCTCACTGAATGTAAACCAACTTTTTGTCCTGGTGATACAAGTTTGCTACATTAAAAATGGCATTCCCAAAGGAAAAATCAGTATGGAAAGTCCTCTGATTGGAGAATGAAAAATCAACTTGGTAGAAAAACGGATGCTTTTGAAAAGCTGATTAATGGGTAATTTTTTTCTGTACTTCATAATAATTTCTGTACTAGATAACATCATTACCTTTACATTCTATAAGTTTATTTCAGACAAAGTGTTCACTGAAAGGTTCATGTGTTTTCATAAGGAAAATCAGGAACACGACTCCACTTGTCATTTACCAATATTTGCCATCCATTTTCATAGTTTCAAATTCATGGTTGCTACTCCCTCTGAAAGCAATTAGAACACTGATTTCTAAGCCATAGGAATAGAAATTTGTAAAATACTTCATCAGTAATATGTTGGTATTAAAAACACCAATAAAAAATCATTATCTTCACCTCCAATAAAAAAAAATGGCTCCCGGAGATGGGTTTTAAAGATTTTTTTCAGTAATGAACTTCATGCTTTAGTTTGTTGGTTACCTATTTTCTCAGTGAAATTCATTTGTTTCATGGTCACTAAATGACCTGCCATTCTGTGGAGATGGGTGTCCTCATCTCCAGTTCTAGCCAAGAGTGACTATGGTTTTTCTCTATCTCCCAGCTCACATTTACAGTGATGTAGATTCTTCTCGGGACCAGCTGCATTTAAACTGTAGACAAGAGTCAAGAAGATTTTTTATAATATCAATTCATCTTAGCTCTTATTGCAAGTTTAAACCTGCTGCAAGACCAACACAGATGGAAACTAAACATATTGTCATTCATGTCTAATGAAGGAATAGGGAGCTTTTAAACACTGCTGTCTGTAACTGCTAAATGGCTAGCACGTACAGACCAATAAACCTCTGCCTTTGAACAAGTCTTGTGATTGTCTCCACTGAAAATTAGTTTTGTTGTATTCATCAGCTGTGTTGCATCATTCTTGTTGTCAGGAAAAAAAACAAACAAACACAAGAAACCAAGTAACAAAATACCTAATATTTCTATATCCTGCATGGCCAAGTATGCGGCTTTACTTTTTTGCTATAAATAAAAACAATCTAAAATCAACATTCATACAGAAGAAAACTGCTATTCAACACATCAGTGAGAACCCCCGTTACCTGTAAGGCCACTTCTGTAATCCCCGATAATTTCTTGGGAGCAGAATCAAAGGACTACAGCATGCAACTTCAATAAAAAAATCCAGCCAGAATAAATAGAGAAAACATGAAAACAGTGATTTTCTGGCACTCTGTTTGAAAGGAAGAGTTAAGTTAATACATGAAAAGATCCTATCAGCTCTGACTTGTCTGAGTTATTAACTGAACACCTTCTTGGCAACATGTAGATAAAGACGTGTACTTTGGAGAATATGAGATAAGAGTGAAAGGAAAGGGAGAGAAATTAGCAGTTTTGCCAGTTCACTCCCTTAATTGTCAAGCTAAGGTTGTTCAAAGCTGCCTGGAGAAGCGTAATATGAAATGGTAACTAAAGTGCAGGCTAATGATGCAGAAGATAAAAACTTCAGGATTATACTTAAACATACTTATCTTTAGACACAGAAGAGGCTGTAAAGCCAGCTGAACGATATAAAGCTGTTCTAAAACAAGACAAATGTATACTCCATGTGTTATAAGCAGTTCAAGCTGCTTCCTGTGATGAAAAACATGGACTGTACGGTAGACATACTACAGCTAAGTACAATAGATCCCATGATACAGTTGTTTAAAGGAATATTAGAGTGATGAAAGAAGTGATGGAATTCTGCTCTTTAGGAGGCTCAGAGGCTGAACTGGAGAGAAAAGGTTTAAGCACGCAGACTTGGTAAATTTTCCTGATCCTGAAAGTTTGCGACCTAGAAGACAGTTTTATGCATGAAGAGCCTGGCCTCTCGGAAACAATACAGCTCTATGGGTCTATTGCCCTGGGCAACAGGAGAAGAGGATAGTACTGCTTAGCACTTCTCCTCCATAGCTTCAAAAGGTCAGAATCGTTATCACCATCTTATAGATGAAGCATCTAAGAAGCTTAGAAGGGCACATCTGGAGCCAGTAGCAGTCTTGGAACCAAACCCCCTTCGTCACTTCATTTCAGTTGGTTTCTATCCTTCCTGCCTTATTTTGTCCCCCACAGAGCACAGTGAAGCATCCAACTGTACAATTCAGATAATACCAAGACAGTAGTAAGAAACAACCTTATTAAAATACTAATTGCAGCACTAAAATGTTTTCTATGAAATTATCATAGCTGCCAATATTCCATCATTAATGTCCAAAAGTCTGACTCTCTTTTCAATAAAAACAGAGAAATGCTAGCCTTTAAACTCGTTATCGTTGCAAAACAGAATGCTATGATAATGCATGAGAACTTTGGTTTGCAGCTGTAAAATTCCCAAAAGTCTTGTGACTCGGTTATAACTTTGTTATAGATGATTACCTTCCCCACTCACATAACTCCCACATTTGCTTTTGGAAAACAAAGTATATATCCACAAACAAACGATAAATGTGGAAAGCACTTTATCCTACAACATATTGCTGTATACTAGAAAGGCTAACATTTGCACATCTAGTTTCAAATTATACAGTGCATTTTTTAGAGGCAAAAGTAAAATCGAAGATCTGCAACTGCTGATCTCTGACACTATTTTCAATGTGGTCAAGGTGTCAAACTAATTTGTCAAGTGAATCCTAAACTTTATAGACAGGAAATAAAATTCTTTAATTTGTGTAAAGATATTTTTTAATTAGTTTCTCAACCAAACATGAACTGAAAATTACTACCATTTTAAGCAAACTTGAAAGGGAATAAAAATCTAGTGTTAACCAACATTTCTTAATCACTTAAGTACATCTAGAATGTACATTGAAAAATGCATTTTTAAATACCTTTTTACATAGGTATGACAATTCATTATAGTACCTTCCTATGAAGATTAAATAACATCTTTCAAAATTTTTGCTTTAACCTGTGTTCTATTAAAAAAAAATATTTAAATAGCCAAGGTTTCTATTTAATGGCAGTTTACCTGTACTTGAAAAAAGGAAAAGTTTTTACAAATAGTTTCACTTAAATTCCTAACCAGGAATGATCCTACTTGCACATTAAATTCTGTAATGCACTGAGTTCTACTCTTATGTGTTACAAATGAATGGCTATTGCCATCTACCGTTGGAAAAAATATGATCAACAGCAAGAGCACATTCAACAGACCTTCATAGCACAGATAAGATGTAGAAAACAGACTTCACCAACCATAGGTGAGCAGCTTACCCTATTGAAATCTTTGAAATACAATATTCAGCTGACCAAAGAGAGGTAGAAAAAAGTCTCTTCTACTCCTAAACCATTATAATTTTTAGGTCTGATATAACTGGGAACTATATGTGAGTCTAAATATCAACAACTGTTCTTTTTGTACGGATTTGAGGGTTTGTAAGACTCCCCCAATGGCTGCGCCTAGAGTTGCATACACACAAATTAAAAGATTAACTAATAAAGCTTAATTTTAAGATACTGTTAGGCCCAAGTTACGATCATGCCTCTGCAAACCGAAAACTATAAAAGCAGAAAGTAAAAGCCATCCCCCAGCTTTCTATGCAAAGGCAGTGCAATACAGAACTCCTGCTTGAAGACGGACCTGATCTGACCCATCAAGCAGGTCAAAGCCACCGAGCACAGGACAAAGACCCAGAGCTGTTCTCCCAGGCTCTTGTGTCAGAGGTTTAGCATTGCCTGGGGTTGATTTTTCCAAGCTTCTTTTGGATAAAACAACTTCGCCACTTGGGTGTGTTAAGCTGAATACAAAGAACTGGGCAAAGAAAGGCACACGGAAAGCTATTATACATTTAAACCATATTTAGTCTGTATTGTCAGCATTTACAAAGATTTGATATTGCATAACTTCACTTTACTATTAATTACTTATTCAAAAATGATTGAGATGTATGCTTCTTCCATTCCCTTTGCTGATAAATATTCTTAGATACGACATCCAACCACATTCTGAAAGTATCCCTTGTTGAGGCAATCTACAAGCAGAATTAGGGTAGGGTTCTATTAATGTTTGCCAGACCTGTCGGAGGTTAAACAGCCTTTGAATTAAACCATTCTTTACTCTTTGATAATTATTATTTCTCCTTAAGACACTTTTTGTTGTCTCATAAGCAAGGTCAACTTGAACTGTTTTGTTAGACTCAATAGCGCAGTTCAACGTTAACTCTACTTGCACTGTTCTTACAAAGCCTGCATGCACTGCCACCTCTGTGAACAACTTCTGGCAATATTTAGCAGAATTTTCAGTAAGTGAAAAAACTCCAGCTTTTCTGTTGGTCCTTTCAAGTACATAGCAAAGTGTACTTTAAATTTACACACAAAGTCATACCATCATGTGAATCTATGCTAATTTACTTAAGTTTGTCCATCTTTGCATATAAACCTCTTGAACTGATTTAAATCTTCCTTGTTTTGGTTTGTTGTGCACTGGTACATCATATACAACCCAAACAATCATGGTTTATTTTAAATTAATGCAAGAAAGCTAAAATGTAAACTGGAAACAGCTTAATGAAACAAATGTAAGATAAAATACTGCTGCTTTCATATAGAGCAAGTTCTTCAGAGAGTGGGAAAGCGTTCTTGTTGAGATCAGGAAGGGTAACAATGTTGAGAGGTGACTGAAGGCAGAGTCCAAGGTAGAGCCAGGAGTGGAATACAGCTCAAGACCCCTGCGTGCCACACACGCAACGCCACCAGCAGAAAAAGCCACAATTGAGATCTCATACTTAGACATGTGTACTTGAAAATGTGGTAATGGGGGAGGTACGCTCACCCCCCCACAGTCCCCAAATCTGTCAGTTCTTGAAATGCACCCTCAGAAAAGGGCTATTTGTACAAGCACTGTAATATTACACCTCCTGCTATCCCGTCAGTCCTATGGGATCTCCCAAGGGATTTCATCCACATTGTGCTGATTTTTTTTCTAGGTTCTCCACAGAAACGGAGCAATTCCCCACAGTCCCAAAGGGACAGAAAACTCTAGGGTATTTAGAAATAGCGCACTAGAAAGATGGCCGTGCAAAAGGAAGGCAACCCCATGCACATATTAGTAGAGTACAGAGAAGCCATTTTGTACTGCTAGGGTGATCGACAGTGCTTTGGCAAAAGCACCTTCCATGTACCCAACCTGACACAACAAATGTCGTGTGACTGATCTCAAACAGTGAAAACGTCCACCCCAAGCAGATGCGAGCAAGACATCCTTCAAAGTTCATCACCTAAACATTTGTTAGAGAACCTCCTGACGACTTAGTGTTAATTTCTGAGCATCTGACACTCGATAACAAGTCACCCAGGACACACAATCCAAATTCCCAAACCATCTGAGTGGCAGCCCAGAGTACGAACCTCAATAACGCGCTTCATTTTATTGAGCACAAGTGCTCCTCTTCTCCCAAACGCCATCACCTCCCTCTGTTATCACTTTGTGTCACAGCTAGCATTGATGGTAAACTTCCGGGTGCACACAAGCTTCAAACAAACCATTAGATTTTTAAAAACAAACAAATCTGGACATATTAACAAGAGCACTTATGCTCTGCGGGGAAGAAAATCCACTTAATGCCAAGTGATTCAAGCATGGCGCTGAGGTGGACCTGCTTCCCTGACCTGCTGACTCTCGCAGGTAACTACTACTCACTGCCAGTTAAGGTCTGCTTAGAGGAGAGCCATCAAATGCGATTTCTTCCACACACCGAGGCGGCTGCCACTTGCAAATTATTGTAAACTCTTCAGGGGAGAAATTGCTGAGAGCTTCTGTTTTGATTCCTAAAAAGCCACAGTAGCACCTTTTTTGGACTGTTTCATCGGGGCCAGGAAGGCAGCTGCAGGCTCTTCAGAAACAGTAGCAAGTTGCAGCAACAGCTACATTTATTGTAGCCTCCTCAACAATACCATATTGCACAAAGTTTTCCTTGCTACCATAAATAAATAGAAACAAAAGTAGACCAAGTTCTCAGTTTCTAAACATTTTTTCTCTGACGCATGAATCTGCAGAGCATACACTTTTTCATGCATACAGAAACTTGGCAGTTTAAGCTTTTCACCTCTTTCAGAAGTGACAGCGAAAAAAAAATCATTGTAAATACCACAAAAACCGATACATTTAGGAAACAAGACTTGTCTCAGGGAAACAAGACACTTGTAAGACAAGGAGAGTTTCATTTGAAAAAATAACGTGCTAAGCACATGAAATATCTTGCTTTGCATGTTTAGTTGCAAGTCAGAAATGAAGTATTTGATGCTAAGTGAAAGCTGTTGCTCAGAAACAAGATAAAGCAACGAAAACACATAAGTTACTCTGAAGCAAGAAAGAACATGACCAGTGGCAGAGCCAGCACGAGTTTTGGGTTTATTAAGCAACCTTCAGATTCCACTACCGGAAAGGACCTATATGTCTTCAAGTGTGTGATGTCTGACTCTGCCATTTCCGCTTATGCTGACAACAGAAGGTTTCCTTCAAACGGAATTAAAAAAATTAAGTACCCAAGTTCACTCCCACCCTCTGTGCAAAGAAGAAAAAGAAGGCCACAAGATGGCACTGGTCAAACGCTCAGGAAATTATTGAAGGGTTGGTAAAATGAGAGCATTGAGTCATGCCCAAGCCCAGTTTCTAGGGCCATGTCTGTTCCCCGCTGAGGCGAGACCTGTAGTGGGGCAGCAGTGCACGCTTGGCTTCCATTGCACGCGGCATGCACGTGTGCCTACACTTCTGGTAAATTTTCTATAAGTGGTTGATACTGGCTACAGAAGCACAGAAAAGGTGCTACGGTAAGGTGCTTTGGCCTATGGTAAGAAGTACCAGCAGAGGCAACTGAACAGCTTGTTTCCATGATGGTGGGCGGCACAGGATGTGCTCTCTGCACTACTCCTTCAGGGAGACGGTGCCGTGGCTTGGCATGCAACAGGTAGGTTTGCTGCATGGCGGGGCCAAAGCCTCCGCACACAGAGGAATGGCTGGGGACAAGCCCTGACACTTTCCCCCTCACAATCTGTTCTTCCACACCTCAGCAAAATATTTGTCGCCAGCTCCCCATACTCGGAGGCTTGCATGTGTTTTCAACTTCAGCTCCGTGCTTCTAAAATCGATGAGTAAAATTCAACATTTCTTAAGCTCGATGAGTAAAATTCAACATTTCTAAGTTTCCATCACCGCAGGGCTCTCCCAGATAAGATCACACCGGCGGCGGTGAGCCCAGCCCTCCCACCGCCCGTCCGCTGGCAGGGAGGGGGCACAAAACAAATCTCGGCGGGGACTGACATTTTGGGGCCTCCGGTGGGCTCCGTTTGCCCCCGGGGTCCCCTCTCCCCGGCCGGCCCAGCAGAGCAGACCCCGGCGGACCCAGCGCGCCGGGGCCGCCTGGACCCCGACCCCCGCCCGCCTCAGCGGGGCCGGGCCGCCTCACGGCGGGGGGCGGCCCTAACCCTAACGGCCGGGCGCGAGGGGGAGAGGGTCGCGCGCTGCCCCCCGCGAGCCCCCATGGGCGGGAAGCGCGAGCCCGCGGGGAGCCGCCGCGCGTGTCGGAGCGGCGCCGGCCGCGCGCCCCACGGCTGAGGGAAGCGCGGCGGTTGGCCCGGGGGCGCCGCTCCCGTTTTGCTCTGCTGGGGCCCCCCGGCGCGGGGGCGCGCCCCTCCGCTCCCGGCCGCCGCCGAGGCTGACAGAGACGAACTCTTCGCGGCGGCAGTGGCAGGAGCCGGCCGACCGCGGCCTCCGGACGGTGCGGCGGCGGGAACCTCCGCGGCGAGCCCCCGGCTGCGTCGGGGGACAGGGACCCCAGGGCGGGCCGGGGTGAGGAGCCCCCTCGCTGACGTTTTTTTGGATGGCGGATCCCCTTCCCCCCACCGCCGCTCCCTTCCCTCCCCCGCCCCCCCCGGGCTACTCCCCTCGTCCGCTGAAAGTCAGCGAGTAAAACAGCGGACGGGCGCGGGGAGCGCGGCAGCAGCCATTAGGGTTAGTCACATCAGGGCCTCCCCACCCGCCACGCGACGTGGGGGCGCCCCCGCGGGGCTTCTTAAAGCCTCCGCGGCCACGCCCGCCGCGCCTCCATTGGTCGGAAGGGTACCCTCCTCCGCCACCATTGGCTGCGGCAGAGCGAGGGGGCGGGAGAGAGAGAGTGGCGGGAGTTTGGAACGCTCGGGCCATTCGTCCGCCGGTCGCACCACGTGCTCCCGGGCGCGCGCCTGGCCGTGCCCTCCCCTCTCCGCCCCCCGCCCCTTCCCTGGGGCCGGGGGCTGCAGCCGGGGCCGGGGCCGGGGCCGGGGCCGGGGCCGGGACCGGGACGTGAGGCCTCGGCCTGGGCCTGGATCTGAGACCCAGAGCCGGGACGTGGGGCCTCGGCCTGGGCCTGGATCTGAGACCCGGAGCCGGGCCCGGGGCTTGGAGGCGGAATTTGGGTGCTGGTGCCTGGGGTTTAGGCCCGGGACTTGGGGCCTGGGAGCTGGACTTAGGGCCCAGGCCCACGTTCGGGCCCTGCCCGTCTCAGCCGAGGACCCCTGGGTGAGGAACTAGGCCCAGAAACTCCCCCCGTTCCCCCGAAGCGGGGAGGCACCAGCACCGTGTGCTCTCTTGGAAGGGTGTGTTTATTTTTTCCATGATCTCTCTTTGTGCGCGGTACCTGCTCCCTGGAGCGCTCGCCTCGGACGTCGGCTGCCTCACCTCTGCTGCGTCATGTTCTGCAAAAGGGTTTTTGTGTGTTTGCTTTTTGGCCCTGAGATTTCCACGGAAAGGCAAGGCATTTCAAGGCTGTGCAGTTTTGCAGGTACAATGGAGTATGAAGCAATAGCATAGAGCTGTTGGTCTTTCTAACTTCAGTTGTACATATATTGTACAGCATTGTTCTAGTAAAGAACCTCTTTAAAAACATATTTTACACCTATTCAGAAAGATGTATTTGTGGACTAAAAAGGAAGTAACTGTGCCAGATGTTATAATTTTTATTGGACTTTCAAAAGGCACGCTACGGACACAGACTTCCCCATAGACACTAGCTTCCAGGTAGCTGTAATCTCAGGTTCTTTTCCATGAAGACTTAAGTAAAATCTGTTATAAAATCACATGTACTTTAGAAACATTTTCTGTGCACCATGTTAGGCTCAGCCTCCCTGCACTCCATCATGGTAATCTTCATCGTCTGGAAGGCACTCAGAGAAGCGAGGAGCCTTCTGTCCAAACTGAAAACTTCCTATTAGGAGGAGCACTGACTTCCACCTTAACACCACCTGGGACCATGCAGACTATCTCCTTGTTTAAGCATTCAGCTTAATTCCAGGGAAGAGGCTGAAACCACCAGAAAGGACTGGAATGGAAGGCATTCCTTATGCCAACATCATGACGATGATTCGTTCATGACAGAATTGGAGCAGAGCTTGTCCAATCCCTGGTGACTCTATGCCAACAGTAGGAGGGTTAAAGAGGGTTTCAGGACAACGAAACCTTTGATTCTGAACCATAATTTCATGGCCATCAGGAAGGTGGTAAGTTTTTTCCACTTCACTATGATTCTTAGTCATCTCTTCCTCAAGGCTCAGGCACACATAACATAATTTTTCTTTTATGCCTTGTACAAGCAGCTCCTCAGCTGTGGTGACTTGTGAAGTGCCGCTTTCTTTCAGAATCCATGTTAGGTGCTCTGTAAGATCACAGCTGTCCAGGTCAACCTGGAGAATACCACGGGGCAAGCAGTAGCCTTCAAGGATCGGTACGCTGTGGGTGACACCGTAACCAGAGTCCATCACACAGGCTGAGCTGAGACCTGAAGCACAGAGTGTGAGCACAGCCTGGATAGACACAGAGCTGGTACGTCAGCGTGCTCAGGGAAGAACTCTGCCATTTTTTCTCAGTTAACCAGTGGGTTAAGCGGTGCCTCAGTCAGAATCACTGTCTATTCACTACTTTTCATCTTCACGTCATTGTCATAGACATTCTTCCCCACAGCCTCCCTGTCTCCCCAGGATGTGACAATCCCACGCTCTTTTGGGTACCTCCAGGAATCAGACAAAATACAGTGGCACTGGACAAGTACTCTTTTGCTGGTAACACCAGCATCTCCCCTTGGTCAAGGTAGTCTGTTTGGGGATGTCCCAAATAAAGGACATTAGGAAAAAGCTCTTCACATACGTTTAAATTATGTGTGTTGTTTTGAAAAAATACCGGAGAGATACCTGGCCCTTTCACAGGCCAGGCAACTTCAGCAGCTCCTCGGAGAAGGTTATAGCACGTTACCTAAACAGGACCTTCCTTCTTTAACTGTGGTTGTCAAGCTGTGAAAATATTATTATATCGGTAATAATACATATTCATTAGTTAATTTGTATTTTGTGTTTTATTAGTTTATTTACAATTATTAAAATGTAATCCTCGGGGACTGCTGAAGACCTTGCAGGAAGAAAATGGGTGTTACTAATATCGGGGCAATATGCGATTGGGCAGAGGTGTGGCTGCAATGTCAGCCTTTTCAAGCTGGGTGCTACAGTTGTGCACAACGATCTTGTGATCATGCTGTACCAATAAGAGCATAAGTGCATTCCCACAGGTGTTTTTCCACGTGGACCTGAGAGATGTTGCAAGCATGAGAAGAGCTCGTAAGGATGCTCATTTTTCCCAAGTGCTCTTTTGTGGCACCTCTTACAGAGTCATCCTCGCAGCTATTAGAAACCTCTGCATGATGACAGCAGTAGTGTTAAGAAATCTTGCAGCTGCCGCTGCCAAACTCAACAGAATATTGTCGCTGCTTGCTTCCAACTTTCTTCTGTTTCTCTTTTCCCTTCCTTGTCGCTGCTTTCTTCTGGAGCCTTTCCTATTTCATTTCTCTTGGCTTTTCTTACTCCTCCTCCCACCTGTTGGGGTTTGGCTTGTGTTTCCCTTTGCAAAGGATGGCAACGCTAAGTTCCCTTCTGTATCTCCTTCCAAGATCAGGCATTTCAGTGCCAGGTGTACTAGAAAATCCAGGAGGATTAGTCACTTCCCCATTTTCCAAGCTCCAGCTGTAGCGAGAGGCCTGCAGAGGAGACGCTGCCTGATGTAACGCGCTCTGTGTTCAGCTCCCAGCTCCCAGCCTGCTCACGCTGGCTGCTTTACACGGTCCTGCCCTGCAAGGCAAGTGCCAAACCGTCCCTTTCTGGCTGGGGCTCTCATTCCCATTTCTGATAAACACACACTGAAACCGCCCTGCTTTGTTCCTGCAGGAACCGCAGCGCTTTACATCTCTCCTTGGCAGCCCTGCCTGCGCTGTCCTGCTCATCCCACCTGCGTTTGTGGGTGCCAGCGGGCAAAGATCTCTGTCGTACTCTGCTCCTCTCATTTCCCTGGGCTTTTCAGCTCCTTTTGTTGGTACCTTTCTCCTCGTCTGTGCTTCATTCCCAACAAAGTAGTCCTTCTACCCTCTGTAGCCACAGCAGGAGGTAGATTTGGCGTTGTAAGCAACAGCGTTTCAGAACGGCGCTTGGTGTGAAATATTAACCGAAGGTATGGCTTTTTATCGACAGGTATGTTGAAAATCAATTAGAGTATTCTAGGGAAGATCACGATCTTAACATTTCTCGTTCAGGCCAGTGCTGTTATTCCCGGTGTGCGTGGGAAGGGGCAACAGGTGACATCCCTGGAGCACCCCGCAGCGTGGGGGTGACCCGCCGGCGCTGCGGTGGGGAGCGGAGGAGGCCCTTGGCGGAGGAAGGCTGCGGGCCGCCCCGGGGGAGCTGCCAGCACGGGCAGGCCGTGGCTCCGTGGGGACGCAGGTCCTCGGGTGAGCCCGGTGCTTTGGGCACCGGTGTGACGCAGGGCTGAGGCAAGGAGGTCGCCGCGGGGGGGGGGGGGGGGGAGGGGCGGGACGCCATTACCAGGGCCTCTGGGAGGACGCCCACAAGCGGCGTTTCCGTAGTGTAGTGGTTATCACGTTCGCCTAACACGCGAAAGGTCCCCGGTTCGAAACCGGGCGGAAACACGCGCCGGGCGGCTCTTTTCTTCCTCCTGATGTTCTGGAAAGCGAGCGGCACCGACCGCCGCGAGCCGGAGCGCTTTTTAACTGGAAGCGCAGGCACGGCGAGACTCGGCAGCGCTGCTGCATCAACCAGCGCGTGAAACCCGTTTTGTTTACCACTCCAGGGTGCAGGGCGAGGATCTTCGCTCCCGCCCGCCCCTGGCGTCACGGCTGTCGGGTACCGCGTCCCGCCGGCTCCGCTCCGGGCGCGGGGCCCGGCCAGCAGCGCTCCGTCCCGCCGAGCGCGACTACATCTCCCGGCACGCACGGCTCCTCGCCACGCTAACGGCGGGCCCTGCCGCGGCGCGCTGCATGGTGGGAATTGTAGGCCGTGCCTCCCCGAGCTACCCGGGAAGCCGTTCGCAGCCCAGCCCTGCCCGTTCCCCCCTGCGGGGCGGGTCCTGGCCCCGTCCCCGTTTCCCGCTCTGCCGCCAGTGCCCCCCAGACCCGAGCGGGACACCGGAAGTCACATCCCGGAAGCGGCGCGCGCGGCGTCATCAGAACATGGCGGCCTGAGGCGAAGGCGCCCCTTCCCTTCCCCTCCGCAGGTGCGTGGGGCGCCGCCGCCGCCCTCCTGCCGGCCCGGGGGCGGCGCCGCAGCGGTCCGCGGGGCGGGCAGCGCCGGGGGCACGGACCGCGCCCGGTCAGGCGGGTCCGGCCGCGGGGGACACGGGAGTGGCGGGGCCGGGGCCGGGCCCGGGCGAGGGCCGCGGCGGGGGAGGGCGCTGCGGGCTCCGTCCCGTCCCGCGGCGAGGCCGGGCCGGGGGGGCACGACTGTTGTGACCCGCCGGCATGCTGTCTGCTCCCTTGGCGCCGAGGCGGCCCTTCCCCCTGGGCCGCGGTGACGGCTCGGGACTCCCCGCACCCGGGGTCTGCTCGTCCCCGGTCCCTGCGGCGGGGAGCGGGACTGAGCCCCGAGGAGCGGCTGCCCCCGCCGTGTGAGCGCGGTTCGGTCCGAGCCTCGGGTGGCTCGTTTTTGCAAAGTGCTCCTCGGAGCCCAGTTTTGACATGACAGCTTGTAAGCTTAGACGAGCTAATCCTCTGATCCGGGTGGGGGAGTATACACGTCCGTGCCCTCTCCCCCTCGTTCTGTCTCTAAAATTAGCAGCTCCCCAAGTTAAGAAGGATCCACCCATCTCGCTATACGTCGTACAAAAGCGCTCCTACACAAACTATCCTGCAGGATTCGAACACTGAGTCTTTTGTAAGCATTAACTTACTCTGTTAGGAGGGAAACCAAAGTTAAATCTTGCATGTAAATCGATTTTTTTGCTTTCCCAGATCAGAACAAAGAGGCTGCAGCTCGTTATCAAAATGCAGTATTCCCATCACTGTGAGCACCTTTTAGAGAGACTGAACAAGCAGCGAGAAGCCGGCTTTCTTTGTGACTGCACCGTTGTTATTGGTGAATTCCAGTTCAAAGCACACAGAAATGTGCTTGCCTCTTTCAGCGAGTACTTCGGTGCGTTTTACAGAGACGCGTCTGACAATAATGTTGTTTTGGATCAGACTCAAGTGAAAGCTGATGGATTCCAAAAACTCCTGGAATTTATTTATACGGGAAACTTAAACCTTGACAGGTAACATACGCTATTAAAGGGGGAAAGAAAATAGGGTAATAAACTTGTGTTACAGCAGTGCTCGGTTTTTTGTTCTTTGTAGTAAGTTCTGGAGGAACAAATAGTAGTGGATATGATGCATATTAACGAGTTGAAGATCATCTGTTTGTATGTTTTAAAATACCGCATGGCACGTGAGTGCCAAAACAAAGGTTTGTTGTCTGATATCTCACTGATTGATAATTTCACTCTTCAAGTCTTTCTGTCTGGATTGGAAGGGATTAACAATCTGACATGATTACCGGGAGAGGGAAGGATAAGTGTATTCTTTCTGAAGCTGGATTATAGAAGTCCATTTTTGCAGAGAACACACGGAAACTGCATATACAGTAGAGACTAAAGTCTGAGGAATGCATGAGGATAGGCACGATTTAAAAAAAATACGTTTGTTAGAATTTGCATGATCTGTTACTTAAAATCTTATATTGCAGTGTCCAAAAGGAGTCACAGAAAACGTGTTTCCCCCCTTATTGTGTTGATTTTGTGCCCGTTGTATTGCTTCATGTACAGTGAGGATTCTGCGGGAAAGAAAGAGATTATCCTTCATGAGGGAAGTGTGACTACTTAGAAGTATGTAGGCCAGGATTTTAACTCCTTTCACAATGTCTGGTGTCAAATGCATTTTAAAAAAGCTTTGTTGCTATTGATATCTGAAAACTCATACTCGATAATTTAAGTACGCAGATGCCGGGGCGGGGTGTGTTTTTTTCAAATTAGCTACAAGCATTAACAGCAACAGAGCAGTGTACACAGCTATGTGGTGAAGTTAGCGATCGGTGCTTCGCAAATCATGTACGAGCAGAACTGTGCAGCGTTCTTGATGTCTGTCTGGGACCGCAGCAGGAGAGTTTCTGGATTCATTCTGAGCAGTTGAGATCTCTGAAGGAAGAGGAAGGTGAAAGTACCATTCTCACCCCGGGGAGAACTATTTGACTAAAGATGACACCTGCAGGTCTGGCCGTGTGCACCCGCCATCTTGTGCTCTACCCCTTTAGGTGACTGCTGCAACTGTCTGCGAATTCTGTTGTCTTCTGTGACGGTGGGTGCAGGAGTGACACCAGGAGGGTGCACTTTGAACTCAGTGCTAGTATAATACAGGATGCCAAACCAATTGTATTCCTGTACAGAGAGTAACTGTGGCTAGTTACTTATTGTTTAATTGCATTTACTGTGTAATAGATTGTTAGAATGATGTTGTTTACCATTATTCTCTCTTTAAAGTGCTGTAAATCCATACATGCATTGATGGTACATGTTGCCACCTTTTCCAGATCAATTTTTTCTGAACCGTCAAGGCCTGTGTTGCAGGAACTGAAAAATAGAGTGTAGTAGTTTAAATGAGGACTTCCTTGGTGTTAATGTTGTCTGTGTGCAGCTGATACAGAATTAAAATTGTTTGCAAATTGTTTTATAAAACAAGATTAGTACCTGCCTCACAGAAGCGCTGAGGTGAATGTGCCTCTTGTGAATTACTTAAGATTTTTGGCAGAAGGATCATAGAATGGTAATTTATACGTTTTATTCTCTCTTCGTGCTGTGATTTCTGAGCTTTTTGGACCAACAGGCCCATGTCTAGCCTCACCACCTTACAATTGGACTTTTAACTTAAAATGCTACAAAAGGCATGTAACTGAAAATAAAATTCTCAGTTCTGTGGATCTGCAGAGCCCGCTAGGCATAGGCCATCAGTTTGGGGGTAATTGTCTTACTAGTGTCTTACGGCACTACAGCACTGAGAGGTTAGATCTTGCTGTATGCGTTCTCAAAGTTACACTTTCTGACAGCGTAACTTTTCTGTAGCTGTGCTGTCTGTATTTGATACAGGTGGGACGGAACAAATGTTTGCTTTGTCCAGAATATTGTCACCCAAGTCTTGTTTTCTTGCAGCTGGAATGTTAAAGAAATTCACCAGGCTGCCGACTATCTCAAAGTAGAAGAAGTGGTCACTAAATGCAAAATCAAGATGGAAGACTTTGCTTTTATTGCTAATCCCTCTTCTACAGAGACGTCCAGTATTACTGGAAACGTTGAAATGAATCAGCAGACTTGCCTTCTGACTCTCAGAGATTACAATAATCGGGAGAAAGCAGATGCTGCTTCTGCAGAGTTGGTTCAACCACAGGCAAAGAAAGCAGCTTTAGAAAAGAAATCTCCTCAAACCAAAAAGCGAAAGAAGAATTTCAGCTCCCCCAAAAGCATACAGAATAAATCCGTACAATATCAGAATGATGTGACTGAGAACACATCCCTTGAAATGTTTTTAGATGCAAATAAGCTGGCCACCCAGATAACAGAACAGGCTGCCCAAGGCAGTGATAACTCTGAACTACAGCTGGCATCTGTGGTGGAAAGCGAAACATTGGCAGCGCAGGATATCCTAGTGCAGACGATTGCAGCAAAACAGAAACGGGGAAAGCCTCAGCAAAGCTGTGCGCTGAAGGAGCACTGCATGTCTAACATAGCCAGTGAAAAGAACGCTTACCAGCTGGAGAGTTCAGGGGAAGAACTTGACCAGAAGTACTCCAAAGCTAAGCCGGTGTGCAACACCTGCGGAAAAGTCTTTTCAGAAGCCAGTAGCCTCCGTCGACACATGAGAATACACAAAGGAGTGAAACCATACGTGTGTCAGCTTTGTGGGAAGGCATTCACCCAGTGCAATCAGCTGAAAACACATGTAAGAACTCACACAGGTAAGCCGCTGGCCTTGTCTTCATGGACTGTGGAGACCTGTAATCACAGCCAATGAATACAGGACTAAAAAGAGCTTTGCGTTCTGATTTTTCCTCTAGAAATTTTGTCTGCTGCTGGTACGCGTATGGGAATAGTACCTGTATCCTGGTGATATGACATGTTTCAACATTTTTCAGTACAAAATCGTAGTTTCTACTTTAAATAGCTAGAGAGGACTTTATTAGTCTGAGCACCTTGATTTCTGGAAAGACTCAGAAGAGCTGGCTACGCTTTAACTCTGTAGAGTGATTAAATGCGATGAAGTGCCAAAAACTGTTGCCAGTAGAGCATGAAAAGCTCACTGTTCTTGATACTAGAATTTTTGTTGCTTTTTTTAAAAGATCCCCAGTTTTGTTATCAGACATATATTAGGGAAAAAAGCAATCTCATGACAAGTAGGTAACTTCTCCCATAGGGTCTTCAAAAAAGGTAGGGGAGGTGGCTGAACTACTACAGCATTTGGGATTTTATTTAGTAAAATGTGCAGCTGGAATGTGTGATGGTGTTACGATCTCTGCATTCAATAACATTACCAGAAGTTTGTGTTGTATCAAGAGCTACTGAACAAAGCATCAAAGAGAAATCAGTTACGAACACTTAAATGTTAAGACAACATGTCTGACTTTAAAAGATTATGAAGAGCAAATTGCTGGAGCCTGGGAAGACGTATGGGAGAAGTACTGTGCTTGCTTGTCTTTTTGTATGTTCTTCCCTATGGAAGATGGAAGACTTGATACCGGGTTAGTTCGTTCTTCAGGCTGATCTGGTGTAGCTGTTCTGCTACTGCCTTTGCTGCTGTACTTAGCCCAGTGAGCAGCAGAGGGATCTGGTTTACACAGTTTTCTTCCTTTTGTGGCTGGCATTCAGAATTCTGAAGTAACAGTGAATCAGATAAAAAAATGTTTACTTTTGCTCTTTTCCCCCTTTGGAAAACTCTGAGCAGAGGCCAGCAGTGGAGCTCTTTCCAGGGAGCTGTGAAGATGTGAAAGAGGTGAAGTAGGAGGGGTTGAGGTACAGCTGCAGGAGAACACCTTGCTCTTTCAGTAACGGAGGGAGAGGATTTAAAATACTGTCAGCCAATGACTAACCAAAGATTCACGTGCGAGATGGAGCTTGTGAGCAGTATTCAGGGTCAGTTTGCTGGTAGGAAGGTCAGCTGTGCTTTCTACTTTTGAGGGTGTTGTACTGGGAATTTTTGCATGAGGAGGTAGGGAATTTCATGGTGTTGGTTCCTAGATGACAGGTTAGATGTCTAATAGTTTTATTTTTGTAGTTTTTATGTGCACAATATACGTAAGAACTGTTGAGTTCCTGGTTTGATTGTGCACTGCCATAGAAATGCAGAGATAGGCTCTTTTATACTGTCATCTAAGACTGCAGAGTTGCACGATCCATTCCATGAGACTGTATTGACCCCTAAGAGAACATGAGAAGTACCTCTAGCATTCCACAGCAGACGCTAACGAGAAATTAGCGAGCACTAGACTGTACATTGAAGACTTGTTGCTGTTTGACAGGCAAGAAAAGGCAGATGATTTACTGGTGGTTCATCTTGAATATTCAGAATCAGGAATAGACATAACCAGCAAAAGGTCTGAAAATGTACTAGTAGCATTCTTAAAATAATGTGGGGAAAATGGCGTAATTAAAAATATTAATTATTACCTTTTTTCCACTAAAGGTAACGTGTTCAAAAATAGTCTGTTATCCGCCGTATTCCTGGCACATTCCACTTCAGTGGACTGATGACGGGATATTCCAAGATGTTATTTGTAAGAAGTATTAGAACAGACACTTGAGCTTTGGTCAGGTCATGGATTGGAAAGCTTTCTTACGTAAATGCAGAGAGCACAAGGGTTTTGTTTTTCACTAGGGGAGAAGCCATACAAATGTGAACTATGCGACAAAGGCTTTGCTCAGAAGTGCCAGTTAGTGTTCCACAGTCGGATGCATCACGGAGAAGAGAAACCGTACAAATGCGATGTCTGCAATCTGCAGTTCGCAACTTCAAGCAATCTGAAGATTCATGCCAGGTAGGCGAAAGTGAGATCCTGCAAGTGCTTATCCATATGTTTATTTAAACAGAATAATTTACTCCAATGTGAGCAAGAGTTACACGTTCACATAATTTGGTCATTTCTACTCCTTTTCTCTTGGGTTTTCTCTCACACTGCATAGTAGAATAATTACATCTATGTACTTGCTCATTAGGGAAGCAATTTGCAATTTATGCATGTTACAGCATATGCACTGGTGTCCTTATGGCAATGATCTGGGGTTTGTTTTGCTTTCGTTTAAACTGCTTGTAGCACCAAAGAGAAGAGAGTTCCTTGATGGGAAGTAAAACAGAACAGTTCTCACTGTTCACTGTCTTTTTGCATTTTTTGGCAGGAGCAGGAATTCTGTTCCCTTGTTAGGAATCATCATTTTATCTTTCCGTACACTGTAATGCAAAACGTGCCGAGTTCCCCTGGTGCATGTCACACGTGCAGGGTGTGTAGTTCAGTTCAGCTGCCACTGAAATCACGGATGTGCTGATTCCCAGAGTCAACAGACAGTGAATTTCACTCCGTGAGAAACTGCTAACTCAAAACCAAACTCACAGTTGTTATGGGTTTTTTTTTAGTTCACAGAACGTTGGCACAAGGAACTTTGGGGATAAAGTACTAATTGAGGAAAGTTACTTAATCGTGGGTGTTGCTTCCCTTTCTGCCAGGAGATCACTGATGTCTGTGTTGGTTCGCAGGAAGCACAGCGGCGAGAAGCCCTACGTGTGCGATCGGTGTGGTCAGCGGTTTGCTCAGGCCAGCACACTCACCTACCATGTGCGTCGCCACACGGGGGAGAAACCTTACGTCTGTGACAGCTGTGGAAAAGCCTTCGCCGTCTCAAGTTCTCTCATCACCCATTCCCGAAAACATACAGGTAAGGGGAGACGGAGCGCTGCCGTACCGGAACAGGCCTGGCAAGGAGGACTGGCTGCCTGCAGAGGCATTGGAGATAGGTAATGACCAGCAGATCTGTAGATTGGGAGTTACCTCTGGAGTTGTCATCCAGCTCCTTTCTTGTGTTTTCTCCCTTTGACTCCAGTTTAGGGAGCTCTTTCTCCCATTGGACGTTACCTCTGTTTCATTTTGATTCGTTCTTTATGTGTATTCTGGTTTATATATTGAAATAACCAACTCCTTTGTGTTTCCTTTAGGAGAGAAGCCATATATCTGTGGCATTTGTGAAAAGAGTTTTATTTCCTCTGGAGAGCTCAATAAACATTTTCGGTCCCATACAGGTCAGTTTCCAGACAAGCTGCTTCCTGCACTATAAATAATATTCTACCTTTACCCATTTGCCTTTAAAATACACCACATTGTGCTGTACTTGAAAGTAGCAGAGTTTCTTAATTTATGTATCTCTGTGTTAACATAATTTAAAGAAAATACTTGTGAAATTTTTTTAATTGCCTTTTTCAGACTATCATCTGTGTAACAGCATAGGTGTTGATGTATGATCATGGCTTTACTTCTAACATCTGGGGTGGTTTTTGCTTTGTTTTAATCTATTATTCTGAAAACAATTTTATTCTGAATACAGGCACACAGACAAAATAACAGAGTTACAAAGTTGTATTTTAAAATACAACATTGAAATCCATTATCCCACATCTCTAACTGTTTTCTTTCAATTTCAAGATTGTTCTAACTGCCAAACCAATTTTTTTCAGGTGAAAGACCATTTATCTGTGAAATGTGTGGAAATTCTTACACAGATATAAAAAATCTTAAGAAGCACAAAACAAAAGTTCACACAGGTGAGTTCCTTGTGCAATGAAAGGTTAAGAAACTACATCAACTGGTTTGTCTTTAATGCTGAATAACATTTTTTTTACTCATCCAGGCCTAAAATTGGAAAAGATTTTTGAATAGTAGCTCTCTTTAGAGCCAAAAGCATCCGCTTTAGAGGTACCCAAACCTTTTAAAGCATAAAGTACATGCCTTAAAGTAGATTCAAGACAAATTTTCAAGCATTTGCATTGCTATAGCAAAGACATTCAGTAAAATAGAAGTGGATTGCTGCTGACAAGAATTTCTGTACGTGAATATTTACTTTCTTGTCCTAGTAACTTGTGAGAGCTTCACACATGAAGGCATAGTCTGAATTGTAGGAAACTTTTTACCTCTTCTGAATATGTCGAAGGAGTATGTCTTTACGAGGGTGGTAACTGAGGTGAACAAGGCATACTGGTTACAAGAATTACTTTACATCGGGAAGGCACAAATATTTTTAATGTAACAGTGCAAGATTTTTTTATATATGCAGTTAATGTTAATCCAAGTCTGAGCTGGATTAGCAAACGCACAAGATCAGACAGCTGGCAAAATGTTCCCAGCTGCGAATACTGCTCTAAAGCTTTTCAAATACATTCAATTCCCATTCAAGATAGCAGATTTTGATTAGGAAGAAATTTGACATATATTACTTACCTATGGTACAAAGCACGGAGATGTTCAGATAGCCAGCTGGCTCCCTACACCTCGTTATCTGTCCATCCTTAAGTGTATTAACCATAATTCCCTTGCCTCTGTCATATGCAAAAAGAAGTAATAGGTGTCTGTGTACGTCTGGATTAGGAGGGAGAGGATGAGAAAACAAGAGTCATAGGCAGAGGCAGCTTTGAATGTCAGAAGCTTGAGAAGTCCCATTTAGGAAGGCCCCAGTGCAGCAGGAAGGCAGTGGAGGCGAGGGTGAGGTGAGAGCGGCAGTGAGCGTGGGGAGGGCCCGGCAGAGCCTGAGGGTGTGAGCTGGGAGAGCTGCCAAGGCAGGTCAGCTCTCAAGGAGAGACAGGAGTGCTTCACCACTGAAATAACAGCCTTCGGAGCACACTTCGATAGAGGGAGGGCCAAATATCCGATGTGGCTTAATCGGAAAGCCGTCCAAGAGCAGTGGCAGACTGCATTCAAACAGGAAGGCAGGGAGGAATCCGTTAACAGTGGTTTCAGTTAAGAATAGAAAATAAAGTGACTGGATAAAAACTGTAATGGGTCTGGCTGGAGTGCAGTTAACAAATGTTTTCTTCCAAAGAAGTTTATGGATAAATGATATATTGTACATTGCTATCTCAGTTAGAAGAGGATGCTTTAATGTGGCTGTGGTTCTTAGATTTTCTGGGGTGGAAAATCTCAAGGAAACTTCATAATTATGTTTTTTCCAAAGCTCCTTTGTTCACTGTGACGTTAAGGATTTGTTATTTTCTGTACCATGCCAAGAAGAGACCCAGTTGGAATGCATCATCCCTCTTGTCATGCTTCAAACAGCAGAGGATGTGATTCTCAATGCTTACATTGTATTTGCAGCTCGTTCTGGCTTCGCGGCACATTGAAGCCACTGACTCCTGCTACCCAGGCAGCCTGTGACACACCAAGTGTTTGTTTTGACAGTCATTTGAAAGGGAATTTGCAGAATTTGCGTAGGAGCTTTTGAACATTTCTTTCTTTTTTTTTTTTCCTCAGGATCTGAAACTCCCCCTGATTCTAATGCACTCGATAATTCTTTCAATGAACAAGAATCTATTCAGAGTCAGAAAAGTCCTTTGTCGGAGTCCATAGATGTGAAGCCCTCTGAGGTGTCTTTAGCACTTCCTCTTCCCATTGGGACTGAAGACCATCAGATGCTGCTTCCCGTGACGGGTAGTCAGTCTCCCTCATCAGAAACATTACTAAGGTCTGCTGTGACTGGCTATTCAGAACCTCAGTTTATTTTCTTGCAGCAGTTATACTGACGGTCCAGTACAGAGCCATCGAGGTAATTCGGCAGTGAACTTGCATACGTTTGGTAAGGTGAACATAATCAAGCAAGCAGTCACACTTTTTGAATTGGATCTGTTCTTTTTTCTTTTCCTCTGTGTAAAGACACTTGTAACGCATTTCCATTGTGCAGTGCTGTTTTTTGGTTTTTGTTGAATTGTGCTAATCTACAATCAAATTTCTCTTTGCAATTAACACTGATTTCCAGGAGACGATTCCTTTCCAGCAACACCTGCCTTAAGAATTCTCTGTTAAATATGTTAATGTATTTTGAAGATCTCCTCCCATGTTCCTGCTGATCTGATGTGTCACAATGTCATTTGAGAGCAGACATTTTAAGCCATATTTGATAGTTTAAGACTATTAACCCAGAGGTGTAAGGGGAAAAATCATAATTTGAATGTACCAACAAGCTTGTACTCCTGCATTCCAATGGTACATGGTGGAGGTAGGCCAGTGCTCTGGTGAGGTGCTTGCAAAGAATTACTGCTGTCTGCCAGAAGTAGCCGTCTTCGGTTGAGGTCTGACCAGAGGGAAAGGAAGTTTTGTGGATAATTTCCTGACAAGGCAAATAAAGGAGGGTTAATTTTTTTCTATGGTGTGGTAAGTCAGAGGGTTCTAATGGCATAGATACTACTGGGTATTCTTTCTAACAAGTCCCTTTTTCTTTTTTTTTTTTTCTTTTTTTTTTTTTTGTGAATCCAGCATTGTTGTATCTTGTCCCAGATTTATTTTTCACAAATGCCCTGGTTTTGGCACAAACAGCAACATTTGCTCAAAAGGAGAGCTGGAACATGCATGTTGTGGATGAGACGAAAAGATGCATTGACTTAATTGTGAGGCACGAATCATAGCTTCATAATCCTTTTTCTATAGTAGTGCTTCTTGTGCTAGACAATAGGTACAAAAGAGGAAATAAATCCTGCCCTTCACTGTGAAAATAATAAGTGAATGCTACATGAGGGGGCATTAAGGAAGAATACAACAGAGCAGACCAATGTTCTTCCAGGCGAGGTTCTGTTAGAGTATGACTGATGTGTTTTAATTGAAGTATTTACGTATTGCTTTACCTCTCATGTCACTTGTCTACAGTAACTGCACAAAACTGGTATCTAGCAAGACTCGTGTAAAGATACGTTTTATTACTAGCAGTGTAAATCTTTAAAAAGCAACATTTTTAGTGTCTTGATAGGGTCATTAGTTAAAGACTAGTTGACAATAGGAGTACTTCTATACTCCGTTTTGCCAGTTTGTGCCATTAACACAATGTAAGCATTATTTAAGTAATCATCAAATAGTAAGGAAACAGTCATAATACTGAACCAACAATGCATTTAAAGATATTATTTGTTGGTTATTTACTTGGTGCTAGCATTTTATTTCCACTGATGCCTTGTGTCCAGACACTGATAAACAGAAGAGCATAGGAGATACCTCTTAACTGATTCTGTTCTACATGGAGTAATAATTAATCTGCACCTTAATTAAACAGACTTGTGAAAAATTCTTGGAGGATTTTATTTAAATATTCTGCAAATAGTCCCTTGACTCCTGAGCATGACTATAGATTTTTTTTTTCTCCTCTTCCTACGTTTGTACTTGTAAAGTGATAGACCTTTCGCTTCTTTGTGTTGATCATCTTAGTATGTGGCATGTTTAAAACTCTGCTTCTTGATCATATGTTATGCTTTAATATATGGCCAATTTGCTGATAACGTCTACCATGGACAGCAAGGAGTACAACCACGTTCACGGGGAACACTCTTAATGCAGGCATCTCTAACTGTCCACTGAAGCTAATTATTGCCATACCTGCCTGACCTTTATTTGCTTTGCTTATCTGTACTGCAATATTTATGAACAACTGATGTTCTTCATAATGCTGGCAAAGAACAATGGATGTAGTTCTCTGTTTGTTTTGGTTTGTTTTTTCCTGTTTGTTTGGCACTTCCCCCTTTCTTCCCCCATTTTCTTTTTTAGCTTCTGTTGTTGATGTAGCACCTGAAGGATTCCTTACCCTTACCATTTAGGACTGAAGAACCACAAAGATCGGGATCTTGACTCTGTAAAAAAAGTGAACTCTGTGTGGCTTGTCCTAAGGTTCCCCTTTACTTTCTCTCTCTGAAATAGAGCAGAAGTATTGGGATAGACATACGCTTAGTCATGAATACTGAAAAAGAACAATACTGTACAATTGATAAATTTCATATTTAAACAGCTTTGGAAGATAAACTAATTATATGCTGCTTTTATCTGAGGAAGAGTATCTGAAGATTAACATATCCAGGATAAATGACCACAAGAGAGAACTAGCTCTGGAAAAAAAAATTTAAAAAAACCCACATTCCTACATATAAAATGCATTCCATAACAATGTTTGTTTGGACTGTTTTTATATTTCTAAAATTATAGCTTATTACTTTATTCTTAGATTTCAGACTTTTAAAAAAAATACAGTGCTTAGATTTATACAGGACTTGTTTAGATACTTATAACAGTAACACTTGCTTTATTAGTCATTTAGTTTTCTTTATAGACAAGAAGATGATCATTATTTTTTACAAGACAACAATTTTAACCTTTCTTAATAGAATACACAGGCTTGTAGTTTTGTCTTGGAGCAATAATTTAGTGACCTGCACTCTTGAGTCCCCATCTGAGAGTCTTGATTTTTATCCTCACCTTTTGTGAAGATATCTCAGCCGCTGAGGTATGATCTCTATGAACTGTATTCATTTACTAGAATATAGATTTTAAATACATGTGTATATATATTAAAAAAAAAAATTGTAGGTGTGTTCAGGCTGGGTGCTGCAGGACCTGAAGAAGCAGATCTGTACAGTACTTTTTGCCAATAGATGCATGAAAATCAGCTGCACATCTAATTCCTAGGCTTAAGGATTCTGAGTTCATTTTGGAGGTACAAGGTTTATAACAGTATTGGTAACTTCTGAAAGGGATTAATGTGGGAAAGCATGGAATCTCTTTAGGCAGACATCTCCTTCTTGAGACCTACCTGCAAAATGAAAGAGGAAATTTTAGTAAGTAAGTCCATTAACAGTAATTTAGAGAAAATGACATGATTTGTCACACCGTTGTTTCGGTACCGTTTCAGTCAATTTTGCACCGAAGTTGGTGCAAGTTTTGCCTGAATAGGTTATCTGCATCTAGAAATTTCTGAATTGGCTGTTCGGAAATACTTGTGTGAGAATAGCTCCTTGTATGACACTTGCTTCCAAACGTGTGCCTAAACGTGGGCACAAAGCATGACAACTTTTCTGAAATCATGTGTTTCAAAAGAACTTACAAGTATGGACGAGTCCCATGTTAAGGATTTCAGGGCTGTGATCTTGGAGAGGCAATCGATAAGCCTTGCAGAATTAAGTTCAGATAAGGACTAATAACTGATTTTTTGGTTAAATTATTTTTAAAATATCTTTCATGTATATACAATTTTTCCTCTGTTATTTGTATATAGCTCAACTCTCATTTTTATAATCCCCTGGGAAGGGCGGGAGTTGTACATACTTAGCCTGAAGTGTTTTATGTTAGACTTTAATAAACTTGTTTTGTAATTTTCCCTCACCTTGTGTCTCCTGTTTATAACGGCAAGGGGTAGCATCAAAAGGAGGAGGGAAGCAGTCTAACATAACCACCGTCAAAGCACCCTGTCAGAAGGACGCACGGTAGCCCTTTGCGCAGCATAGGATTACTACGTTTTCTTCTTGGCAGTAAACACACCTGATTTTTCTCATAGAAGGTATCTTGGGTCTGTTCAAACTAAATTAAACAAAACTTTATTCTAAATACAATCTAGTATAATGACTCTTAGGTTAATCTTTTTCCACTTGTTTTGAGGTGTTCGGGGTGGGGTTTGGGAGGGCTGTTTGTTTTGGGTTTTTTTTTTTTTACGGAGTGTAAAAAAGTGCTTTGAAGATGTACTTTTTATGCTAAAGTAGATATTCAGTGAATTCAGAATTTGTATCTTAACTTATTTTTACTAGATTATTTAACTTTACAGAAGGTGGTATGGTGGCTAGAGCACACAGTAGGACTTAGGGGACCGGCGTTGTACCACTGGCCAGCTGGATTAGTCATTTTCCTTCCCTTTCAATTGGGGCAAAAATGTTGCCTTTCAGCAAGGTACTGTGACTTCTGGAAGCTGAACAATGGTTTACAGAGCAGGGTTATGCTTGCTTTTGCTACTAGAATAACTTACTCAGAAGACCATGGCAAAAATTTCTAGCCTATGTAAATTCCCTCATTCCAAAGAACACAAGATACACCTTTTAAGAACGTCAAGATTTGGTTTTCAGAGAAGGAAAGCAATAAACGTCTCTGGCGTAGGCCTCTTTAAGCAATACAGGTTTCTGCATAAATAATTACTTTAGTTTGCAGGAAGCTGTTTATACCTAATTCAGTAAGAATTACTCTGCAGCCCTTTCTTATAAAGGAATATCAAAGTAAAGTATAACACATGAGCTATTTTTATGGATATTGTCAATGATGCAGAGTCCTCTTTTGGGCCAAACATCTTGCTGTTAAACAAGGGTTCAGATAGAGTAAAAATATTTCAAAAACATATGCTAGCAATTTTAAAAGTAGGTGCCATCCTATTGCATTTTGTGTATGATATTGTTGCCATCTTACGACATCTACTAAAAGTAAAATACTGCTGTTGATAGAGTGGGGACTGACTTGGTAGATTTCGTTCCCTGTTACCACAGCAGATTAATGAATGTCATTCATACATGTAAATTAAGACTTAATTTGGGCAATGAAATTAGCCTGAACTTCATATACAGGACAAAGGAAGGAAAGATATATAGAAAAAATATATCTCGATCTGAATCTTGTGGTGGAATTCTATCATCAGTGTCTCAGTACTGAGAGTACTCTCTTTAGACTATCAGAGTATTACCTGCCACGCTCCAGAGCAGCAACACTGAAAAATATCAACTTTGATAATACAGGCCTATCTAATTTTTTAAAAACTTACGAATTTTCGTAGCATGCAGATTCTTCTCAAACAATCACGTTCTGTGCGTCCTCAACTTTTGTTTTCATGGCTCTGTTCTTTTGTGCAACGATAGTTAAAATACAAGCTCCTCTCTAGAATAGGGTCTTCACAGTGTGACTGACGGACTTTATGCTTAACAAGATGACTACAGGTTAAGATGTCCCTGTGCAGGCCACAAAGATAATTCATTTCTGGTCTCCTGCTTTGCCCTCAGCTTTTGGGTGTCACATCTGTTAAGCTCTTCTGTGAAGAGAATACGGGGAAACTCCTGGTCCAGAGGGTGAAGAAAACTTGATGAGGTCTTAAACACTGTCTCAAGCCGGCAGGAAGGGTGAGGGGGCACAGAGAGACGTCCATGTCAACTAGTGTGTCATAGAACAAACGTACCTGCTCTGTGGGCTTACCTCTAAGTCCTCTTATGATACGAAGTGCTTATTGGATCAACAGAGCCTGACTAATTTGTGGGGGGGAAACACCCCAACACTTACAACAGCTATCAGTACCACTTTGGTCATTACAGCTTGGTAAGGGGTAACATCTTGGTAACATCTCCCTGTTTCTACACTACCGCTGTGACAATAGAGAACCAGAACATCAGCAGTTACATCGCTGCTTCTTAGGTATTATTGTTGAAATTACTTTCTTATCTTTTTCCCCTCATACTTTGATCTTGTAGGTCTTTTGCTGTGTGCACATACATTCAAGGATTATTCCGTTACTTATTCTATACTGATTTTTAACAGGCACATTTAGACATGCATAAGATGGCACTAGTGAAAGCCTTTGAGCAAACCTCTGCTGTCTTATTTGGTGACTTTTTCAATTTAGGAGCCTAGATCGAGTCACTTCTACAGGTACGAGCAGAGTGGGTGTACAAAGGAAGCAAGCTGAGTGATTCCCAAACTCTAAGTCATCTGTATCCAAACCATTAAACAATTTTTAACTACTATTATATGCATATGTTGTCTTATTCACCTGCAGGAGTTTCCACATGGCTCTAACGATTGATATAAATGTTTTTAAACAGTTTTCAAGAGACAGGAAGAAATAATGAAACTAAGTTTTTCATTTGTAGTACAAGAAATAAGTACATGCTGCAAGTTAATGAAAATACCATTTATGTAGCAGTAAACTAGGTTCACTAGCTTTAAAGTTCCAGGATTATAAAGGCTTAACGCTTAAGTTCATTTAACTTGTTTAAAAAAAAAAAGTCACTCTTGGATAAAGATCAAAAGCATGCCATTACTAAGTAAAAGGAGAGAGTATATAGCAACAAATGGGTTTACCCAAATCTCTCTTAGCTTCAGCAGGAACCTTGTTCTACAGCACATCTGATTTGCTGTCAAGCAAAGCTGCTGCCCAGCGGCAGTCCTGCGTGCAAGTTTTTGTCGGTTTGACCTGCCTGGCTGTACTCCAGCCTGCCGAGATGCAATAACATTACCTGTGGGTTCTCCCTGCTACACGGAAACCCGACTGCGGAGACCACAGCCCAGGAAGGGCAACGACAGCTCCTCCTCTGCAGCTGCCGTGTGGAAGAGGACGCTGTGGTCACGATACTCTGTCCATAGGCTCTGCTGCTGCTCTGAACCAGCCCCTGCATCTTTTTAAAATAAAAAGTGCTTGATAAAAATCCTGATCTGAGAAGGTCTCGTAAATAGAGCAGAGTAGTTCAGCTGCTAGGAGTTCAACTCATGCATCAACTGCTGCAGCCTAAACTCTTCACGTGCGTCTGGTCAGTGACTGTTCTACTCCCTGTTACTGCTAATACCTAGTGTCACTTTTAGTGCACTATGTGGTGAAAATTTTTTCCTCTTAGCATGTTATTTCACTAAATTCATCTATAACTTGGGAATCCTGGAACTACAGCTACTCGTGGTAAGGTGAAGGAGACAGTGTGCAATAGAAATGACTGCAAGAAAATTAATGCATTTTCATATTAATAGGCTTTTAATAGCTTGGGCATTTTTAGCAACAAATTTTAAGGTCACCAGTTCGATATTTTATTTCTACCGCCACTTCAAGTGTTTTTAGATTCCTTCTAGACTAAGGACCCTGAAGAAATAACATGCAGCAAGTTTGATAGTGATATAATCTATTTTACTAGAAACAAGATAGGAAAACTTCAAGCATATGGAGTGCATCCAGCTGCTACCTCACTCACAAGTATTCTGAAACGGCTGCAATTGCCAGACTGGCATTAGCATCTTTGTTCGTCACCTCCCCACAACTTGGTGTCCAGTAGTAATGCTTCTTAAGGCCATGGGAGAGCTCTGCAAGGTGAACATGCCCATCCACTTCATACGGTGCCACGTCTGTACAATTAGATTTCAAGCGGCCCGTCTGAATTAATTCTGAAAATGCCTGAAATGAATAAGAACAAGAATCTGACATATAATATTGCACTTGACTGCAGTGAAGGCTCTAGAAGACAATACACAATAGGCGTGTACTTGATCATTTCAGTATGCTGATGTCCAGTGAGTCTCATTACAGCACCACTATATTATAATTATTTAAAAAAAAAAAAAAGAGTAAATCAGGTATCTTGTTCATGAATTGCTGTAGTCTTGCCAGTGATTGTAAAAACAAATTAGAACAAACAAACAAAACCCAACCTTCTTAGAAGAGTTCAGAAGCAAACACTTACCATACAGGTGGCTTCATCAAATTTGTTCCCCCAGATGTAAATATAGGAAAGTTCCATGTTTGTTTTCATTGCACCTGAAAGAGCTACAAGTCCTTTGCCGCTTATATTGTTGCTTACTACTGACAATCTAATAAACAGAGAAAATAGTTATGCAAATGTGTGTCAAACCTCTGAATTCCCATCCCTTAGTTAAAACTAAGTTTAACTATGATTTATTCTTATTTATCATCACATATTATTATATATCATATATTACATGTATATTGAAATCTTATATTTGTTATTAACAATACAATTATTTATTTGTATCAAGTCCAGTCCTACTATAAAATCTTTTCCAGGTTGCTAAAGGCAGGTTGGACTATGGACTAGTACTGTTTCTCAAGGCATTTTCGTGACTCGTGCAGCCAGGTTGTTCACTGTGTAGTTCTTCAGTGTCGGTGACTTGCTTCGTGATGGCCAGGTCTCATCTCTAGTCTGCTTTGAAGCCCAAGCCTTGGCACTTATCCAGGCTAAGCTTTGATCTTTGTGGAGTGGCAGTTATTTTTATATTAGTGAACCTGGAAGGCTTTCAGAGGCACCTAGCAGCCGCCACCGCCTCAGTCTGCTACTTAAAACTAATGGCTTCAGGTAACACCTTTGATCAGCTTTTACATCCTGCCGGCGCACGGTTTAATGCAGGCTACAAAATACACCCTGATGGAGAGATTACAGCTCTTTTGGGTTCACCTGGAAGCTAACTTAAACAGAGGATTTTCTTAAGTGTTGAAGATCAAAATCAACAAATATAGTGCCTTATCCCTGCATGGAATCTGATTATCTTAAAATTCTGAAGATGTACAGCTCTTGGTTTGTTTTCTTTGTGCACCACAGGGACCTACGCTTTAAAGATGCAAAAAGAACTAACAAGATCGAATTGCCTTCCCCGCTCCTTAGAATGACTGTAAAAGCTGTGAATCGCATGTAAGATGAACCACTACAAAACTGATCTAAGTGTCAACCCCCAAAAACCCTGAAATAGAAGAACAAGCATATGTCAGGCCACACAGCAATGGATACAAGATGAAAAAGGATGTACAAGGAAAAGGGAATAAAATGAGTTATGAGTAGGCCTGGCAGTGTGGGAAGGTGAACACAAGGCATTAGCGCATGGGACTGAATGGCATTTCTTGGCCTAGCGTTTCACTTCTTTAGCTCACGTGAAGCTCCAGGGGACTTAATTCAGATACCGGAACACAGGCCGCCTGCGCCACCTGACCTGCCTGGTCTCCAAGCTGCAGGGCTCTGAAAGGACCTGTGGGCCACCTGCCAGCGCCCTAGGATGTCTCACAGGTCTTGGGGAATCGCCAGTGGCAGAAGACGCCTATGCTTAGGCAAAGGAATCCCTCACTCACATGTTTTTTTCCTGAGAAAGAAAAATGGACTAAAAAGTTTGTAACTTCCTGATTTTTCTGTTTTGATCGGTAACATCAAAGCACACAGTTTTGATGTCAGTTCAGCCACTGCAAAGTCTGAGCTTCTTATACTCCAAGTTGTTACACCTGCAGTCTCTGGGGAAGTCACGTAAATACTAACGCCTGAAGAGTCCTGTTGTACAAAGCCAAGGCTTCACTCAGGTAGATGGCTCCATCATCTTCTATTCGGTTTGCACCAAGATCTAGGATTTCCAGGGCTTGGTTCCGTTTTAATAGTTGTCCCAAAAATTTTACACCATCACGGGTTATTTTATTACTGAAAGAGATGTACACATTTTTTTTAAAAGGGTGCTAAGAAAATGAGTGTCTAATGTTAGTCAAGGCTATGTCACGTAGTAACTCTTACCAGCTAAGATCAAGGTATCTCAGGCTGGAGTTTTCATACAATGCCTCACACAGTCGCTCTACACCAAAGTTTTTCATTTCGTGCTTGCACAAATGTAGTTCCACAAGAGAAGAGTTATTTTTCAACATCAGAGCTACATGAACTGTGGTCTCTTCCTAAAAACATACGCTCAGTTTTATTAAGCTGTACTTCAGGGTAAGATACAGTCTTGCTTCAGTAAAAGGGAGATGCACAACTAACAGCAAGATTTGGTCATCAGTACTGTCCTATTTTGTATATTGCAGCTTTGTATTAAAAGTAGCCAGGAAACAATATGTTATGATAATGCTGAAAATTAAAAAAAATGAAAAATACCAGAAAGATCTTTGCAGATTTACAGTACTATATACATCCCTGCAAATATCGGGAGCATCAATGTTTGAATCACTATGTCTAATCAATTTCCTCCCAGCCACTGCTTTTAAAAATCTGAATGTTTGAGTCACTCTTCACTAACATTAAAAGTATTTTGTCATGACATTTATCTATTATTTCATAAAAAGAAACAGGATTGCTATGGGAAAAAATATGTCCTGTCACTGTAACACAAAGTAAGTTCGTTTTGAAGTTGTCACGTTCAGTTAAGAAAGTAACTGAATGAATACTGTGAGTCAAAAATAAGGCAACAACCCAGAGGCCTCAGAAAAGGGTAGAGTTGAAGGTGGGAACAATGGCAAATAGAGTCTCCCACAGATACAGACCAGCCCCTTAATAGCCCATATTTTCAATAGCAGAAGTTTAAATTTATTTCTAAAACTGGGTTTAGGCAGATCAAGCCCTGTCTTAGTCGAAAAGAAACAACTAAAATCTGTTTAAACTGTTAAATTCACCTTTGGGAATTTAGTAAGATCTGGCCTTCGTGGCAGTTTAATTTTGTTATCCTGCCATCAGGAAAATACTGTACCTATCGCAGACATCTGACAACTGCTGCCAGTCTGGTGAAACCACCACCGCAACCAGCTCTACAGCCAAGACTTCAGCAGGACCAGTGATGCGCAGAAGCAGCATGTCTGCGAGCAAAAGCCCCGCAGCTCTGTGCGCCTGTACACAGCCTGTGGTGCTGTCCACAGCAAACGCTGCCTTGCAGATTCTCTTTTCAGTGCTCGATTGTCATGGAGTGTTTGTGTCTTTGTTTTGGCTAACAAATGCATCATAGGTTTTACATTGATGAGGTTCATTCACTTGTTAAATTCATGCTTCAAGTTCACATAGTGAAAGAACAAAACCACACAGCCCAGTGAATATGGCATATTGTTGAAGTGTGCCTTTCTCCTCTAGGCTGCGGGCTCTGGCAATTGCTCAGGTATCGCACTGCTCAGATGAACAGCAGTCTTTTGTTCTTCCCCTCATTTCCTGCTAAGCAGCATTTCTCCCTCAGTTTGCTGAACGACGCATAAAACTCTCCATGCTGTAACAGCAGAAGGAATACTTGGTTCTCCAATACCAAGGCCTCTCCATTAGCTTATTATCTACTAAATGCAAATGTACCAAGCAAAAATTTTTTTTAAAAATTAACCTTTTAGTTAAACGGGGGCAGCCTGTGACTGCACAAAACTTGGTACAGAAAGAGAAAAAGAATATTTCTGCAACCATTTACTTCACTTTGTAAGGAAACCCAGCGAGCCATATAGTTCAGCTGTCCATGAATACATCAGTACTGACTTTACTTACGCTTCTCTCTTTGACTGAGCTGATGCTGGTCTACTTACATACCTCTTGGCTGTATAATAAAGGACGATTTAGGTTTATTGCTTTGATTGATTTGTTCTGAGTCAGGGCTGTTGCTATTGCTATTAGACACTGCATACCCTGGAAATGAAAATAAACAAACTCCTTAGAGAAACCTGTCCAACGTATAGATCAAGCTACCAAATTACCATAACTTCTTAGAATTGATTGTCAGAAGATCAAAAACATCAAATAGGCTCAAATTGGAAATACTATTATTTCTGCCTCCATGTACTCTGGAGAGATGCAAGTGCAGCAGACAAGCGCTTACAGACACAACGTATTTTCTGATAATACAAATGCCAACTCCCTATGGAATAATAGAGTGGAATTAGACTAAGTAGTATAAATGACCATGAAATTTGGCAACTCAGAAAATAAAAAGCAAGAATAATGCATCTCAAAAATACTTGTCCTTTTAATTGATCCTGTATTTTGGTTTTCCTGATTTATGAATTAAAATCAGCTTGTGTGCGTTCCCTAAGGTCTTTGGTAAAAGACCTTAGAGAACATTTATCCGCTAGGTAAATTCATACTAAATGTGAATTAATGTGGTACAGAGTGGTGAGAGTCTAGAATACAGGCCAGTTCAGATTTTTGTATTTCCTTCTCATTTGCTTACTAATTTATATTTACATTATTTTCCAATTAGGCTGGTCTACACCCAAAGCTATTTAATTTTAAATCAGTTTTCTATCAACTCCCTACTAAGCATAAACATATTAAGCTTTCAAATAAATCCTACACTGGCTACACTTTCCTTGTTTATGTTTTCATAACACCCTTCACAGTTTCTGAGAAGTATTCCCCCTTCTAGTTTAGGAGCAAATTCTGTAATTCCAGGAAACAAATATAATAAAATTTTCATCTGACCCCAGCTCTCTCCCTGCCTCCAGCTGACAGTCATAACTGTTAGGTTACAGCCAAACTTACTCCTGCCCAACATACGCTTTATTATCTCCTGAAAAGATGAACACCCTTAACAGGAAGGCTGAGAGTGGCCCATCTTAATTTCACTTCTAGCTTGGTTAGAGCATTCTCCTGGAGGGCAAGATACAGGACCAAACTCTCCCAGGCAGGGAGAAGAACCACTTCCACCTTCCAGCCCCTCTGATGTGATCACACAAGGACACACCATCAGTCAGATGCTGGGACTTTGCGCCAGGAGGAGGTTCACAGCTCCAATTGCTACCTCCTGCTGTACCCCATAGGTTTTTAAAAGCCATCCACAGGCTTTTACTGGCTAGAGTGGGAAGCACCCTGCTTAGTGCATTGACCCATTTCTACCCTCCTGACTTTCCCTGTGCACTGTGTAAGAAGTCTCAGCTCTTCTAGGAGGCGCAAGTTATCTAAGATGAAATTGGGTGCCTTTCTACTCAATTCAGCACTTTCGTGCTTATGTCCTCTATGGATCAAGCTCTGATAGGAGCAACAGAGCTATGGGACTGGGTGACTTTCAGGCGTTATAGCACTGCACACTTTAGAAGGAAAAGAACCTCTAGGGGATAAGAAGTCCTTTCTTCAACATGAATTACACAGGACTTAGACAGCATAACAAAAATGAACAGCAGAAACAAACCTTGGAAAATGTGAAAGCCAAGCACCTGAATTCCCAGGGATGTAGTGGCTCTAATAAATCATCAGTTATGACTTCACAGGTGTTTTATGCAACATGCCTTTCCAAGTATGCATTGCAATATTATATATTGTGTTACCTCCACCTATCACAAAATGTAAAATCAATGACAACAGATGGCATGTCCCCCTAACTAAGCACTGCAGGACCTTTGTAATGCCCTTGAAAGACTTATGTCATTGCTGATAATTTTACTGGGTTACTCACCATATCACAGTCTCCAAGATCCAGCTTCTCTAAGGTTGAATTAATTTGTAGCATTGAAGCAAAGAACATCCCACCTTTGTTTCCTATTTTGTTTCCAGTCATTCTCAAATACAAGAGAGTTTCATTCATCTAGACAAAATTAAAAACAAAACAAAACAAAATTCCTTTTAAATGGCTCGAAAAACAACACTATCTTTTTTCCTGTGAATGCTGCTGGTTGGCACACAAAGACAAAACATCCCTCCAGAAGAATTGTGTCTAAGTGATAACACTGACTAAGCAGTTGGCTCAGGCTCCCCACAGCAGAATCAAACACACAAGAGTCCGGAAGCAAAACTCGAGTATTTGAAAATTTTTGTTTCTCCCAAGTTCACAAATTTCCCACTCATGAAAATAATCCAGGCAGATATTTCTGCCCAAACTGGCACCTGAAATGCAAATTATATAAAAACTGATTTAAATCTAGTAAGCATATTTTAAACAAGAATGTAATTTGCATTATTTTTCATAGTCTTTTAAATCACATGACCAGTCAAAGCTCAGTGAGGCCGGTCACTTTCCGTAGGACTCCTTGGTGCAGAGTCAAACCAGTGTGGAAGTCTTTGCTGGACTGGAGACTTAGTGGCAATATAAAGTTCTGACCAGTGGTCTAAAAAAGCCAGCATCTTTTCCCTCACCCTCCACAGAATTTCAATGGATACAAAATACCTATTCACTGTTAAAGCCCTAAATGCAATGCAGAGTAGTTTTGTATTTTTAATTCCTCAGTACCATTGTAATCGCTCATTACCAGAGATTATGATTTATTAAGTGATTACAAAACAAGCAGTTCTGTGAGCAGCAGAACTAATGAAGCCTGGTTTCACATGGCTTTTATGTCTTCCACATGTCCCCAGTACGCCTTCCGCTGCTGTGGTATCTCGCTACAGCATCTCCTTCCCTCTTCCTCCCCCAATAACACACCCTCTGCACTACCCGATCCCCCCCTGCCTGGCCCGGCAGCGGGAGCCCATGCAGCCAAGGGGCTGCCTGGCTGGTCGGGTCCTGCCACCGCCTGCTCTGCAAACCCAGCGAACGCTGCCACGGGGCTGCACAAATAGCTTGGGGGGTTGCTTGCAAGCCCCGTGTTGTACAACCTACTGTACAACCCTCGCGTTTTGGAGGCCTGTCAAATTTAGTTGAAATCTGTTCAGAGTTCAAAGACTGTGAAGGAGGAAGAAAGAGCTCATGTGAGTCTCGTTTCACAAACACAACAAATCTTACACACAAGCCTCATTTCCTTGGGAAACCACGTTAAAAATAATAAACATGGTTTTATGCTGCTGCTGTAAGGCAAAGTTTTGAAAACATGTCTCAGACATCCTGAATCAAGACAGATATTGACATCAAGGTATAGGCAAATTTAATACAATTAAAAAAAAAAAAAAAGGAAAAAACTAATGGCATTATATATCCTATAGCATAGCATAGCATTTTTCACACAGAAAAATCCAGCTGTGATAGTTGTGATAATTAAGTGTTAATAGCAGCACAGTGCAACTTTCTCTTGTGTGAAATCTGATTTCTGAAGTCTGCCTTGGGAAAACAAGCAATCCCTGTGATACAGCAAAATGCTGAATGGCCTGAAGACAGAGGGCTCTTTCAGCCAGCTCTGATGTTGGCAGGACAGCTAGTACTGTTCATCAAAAGCAAAAATATCAAACTAGGTGCCATTGTCTAAATCTCCCAGACAAATACTCACATGGAGTGCTCTTGCTATCAGCTCTGCTCCACTTGAGCCAATATCATTAAACATCAGGTTAAGGTACCGCAGAGTGGAGTTTTCCTTAGGAACAAACAAAGCAGAAAGCAATGGGACTTTTTTCCAGAGCATGCCTGCATTTTTCACAAAGGAGACGTGTCGTACACGTACTTAAAACCTCTGTCCTTCACTGAATTTCAGGCAGCCCCTGATTTGGAGAAGTAGTTAAAGAATGCCAAAGTACATCAGATGATGATGGAAAGGCAGAAGAACATGTAGTGTGTAGGTCCTCATGGGGCTTACAGAAACCACCTAGGAACTCGTGTGCTCAGCGTGACCAAACAAGGCAGGTGGTCAAGCTCAGATGCAGACTTTCAGGCATTTTGTGAACTTAATGGCCCTTCCTGAGCTCCAGGAACACAGGCACTGAGTGTGCACTACAATGACAGAAAGGCAGCATTAAAGTTTCCTATGTTTAGACCTACAAAAAGACTAACAGAGATGATAAAGTATCTGAAACAAAGGCCCTGGCACACTTGACACTACCATTACCTCCTTTGTTGAATTGAACTGTAAGCCTAAAAGCCCCACAGTTTATTCCACCGTTCTTTCTTCACGACACCCTAGCCAAACATCCAACGGTTTTCTACCAGAAATTAAACATCTCCCCAGAGAATACAATCTGAGATTCTGGTGGGATAAATTTGGATGTGAAAGTCAAAGTGAATGGGATTTTGCCAAACCAATGCATTCTTGTCTCCAATTTACCACAGATAAATATTATCATAGCCAAATAAATTACAAATTGCTGAATGATAAACATCATTTTGGCACCTGGAGGAATGTTGTCATGTGCTTTGCTCCAGCATCAGTCAATACATTATACCTAAGATCCAAACCTGAAAAAGATGAAGAATGAAGAACGTGACAGATGCGTCTCTACAATTAACTGATCTCTAAACAAAAAGAAATAAAGATGAACTAAGGCTGAAATCAAGATGGCTTATGTTTTCTTACATTAGCACAGCAATGTCAAACATACATGAAAAAAAGCTTACCTGTGACAAATACAGTATTGCGTAAGACAGAGGCAAGAACTTGGAGATCGTCATCTGTAACTCTCTGTACAGGCACTAGATTATTATTTCCAGCTATTTTTAATGTGATCCCTTCTGTCCATCTGCTGTAACATAAAAATGTAAGCACATGGGGAGAAGTAAAATGATACAGAAAAACGAATTCTCTCTCCAGATAAGAAGTGTATCCATGCTTGCCCTCGCTGATTTGCATGCAGTTAGCTGCTGCCGCTACCTTTGGTAACACCATGACAGATGACGCAATTCAAGCTGTACCTCAGCACTGTCCTTCTTAATATTCTGAAGACACCACACAGCTGCAAGACCACGCTTAGCACACATGCACAGAAAGCAGGAAGAAGCAAGATGAGGGGAAGGCAGATGGAAATAAAGACTATCCTGGAGGTTACCTCATCATCTCCTTTTTCCTTGTTCCCTTTCCTTTATTTACTCTATCCTGCCCTCAGGATCAAAACCTAACAAAAACCATTGCACTATGCTGTATTTTCTCAGGTTTTTCTCTCCAAAGGACAATTAACTTTGACCCCAGGAGCATCCATGAGAGGAAGCCGTACCTAGCCATATAATGAGAGAGAATTTGGGTGGTTAATACCTTGGCAGAATTCAGAGACAGTTCAGGGAAGCATTACCAGCTGCAAGCTAACTGGATGCAGCTGAGGCTTTTTAAACAGCAGCAAGACAAAAGGACGAGAGTTAGGATGACTAGACACTGGGTTTGGCTTCTTTAAGGGACACAAAGGCACCATCCTGTATATTTTTCAATTTTTTTTTTATTTCACTGCTTGTAAAGCTGCCCAGAAGGGATATGTAGCTACAAACTTCTGCCAAGATGATGTCAAGATGAGTCAAACCAGAACTTCAGCAGTAAATGCTAAATATGATTTGTGCTTAAGCCTGAAACTGCATGAACTTTCTCATTGTTCAATTCCCTGTCCTATCTCATTTAAGGCTTTCAGAAGCATCTGAAACACGCTGTTTGTTATTTCCTTACATTTTTTCATTTTTATCGGCTTCTTGAAGCACATGAGCAATGAAGGGGTTTTCAGGTTGGCCCAAGTTTTGGCAGACCCGCACATAGTGCTGGTGAAGATCTGGATGAACTGACATGACCTGCTGGAAAACAAAACGAAGTGTTACCGCATCGTTAAGGCAGCCTAGCAACATCACCATGGACCCAAGCACTGTTGTGCTAGGCTCTGCATAACAATAAAAATGGGCTTGGTCTGAAAAGGGTTACAATTCTTGGTATGCAACACAAGAATAACAGACAGATACAGACAGACAGGAGAAGCACGAGGAAAAAATGTGGATTTGCGGATGTGTTTCTGATCCGCCGTCGCACAGGATCTGAGCTAACAGAGAATTAATACTCATACAGGCAGGTCCTTTTTCCCTGGAAAGCAGCTGGGCCCCCAACCTCCGCAGGCCTACCTGAGCGATCAACGCCTGCACCCTCTCCCTGCGTCAACCCGCGGTGACCGGCCCACGGCCGAGCTCTGCCCCACCAAGCCAGGCTGCTCCAGGGTTAATAACGTTTGGTAATGGAGCCCGTTTCCAAGGGCCCGGGACGCCGAGAGGGAGCGGGCGAAGGTAGCCAGGCCCAGCCCAGGGCGCTGGCAGGAGGCCCCACCGCCGCCCCACCCCCGTGGGGTGCTGGGCCCCCCCACGGCGGAGGCCTGGCCGCATCTGTGGTGCCCAGCCTCTGCGGGGAGGGGAGTTTTGGCAGCTCACCCCCGGAGTATTTACTTAGTGGTCTGCCCGTGGTCTCCAAGGAGCTTTGCAAAAATTTCCGTGGTTACACAGATTAGCAGTTACTTCAAAGGTGCCTGTGCCGGTCCTTTCCACCGAATAAATCCTTCTACCGGCTTCAGTACTGCCCTCGCGCGCAGGGGGGGGCTGGGATCGCACGGTGTGTGGGGCTCACACCCGAGTACCGAACCCTGAGCCAATAAACATGAAAATACCCTCGTGCAACATCTGAATTAGATGGGAAGCCCAGCACGGGTCTCTCAGTTCTTCCTCCTCGTCCTGGCGGCACCTCAAAACTGCCCATCTCTGGGAACATGACGTCTCCCGGCGCGGTTACAGCAGCAGAGAAAAGGGCGTCAGGTGGGAGACGACTGGCAGCTGCCTCTCGACCTCCACTTTCTCTCTTATCATTCCTTAAATACCAGCTGAAAGGTTTCTTCCGTCCAGACATCAGAGGTTGCTCAGGCAGTCACCCCTTCCCACCTCTCGCTCTTTCGCGATCAGCAACAGCAGAACGTCGAGGGTTATCCAATACCAGACTCACTGGCATCTCTCTGGCTCAGAAACCATGAAGTGTTACAGAAGAAGGTGACACCTTTTTCCAGTAGGACTCTTCCCATTTTACAATCAGCATAGCTGAAGACAGATCTCAGTCAGTGTTTGTAAATGTAGTCCTTCAAGACTCAAGGAGGTTTCTTCGTCCAGCTCCCCTGACTTCACAAGGTCACCCTCTGAATTTGGCTGTTGGGGCACTTGAGGATGCACTGGAATTCAAATATATGGTCCTGCTGTATGTACTGCAGGATTTGATCTCAATGAACACAAGCAGCTTTTTGCAGGGGTACAACTGAGACGAGAACCTGTCCCTAAATGCTGAATTCTGCCAGTATTTATTCAGCATAGAAAGGTCTCTGAGTACTGTTGATTTTTAATTTTTTTTCTCTTCTGAAATTAAAAATAAGGAGCAGAGATGGCTGAGTCTCAGCAGAGTCAGGCAGCCAGCGCAGGGGGCACTCATTGCCCCAAAGCTAACTGTTGCTTTTGAGGATGACCATGATCAGACTGCACAAGAAATACCAGTGAATGAAGTGCCAGAGAATGAAGCTCTTTCTCCCACATGCGTCACAGACAGGATGTTTTTCACTGATTTAGCCAACAAGTAACCGTGAACCATCTCACCAGGGGTCTTGACTCTAGAATATCTGGAAGAGCCGCACATGGAAGAGAACCTGATTGTAAGCATCCCCAGAGACATCAATCGCCTGAGGCACATGAAGGTCCTCTACTTGGATCAGAATCACATACAGGACATATGCGAAGAACTGGGGGACCTGAAATGTCTTCTGAGCTTAGATTTAAGTAACAATCCCCTCTCTTGTAGTTCACTGACAGTTATCAGCAAGTTGCAGTCCCTTCGTCAGCTCAGGCTCTATAAAACAAACTTGCACGAAATCCCAGTGCAGATCTGTGAATACCTCCATTGTGTTGAACTGCTTGGCCTTTCTGATAATAATCTCAAGTGTCTGCCTAAAGAAATAGTGAACCTGACAAAACTCAAGGAAATTTACCTCCAGAAAAATAGATTTTAAAGTTTTCCCAAGGAGCTTTGCCATATTGCTAATTTAGAAAGAATAGATCTGGAACAAAATCTAATCAGTCTCATCCCAGAAGAGGTAGGCTTTTTGAAAAATTTAGTTAAGCTATTTTTAGCTTTTAATAACTTATCCTCCATTCCTCCTACACTGCAACACTGCCAGAAGCTGGCTGTGCTGGATGTGTCTCATAATCTCCCGCAAAAGCTTCCCCCAGGTTTGAAGAATCTCACTGAAATGAGGGTACTCAGACTGTCTGCTAACAGCCTGAAGAAGTTCCCATACCAGATCTGCTACTGGCCGTCCCTTTCCCGTGTTTATTTGAGGAACACCGGACTGTTCTTCACCAGATTAACCAGCATGAGGATACTAGACCTGAGTGAAAATTGCTTTGATGAGATTCCTAAAGGAATATGCACTATGAAAAATCTGGAAGTATTGGCCCTGGATGGCCATCAGATAGAGGAGGTATTTGTTCCTTTGTTTTCATTTTTATTTTATTGATACCTCCCTTTCGCAAAATCTAAGTTCTTCATTATAACTGAGTGCCACCTTCCCCTACTACAGTGAGAAGGCACGTTCCACCTGGTATGCGCCTGAGCCTGGGTTACTCATCATCACTGACATCTGAGTATTCAGGCAGGAGAAAAAAGTAAGAACATGGAAACACTGACCTTTGTGTTGCATCATAAAGATGAAATACTGACTGAAAGGACTGCTTCAGTCTTTTTGCGTCTTTTTTTCTGTGTACACTGGAAAATAAGAGCTGCATTTGGATAGTATCAATACGTCACAAACTGAAACAGAGCAGAGAGCAATTTAAAAATGGATGTAATATTGTTAATGCCTTTAACACCATTCACATTTGCTGTTCATTTGATAATGAACAATTATGTACCCTAAAGCTGTGCTATTATAAGTGTAACATTCATACATAAGTATTCATGGACATACTCGTTTTAGGGCTCAGAATACACCTTCCTTTTTATATAATGCAACGCTTCTTTTCCAAGGGATTTTCACTTGTGCACATTTCTTCTTGAAGGTTACATTTACAGAAGTAGTAATTTATGCAAAAGAATCAGTTTCAGATTTCATTCATTTAAATTACTCTCCCTTGCACTGTGCATACAAAGGAAATGAAGAAGCAGACTAGTGTTTCTGCTAAGAAATAAAATTAACCCCATAAGAAATCTTTCCAGCAGAGGAAACAACATGGATTTTTTTGCCAAAATTTCCACCATACTGTGAGGTATAATGTTATATTAATGAGCAGAATATTCTGTGTTCATCCATCAACAGTAATATAGCTCCACAGCATTTTCTTGGAGATTTTTCCCTAAAAACAAAATCCCAAAGATTACTGTTTAATTGACATAATGTATCTTTTTAATGACTGTGTCTAGATACCTGCAGAGGTGAAAGAACTGACAAATTTGAAATGCCTTAACCTGTCTGAAAAACAATTCAATATCTTTCCAAAGGAAATCTTTCTCCGGAGTCATTAGAGAGATTATACCTGGGACAAGATAAAGGAATTAAATTCACAAGTCAGCCAGAAGACATCAGCAAATTGCAGGTAGGAGCAATAGAAGGGGGAGATCTTGGTCTGCTGTGGCACGGCACTTCCGTGGACTTCAGCTGCTACCAAATGCAGGACTGAAGGTTCTCCTAATCTCTTTAGGTACATGGTGCAGTATCAGGCCAGGGCTGTCAGAATAGGAATAATTTCAAAACTCACTGTTTGAAAATCACGTTGTCTCTCTGCGTTTAGTAGTCATCCCAATGGTAGCTCAGTTTATAAACCTTACTTCTGCACTTACTGATATTCTCTGTACATTGATTATATATCAAGCTAAGGAAAAAATCCTTTAATTATTAAAAGTTATGCACATATATTTTCCAGAATCTGAAAGAACTGCATATGGAGAATAATTGTCTGGAGTACCTGCCCGCAGCCATCGGCTCATTGACCCATTTGAAAATACTTGACTGTCGCAACAATCTCCTTAAACAGCTCCCAGACTCTATATGCCAAATACAAGGTGAAAAATAGTCTTTGCGTTTGTGGCCTTAAGGACACAAGTACCAGTAAGCATTTTGGAAGAAGGAGGGAGAGAAGGGAAGGAAGGAATGCAGTGCATCGTTCAGGGCTCATCCTGTAATTGTAAGGGAGCCAAATAGGATAAAAGTTAGGAACCGGGAGGGTGGGGGAAGCGCTGTGCCCAAGCCAGGTGGACAGGAGGTCCTCCCCTGTGACCCGTCTCAACCTCAGGAGTCCAAGGAAAAGGGTGTTTCCCAGAGCTCAGCTCCAAGCAGACCCCCCAATGTGAGAAGACTCACTGGGTCAGCACCAGTGATTCCAGGGGGGTGGTGAGGAACCAGCTCTCTGGGGGTGCTCCCCAGCCCAGTCTTTCCATCTTCCCCAGTTCATTGCATTTCTGCGCGGCTTAGTTCACTAGCACTGTTGGTGTGCCAATTAGCAGGACTTCTGAAAGCTGGATTTGGCTACCTGGCTGCCAGGTGAATAGTCTTCACCTAGTGAAGTAAATGCTTTGCTAGGAGAGCCCGAGTCCCATCCTTCTGTGTTTGGGAGAAGATACTTTGAATTTTAAATGCTCTGGTGAGATGTTCAATACATACATTCATTACATGCACAGACTGAATTGTTTGTGCCTCATCCATGTGCTGTTTATGGGGAGCTCGCAAGAATGCTCCCCATCATGCCTGTTCTTTGTGCTGCAGCTGTTTGCTTTTGTGTGTTGAGGTTTGTTTTTGTGTTTTTGTCAACATTGACTCCAGCTGAATCAGGCAGATTCCAAAATATTCTTGAGATGTCTCATTCTGAATGTATGTTGTCTCAAAGCATAAAGGCAGCTGATTAACTGGATATTAATCTAATCTGTAGGAATCTGGTGCAATGAAGTGTTCTTTGTTCTGAATCCAAAAATATTTTACATGCAATTCTTAGAAAACTGTTTTCCAGTCAGTGAGGTACAGCCATATCTAGAGTGAAACAGTACTTGTGGCCCCACCTATTAGCAGTTATTTAATGAGTTTTACATTCAGAAATTATCAATACCTTGTTTGGAAATATGGAGGAGGATTCCAGGCAGTCAGAACATATGCACTTCTGCCAGAACCTGCATTACCATCCTGTCTTACAGAGCTGTAAAAAGCTGTTTTGTAAGTATCTCTACACTTTTGTAAAACTGTTCACTGATGTTTTGACAATCTGTAGTTATAGTATTTTGAATGACTGCAAGCTGTCAAATCCTTAGTGTTACCGCTCATGTCTGAGATACCTTGGTGACAAGTTTGTAAAATGTCTGTGTACGACAGGCTTATTTGAAAGAATGCAATATTCTGCAATGATTCTGGGTCCTGGCATGTCATAACATCTTTGTTATTCAAAAGAACCATGACAAACACTCCTTACTATAATTCTAGCATGCCAAATTTATATGCAACCATGTCTTTCACAGTACTTTACAAATAGCTGTTTGTCCTAGGCATGTGATGTCCTTGTCTAGTTTTTATTCTATATTGCTCGGTTACTTCTTAAACCCCTGCAGAGTTTTATCTGCAGCATACATAAAGCACAGAGCTGGACCGGGACCACTGTGCAGATTCAAAATGCACAAGTGGGTGGGAGGAGAACCCTTTATTTAGTTTAATTGGCTGGTCGGAACTGCAGTCCTGCTCTCTCTCCCCTTGTCTGAGTTGCCTCAGAGGTCGTGGTGGTAAAGGCAGGGTCACTGAGACCCAGCTCTTCCTAGAGCTCCACCTCCAGGTAGTGCTCTCTGAATGCTACGGCTACATCTGCATCCAGGATATGGATCTTACTTCTGTTTGGCTCTCGAGTCAATTGATACTGAAACCTCATTAATATGCTTGTTGGCAGGAGAGAGCTGGTAGTGCAGAAAAGTGGGATGGCTCAGTTTCGGTTTTCCATTTTACTACCTAACTGATGTTGTTTTGATTGTTTGGAGGTGTCTTATGAAATTTTTTCACCCTAAGTGAAGGCAAAGAGGAACACAAAGAAGGATGATTCAGAGACTACTGAGGAAGCAATCACTGGAAGAGAGAGATTTCCGGGAAGATTGGCAGATAGACAGGACATTTAATAGAACTGATTTAATAAAAGCTTTTTAGTGGCACAATAGGTATGATAGAACCATGACAGGGCAAAGGAATGAGAAGGGGATCATGAACAGCAAGTGGAGAGGTTGCTAGCAGCGAGTCCGTGCTGTGCTCTGGAGCTGAGAATGAGGAACCCAACTATGACAAAGCAAGAAACCCCAACACTGAAGTCCAGTTCAGTCAGTAAGATTACAACAGATACTGGACATTAAACATGGGCCAGTTGCTTTACTGAATTAGAGAGAGAGGTTCAAGTGGGAAAAGAGTGATTCACAGGGATTCTCACAGAAGAGATAAAGGATCAATTTCCCAGTTGGACCAAAGGCAGGTTTGAGGAGGAAACTAACAGGAAGGCAAGTGATTAAGAGAAGAGGTTGGTGTGCTGCAGTTAAACAGAGATGATGGTACTTCCAAATTAGAGTAACTCTCCTGGCTTGAGTAACTGCTTGAAAGTCTCTCGTTATCCCTGTATGAAACAGGGGCTCTTTGCTTCATTTCAGAGGTTGAGGATCTCTGTAGAAAATAACTGATCCCACATGGCAGCAATTCCCTGCTACCTCTGACCAAGACACTCCAGTTCATCTCACATTTCTCAGAGCTGGGGGAGCCAAGCACACTTTTCAAGTGGAACTGAAACTGGAACCAGGAAGTCCATAGAGACCCTCACATGAAATCATGGATTAAATGATCAAGAGGTATCAGCTGCTGGTTATAACCCTGATCCCAGTTGGAAGGGTCACCCGGACTGAAAGCTGAATATTGATCTGCATCTACATGGGAGAACTTGCTGAGAGAGGTCCTAGCAAGTTAGGAAAGTGCCACTGAATGATCCTGTTGTGCCTCTCCTCCAGGAGATTGCTGCAGCATGTAGATATACTCAGGGCTAATTGAGCAGTACTTTATCCCTCAAGCTGCCTCAGGATTTCTCTAAGACTCCTCACTCAGTGCGCAGATCTAATATCTTTACTTCCTAAAATACCTTACCAATGAATAATCCCACTGCAGTCTTTGAGCTCACGTGTGGGTTAACATGCTCCATGACACGAGTGACTATGCCAGAATTTGGCTCTGTGTAAGCAAATACAATAAAATGCCAAATAAGAAATCATCAAATGAAAAAAGGAAGAGCCACTTACATGACCCAAGTTGGTGCTTTTTCTAACAAGACTTGGGCACAGAGCACAGTGCTCTGTTCTTAGCTAGCAGCTGCCCTGTAGCTTTGAATAATAGACTTTGCTTATTTCCTTCATCTTTAGGGTAAGGATAAGAACACTGTCTACGTCACAAGGTGTCGTGAAGGTTAATGGATTAATCCTGAATGCAGGGAGCATGAAGGCACTGCGGGGAATCCCACTGGCTTTCATACACTCTAGATCAGACTCTTAGATCTGGAAGTTTGGTTTTGTGCTGCATGTCACAAAAGCGTCTATACAGAAAGCACAGTCTGGGTAAGGCTGAAACAGCTCAGGATGAGAAGGAGCATCCCTGAAGTATCCTCAAGTCTTTTGCATAGCCTTATCCAGAACGCTTATGGATTGCTCTGTATCCAAAATCCTTGCTAAGGTAGCAGTACATATCTCTGATTTAACCTACCACAGCATTTCCCTTGCCCGAGACCTGCAAAGACACCAATCAACTGTTTCTTACCTTGATTTTATGCTGTTTCTTACCTTGATTTTATGCTGTTTCTCATTTACACTATGAGATGGCATCAAGGGCCAGAGCAGAGGCAGAACAGCTCCTTCTGTATTCTCCTTACTGGACTAATATATAATCCTGAGTTGTTGGGATGCTTTCCAAATCTCACAATTATGCAGATTTAATGCATTCAAAGAGGCAAAAGTTTGGGGGGAGAAGAAACTAAAATTTAAAACACAGAAGTTTCAAGTATTTTCCACATTAGAGGCATTTTCCTTATACACACGAGGCCACATTCACACTGCCCACCCATCTGCATTAGCACACATCCCAGCCACTTCCCTCCATTGGCAAACCTGCAGTATGTCCATCTGAAATCATCATTGCTCTTTTGACAGTAATCATTGCTGTATTCACAACACGAAGATTAAGCATATATAGTAGTGTCAGCATAGAAGTATAAGCATGGCCCAGAGAATCTGAAAGAATATGTTATTAAATTGAATGATCTATGCATGTAGAGGGTTAAATAACAGTTTTATATAATTATGGAACTATTTCAAGAGCTCTCATGAGACGAGATTACTAAAAACTAGTCAGTCTTCTAAGTCAGAGATACATAAATACTTGGTTCATGTGCTGCTTGTGAAAGACCTTCCAGAAACCTTCAACCTCCATCAACAGTCAAAACGAATGTTTCTTCTGTTGTCTTGATTAAAGCTTTCCAGTTGTTTCCGCTGCGATTCTGAAAGGACCCATCTTTGCATCCCCAGCTCTGCCAAGGCAGGCAGCTTTGTCAGTGCTGCTAACAACTCGCTGAACCATGTCCCACAGTCTCGGCAGGACAATGGGCGAAGACTGACATCCAGCTCTGAGAGTTCTTTGAATACTGCTAAGCCTTGACAGAAAACGACCCACCCTTCGTCAGAGACGTTGTTATTATAACTCAAATCCAGCTTCCGTAATCTGGCTAGATGGCCATCCTGAGTCAGTAACACTGCAAGAAATGACAGACACAAACACAACTAATACATCTTAGCAATTGCTTGAAAAGCTTTTTAAATAATACCATATTATTTAAGGCCTTTCAGCAGTCAAACAGCAAGATTCAATTCCTCAGCAACATAAAATCACTTGCTGTTGATCTCAGAAAGATCGTTTTATCACAGCTGAAGGAGTTTACATTTAAAATGCAGGCAATTCAAAAGGAACAGAAGTACGCAGTTAAAATTGTATGGCAACCTGAAAAGCTTTGAGTCAGTTGGAAGGAGGTTATATCAAGTGCCAATTAAAATAGGCAGACAGGCTTTACAGGGAGATTTAGAAAGAGGAAAGCAAAACTAGATGAGGTTGTGTGATTACAACAGCCATCTCTCACTGTGGGAGGGTAATGGGCCTAATATAGCCTTAAAGGGAACTGGGATCCTTAATGTATGATTGGCAAAGGAGACACCCATCAAGGGTGATGTTTGTAAAGTCAAAAATATTCAGGCTTCATCTCACCAGCCTTCAGATTATGGGGCCTTAATAGCTGTGACACAGCTACTGCCAATCTCAGACACTCAAAACCCATGAGTCAGGCCCACAGAATCACAAGGATGATTATAAAATAAACAGGTTTTTAAAAGGATCCTAGAATGTATTCCTTCATTGGGTTCCTATTTTCCAGTATTTCTTAGCAGCTGCTAAGAGGTGGGCTAAAATATTTCTGTTTTAATTCTCCCATAAGAGTTTGACTCCAGAAACACACCGAATGGACTGAGAGCCGGTAGTGCCTGTATTACTGGCTGTCAGCACGTACATTTCCCATAAATTACTGAACCCAAAACCAGCAACCGAGCAAAATAAAACTCCTCAGAGGCAGCTTTAAATATCTGATATAAAAAACAGACGTAAAACCTACATTTTTCTAAGTGCTGTCTTTTTGTATTAATAGATAAAACTCTGCTAAAATGATTCTTTGCATTTTTATCCTTTTCAGCTTTTGCACTGTGCATGTACAGGACACAGTCTTCAGCAAAATGAAAACCCTTTCTGGGAAAAATACTGCTGTATTTTCCATCTTTTCATTTGATTTATGCAAAAACGTGCTCAGCCCATGGAACAAGTCCCTTCTGAATTGTGGTCTAAATGCCCTGGCTCCTTGACTGCTAGTAAATACCATGTTATACGTACTTAGAAGTGCCAAATCTTCAGCCACCAAGTTACAGCTGCTCAGTCTTAACACTTGAATCTCCGTTGCAAGCTTTAGTGCTCCCAAAAGCAGCTTTAGGTTCCCACCAACGCACTTATTCCAAGAAAGGTCTAATATCTCCAGTTCAGGAAGGTGAAGGGCAGCTTCAGCTGAAAAGATTAAGACCAGCAACTTCTGCTTACTTATGAGAGAAAACAACATGGCCTCAATAGACACCTCACCAGCAATTCACCTGTAAATAGGCTCCTAACAGGCTGCCTACTTGTGCTTAGAATTACTTATTTTATCCCAATAAAAGTCAGACAAAAAATATCTCCTGTGCTCTTTAAAGAATATAGGAAGGGCCTGCCTATAGAACCTTTAAGGACTCTGTGGAAGGGTTTCTTGTCTTTCTGTTTATGTTATTGGCTTAACCTTGTCCCACTGAAGTCAGTTTAATGTAACAGCTTGTTTTCAAACCATTTTATATCAATTTAAAGACAGCAATTTTTTACTGTGAACTCACCATGCAAGGTGAAATGCTCTGTATCTTTTGACAACACCGATTTCCATGATGTCACTCTTACATAAATGTAATGATATAAATATAGTACTGTGCCTGCAGGGACTTCAGACCAGTTTAGCTTGCTACTGCTTCTGCTGAAGGCAGTCAAGTTTTACTATAGGTTTCAATGTCACTAGTAAACAATACAAAATATATTATAAGTGCACAATACACAGTAACTAACAGATCCCTCTGTACTTAGATTTCATGTGCCATATGGAACGCCTATCAAAGGGACAGTGTAGCCGCTAATCCACCGAGATTTGCAATAAGCAGGCAAAAGAGGTTGAGTTTACATATCCTGTGTTAGATTGGACTTTTCTTCAGGGCTGTGCAATATCTTTTCCGCTACTGCAGTCATTGCCTCAGTTCCTCCATTGCCCCGTGCTTAACCCTATCCCAGAAAGTTTCTACTGAAACTTTCGCCTGCCATGAGGTGAAAAACATCCAGCGAAAACTTTACCCCACTAAACTGCAAATGCAGTGTTACAACCAAACTGTAATTACAGCATAATATGAAATCATGTTTTGATTTCTCTTCCAGAATTAGGGAGTATTTGAAAGCTCACTATCAGACAAAGGACTAAAAGGACTTTATCCAGTCAGGTATATTAGGGGAAGACATACAATGGTCTTCCCTTGCAACCAGGTCCCCGTGAAGCACTGGTTTCATTACAGGCTTTTTCACTCAGGACCTGTGGTATAATGTAACCACGATCTCTGGAGTTCCGCCAAAGGAGAATGAAGTGCTTTGTCCCACAAGGATACACAGAGAATAGACACACTTTAAAAAAACACATTCCTACCTAGTGATGAAAATGACTCTTCGCCTAAACCACAATTGCTGATGGCCACAGATTTCAACTTCGGTAAAAACCTGAGCCTGCCCAGAAGAGGATCAGATGAGACTCCTACATTTTTATTTGAGGACAAATTCAGCTCTTGAAGACTGGAGAGTAAAGGTATCACCTGGGCTATGAAAACATGAAATATTTATTAGACAGTCACTGATCCAGAACAAATATGTAGTTGTATATTTGCCTGACATAATTTCTTTTCTTTATAAATCAATCCAAACGTCAAGGCCAAGTTTTGACACTCAAATTTATGGTGAGTAATGTTTTACTCCATAAATAGCCTTGTCATTTTCAGTAGGAATGTTTAAGAAATTAGGTATTACATACTGTGTGGAATGTTGTCAGAATACAGCTTCCTGTTGAAATTTTCTAGGCGAAGTAGGGAATTTAACATTAAATGAGATGCGGGTTATTTCCAAATGTCTTCACTGCTAACTGAAACTCCTTTATATTAATGTGATTATTCTCTATTGGTCAAGAAATTAAAAATAAATCATGATTGCTATTACTAACAGTTAATATTTCCCACTGCTTCAGCAGCAGCTTTTCGAATTATTTTCTTTATCATGGAAAATAACATGGGCAATATAGGATTTTTTGTTGTTGTTGTTCTAAAGAGTAAAAACCAATATAAAAAAATTATGATAATGCACACAGAAGAATAAACTGTCTCACTGATTGAATAGGAAATGTGTTCTTCTTCCTAACAGTATTTATGAGTTGGATCAATTCAACCTAGAGACTATAGTCTTCAGCTTTTCTATAAAACAGAGAGCAGCAATGCAAGATCTCCTAACATCACACTCTACTTGACTTAAAGTTCACTAAGGGAGTTTTAGGCAGTTACAGTTACATGCACATATGCACCTTGGATCCGTGCCAATTTATACCAGTGGGGGAACTGGCTCTGGATATTTCCAAAATTACCGATTATCAAAAAAAGCAGTGCTTGGTGGCAGTTCCTACATGCACATCATGAGTCTGAATCATGGAAGATTCAGGTCCTTAGTTCCACATGGGATCAGACACTATAAGATTTCCTTTGATACAGCAAAAAAACATTCCATATTGATCAAGAAAGCTATTCTCCACACTCACTTCCAGAACGGCCTAATGAAAATGTACTGAGATCTGCTAGACTAGGTTAGGCAGAATCTCTTATGCCTTTGAGATATTTTCAGAAGTCAAAACCTGCATTCTTAATGGATTTCCTCAACATGTCCTTACACAAAACGGTCATGTCCTCTTCTGTTACACAGCACTGGTGGAGATCAAGGACTTCGAGGTTTTTCAAGCTGGCCAAATGAGCTGTTGAGTCTTTAAAGCCACCACCAATCTCTTTGTTACACGATATGTCTAATTTTCTTAGCTCAGCAAGGTGCTGTAAAGCAGTGTCTGAAACGGAAAAGGGAGCATGCTGGTCACCAGCTGCTACAATAGCACAGGTCACAGGCTTTAGCGTTTATTTACTTTAACGTCAAAGTTTGCACAAGGTATTGCAGGCAAAGCTCTTAGACTAAGCTTCAGCGTATAATCACAGGAGACATACAGTAGTATCGCAAAGCTTCCCCATCTATGCAACACCATTCTTCTCTAAAAGAGCAGGTGAAGGTGAGGCCAGCTCATCCCGCAGATCCATTCAATCCTCAACGTTTTGCTGAAATTACTACTGGATGTGCTAATTAGTGCAATTAATTAATTGTCTTATGGATAAGACCTCCACTAGGGAGAGACACAGATAATAAGCCCATTTCATATGGCTTCACTGGACACTCATTAAGTGATATGGTGAATTTGGATTCTGCTCTGAGCGTAGGATTAGCTTGTTAAAAGTTAGCTAGCCTGTCTGTGCCCTTGTCTATGTTCTGTCTGGGGAGAGAGGAAGCATGTCCAGAGAGCCATTAATCTACCCCAAGATGTGTCGCAGATAAATGGTGTGGACGGTGACTCTCCCCACTGACTTTCAGATGCTTGAGCTCAGGGAAGATAAATGCTACTCCTGCTGAAAGTCTCTGTAGTCTTTTATCAATCCTCAAACAGCAAATAACGATTGCCCATTAATACTGCCAAACCATCAGCAAAATCCCACCTCATTGCCTTTCTTAAATGGTTTTCAGATGTACAATTTATTCAGACTGAAAGTCTTTCTGAACATAAAGTCTAACCTAAGCCCTGGAGGCTGTCTTGCTTTAATCCACACATGTGTAAGTTTAACTCTTTCAAGCCTGGCACATTTTTCAGATCCTGAGCAATAATATTCATGCTGCAGCCGATGTGTTTGTTGATAGAGAGATCTAATACTTCGAGGTTTGGGATCACATTTAGAATTTCAGCTGAGGAAAAAAAAAAAAAGAAAACCAGAATTGATAATTGTCCAGAATATATACAGATGAACCCTAGAAAAATATAGCACCATGACAAACAGGAAGAGGTAGGCTGGGTTTGCCTATATGTGTGGTTTAGACTTACTAAGTTCCTGTTCTACCTAAAAAATACAGCAAAACAAAGACTGGATAGGAATCAAGAAAACCAGGTGAAAATAAAGGTGAAAAAACACAAGGACAGTTAGAAAAATACAGGGGAATAAAAAGCAGGAATACAAAGAGAAAGAAAAATTTCTAATGAAAAGATTTAGGACTGTATGTTGCTTATGGCCATCTCCTGCAGTGGAGATGAGAGCACAGGGGCTTCTCTTTAGGAAGAAAATATCTTTTAAAACACAGAGTAGGATCAAAAGACCACACAGGATTAAGCTATGGTGAGAGGAGGGAGGGGAGGGGTGATCAGTGGTTGCCAACTCAGCCTAAATTCCCATCCCTTAGGCCTTCTTTCCCATCCCATGGCTAACTACCTATGCAGCTGTTGAATTTTAAGCAATCAATGTTGGAAATTTTGGCACACATGACTTGCTCAGGGTCTCAAAGGATCCAGCAACCCTGGACCACTGAGGCAGCCAGACTGTGGTTTAGGTCTAGCTATTCTTCTTCTTCTCAACCCTACCTCACATGATTAGAGAAAGCAACTTTCTTCTTTGGAAGAAAGTGCATTAAATCCCAATACTGTGTGGTAAATACTATTATAATGCAGAGCATGAAATAAATTAACTTTCAACTAATATTGAGCTCAATACAGCCATAATCTAAGTTACATTTTTGTGAAGCCAGTCTCTCAGTCCAGCTATGTGGGTACACATACCAAGGGATTCTCCATCCTTTGCCGTCAGGTTACAGTCTGTAATTTTCAGAAGTTTTATCTTGCAGCCTTTCTGGAGTTTTTTTGTCAGGAGTGATAGTTTTCCACCTATGTTACTGTTCCATGATAAATCCAGTTCTTCAAGTTGAGGAACAATTTCAAATGCCTCTCCTGTTACAGAAGTCTAAGGTGATTCATTCTAGATATCAATTTCAGTGCAAGACAAAAATACAGGTTTTGACTATATTAAAGAGGAAGGTTAGCCACTTAATTCTCAAATTATTATATTTTGTATGACTTGCCAGGAAAATTGGTGTATGCCATGAATTGTTGCTACTGCAGCAACATTGTATAAATTCTCACCTTGTCTAAGGAGCAATATAGACCGCAAGTCATTGTTACATCACACGCAGACTGCTTGGCCATCATTGTAGACCTGTGCCAGGACCCAGAAAGTCTAGTCTATAGGGAAATCAATACAAGTCACAAGTCTGAATTTACCGTCCTGTACAGTTCTGCTCTATTTTATTTGGCTAACTTCCAACATCCTCTGTACTGGGTCATTTCGGAAGAGATGAAAGAAGTCCCCTCACAGCTATTTCTGAAATTTAAAAGTTTCATTTCTGACAGGAATTTCTGACTCACTTCATAAGGAATCAAGATGAGCATTGTTTTGACAGTGGGAGTTTACATTGCCCAGTGTGGAAGTAGCAGGGGTACGATGTAGGAAGAGATGAGTTCGATTACATTAGACCCAAGCTGTCTGAAGTAAGTGTAAATGAAATCCTGTACCTAAGGAGGTGACATCCTCAGCTGTCAGCCTGCAGTTGTTAAGTCGAAGGACTTTTAACAGGTTCACATGATGAAGACGAAGAGTAAGAGCTTTCAAAGTCCCACCAACACAACCATTCCAGGACAGGCTGATCTCTTCCAGCTCTGGGAGAAACGGCAGTAAAGAAGCTGCAAAAAAAAAAAAAGAAAAGAAAAAGCTTATTTTGTTTGCGTGTTATCTGCACACCCTGGATGCCAATACATCTTAATACAGAGATGCTTTCTACAACCAATACAGCATTATAAAGCCATGACAATTTGTACCTCAGTTTTCTTATCTGTAGCTTGAGTGTAAGGACATTCATCTGTTTCACAGACCTGTATGATTTTTAGATTTTTATATATATTACATAATTTATATAATTTATTAATTAACATTCCTCAGAGACCTGGGGCCACCAGATGAAATATTAAATAAAGCCAGGCCTGTATAAAAGAAAGGGAAGGGAAAAGAGGAGAGTGAATAATTGAATAGGCAAATAAGAATTAAAGAAAAGTATCAAGTGAATGGTTGAATAAAATGTGTATTTACCCAGCTCTGTTACATCTGCTGCACTTAATGCACAATTATTTAGATCCAGATTCTTGCTGTTGGGTTTCTTTCCTAGTTTCTGCATAAACTGGTTAAATCTCTGCTCACCAGATGGTGACTCCGCTTCAGAAATGAGATGTGAAAGTCCATCTGAGTAACAAAGAAATAGGGCCCTGGTTACCTCTGCTACTAACACAATGTGTAAAACCTGTCTGTGGCTGTCGGGTGAAGATTTTAGGAAACCAACTAAATCTTAGTAAACTGGGCTCTATTTTTGATCAATGTGGACCAACAACCTGAGCGCTAAGATCACTATAGATCAAATCACTACAACGCTCCTGATGCAGAGTGAGAAAAGAATCTCCTGTTGCACATCTCCACGCTACCTTATGCCAGTTACTTTGGATGTTTGCACCACCAGGTCAAGGACATAAAATCCATGCAAAACTCTGAACTGCGGCTATTCTGGATGCACAAGTCATAAAACCACCTCTGTGTGCCTGCACTGTAGCCGCACTGCTGCAATAGAGCCTGTACTTGATCAGTTAGCACCAAGTGGCCCTGCAATTGTGTAGTGAGCCTGCTGCTTCCTTTATGACAGCCTGTGTTCATTTTCACACATTGTCTGTGTAAGGCAGTTCCTGCTTTTCTCGGCTTTGCAAAGCAACTCCCACTTACCTTCTTCTTCCATGCAGTTTGTACAGGAAGGGAAATTGCATTTACATTCATTGCTAAACCCTTTAACAAATGAGTAGTTTCATCTAATGCCTATAGCTGGAAAAAAAGCAGTCAAAAATTACACAAAATAGCAATCCCATTCTCAGTACCTGTCCCCTCATTGTTTCCCCAAACCTACCCAAAACTCTTAGGACAAAGGCTGGGTTTCTAAGCCTCACCGTCCAGCTCCTTTTTAAAAATAGCCTCATTTTCTCTGGTGTGGATGTAAAAAGTATTCTTGTGTGCGCAAAATAACATACATGATGAATTTCCATTCCCTTCCCCTCCCCCTCACCAGTGTCAAGTGGTAGGAAACATCTGCTCTTGTTGTCTTCAGATTGCTCTAGCAGCAGGGCAGACAGAGACCAATCTTAAATACAACAAGCCAAGCTACTGCTCAAAGCTTGTCTTTGAAACCAAATAAGCTCTGCAACTAACGAGCTGACCCTAACACATTGGAGATCAAGAGAGAGGTCACCCAAAAGCTTTATCCCTCCTCAGCAACATGGATCTCACTCCTTGCTTGGCACCTATCAAATTAGAGGGCACATCCTTGATTATGTTCCAAATAGAAGCAAATCCTGGCTAAAGGATAAACTGTAGGCAGCAAAATACAGGATTTTGGCTAGCAAGCAACTGATTTTCTATGAAATTAAAATATGCACATATATTTCATTATTGTACCAGCATTACCTTCTACAGAGAGATCTTGCTTCTCACTCTGATCATCAGTTCCAGAGTCGTTTATTTCTGTTTCTTCAATTTCCCTTCTGTCCTTGTCTTCAGATTTCCCAAAGTCAAAGCCCCTGAAGAATTTTTCAATGGCTGAAGGCTGCTCTTTTCTTTTTCCAGGAGAGGACCTCTTCCCTTGGAACTGTTTTATAACAAAGTCAAATGGGGAGCTCTTCAGGATGTCCTCTTCATGCTTATTCTGGCAGCTCTGAATGTCATCTTTCAGGGGATCAGCAGACATAGAAAGAATTAGTTTTAGTAACGTTTACTCTTGCTTACCTTCTTTCATAGTGGCAGATGCACTGCAAATTTCCTACCATTCCCTCCATGCTAATATCAGAAAAGCACTATTTAGTAGACCAGTCTCTGAACTCAGTTCTCCTCCTTCAAAAGGAACTGGTAATGCTCAGTACTATCACAGCAGACTCAGTGGTCCCAGTTCTCGATGGTACAAGTATCACTCTCTGTTGCCTTGTTAATGCAGACTGCTCCTAAGGCCACCCCACCTGGCCACCGAGTGCTGAAGGGCTAACCTGCTGCTTCTCCTGTCACTTAATCCCCAGGTTCAGTTCAGAGTCTTGTGGCCACATTAAAGAAGCAAGGCTGATATGTCCCCGTTCTGAGGGGAAACCAGGTTAAGTTTGGCACCAACATGATTCTTCACGCCAAAGACCAGTCCGGCAGTCAGGAAGGTGAGAGGAGGGGATGTGCAACAGGGAGTACACGGATATCCTTGCCTGAACAATGTCACAGGCTCCCAAGTTCAGGGTGGAACGTGCAAATGAAACCCCATTAACCTTAGAGCAAAGCTGAAGTGAGAGTGCGGAAAACAACCAGATATTGTAGCTATGATCACTGGGAGTGTGCCAATGCTGGAAGAAAACAAGCCCCCCCAGACAGCTTGTTTGGAACAGGTCAGTACTATAGTCACCTCAGTTTCAGTGGCTAATTCACAGGTAAATTAAAGTTTGACTTTATAATAATTTACATACAGTCTTCCCTTATTGCTCTTTATACTACTCGAACTATGGCATCATCCAGTGATTCTGAAGGTGCTTCGTTTTTCTCTAAACATTAATTTAATGCTCTTTCTTTAGTTTTAATTCCAGCATTCTCCTGCACACACATGCTTTTAACCATGCAATCAGTCATAAAAACAGCAGACATTCATTGACTTTTGCTTTTCCACCTTACATGGAAAAGGTATGTATCAAGTACCACTGTGTGCCGTTGACTGCAGGGGGAATGACCTGTGCTCAGACCTCGATCCTGTAGTACACCAGAGCTCATGAAAGGATTTCTGTGCTCACACAGATTCCCCCTTCCCCAGTACAGACCCACAAACAGAACTCATTCTACAGTTCTCCACCATCCATAGAGCACATGAACTTGACCATTTTAATAATCATCTGTTATATAATGTCACTGGCATCAACTTTCCAAAACAGAGAAACACATGAAAAAGTATCAGTAACCCTATGAATTTCACAGATGGTTTTCATGTTATTATAGCAAGAGTCAGGCCAGGGGGAAAATGCCAAAATAAAGCAAATGTAGGTTTTATATACACATACTTTTTTTTTTGTGTGTGTGTGTGTGTGTATATAAATGTGGATATATATACTGATGTATCTATATATAGGTATGTAAGTTTTCTTACTGTGTTGGAAGTTATCTGCCATGATACAAATGTTCAAGGGCAGACTACTTACAATCACAAAAAGCTGATGCATTGTTTAGTCTTGCTCTTAAAAGCCTGTCACAGCTGTATTTCTTGAAGTACAAAAATTATACAAAACAACATACATAGCTGTACATGCACATTTACTGAGCTGTAAAGCAATGCTGGTTACCTTGGCTGTGTTTTCATGCTGTAGAACGGTATTATTTTAAACAGACAAAGAAACATACCTGTCTTTTCCATTGGCACACTTGAGGATCTGTTTCACCTTGTACAGCACTTTCAGGGCTTGCAGGAGAAGTAAGCCATGACATGCAAACAAAACCTCACTTCTTTCCCTAACCGGACTTTCCACGTACTTTTCTTTCAAGAGTTTCTGTCTTCATCAGTTTGATAGCAGCAGCTCTGCACAAGTGGTTTGTGGGCTCTTTCCTGATGCCTCTATTCCTCTGCACTGTCTCCCGACGTCAGCCTGCTGTCCCTGGTCTCTCTTTTCTGGGGGAGGTTTGAGAAGTCCATTTAAATGCTCTGATCATGTCCCAGCTTAGATCACTCACAAGGCAGAAATCAGGAAGTGGTAGCACAGACTTCGATACGGCACGCTAACCACTGCATGTCCCCGAAACAGCTGTTGTTAGAGGAGGCTGAGTCACCTTATAGATCAGGTTACAAGACTACCTGAAGAAAAACTCTTTGTTTTCCCACCCCTTTTGTCCATACTGGTCAGAAATACTGCTGGAGGCTGAGCAAAGCTGTGCTGTCAGCAGGGTGTTGCATAGTTCAGTAAGAAAAAGGAATGCAGAGGACCAGCGCACCCCTGTTCTTTTTAGGGCAACGGGAGATAGGAGAGGAGAGGTCCTACCGCATCATCGGTACAATCTGCTTGTAGGCAATAGGATGATACAACATTACGACGCAATCATTTCATACATCGTATACATATATCAAACTTCACTATACTTTTTTTTTGTCTGTCTGTCCTAGAATCTGATTTCCATGATGGCGAATGTTACAATTTCTAGCTTAAACATACTCACGGCCGTTTATTCTGAATCTCTTTGGCTTTGATGATTCTTTTTAATCTATGAAGTCTTCGCTTTTGTAGGCTAAACCAACCAAACTCTTCTTGTCTCTCCTCATGTGGCAAACTCTCCATTTCCCTTATCATTTCCTGCTCACCTCTGTCTGCACCTGTTGCAATATGATTTATACTTCCTTAAATACAAGGGACTATCCACTGATACGCATACACTAAAGACATATGCAAACTGGAGGACTTTTGGTGGGGAATGATAAAGCTGGTCAACAAAACTAATGACTCCTTTAAAGCAGTTGAGCAGACAACAGCCGTGAGGACAGGCTTGACTCAGTGTGTCAACGTACAAATGATTCAGACAGGGTGGAATGAGGCACGGGGTGCTGGTAGGAGCCAACGGGGTAAGATTAAGAGAAGAAAAACTTGAAGTGAACATCAGGAAAATCCTCCTGCCTATGAGAAGTACCACACTAGGAAACATTTACAGTAGGAAAAAATGCGCAAAAACACTGTGATGAACTGTCTTGCCCTGCAGGAATGGAGGGCACACTTCTATGGCCAAACAGAAAGGATCTCCGAGTTGGTTTTAGGGTTTTCTGGCACCTGTAGCGGCTGTCCTGTCCCAGTTTCTGAAACTAGCATCTCACTACAGACCTGTATCCACTGGGAAAGATCTCCTCTGTGTGTGCTAATTCACTTCACGTGTTCGGGTATCTCAGCTGAGCAGACGGTTGAAAACCCCAAGCATTTCTGTCAGTAAGGAACTCATTCAATTTGACAGCTCTTTACCATTTCACTTCTTGTGCTTAACAACGGAGTGGCCAGGGATGAAACACAGACAAGGCAACCTGTGTTTGTGAACATATGCCGGGCTCTGCTGGCCCAAGACACTCGATGCCTGCTGCAGTTCAATGAGAACGTGGAATGGGAATATTTGATAATCTCCGCTCCCTGGAATTGGGGAAATCCTTAAGCGTGTTAAGCACCAATTACAGTGGTTAGGCTGGGCTAACCTGAATGCTCGACATCAGTGTGTTAGGTGATGTGTTGCCCAGTCAGAAGTTCTGTCCCCACTTTAGGCTGTTGAATGATAATGAAAATACCTCATGGCACCATGACAACATCCCTGTAATCCGGTGAGAAGGGAAATGTAGTTTTGCAGTGACCTAGTTTCCTCTTCCTAGAAAGCAAATCTTTACTTTTCTTTACAGCAGCTATGTGGGAAGAGGGGACAGCAGGGTTATCCCAAAGCAAAGCAGGATAACTAGAGTAAGGCTGCTGCACTGGGCTGAAAACATGAGTATTACTTTGCAATAGCCTAGGCGACCCAGCCATGCCCCTGTTAAATGCTCGACTGGGCCTCACTGCATCAGTTGCCATCTCCTCCGTGGCATACTTCTGAACGCGTGTCCTGCTCCTGCCTCGCAGATCTGTGCGTCTGCTTCTTGCAGTACGTCATGGACAGCACAGGGCAGGCTCAGCTTTTGGAGTTTAAAAATAATAAACGCCTTCCCCTTTCTATCCAGTTAAATGGTTTGTGACCATCTGCCGAGTGCTCAGTGTCACACTTGTTTATATCTGCTCTTCCCTCTGTGTAGACCTGGGGCAAGGTTAGGAACAGAACCAATTTTGGAACAAAATAGTTAAAGTTGCATCCCACACAGCACCCGCTGGAGAGAGATTAATGTGGATTTTTGTGCTTTGCCTCATTGTGACTCCTTAATCCGGCATATATTCCAAAGAAATAATGCCATTAGAGGATTAGTGCCACAAGTTCATTTGAAAATAAGGATTTGCAAACGCTGAAATCCTATATTCTATGTACTTAATCACTGAGTATCATTTTGGGGATTTCCTCTCCCTTTAGTGGTGTCTCTTTCAATGAAACCCAAGCGAAGTAGCAACTCTGTTTTGGATGGCCCTTATTATCCATTAAAGGAAAACAAACCCCCAAACATCTGGTTATAATATACAGAATCTAAACACACTGGACTAAACCCATCCTTGCTGTCGTACAATCGTTGCAGGTATACCATGGAGGCACTTGGCCCAATATTTATATAGAATTCAATGATTTTGGATATTTATCTGCTAGGCATTGTTAATATTCTGAGTCCTATAGCGTGTAGTAACATAGTGACCCTTGTTTGCTTCTAAGGCAGTTCCCCAGCTTTGCTCACACCCAGTGAAGCCACTGTTCTCCTCTCTGTGGGAGAAGGAGTCTGAATCACTGCCATATTACTCTCTCTCCCTTTCCTTATCACGCATCTCTGCTGCTCTGTTTCCCCTTTCTGCATGACTGTCACTGCCTGCAGCAGCCTCCATGGGCTTCTCCTGCTTGGCTCGATTTGTTGCAGGCTGCCTAGGTGAAGTGGGCAGTTGCATGGGCCAAGAAATTGCTGGGGGTGGAAAAATGCTTATTGCCCCATTGCTGACTTTGCCAGTACCAAGTGACCTGCTCCTGGGCTGTGCTGACCCAGAATACATGTGCCAGGAGCTGCTGCCAAATGAGGGGAAGAGTGACCTGCTCCAATACCAGGTTCACTGCCCTCATCTTTCCCAGCCACATACATCAAACCATGCCCTCCACAGCTTTCTCCATCCCCTTTCTCCTGCTCTGCCCCATCCCTTCCCTTCATCCTCCAACTTTGACCCAGTTCTGACCCCTTATAACTGAGGCAGCAAAATTCAGTCTTGCCTACGTAGTGGGGAAGTCTTCAGCTGGCACTGATGGTATGTTGCTAGCACCACAATATCTGTGTCATCCACTAATTTGATGTTGACTCTCTTTACAGCCAAGCAATTCACAGAGCAGCAAGAATCAGCTTTAGGGACAGACAAAAACTTTCAGAAGAGACTGCACACACAATGGACTGGAAGGACCGTTCCCCGAGGATGAATGAATAGGTGCAGCTACACTTACCAGCACGAAGTGCTCTGCAGAACCTAGGTTAGGAAACGTAGCTTGGGCTTCCAGGTAGAGCTGAGCAGGGTGCTATCATCTGGATAAACACTTTTTCCATATATTCTTATACTGTCAGAAATATTGTGCAACACTGACACTTCCTTGGAGCAAACTCATTCCAGTCTTCCCTTTACTGAGATCAGTGTGCATGCCCGAGGATTCAATTGGGTCCAAAGTATCTGACTATCCTCATCATTTCCCACAAAATAAATATTCAGCCTTCTGATTTTAATAGCCCATCAGCCTACAGTAGCTCCTGAGGCAGCTGTTTAAAATACGTTTCACTGGGTTATGAAAACTAAATCCAAACCCTTCAGTCCATATTTATTTACAACCATAGACTGATCACAGGAGTGGTTTGAAGAGGCACTGAGAACATAATAAACCAGCTAAAACCTTGGGTTCAGAAACACATACACCCCTGAGTAACCTTAAACAGTCCCCTAAACTCAGTGAGACTTTTCATGGGTGGAAAGGCTGAGGAAGATTTTGACATTTCACTGTACTTTTACACTTTAAAACATAACAAAAAGTAAAGTTACGAAACTCTGGTGTTAGCATGCAAGGGTGGCTCTGCCCGACCTGAAGGGGCTGCACACGTGGCAGGACAATCTTGCAAGTGCATGTGCTGGATGAACCGGTCGTGAGCAGAGGTGTGTGACGGCCCCTGTTGCCACTGATTTATTATAGTTATAAGAATTTCAACCTTGCCTATACCAGCACGAGCTGCTAAACATGATCTGTACAATCCTAAAACATATTCTTTTTTTCAAAGCCAGAATATACCTTACCTACTATAAAACAGTGGCGATGGTAAGTAGATTTTTCCGACTACTATGTCATATTGAATATGCATTTTGATTTCCATAAAAAGCATGACTAAAAGATCTATTGCAGCAAATGTATATTTATATCCACAATGCAGATATTTTTAACATTCTGATATTGAGTTACTCCTTTTTAAATGGAACTACACAAATGCAAACTTAATGTTTCATTCTCTATTACAATATACTAGTCTGATGGAGAAGATTTTCAGCCTGGAAAATTCTTTTTGGTTGAACTTATGCCCGGATTAATCCCCTTTCAGTTAATCATTTACATGAATGGGTAATCTGCAGAGTTCATGCAAGGCCTGCAAACTATATTAATTACTAGAAACATAATTAGAAATCAACAGAGTCAAAGGATCAGTGTTACTTCCATATGGTACCATCTGGTACAATGGGTCTGGATAGTTCAGCAAAACTCCCCATTGCATTCTGTGGAACTTCAACCTGAATATGTGTTGCCAGAGAGAGCAAGTTTATGCTGATATATGAGCTGGTTGTAAAGCATTTTTAGGGTCATCCTAAATGACAGCATCTGAGTCCCCGTATTTCTCGCTGTTATTTCAAAAGTTAGTTCAAAAAAGAGTATTTACTCAACAGTTTTCTTTTTGAGTGCAATACCAATGCCATCATAATTTGCCTTTCCACATCCAAAAATACCCTGAATCCATACATGGGCTAATGAAAAAAATGCCCAAACAAGAAAATATGAACATATGCCATAAAATGGTTTAATTAAAGATAATAAGTGTGTGTATTGTCATTTGTTTTGTTAATTATTACTCCAATGTAAAAAGGCATGTCCAGAGTGAAAAGGGTGACATTCCATAGATGACACAAACATGGTAGAATGCAGCTTCCATTACTTCTGGTGTGCGTGCATGGAAACGGTAATATAATTTTACCAACTGATTTGCTCTTTCAGCATGCGGCCGGTTTGAAAATTTTGACCAAAACGTTTCACTCCTGTTAGCCAAACAAAAAATCAGGTCTTTGAAAACTCAACTTGTATGGTTTTAAAACCAGACCTTTCCAAACATTTTGATTCAGGAATACATAAAATCCAGCCTTCTTTCAACATACAATGTTTGGTCAATTTAATTTTCATAGGAACCTAATGGTTAGCCATATTTCATCACTGAGATTCACTCATTGGCTTTTGGAATTGAGGTAAGGCACACTAAGTAAAATTCAGTAGCTTCAGTTTTGTCCCTGTTTGGGTTCAGTTCTTTCTGATTAATTCCCAGATTTCCACTGGGAATGAGACAGCTGTGTAATCCACCTAGTCTCTCCAAAATTCTCTCAAGAGCTGTGGTAAATGTAATGCTTTTCCATTGAACAGCCAATTGTGTTACAACCTGTTACCTTTCCGGTGAGTATTTGCTGATCTTGTCAGTATGCATTCAGTACAGGTGAACACCAAAGTTGGGCACTTCCCTCTTCAGAGTGTCCTGCAATTCAGGAAGGAACCAGAGCACCTACGCTGCAACCACGCAAAGGGCTGAGGACTGGAAAAAAAAAAAATTAAATCCCAAGGAGTGCTACAGCTTAAAGGACATTCTGCATACCCAGACATAGAATCATAGAATCGTAGAATAGTTTGGGTTGGACGCTTTAAAGGTCATCCAGTCCAACCCCCCTGCTGTGGGCAGGGTCATCTTCAACGAGATCAGGTTGCTCAGAGCCCCATCCAACCTGACCTTGAATGTTTCCAGGGATGAGGCATCTACCATGTCTCTGGGCAACCTATTTCACCACCCTCATTGTAAAGAATTTCTTCCTTATATCTAGTCTAAATCTTCCCTCTTTTAGTTTAAAACCATTCCCCCTTGTCCTGTCGCAACAGGCCCTGCTAAAAAGTTTGCCGCCATCTTTCTTATAAGCCCCCTTTAAGTACTGAAAGGTTGCAATAAGGTCTCCCCGAAGCCTTTGCTAGCCCATGCTCAACTTCTGGTCCACAAGGACCCCTAAGGCCTTTTCTGCCAGGCTGTTTTCCTGCCCATCAGTCCTCAGTCTATATGATACATGGTGTTGTCTCTTCTCAGTTGCAGGACTTTGCACTTCCCTTCCGAACTTCATGAGGTTTATCAGATGATTACAGTGACACTGACACACAGCTTTGTCCATTCCCTTCTCTAGTTATTTTCCAATTTCTTGTGAGTGGACCCAAAGGCAAGATCCCGTGTGTTTCTAAGCCAGATAGGGTCTGGCTATTGTTTCTAAACCCAGGATTCTAGGACACTGCTTCTTGTTAAAGCTCATTCTTGGGATTCGCAGCCTACCGGTCCCAGACTTCCCAACTAATACATCAGACCACCCTGTTCCTTACCTATGCTGCCAGTTGTGGGCATGCTACTCTTCTAATCTTTTAGGGGAAACATGGAAAGAAGTGAGGTTTAGCTAAATAATTTGATATGTCTGAACGCAGATTTCATTTTGGAAAAAGACAGGGTGATCTGTGATAAAGAAGCCATTTGCCAAGTTCTGTATCAGTCCAGCTCACTTCATTACACAGAAATAAGTCTCCATTGAAGTGTATCTTGCTTCAGTGAACTTCATAAGGAGAAGAAATAAGGATTATCACTCTTTCACAGATTCCTCACTTAGGACAGACAGTGTTTAGAAACAGTGGATTAAAACCTGCTTAGACTCTAGTTTAGCAGGTTCTCTACTTACACAAATCCATTCCAGCATTGCGTTTTGGTAAACAACATAATTCTTGAACTGTAATAAAATTGTCTAATAAAATTTTTTGCTTTCCATTTTTGAAGACCACAAACCCCATCAGCTGAGCCATGTCTGTCATTGATTTTGTCAAAAGGGAACAAAGAAAGTTCTGACCCAAATCAGTGCTGACAAAGTGTCTGGTGACAACGGTAAGACTAGATCTACCTTACCGCATGGAGCTGATTTCACACTGCTAACCCTTTCTGACACTTCAGGAATTGTGAAATATGTGACGGTAGTGTCCATTTCTTTTGAAATGAATTGAGAAAGAGAGACTCCTTGTTCTTAATTCAGCTTTAGAATACTACATAAACTGCCAAAAACTGTTGGTTCTTTGGTAGCATTCTTCCAGCTCCTTGTGGTCTATGATGAAGTGATGCTCTCTTGGGGCACCCTATACCAGATGGGTAAATTTCAGTTTTGAGATTTCTGCACTGCTTGCCATAGAGGTAACCCCAGGCACTAAGTCTGGGTAAGAGTGTACAGAAGGTGGTGTGACTCCAGCTCCATCTTTCGCATTAGTGTATATCTGGTATCAGTAGCTCAGGCCACAAACACCAGATACTGGGTGGGAGCTGTCAGGCTACAGTTATCCCTTTTGCACTCGTGTCAGCGTTTCCCCACTCTCAGATTCTTCTGTGCAAAGGGGATAACGTGGGACTACACTGTCCTAAACCATCTTAGCTAACAGTGATACTAATTGACAGACCAAGGCCCAGATCAATTTGATACACTCTACATTACTTTCTTCTATTCGTAACGCATCTCCTATATCCCTTTCCCTCCCTCCTTTGCTGCTTTGCCATTTTTCCTATTGGTGAAGATGACCAGCAAAAACAGGACTGCTGAGAGACACGCAGACCACTGCATGATTCAGAAATACACCTTTGCCTGATGCCTGTGAAATCCGGTCAAGAACAACTAGATCTTCCCCGGAGAGGGACCATTAAAGCATCTTTTTGAATTGTGGTTGTCACACTTCACTACAGCACACAGCAATCCTGCTTCTGTGCCAGAAACCAAAGGCTAGATGCCAAGGGTCTTGCAAAGTAATGTGCTCTCTCTCCAAGCTTCCCTCGTTAGGTAAAACAGGAAAAAATAAATATATATCCTTATTATATTGCTGGTTTTATTTCTACCTCAGGAAGTAATTTTTCCTGGTATTAAACTTTTTGTGGTTTTCCTGAAACGTGATTCACATGGACTAAAACATCTGATGAAAAATGGATGCTGATGCAAGACTTCGCTTTTAATTTATTCAGGCAACCCCATATCTTACAACGCATTTGCTTCAGCCTCACCCAGACAATCTTGAAAATCCCAGCAGAGGAACTTTTTTCAAGACTGTGTGTACCCATTACATTTCAAGTCACAGGCTTCTGGAGGCAGTTACAGACCGAGCGGACTCAACACAAGCTGAAAAATTATCTTTAAGCTAGAATGCTCCTTCAATTCCTTGTCTGCCTGCACATGCAAAGATTTGGACAATTATTCTCAGGTTATTTTAGCTGGTCTCTAATTTTTTTTTTAAAGGAAGTCCTAAAATTATTTTTAAAATCTAGTATTGAAATTTTTTTTAAACAATGATTCCAGATGTGATTTTCTTCTTTATAAAGAAAGTCCAGACAGCAACAAAATAGCCATGATAGCATTTACAACAAAAATATTTAGCGAGTCACAGTCACTTTAAAAAAAAAAAATTAAAAAATAATCCCACATTGGATACTATATGTATTTTGTGTTAAGTTATAAAAAAATAGTTTGTTTTCTGTAAGGATGTGCTGAACTATAGCAGAATTCCATCCCTTTGCTAACGATAACATTTCCCTGAGAGCAATTTTCAATAGGAATGAGTACATTTTCTCCAGGTTTAGGCATTGTGTTAGCATCTGAAAGAGGATGAGGGGCAATTTTTTGTTGTTGCAGCGAGCACTTGATGAACTTTAGGCAGGTGAATAAGGGATTAACAAACATCAACCCTGATGTCCCACCAGCTGACCTGGATATTAGAAGAAACTAACCGCTCCCTGACATTTTAAAGTCTACCACTTATTAGGCATTCGTTCTGCGAGCTAACTCACTGACAGTGAGAATTAAAGAGTAAATTGCCAGCTTGAGCAGTATAACCATCTGATCCCTGTGTTAGCCTCACAATATGCTTAACAGGATTTCCATCTTCTAGTTCCCCCCAATCCAATTGGATACACAGTTCTGGGATAACATGGTTCTGGAGTAACTGTTTGCCAATGGTCAGAAGTACAGCCTTTCTAAAAATCAGAATAAATGGGTAACACAATGCACGAGAGCTAGGCAATCGTTAACCTTCTCTCGCATTTCTTGTTGGAACAGGAAGATTTTAAGTGAATGCTCCAAGCATCTTAAAAGCTAACAACAGCTTAGCAGGTTAAATGTGAAATAGGTTTATCAGATCAGTGTAGTGCTCTTCTTGTAATTATGTTTTTACAGCCTGGTTAGGGGATGGTATTGGAGAAGGGCTTGTGATGTCAGAGTGGGTAGGGCTTAGAAGCAGGGATGAGGGCTAATCAAGATAAGTTCAATTTGTATTTAAGGTAAAGTCAGCGTTAGTTAAGGCAGTTTTTGACATGTTAATCTTGATGTGTTTTAAAAGCTGCCAATCACCTTACTGAGGCAGCTTGAAAGGAAGACTTAGAGTGAAGGCACATACTCTTGGATGTTCGTGGTATCTTCATTTTACCCAAAACTAAGGTCTTCACAATAGATGTAAGTATACATGAAATAAAAATAAAAAGTGCTGGTTTTTAATGTAAATGGTGATGCAACATCTGCTAAGCAATACCAAGAGGTGTATGGTTTTTCAGATTTTGATAGGAAAGACTTATCTCGTGACAGAAACAGCACAGACCAAAGCAGACTTCTTCATGGTGGTTTTTTTTTTTTTTTAAGAGCAGCACTGGATTGCAGACAGTAAAGTTAGGAATAGGCAGGGGTGATACAGAAAGAGTAAAGTATATGATTAACTATGTTCTGATTTCTCAGCAATCTGCTATACGTATTCTTATGGGTAAATAATCATGCATACTCAGGTGGAAATGCTGTATTTTTTATGACATAAGATTGATCATTTTGGAAACATGGAGGATTTTGCTTTGGCAAGGCTTGTCACTGCAGATTCAGTATTTTTCTAGAAAACTTTGGGTACAGATTGAGTTGCTTAATGTACATGCACAAACGTTTCACTGTCTTGTCTAACTGTTACAAAATATTCTTAAAAGCTAACTGGTTCTTTATACATATAGCTTAATTTTTATGCTAATTTATCTTTTTAACGTACAATAGAAAAACCTCAATACTTTACAGATACTTCCTGGAACAGTGAATTTTCTAAATCAGTGTGCAGTCAGAATTAATCAAGGCTATCATCACACAGATATATTTGGCTGTTCTAGTGTGATGTACCTACACTAGATTTACCTAATTAAAATTTTGCTTGTGTGCGTAGCCATTGTAACAAATCCCAGTGCTAGCAGCTTTCTGCAACACCAATGTATTCAGTGTGATATATTTTGTAAAAATAATATCATAACGTGATGAGGTTCCTTACATCTTGTTATTGTCTGAATATGTGGGCGGAATTAACTGTAGACTGAGAAAGGCTTGGGCACTATTATATTGCCTTCGGAGCTAAAATTTCAAGTTCCTCAATTACAGAATATGTGAATTCCCATATCTCCCTGGTGCCCCAGAGATAGGGAAAAAGTAAGAGAGAGGCAATCCTAACTTGAGTAATTTTATCATGGTCTGATCCTGCAAACTGGCGCTGAAAATGTTCCGTCTGTTCAAGATGCTGATTTCTGAGTCTGTTTACAGGATCAGGTGTGCAATTTCACATTAATCTCACAAGTGGAAAAAGTTTGTATTTAAACTTGTGACTTCATATGTGGAGTTTGGAAAATAACAGTGGTTTTAGTGTCTGATATCTGTGACTTACATATACTTTAACATACCTGCAAATATTTTTTAAGATGAGTGTGTGCTGTCTTTTGCTTTGTAATAAAGAAAGCTAACCTGAAACGATTAATGATAAAAACCCGCACCATCTTGTTTTATCTTAGTGGGGTAAGACACATGAGATGCAGTTTCCTGTTTTATCAGAAGATTTTGGGAAGTCCAAGGGATACTGCTGCAATATTTAATATCCTAACTAAAGAGGGAAGGTACTGAGGATTCAGTACAAGTTTTCTAGATTCAAACTCTTAGTTAGCCAGTGAAGTTAAAGAGTTGTTAAATAAAAATTGTTTTAAATAGCCTTCCTAAAACCCGTTCCTCTTTCCACTACCTGGTTTCTTTTGGCACTGGGAGTGTTGTCATTTGCACTAGTATTTCATGTTAAAGTGAGACACAAATCCCACTAAAATTCAACTGCGTTTCATTTGGAAATACCAGCCTTGCTCTCCAATCGTCAGAACGCTTTCCATCTCAAGACTTCCATTTCCAGTATTTAAAAATAAAAAAGTGAAAAAACTTCTTTTTATGCTTTAAAAGTAAGAATTATTAAAAAGTAAAATATACAGAGTTTAGCTTCCCTTTAACTGATCCCACTTATGCCACCTTTTGCAATCTTTAGGCTTCTAAAAGAAACAAAGTCAAGAGGATAATGTTTCAAATGTCATCCCTAATTATGAAATAAATCCACAAGGAAAACAAATTACATCATGCTTTTATCCCTATGTATATAACCAATGTAATAGAGAGACCTATCCCTTGTAAACAGCTTCTCCATGTACCAGTTTGTCAGGATAGAGGGTGGGTGTACAATGTTACACACGTGTGTGACACACACACTTGCTCTGCTACAACCACTATTTTCATTAGCTCTTGATTAGTTATTTTACTTAGTTTTTTTCAAAAGCATAGTGAAAGCACTCAGCATGATCCCAGCTGGAGCCTTTGAGTGCTGCCACAAATACAAATGAATAATATTAGCACTATGGTTCTGCAGAAACCGATCCTGCGGTTACAGCACGGAGCTGAGAGGGAGAAGTGCTAAGCACAATTCGCACCTCAGCTGCTTACTGTCCTGTATCTCTATGCCTCCAACACCACATCAAATGGCAGGACTGCTTCTTTTTGCTCCACCATCTGTCTGTCTCACCAAGTAGGCTGTGTGTTTGTGCTCAGCACAGTGCATCTGCACCTTTGGTTTTAGTCAATGCATTAAGCTGACTGTTGCCTTAGCAGCACACAGAAGTAACAGTTTCCCTGTGCCCCCAGCCATTCCAGTGGGAACAAGATGAATGAACTCCTATTACGAACCTAACTTAGTTCCTGAAGGATTGAATTTGCCAATACTAGGCCTTAATTTCTTCCTGAGACCAGTGTATTTAAAAGAAATATGAGTGACTTGCTGCTTGCAATCTTAACAATTAGCTAGGTCAAAAATGGTGAAACATCCATGTCTTCATTTCAGTATGAAGGCACGCATGCAAACCCTACTGGCTGACACACACACAGTATAAATATAGTTATTTTCCTTTCTTTAGGGAATGTATCGTTCTCAATCCAGTTTTAGGATTACACACTAATCTCAGTCTCTGAGCAGTCTGTGCCCACGTATCTAGGATTAGAATTTACCCCGACAGCCTCTCCAATGGTTCCTTACCCCAATTAAGAAGTCATATTTCATGTTCCTGTATGACATAATGTTGGTATAATTGCTTTCTTGCTTTCCAAAAGTCATTTATTTTGCCGACTGTGGGTTCTTGAATAAGTACCATAGCATAGGTTTAGGGCAAGAACCCTTGATACTACAGTTAATAACACTGGAGTATTAATAATATTGGAATATTTATCTATTTTTTTAAAACAGCATCTGATTTCTCAAGTAATCAGGAGAGCTTTTTCTAAAAAGGGAGCCAATAGGAATGAAAATGAGACTATGCTTGTGTTTCTTCATATATTTCACTCATAAGCACGTACACGTTTATATTTTATGTTTAACCGATTTCTCTGACACAGATTTACCTGATCATTTTAAACAATACTCAGCTTCTTCCAAACAATCTGTGGATCCACTGCAAAGGTATACCAAACATTGCTTTTAAAAAATGCTAATTCTATGTGTTTGATATAAATAAAAGCAGTATTAGTTAATGAAATCTTAATGCATTTAACTAAAAAAAAAAGAAAAGTCTTCCAACAAGTCTATATTATACGTGAGACAATACTGTATTTTGCCAATGCAATTAATAATATAGAAACACAGACTGCTATAGATCTTTTGAAACTGCATATAGCATGATTAGATTTGCAAATGCTTCTGGTTCATGAAGTTCGTGTCTTGCCACTTCTCATCTAATAAACTGAGACAGAATTAGTACTGGGTGAGTGGTTCTGCCTGCTGCCAAGAAGGGTTTGCTAAGGGTAAGACTCTAAAGGTAGTGATTAACTTGTCTTCATCCCTGTAATGTGCTGTACAGCCAGGATTTGTGCAATAGGATCAGAGAAGAGCCATATATGAATGTAATACTGGACAGCTGGTGTATATATGAATTTATATGAACCCTGATGCAAGATTTTGAGCTACTCTCAAATCCCAGCTAATATATGTATCAGAAGTATACTTTCCCTCTTCCCTCAGAGATCTTCTTTTGCTGATGTTCATTTCTAATATGCTAGTTATTATGAAAATAGTATGAACCTTAAGTACCCTAAATTCAACTTGCAAGTCAGAACCCCAGCTAAGTAACCAAAAAAGGTGTTTTTCCAAATGGAATAACATAGATTAGTCAGGTTCAGTATCTCCTTCTGACACAGGGTTACATACAAGTCTTAATATTAAGTTATTAAGCTAACTATTTATTCTACCTGATCAATTCAATGCTTCCCTGAATAGGAAATTCAGGGAAGTAAACAAATAATTTAGTGTGGATAACATATACATACAAAATGTGTCCTTTAAGTTAAATTTAAACCATACCAATATTTTGACATTCAACTTGGGAAAATAGATTAGAATCCTGGTGGAAGTAACATCTCAACATTTTTACCACAAATACCAAAGTTATTTTTATGTACCTGAGAAGAAATCCAAGATAAGTTGGCTGGCACACCAATGAAAAAAACAGAATGACTTCATGAAGCAACTCGAGTGAAAACCTCATTGAGGAATTAAACCCTCATTTTGATTCATGATGATTCAAAAACTGGGTCAGCGGAAGCAGTAAGCTACAGCTTTAGTGGAAGAAGATACCAATGAACTCTCACGTTATATTATTCCATGATTTTGTCAATACTATATCTTTTCCGTGTCAAACCAACAGACCACCTAGTCTACCTTTGCAAGGATAAGTTGCTTATGTGATGCATGTTGCCTGAAGCAATGAATGTTGCCTGAAGTGATGCTCTGTGAATGTTGGTCATCTAATGGATAATAATCTATCAATAAATATGGATCAACTCCGCTGTGGATGCTGCTGTATTCGGTACCCTACGTTCAGTGAAAATGCCAGCATTTAAAAGAAAACCTCACTTTTTAAAAGAAAGATTTTAAGAAAGTTCTTAAATAGTTTCTGCTTCAGCTCTGAAAGGAGGCTATGTGAGAGACTACTGTCAACAGACAATATAACATACTTCACGTCCATACAAAACCTAGACTTGTTTTGGGAACTGCACAGACTATACAGAGAACACCACAGGGATACTGGTGCTACTGGTTTCTAACCACAGTTACTGCCACTTGGTTCTTGATGGATGTCTGTCAGAACAGGCAGGGTATATGGGATCCCACGTGGAGGTGGTGGATTTGGGTCAGAATAGATGGGTCTTTTCTCACCAAGTTTTCTACGATTCTACACTTTAAAGTTGTATCAAATAATTTTAGTCACAGGTGTGATTTTAGGGGGGAGTGGAGGGAGGGGTGTTACTACAATAGTAAAAGTGTAGAAGTTCTAAGTAGGCCTGATAAAAAAAAGTGTCTTTTACTTGCATGTCTTTTTCCCATACAGGGACAGCCCCCCCAGAAAAAAGTGCATTCATAACTGTGACTAAAACAGGGGATTGAGGCATTCTAGCAGTTCCTAAAAAGCAAAAGTGGTACAGCTTGTCAGTCATCGACAGACAAAACTTTGTTAGTGCTAATACTAGCTTTTAAAGTTTTTTTTCTGATTTACTGGAATAAAAAAGTTAAAACCTCCTGTTTTTTCCATTGTGTCTATCTGGGCCTCTGCTGGTTGCTTTGCACCTTTGTATTCTCTAGTCAGGTGCATCAGGCAAAGGCCAAAGGCCAGGCTGTAAGGAGGTTAGCATGAAGGTTAAAATTGCAGCTTTGTTTTCCAGAGTATTTAATATGTGGCCACTCATCCATGAAAGGAAACCACCTAAATGTCTCACTGGACAAATATGGTATGGCAAATACCATCATCCCAGTTGCCATCTATTTTTTGAGCTGCTGTAAAGTTTAGTTCAGCACTAAATCGCTTTAGTACTGAGCTTTAAAATGCTTTAGCAGCTCAGAAGCACTTTGGCAGCTCAAATGCTCTTCATGAAGCACCCAGCATCCTAAACCGCTTTAAGTCTAAAGTATCCTAAAAAAAAAAAAAACCCAAATGGAAACATTTCCAGTGGCACATGTTCAGATACATGTCAAGAACAAAGGACATGGTGCTGTTCTTGGATTTGACAGACTTGTCTGCTTCCAGGAAGACCTGAATCTTGGCCAACACAGAATCTAGCATTTACAACATTTACAGATGTAAAGAACTTTTTATTTTGAGGGAACACCACTAGTGTGGTCCAAGTATAGCCTCTACTCTCAGTTTGAATGGCTGAAATGACTAACTTGCCGACCCTTTGGAAAACTCATTTTGAGGCTGAGACCAAGTATCTTCACCACACCAAGGAAACGGTAAATTCCTGAAGCATGTGAATTAGATTAATAGCTTTCCTTTAAAACTGTTTGTAACTCATCAATAGGTCAAAGACAATAAAAGGAGTTATAATGATTACTCTAATTTATAAATATTTTTTTGTATTTTTTTATTCTCTCTTTGTATTTCTAATCAAATTTTGGATAATGAACAGTTTTTAAAGTTTGGTTCTGTTTTGGAGATGGACTAGCTATGAAAAAGGGAATTTTGGTTGTTCCTGCTTACTACTTCTAAGGAATTTCTGTATCCTAGGTAGCTGGTTTAAAGGTAAACAAACCACTTGGCAATTGGATCCGTCTTGTATCCATAACAATGCTAACATCTCAAGCTGTGTTTGATCTCACTGGTACTTGTACAACATCACTGCCTTTGCAGTGGTCACATATGCACACTTGGTCCCACACCTGGTTTTTATGATGTCAACACCGTTAATCACGGGCATTGACTTTGTAAGGCTAGAAGCAGGGGCAACGTAGTATAAAAATGAAAATATGTTTCAGCCTGCAACATAAGCAAGTTTGGCATAAATGTGAAAATATATGAGAAAAACCTGAGCAAAAGGTAGTTAGAGTTCTCAGAGAAAGCTGGCATTTAGCATTATCACAACATGCTAAAGGCAAAACAGCAAGTAAGCCATAAAAAGTCAAACCATCCAAAGCTCTGGATGGATTTGGCCATTGGTGCTTCAGAGATCACATCTTTGTGGAGTGATTATTAACATGAATTCAGCAGTTGTCAGCACTCAGCTGAAATGGAAAGTAGCTGCTGTCAGTGATGGTTTCCCTGACATGGGATTCACCTCCCAAACTAGACCCAGCGCAGAGGAGTCTGCTGTCCTTAGCAGCACAGTCAGTCCTCTGTTTCTTGGATCTTGTTTCTCAATGATTCCTGTTTGCTGGCTTTCATGGAAAGATTCAGAAAGGCATAATTCACTTGAGCTCTCTTTGGCTTTGGTAGATTCTCTGTGCTTCTCTCTTTGTATTTCTAAGGTGTCCCTCACTGTTATCTATACCAAATGCCGGCTGAAATTCATGGAGCCATAACTCTATATCCACAGGATGAGAACACTTAAGCATTACATTTTCCATCTTTCAGAAGAGAAAGAATCCATTTTGTCAGAGCTAATGGGGAAGAAAATTCAACTCCTTAACTTCAACTTACTTGGGGAAAAAAAAAAACCAAAACACCAAAAAACCCCACAATCGTTTGCTGTGCAAATCTAGTTTGAAATGAATGTACAGATGCCCTTGCTGCCTTTAAGCTAGCCTGCTCCCTCTGCCAACCCCTCAGTTTAAAGCCTCCCATATAGGATAGCTTTTTAACATCCAGGCTGTGGGTTACAGGACTAATTTCCTTTATGACCTATCTGCACAAATAATCCTGCTGTAGATTGTTCCCCCAAAATCCTGAGCAGGGCATACTGTGGTTACTCATTCCCCTGGTATCAGGATCATTTGTAATCTAGTCACCTGCTTCTTTGGACAGACTTAGAAATGCTGACACAATCCACCTCAATGATACTACAGCTATTCAACTATGTATTTGTAGTGTATCAGTTTTTAGTCTAGATTTCTACTCTTCATCTGGCTTTATTTACCTGTACATGTATGGATAATTATTCTGAGCCTGTTTTTATCACTGTTTTCATCACTACAAAGCATGTTCTTTTACCTTTTTTACTTCATTTGGCAGTCTTAAGGGGCTGATGTAATTTGGAACAGCTTATTTCTACCATTTCTTTCCATCCGTTTCACTTAGTTTAGAGTAGACAGGGCTCCAAACTATTACAACTCCCAAATTAAACCAAAGATACCTGCCTTCCCAAGTATGACGCACACCACTGTTCTCAGGGTTGCTGTGATACACCAGGGGCTGCGGGCAAAAGACTTTGGCTTAATTATGTCCTTCTGAGCAGCTGATATTTCCCAACATCCTGAATTTCCTTGCATAGTAAGACCCAAGGACACTGAACAAGTCAGTATAAACAAGGGCAACATTTGCATTGTCCTGAAAACTGAAAGTTTCTATACGGTAACCAATACAATCCACAAGCACCGAAGGGTATAGCTGTGACTGGCAGAAGGACGACCTGCTTATCTGAGAAATAACCTGTATAATCTGCTCTGTTTCTTACATTGTTGAATGTCTTACTCTTTTCTTTGGGCCTGTTGATTCAGTTCTTTACAACAGAAAGGTTGTTGCTGTCTCCTTGCAGCATGACTCCACGAGATCACATGAGAAAAATGTCTATCCTGGGGGAACAAGGAACACTAGAAGAAAAGCACTTATACAGATTAGCAAGCGGTATGGCAGCAGGAGGTAAGCAGGAAGAAACCTAATTGTGCATTTGGTTATAGGATTGCTAGTATCTGTACAAGTTAGAAGAAACAGCCAGCAACAGGTTTAGTGTCTTTAAAAGGTATCTCAAATTTGTCTTAGGAGTAACTGGAGAAACATTTCGTTTAAGGTAATTAAAAGTTAACATGGGGGATTCTTGGCATTCAGGATTTGATCAAGAGATGCTAAGCATCTGGAGAGTCAAGGTCACACAGGAACCCAGCAAGAAAAGCCATAGCTGGACATTATGATACTCTGGCTCATGACTCCAGGCTCTTCTTTCTAGAGCTGCTGTCTCATGACAAGGCAAGTTCCAGCTAATAAGATTTTTCTAAAAATAAAACTGTATTAGAAATGAAAACCCTCTCAGGCAGAGAACCTAACATTCGTGGCTATTCTCTTCTATTTAATAGTGATATATGAATGATTGTAAATTGTCCTTTGGTACCTTCGACTGTGCACATCCTGTGTATTTTTACTGCAGTTTGTATAAAACTACATTATTTAAACAACGTGGTTAAGGTGGCAGTGGAAATGTCTTCTTTTTTAGTTGCTGCTATTAAAAAAAAGTGTGATTTGCTAACTCATACTAAAACGCTGGCACTTGAGGGGAAAAAACCCTATTTTTTCTGCCAAAGTTAGAAAGTGAATCTGTCTGCAGTATAATTTACTACACTGACAACAGAACTGTACATGCTTTGTGTCAGAACTGCGGCAGCGGCAAGAGATGCTAATGAGAAATCAGTTGATGGCAGTAAACCCTCAGCTAATGGGCGCAGGCCAGCAGAGAATGCAGGCGATTCCCTCCCAGTTTGAGCCTCGACTGGTAGACAGGTATTTTGCACCGTTTCTCTATTATAACACGGCAGTTAAAGAATAACTGTGCATGTGGCATACCTGAGTATATAAAGATCTTAGATTATTCTTAACTAAACAATGTCCTTTGCATATCTGAACATATTTTTTTCCCTCCTTTCAGAGATCTGTTACCTTCAACTGAAATGATGGCATCAGCTGACCCAAGACAAATCCATATAGCGTCTCACCTTGGACCCACAGTCCCACAGCACGCAAACATGCCAAACATATTGTCCAACCGTGTTTACCCAGGCCCAGGTAATGAAGCGTTGCCTGCATCCTGAAAAGTGATAGCATGTAAATGAGAAAGCAAACTGCACCTACTAGTTTTTCATAGGTTTATCAGTAGTGTCAGTAACAGTTTATTTTCTTTGGAAAAAAACTGTCTCACTGAAAGGAGGCAGTCTGCCTACCAGGGATTCTAAACTGTGCCAATTTAAGTCTAAAGACATCCATTTTAACTTTTGTTAAATACACTGTTTTCAAATACACTGTTTTCAAAATCACTTGCATGTTTGTGTTCTCTCCTTTTTTGTATTTTCCAAGCATTTTCACACCTAAACAGAAGGCTGTAGCTAAACAAATGAGTCGAATCAACAACACTTTTCGCTACATTTAACTCTTGCTCATGTATGAGCATTGACTGTTTTAAAAGACTACTTTACTGTTCATATTCTTTAACCACAATATCACATGCCAGTTTACTTATGTAGGGCAACTACAAGTCCTTTTAATAAAGGCTCAAAATTACAGGGCACAACTCTAAGGGGAAGGCTGGATATCACGGCATGGCAACACAACTGTGGCACGCATTTCATGCTGCACATAAATTTACATATCACTTTATACAAAGAGGTCATATCTTAAGGTTCCTTCTTTGAGAAGAATGAATAAATTCTCAATGCCACATAGATCTACAAACAGGAATTTCTGGCTTCAGCCCTGCCCCTCCCCCAACGTGGATCTCGAATAAGAGATTCCCTCAAGAGGAAATGTCACTTAAAATTACATGGCACCTAGGCTAAAAACAGTCTTGAAGGAGCAGGTTTGCTTTGCTTAGCTGTTGGTTATTATTTTCTGAGCAGCTATATGTACTTCAAAGACATAAGTCACCAAATGAAACCACCCTGCTGTCTCTTTACTTTATTGATAATGGCAGGTATACCTAACCACAGATCTGATCCTGCAAACACCTGATGCTGGACTTCCTATGTTTCTACTACATATTCCCACCAAAGCAATGAACACAAATAGGATTTAACTTGAAGTCATATCAGCTTCCTGGCAAAGCACATAGTTCAAGTCTTAAAAAGCTTTTTAAAGTGTCTCTGCATTGCTTTGGGGTTTGTGTATTTGCTTCGGGAAACAAGTGAATTTTAAAGATTCCCCCCCCCTCTCCCTTTAAGGATACAGCTTTCTGCAACCAGAATCCATGGAAGCTGTGGCCAGAAGACAGGAATTCGTTCAAAAGCAAAACATTGCCAGGTAATCAATAGTAAACTTTGCTCTGAGGTGCATGCCAGGATTAGGGCAGCAAAGGCAGATGGAAGTGATTAAGTCACAGACTTTTTGTGGGTTTTTATTTTCGTGATCAAGATACTTTTTCAAATTCCCCAGAGAGGCAAAGGGTCCTCAACTATCTATGAAGGTCTGAAGCTACTGAACTGTCTACTTGCCCCTATTCTGCTTTTAGCCTTAAAATAACATAATAAAAAGAAACAAACCCCTCAGCTTGGTTAAAGAAACAAACGAGCTACAACCTTCAGCCCCAGCCCTTGAACCAAACACCCTGAAGTTACAGGAAGTCAGAAACAAATTCAAACTTTACAGCTATGTGCTATCACACACAACATTTTAAGCCTCTACAGATGGGCCCTTGAGAGATCAGCTATGCCTCCACCCTACCAAGGTGGACAGCTTTCCTAGTTTAACCAAATAGTCTGCATGTCAGGGTGACTATAGAAAGTCCAGTTATTTGTACCAGTTTCAGTGTAATTGGTAGCTGATTAAGTAACCACCAGTGCCCTCCCTCACAGCCACACCATTTCCATAGAGGAACTCTAACCTCAACCACACCTGCACTGGGCTTCGGCACAGTACTGAGTGGCAGCACCCCTCACACAGTAAGACTAAGAGCAAAGAACAGATAAATTCTGAGTAGGCATCTCAAGAGAATTATGACAGATGTGTTTTGAGCTCTTCAGTCAGCAAAGCTTGATTACTGAACCCCTCCGAGCACAAGATTTGCATCAACAATGCATCTCGTATAGCTCCTGCCACATGGCAAAAACCCTGAGAAAACCAAAATACCTAGCAGCAAGCAGGGCCAGCACATATCCCTTCAAACACATCAGAGCTAGTCCTGCCTGTTCAGGCTCTTCCCTCAGCCCACCAAAACCAGGAAAACCCCAACATAAAAGAGCTCAGCCTAAATCCATGAGATAACATTTTACCTCAGTCTTTTGCCATCCTAGCAATTTCCACTAGCTTTACACTGCCTTCTGCAGCACACATCACCTTTAGAGGTGCACTGGCTCCTTTCACCCTTTATAGAAATCAGGTGTTGGCAAACAATCTCCTGCACTTGCTGCAGCTGTGCTGCTGGGCACAAATCCTTGTTCTCCAAGGGACTCTGCCTCATACCAAAGCTCAGTGATCCCCCATCTGCTGGTCCTCAGAGAAGTAGGCTATCTTATCTGGAGGAGTAGTCAGGAATGTAATGCGTTTTGCTATTTATCTCCACCTCGAGAGCTGTGTGTGAGTAATGACAATTGGGCAAGATGTACAAGGACATGGTACATAAACAAAACGCTTCCATTGGATCTCTGAAAGCAGAAAATTAATAATTCCGAGGTTGTTGCAAAGATGAAAAGAGGGTGGAGAAAAAGCCCTGAATGTTATGGAGTGATCAACTAATTCCTCCTCGCCACAATCATCTGAATAGATACCTTTTCCCCAAACTGTTTCCCTGACAATTTTACATTAATGATAAGTCTCCTAAAAGTCAGACTCCCTCTGACCTGTTATCCTCATCGCAGTGTTAAGAAAGCTATCTTGGTGCACTTCAAAGACTTGGCTGCCCTCACAAGCCCTTTTCCAAAGAAGAATGTGGAAGTCCCACTGAAAGCTCCTCAAAGCAAGGAAGGCAGGCTGAACCATTTCTGGTTTGTATCTGGTAGATTGGCTCACTTCTCCCAACTCTCAGCTCCAGCTGAAGCTGTTAAACTCTAGGAGGTATAGCTTTCTGTTTGATCACTAGCTTGGCTCCAGAGAAAGGTTGCTACAATGGAGAGACATAATACTCTTGTATTCTCCATGTCTCACTGGTAAGCCCTCCTACCCACTATGCCAGGGGCAGGAAGATGGCACAGACCCTGGAGCATTGGCTTTATCCACCAGGAGGGAGATAGTTGAACACTGACCAGGATCTCACCCTTTCACACTCTCAGAGCCATGCTCAGGTGCCAGGCACTATGGAGAGTTATTCAAGAGATTTACTCACATTAGCTTACTCTGAATGTATGCACAGGTTCCATAGATAATGTAATTCTAGTTCCTTACCACTTACAATATCACTGCCATTTTCCAGTTTTCAGTATAATTTTCTGATTGGTAAAGTAAATCACTTATTTTCTTTAGTCTTTGACTGTTATGACCTGGAGACAATTTTCCAAATCCCAAGTGAGCATAATCGCTGTAATAATGCCTGGATTGCCAATACACAAATAACACTTTTTTGTCTGAAATATTATCCAGAGGCATCACATGGAAGACATATTTCTCTTCCTTTTAGTTTACTATATGTATTTAGCAGCACATTAAATATAGCCAGGTTTGCCATTCCATCTGCAGTTTGTGACCTCTCACACATAGCAATATGGGGGAGAGAGAAGAAAAGCAGTACTCCTACTTACTCAACTGTCTGAGTTTTAATCTGCCACTAAAAAAAAGAGGTGATGAAGGAACTGAGCTGCCCTAACTGCTTGTGCTCTGTGTGTCTCTTAGAATGGAAATGGAGATGAGTGCTATTTTTCAACAGAAAGAAATGGAGAAGGCTCATCGGAAAGGGCTACTGGGCCTAGAAGCACCTTTCCTTTACCATGGGATGCCAGCTAGTCCCATTGCTTTCCGTGGTAGGCACAGACTACCTGAAGGCAATCTTCCCAGTGACTTATATGTTCATCGTACCACCCTCGATGAAATTCATGGCAACACTATGCTGATGGCAACCAGCCCATACCCTCCAGTCAGCACTTTGCAAAGGGAGCGGGGACGTCGACCAGGGAGAAGAGCTGGAAATCACAAAACTGCAGACTGTAGTGCCAATGGCACAAAGAACCAGGCTGACGACAAAACTACTGACCCTGCTTCAGCTGCAGCAGATGATGAGAAAGAAGACAAGAAAGAAGCAGAGGTAGAGATACCAAACAAACATGAACAAAGCAAAAACCAGACTGAGCCATCTGCAGTTGCCAAAAACTGTAAAGAGTTTGAACAAGGCTTGAGAAAAAACTGTGTTACTCATGAAATTTCTGCTGAAACCAACAGCTGCAGCAACACAAATGAGAAGGAATCTAATAGCTCCTGTGCTGCTTTTGATGACAAGTACATGTACCCTTCTGCAATCCCATTCTCAGCGTTACCATATGGATTTCCAGTACCCAGCAACCCATTGCTACCTTCAGGTTTGTGAAGTCTCCAGATTACAGTTAGAGTGGCATGTTGATATTATTTACTTTTATTGATTTGCCCTCTTATTTCTTGCCGTTTTAAGCAAATTTTTGGTATGATAGAGTCATGGCAACTAAATGTAGAATTCATATGCTGCAAATAGTAATAACTTGGTAAATCCAAGCCAGCAAAGGTAAAGAGTGGTCTTCCCTACCTGCAAACTGTGCTGCTTGCTGGCATAACGGAGGTTTCAGCATCTTAGGTAGCAGTGCTTTACTTTGCAGGACAATGCAATTGCACAGCAAAAAGTCACAAGCAGCCTCCTAACTGTTTCAATGCTCTGTGCCATGCACTATACCACTGTAGGATGTCATGCTGTGTTTATATCAGTCCCTGGGGACAGCACACTTGTCACCCCTAACCTGTCAAGTTAGCAGCACTTTGAGGTTCTCCACAATTCTATTCATTCTTGTTACATTCTCTCCACTCCTTGCTGGTGGCAGGGGGGAAACGTAGCAGCACACAATATACTGATCATAATCCCTGTGTGTGTCAAACAGGACAAGGAATCCCCTTAAAAGCTGCACAAACTGATCCCTGAGACTTGGCCTCCCCAAGGACAGAGCATAAGACACAGGCTTCTCCAGCCACTGTGCAAGAATCATTGTTTCTAAAGCTTTGCAGCTCTTGTTAAATGCACCAGTGCCAGTGGATGAGCCCGGCAAAACTTCCCATTACCTGAAATGAGAACCATCTACCAAAGACATAATGCATCACTGAAAAATATATAATGCACGTTAAGTGTTCAGTTCCTGTCTGCAAAAGGAATTTCAATTAAAAGAAACAAAATTGCTGAATGAAATTGAGAGCTAGCCTCTCTATTCTGACCATAACTTTTCTATATGTCCTTCTAACTCACAGTAGGCTCTATGGGCTAGCAAAGGCTTGGTTCTGTTCTACTGAAATATTAGTCAAGTTAAAATAACAGTAAAGTCTAAAGAATCAAAAGCATTGGATGATGTACTCATTAGAGAAAATAATGCAGTATGATTCATATGTGTAGTGACTGGTACGTACAGTGCCAGCAGTAAACAAAACAAGCCACCAAAAGAAAACCCTCCAGAATCAGCTACTACTGACTATCTGGTGATTTTGGTGTCTAGGACTCCTGTATCTGTCTGGGCTACACACTGCTGTTAATATATCACGTTCTGGAGAAATGTAAAAATTCTCTTGTTAACAGTCATTTCCTATTGATTTGCCAGCAAAGTCCTACAAAAATAAGATTTGTGTTTCCTCCTCAAAGGAGCACATGGCCTGATCCTGAATGGAGAAGACATTTCTTCCATTGAAGACATTCGCAAGTGGACTGTTGATGATGTATACAACTTCATCGTGAGCCTCGCAGGCTGTTCAGATTATGCCCAGGTATAAACATTCATCACATTTTCAGGTCTTTAGGACCATCTAGATTTAAAGGTCATCAAACAAATGCAAGTACTAGAGGTTAACTGGTTGTCACAAAGTTACAAACTTAATAGTAGTTTTCATTGTCCTTCAATACATGAAGCCACTTGCTTCTTAAAGGGAAGGGCAGTCCATGCTCTGAGAGGTTACATGCACTTCTGCTGCAGTCTGGAGTCATTGGTCATGACACACACCAGGAGGACCACCAGCAAAACAATAGTATAAGAAAAACATCTTAATTTTTTCACTGCACATGCCCTGCACAATTTTTATGCAGATTAAAGCAATTTTGCATTCTTGGATATTGGCATAATCCACCTACTGCCCTGAGCTCTTATAGGCATCGTTCCATTTGAAAAATGAAATATCTTTAGAAATGCAAGTAAAGAGGCTGAAATCTTGTATATTCCTGGTAAAGCCTTAATAAGATCAACACTATTCTTTCATTGGTAGCAGGCTGCTCACTTCCTAAAAAAAACAACCCAACCCTAAGTAACATTGAAACATTACAAAGTTCCCACTTGCCAAGAAGAAGTATATAAGGTACAGGCAAATGTGCTGATATCCGCATACCTAAACAAGAGACCTCACGCTGCAGTTAAGAGATAAATATGAAGATAAAACACTAAAATTGTTATTTCCTCCTTTTATTGTCTATGCCTCAGGATTAAGCATAAAAAATAACCAGTGAAGTTTGTTTTAGCACACCATGATGTGTTTTATCATTTCATAAGATATTTAAAGACCATGCTATTGATGGAGAAACACTCCCACTGCTAACAGAGGAACATCTCCTGGATACAATGGGATTAAAACTCGGACCAGCATTAAAAATCCGCTCTCAGGTATGATCATTAAATGTATGCCAAAATGGCAAGTCACAGAGACGTGAAAGAGTCAGAAGCTAACAGGATGAAATTTTTCCAAACTAAAACACATTTTTTCTCACTGATAAGGTAACTACCATAGTATTAGGATAAAATAAATTACTCCAGCATAGTTTGCTTTTGCTTCTCTGCATGTTACAATAGCATGCAGGGAGACACTAAGGCAAGGTTAGGATTGACAGTTTGAGAGACACTTAAAGTGGAGTCAGGATACCACTAGAGACTAGGCTGTTTGACGAATTAATTCAGTTTCACCCCTCTTTTCCCTTCCCAGCTGCTAAGAACTGCTCTGATACATACTTGCTTTTGCTCCAACCTGGCTTTTAACATACCAACTAGAGGTTTCTACAGCCTTTCTGGGAATATAATCTTACCTGTTTCAGGGACAGGCTGTGCCTCTATGTTTAAATTTTTCTGCTCTTAATTTCATCCAGTAATATCAACTCTCTGTGTGTTTCTATTGTTGCCTGCTTCTTTTCCTTTTCTTTAACCCCTTGCTGTCTCTCATTCTTCTCTCATTAAACCCACCTTGCCCGCTCCTGGCTGGCAGTTTGCCTCCCCTCTGTCCCATGGGTGCTACAGCACCTAGCGAGCAAGAGGAGCCTGCTGTCAGGCCCAGCACACTGGGCTGTTTCCCAAGCTGAGTATTGCCAAGCTCCTTCCGCAAGAACCCGGGCCTAGAAAAATATGAGAGAGGGAAAATGGAAGAGATTTTTTCCACTTTTGCTAAGCACTGATAACCCTTTGAGACGGTTGGGATCTCCTGGATGTCCCTGGCATTGCTACACGACAGTCAGCCTTGATGTTTAATGGCTTTAACACTATCTCAAGAAGCAATTGCTGCAATTGTGCTTTTGTCTTTAAAGGTGTCTCGACGTCTGGGCAATGTGTTCTACATGATGAATCTTCCTCTGTCCGTGCCCCTGCCACCTGCTCCAGGCAAACCCTCAGATCAGCCCTCCGACATAGCCTCCCCTCTTCACTGCAACAGCAGCGGTGATATGCTGGATAGTCCCTGCTCTCAGGACCCAGAAACTTCAAAAGCAGTGGAACAGATCGTTTCAGAAAGCAGGGAAAATCCATGTGACACGGCTGGATCTCAGGCTGACTTCCAGATGATCACTTTTCAGAAAAGTTGAGCTGAGTCCAGGACATGAAATGTTTTTAATAATACAGGGTCCTCTAGTTACAAAGTGTTTGAGAAGATAGCTACAGCCTGAAACCTCTGTATGACTGGGGCTGAATGAAATAAGCTGCAAACACAGCATGAGGAAGTATGGTAACTGAAAAGCATTTAAAAAATGCAACTGCATGTTAGTGCAATTACTTTCAAGTGCAATTCCTTGAAAAGAATACCAGTACAGTTAACAGGTAAATTTAATTTTTCATTAAAGTCCAGAGTGATCACTGAAATCTGTCAGAGAGTCAGAGTGCGCTGTCTGTCTTACAGTGTGTTCCGGCTGAGAAACTACAAGGAAAAGTTACAGCTTCCACACATAGCTGACTTCTGCTTCTATTGGACAAAATTTATACAGAATTCATTGGGAGAGTATGGAATTACCTGCAGAATATAGAGAAATATACCCTAGACTCAGCAATTTGAGTTAATTCCATTGCTATTCTAGAATTAAGCCTTTCTAAGTGCCTGGGAAGGGTACACAGGGTATAGACGAGATACATGGGTTATACTTGGACATGAAAATACCGTGTGTAACAGCAATCATAATTATTCCAAGGCATTCTTATCAACAGGGTTTGAATTTGCTTTGCGTGACTGCACAGCTGAGCTGAGCCGAGGTTAGGAGGAAGCATCAGCAGACTCTGCCATGAAGACCAGTCACTGGGATAGTAAGGTTCCTGCAGGCTCAAAGCCACCCAGTTCCTGCCAGCCTCTGCTGCAGCACCCTTCCCCTTAGCTCTCCTGGGCAAGCCACGGAAAGTCCTTCACTCAGCAGCACGCTCAGTGTTCTTCATTTTGGAAGAGGGCATCAATTTTAGCCTGAAAGCTCCCTTTTCTCTGCAAAAATACAGTTTCCCCTCACTTCTGCTACTGATGATTCATTACCTCACAGCAAACAAGAACCGCAAAATAGAGTTTTTAGCTAGGGATAAATCCCCAGCATTTTATTATGGTTTCTGTGTGAATTACCTTGTTCCCTCTTTAGGGGTTTGGTCACACACTGGTCCTCCACTTAGGCTTTGGAAGTCAGTATACTACAGTGCCATCTTCCACTCTCCTCCTTGCAAGAACACTGCTTTACTCCAAAGGACACACAAATATTTTTGATAAAATTAATTTCTGTAAATTGAGGGTTGATAGATTGCAGATCTGCTGTATATTGCTACTTTAGATTCTCTCCCCTTAGTTTAGTTTGTGTGGCCTCAAGTACTTAAAAACCAAGAGGTACACTGCTGTTTAGATGGTGAGTGTCTAAACACATGTGGAGAGGGAGTATTCTCATATTTTAGACTGTGGGCACCTGTTCTTTTACTTTAGCCTGCGATAAATTATTTTATACCTTTGGTATATTTGTGCACTAGATAATATGTGCTTAGATGTTTGCAACAGCAACTTAAGATGTTCATCTTACTATTCTGCCCAAACTTTGCAGCCTTCAGAAGGAGGGTAAATATCTATAGTACTCCTTTTCTGAACTAGCAAAGTGTTTCTGTAAAAAGAGTAGAGCCTGATTCTGCTTTCACTGAAAACTGCCACTGACACCAGTTATGGCAGTTTTGGGCTCTGTGCGTATATCTCCAAATACCTGTAACTGGAGTGTACGATTTTAGGGTTAATCGATAAAATCCAGTAAAGCCCAATGCAAATGCTATGCAGAAAAATACTCCAAAGCTGCAGACAGACCCTGAAGTAATCCCCTCCTAAATGAAGTGCTGACCTTTACATCTGTGATCTGGTGAAAAAATGGGAGCCTTTCCCAAGAGTCTGGATTATGTTTTATGCATCATCTGTGGGTATTTTTCATATAAGGAACTATTTACTGAATACTCAATAGTGTTCAAAAAAACCAAAATTATAACCTGAAGCTGGAAAGTTTAAATATAGCTCTATAAGACTGTTTAAAAGATGTACAACAGCAATATTAATCTTGGACTGGCAATTAGTTTGCTGTTCAATTTGTCTCAATTAATTTCAAAAAGTATTAACCTCTCTTCTCTTCATTAGCTTTTCTACATTTTTCATGGCTTTAAAACTTAGTAAGGCAGCTTGGAGAGTTTTATGTTGAATTTGGTAATGTAAATACTTACTTTTTCAGATTGTGGATGAAACACAATTGTCAATACAAAAAATCATATTCTGTTTGAAATGCTTTTACCAGTTATTTTAACATGTAACATCTTGGATTAATTACACCAGAAAAAATGTTTTACTTTTAGAGTAGATTTAACTATTGTGATTTTTTTAATGTAGATTGTTCATATATCATGAGGGAAAAAGAAAATATTTTTATATAGTAAAAGTGCTTGTTAAAATAAAAAAAAATTGGGGACACCAATTCTGTTTAGCATTTGAATTTCTAACTTTTTTTCTGTACAATTGACGATCATGTGATCATGTTGACAATGTCATTTATCTAATTAAACACAGTCAGTGAATTGGTTTTCAAATGGCATCCTACCTCCTCACTGTATGAAATATTTGACTTAATCCACGAGATCTTCTCCACCCTAGAAGAGGAATCCGATACGCTTCCAGGTCAATGAGGCCAGGAGGTGTCGCTGCAAAGCTACGAGAAGTTACCTACTACCCCTCCAAAGTGAAATGCGGCACACTTGAAGTACAGGTGGCCTATTAAGAGCAAGGATATGAAGAAACTGAACCTGTTTTCCTAAAGTAACAGCAGAGGAGCTTGACTTGAAATCCCATATGCCAGGGAAGAAAGATTGAAATCTGGTTCTGAAGAGTGTGACTATTTTTGTAAATGGCTCAGACATGAACAATGCCAAAAGCAGAGAAAGCTGGGATGCAAACTTTGCAGTCTGGTACTACTTCTGCAATTAAAAAAACCATATGATCCTTTGCACATACTGGGCTTTTCTTCCCAAAATGACAAAAAGAATGACTTCATGGCTTCCTGTACTGGAGGGAAGATGTATCGGAGCAGCCAAAACGCAATAAGGCTTGGACTGCATACAGCCGTAGAGTGAAATAGGAAGGAAAGGGATTTACCTAAACAGACATAATCGATTCTATTTCTAATGAAGGAAATACCACTGGTGATGAATGTTTCCTCTCCTACAAATACTTCAGAGAGAATGAAAAAAAAAACCAAACGGTAAAAATTAAAAAAAAGACATAGAATCAGTAGACATACCCATATTTTCAGATTTTGATGTGTTTTCTGGAATTATGTTTATATGTAAACATGGAGGCCTTACTGATTCTCAGCAGCTCTGTGTTCTTTTTTTACTTTTAATGCTTATTCCAGCTGCAAACGGGTGTAGCTAGCAATCACAAGTACATAAGAAAGCTGGCAAAACTGTGCTACTTAATGACTTTCTGGTGCCTATGCCCCCACTGCATTCATTTTTTCTGCTATGCCACTAAAATCACAATGGGATGCAGATGATGTATTTTAATACGTATGGCATCATTAGAAATGTTTGACTTAACATCTATTGCTGTATTAGTCTGTAATAGTGATGCAGTTAATGAAGAAGGGCATGTTTTTTATGAGGTGTTGTAGAAGTATCTGATTTTGTCTGTATCTACACTAAATGTGTAGGCTTCTAGGGACAGGGACTTCCATCTCTTTTTTTTTATAGGGCCAAGGTTAAAGACACGATAAATAAAAAGTTATAGCAAACATATAACAAAATGCTTCTGTACAATAAATAACAGATTTAGGAAAGTCCTGAAAAGGAAGAAATGGCTTGTCCTTCCTACCACAACCTGTGTTTCTGACCTCATGATTGCTGCATATGATGATGATGTAGAATACATATTCATATGGATCTAAATAGATGATTCTCTGCTCAATTCCCCAGGCGAAAAATCTCTAAAAAATGCCATGAATATAGACCAGTTAGGCAGAATTCCCACCTGGTCCAAGTCAGGCAGTCGTTCTAATCAAGCACACGAAAACAAGAACAGGCAGCTAGGTCCACAAGGTGACAGTATTTCAAACTGACTCATATCCATGCCACCAGCTACTTTACAAAACTGAGTATTCTAAGACTTTATCCAATTGTGAATCCTCTACAAAATAGTTTTCAGAATGTTAATTTATCCTCTGAGTGTGAAACAGAAAAAAAAATCACCTCCAGTTTTTAAAATCACCTCTATTTTTTAAATTAAATAGACCCTTCTCATATTTCAGACAGTCCAAATACCCTAATATAATGATGATTGGTTGTGTAATGTTTTGAGTCACCTTCAACATCAGACATTTTACAGAAAAGCACCCAAAACTAGATATAGCTCTTGTTTTGGTACCTTGCTCTGATAATAGCATAATAAATGTCCTATCTAAGCCCTTTATTATTCACTGGAAAATAACAAGTCAGCTCTATGAGGCTGGGTGTTCATCAGGGTTCTGCTACCTGTGATGCTTGGTTTTGACTAAGCCCTTCGTGCTATAATAAATAGCTATAGCTATATTGCTATTGCAACTTCAGTATAATAAGAATACATATTATGTAAGGGAAAAACTCACTTCTCCTTGTTTGGTTGGGTTTTTTTTGGTGGGGGGGTTGCTTTCTGCCTTTGCATTTGCGTATCTCCTTTCTTTGGGAAGGCTTTACTTTACTATCACCTATATTGAGGCTACCAGAATTATTCTGTTGACTTGGCCTTTATGCAGTCCTTTCCTTTGTCCCATTGCCAAGTTTACCTAAGTCTGTATTCTTCCAGACAGACATTAGCTCTGCTACTATCCACGTGTTCTTCTTGAACCAACAATTTCTCTGTTGGTGAGGATGCAAAGTCACCTAGACTGTAGAAAAGAGGAACCTATCATCTGTGTTGTATAGAGAATGATACAGTATTTTTTCCTATAGAATGGCGAAGATATGAATAGATGTTTTGCTTTACCAAAATTTAAAAACACATGTATGTGGCATCTGCGTGTGTGGATTACTGAAATAAAAATCAATCAACCAAAACAGCAAACAGAAAAAGCACTGCTGACCAAGGGGAAAAAAAGAAAGCATCAAGCCAACCTGATTTTCATCTTTGCTGATTTCAGTTACAGGGTTCAAACAGCTGTGCTAGAGAGGATTGCTGTTCAGTCTGTGATTCACAGGCCTCCAGCAGTCTGGAAACAGTCTGCATTGAAAGATGGTCTGTAAAGCAATCACCAGCTTCTGGTTGAATCTGTTAATTGGAGAGATGTAAACTCAAAAATCACATTTTTATATAACAAATATTTTTAACTCAAACACTTGTAATGATAACAACAAATTTATGATTTTATAAAATAATTTGTTTTTCCTAATGCTATATCCTTAATCTTCTCCTCCCCTCCTGCCACTGCCAAAAAATAGAGATACAAGCAAGCCTTTTTTTTTTATTTTTTTTTTTTCCAAAACCTCAGCTGGTTCTTCAAAAAAATGGATTGATGTATTTTCCATTTAACATATTTATGTGTCCAGGTACATCCCCACTGACTCCAACACGGTCTGCTGGACCAGCAGAATTGACGATGGTCTTTAGGAAGAGCTATATGCCACTCCGCATCAGGAGTCATGTCTTTATTAGAGTTCATTGGTTATTGCTAAAATAAAAATATATTCTTGCAATGAGCAAAGCTGGTATTTGAAATAGATGAAATTAATTACAGAAGGACCAGAATCAGGGGAAATTAATTCTTAGTTCAACTATGGGTTTTTTAAGTTAAATGTATGAAATAATTCTGAGTCTATAGAAATGAAAAGGAACTTGCAAGAGTGGAAGTATTTAAGGAGCTTCTTAGTGAAAGATAATTCTGGAGATTTGTCTAATGAATCTTTGTTGTTCTGCTAAATTAAAAGCTAAGTGGCTAACTAAATATTTATAAGCTTCTGGGATGGAAGTGACTCAGGATATGTCTACACCGGAGTGTGCTTCTGAGTAATGACTCATGTATTTGTGGGTGGATTTTAGCTAAACCTGCCTTGAAAATATGTGTTGCTGTACAGTACAAGGCCCATATTCCTTTTATTTTGAACCCATATTCAGTGCTGAAGCTGACTGGATGAAATGGGAGGTCATTCCAGAGCCTGGATGCTACCATCTGAGGATGATTTAGGAAATGGCTCCTAACATATTGCTGGGGAATTTGCCTATCCTCCTTGGATCCCTCTACAGAAGCTTTTTCCTTCCTTCCTACCTTCCCTCCTGCCCACCTTCCTGCCCGTCAACATAATAGTTGAGGTAATTGTGATTTGTCTTCTCCCCTCTCTTCCCGCAAGGCCAGAAGGATTAACCATGGGTCCAGTGGATAAGGTTCTTACAAGTGAATGGTTTGTTCAGCAGAACAGATACTTGCTCAGACTTCTAGCGTCACTTCAATTTCGGTATTGCAGATGGCAGTGTGACTCTAGAGATAATTTGTGACATGGTTGCCAGTAATTCAATTGCCAACGTGTAGCCTTGCACTTCTGGAGCATATTAACTATGCCATAGTGGTAACACCTTATGGATCCAGGATGACTGACACTGAGCCCAAAACAATGAGATTACCAATAGCACAAGTGCCGATAAATTGCCAGGAATAAATTAATATAAGGGTATAAGAAAATATGTACCAGAAAGAACGGAACACCACCTAACTCGTGTCTGGCCTCGGAGGCCCAGAGAGGATACCTAAAGTGGAGTAGAAGAACAAAGCAAACATCTCATAATATTCCCTTTATCACCAGGGACCTATCACGCAGACAACCAGAGGCGATTTTTATATTTAATAGCTCATGATGCATTTTTGTTTCACGAATGTATCGAGCTGTTTTTTGAACTAAGTTTCCAGCATTCATACTGCCATATTAGATCACACTGTTGGGGTAAAGAGGAGGAGTAGGAGGAGGGAAAAGAGGGTAATGAAATGTCGTCCGTTTGGCTTCGGTTGAAAAAGGAAACCACTCCACTTGCATGCAATAACCTTCACAACAGTAATTTAAGTGGTCATGATTCTGAAACTCTACTCTAATCAAAATGGCAGTTGGCACTTAAGGGGCTGTGACTTTACTGCATGGTTCTGAAATGCTGCTTTTTGCAGCCTGCCCTGCAGTTGACATAGACACTAACCTTAAACACAAGCGGTTTGAACCTTTACTTCCACCCCCTTGAGATTCAACCACTTCCTTCCCTCCTGTTCTCCCGCCGTACTGATGACAAGCAAATAAGCGTGTCCCATGTAAGATTCAGTCTTGATAGGCTCTGTGCTCCATAATGGTAGGAAGTTTACCAGCCAGTGCCTCACACTGGAGGACACGTTCCCTGGCCCACTTTCCATCCGTCAGTCCTTTCCATAGATCTGCTTGAAGTGATCAATTTGCTCCCCGTGCTGCACATCAATTTGCTGTTGCATGCCCAGCTGTCCTGGGAAGAGCTCCTGCCAGTTAGTGTTTCTCAAACTTCAGATGAGTTAAAAGTTCTGTGGAAAAAAAAGAAAATAGAGATTAAACAGAAATCCAAGGTGCTTTTCTGGCAGCAAATAGCTTGATGTACTGCAAATAATATACCATGCCAAAAAAAAAAAATGCAAAATGAACAGCTAAACTTGAAAGGTGGGTTTATGAATCAGCAGTAGATTCCAAGATGCAGAAGGCATATGGGAAGTAAGGTCTTAAAAAAGTCTGAAAGTAGAGATATGGAGGGACGATGATCTGGAATCACGTGGCGATTGCGCTCTTCACAATGAGGGCAGCGAGCAGACAGGAGCGCAGTTCTAAACAGCCTCTCCCATCGAGCAGGGAGGATTTTCCCAGCTGAAGTTCAGCTTGTGCCTATGCAGGGATAGCAGAGGGGCTCTTAGCTACGCCGTGCTAAAACCCTTACTGCAGGCATTGTGTATTATTAGCAAGCTGTAAGTTACAGATGGCTAAAACTTCTGCTAGAAAGCCTCCATTTCAGATGTGCTTTTATGTTACTGTAAGTCAAGCACATGAAATAACTGTTAAAATGATTGACAACTTAAAAATATATTTTTTGAATAAATGCAGTTTGCCTACTTTTACCAAGGCTTTGTTTTGTTGTAACCATAAAAGCTTTAATTCCCTATACCTACAATTTTATCTTTTGAATTATACTTTTGTAGTGCATTCACTCTGCAGTCAGTCAGCTTAATTTGTAACTTGTATAGATTTTCTGCCCAGCAACAGCAAGAGGAAAACATACAAAAGAAAAAGATGTCGTATCAGAAAAAGCATAAAAATTGGCACGGTGACTCAGGGGCAAATATGCTGCTGGAAACAATTCTAGATTTTTAATTACCTAGTTTTCAATCTGAGAGGTTCCAAAATTGTAGGAACAGCAAGGGGCAACAAGATTTGAAAGGACTGGACAAGACGATACAGCACTGCACATACTTTTCCATCCCAAAGTGCCAGGGTGTGGTTTGGAAACATGGAGCCAGGATAAACCATTATACGCTTTGCTAACTTGAATGACCTCATAGCGAAAGCATGCGGGACAACCTCTGACAAAAGGGCATTTTACTCTATATAGGTTGCTTGCTGAATCTAATTCTGTAGGTATGTGAGAAGGTCTGAGCAATCAGTCTGTTTAAATAGGTAACAACTAACACAGGCCTGCTACATCGAGCATCTTTAAGGCCTAGGAGGAGTATCAAAACTAAACATATGGATTTTTACTGCCAAAAAGCTGGAGCACTTTTATTGCAGCGGGATGGGGTAGCTCTTCAGATACCAACTGACCCCTCTGAGCACCAACGGGCACCCTGGCTTTGTCCAGCCTGCGAATGAACGCGGCCAGGACGCGGCTGGATGGCTGCCTCCTGCCTTGGGTAGGCCATGACACGCAGCCCCGGCTGCCTGGGAGGGAACCGGGCGGCGAGAAGCCTCAGTACCGGTTTGGGAGTTGGACTTTAGACGCTGGGGCCCGAGCACGGCAGGGTGAGGCCCGGGCGCAGGGGCAGGAGAAGCTGCATCTCCCCCGCGGCGAGTTTCTCATTAACCAGACTGCCGTAGTGGGGCCTGACAGACCGATGGGGGCCCAGCCCGGCCCCTCGGCCCGCGGGCGGGCAGCGATGCCTTTGAACCGGGCCGGCCCACCAGATGCGCGGGGATGCTGCCAGCCGACTTTCCCTCAGAGCCCGCCACCGCCCGGTGAGGGGGCTGCGGCGAGACGAGCCCGTCAAGGCGAGCTGAGGGGCTGAGGCGGGGCGGACCCTCCGCCGCCGCCGGGCGCGGTGCGGGGCTGAGTGGGCGCGGCCTTCCCGCCCCTCCGCCGGCTCCCGCCGGCTCTCGCGAGGCCGCCGCCACCCCCCCCCCTCCCCCCCCGGCCCACGTCACCGGCGGAGCAGACGGGGACAACATGGCGGAGCGGCGGAGGCACAGGAAGCGGATCCAGGTAACCGAGCCTCTCTCTCCCTGCCCGGTCCGCGCCCCCTCCCCAGGCGGCAGCTTCCCCTCACCGTCCTCAAGGCGGCCCGGCCGCCCCTCAGAGGGGCTTCCTCCCCGGTTCTGCGGCCTCCCCGCCCCGACGCCGTGCCGTTGCGAGGAGGTGGCGGGCGGTGCCGGGCGCCCGGGCGGCCCGCGGGAGCCGGCGGTGAGGGAAGCGCCCTCGTCTCGGCCGGCGCTGGGGCAGCGGGAGCCCCGCAGGCGCCGGGAGCGCGGGGGGAGAGCCGCACCGGCGCTCGGTAAAAGCCCGGGCCGGCAGTGGGGGCACAGGTTTTCCTCAGGATTTTCTAGCAAATTCGTAAATCCTGGTAAATACCGAGAAAAGCTGGAGCCCGCTGCGCGGCGGCGGCGGCGAAGCGCAGGTAGGAGCGTTTCGGGGGTGCTGCAGACGCTGCCGCCCTGGCGGGGGGCTGAGGGGCGGCTGGCGGGGCACCCCGGCCCATCCGTTATCCGGGGGCCCGGCCGTTCTGTCCTCTGGGGGTCTGCGCCCTCGAAAGTACATCGCCTTTCTCCATGAGCAGAGAGTGAGATTTCGAGCTGCTACCTATTTTTAATCGTCATATTGTACTTGGGATCTCGCCCGTTACCAGTGTCGAACAATAGCTTAATGTTGTAAGAACAGCATTCAGAATACCCAGGCACGCAGCCACCTTAGCCTAGAGCTGACACCCAGCGTGTCCATTCCAGTGATTCGTAAGCAAAAGACGTGGGACAGATGGTATAAGCATCTTAAAAACAAATGTGCCTCGGCCAGGAAATGATGTGGTGAGGAAAAGAAATTTGTTTTTAGGAATGTAAACAAACAACCGTGTCTAAAAATAGAACTAATCAGCTTTGAGGTGATGTTAAAATGTAGTGATAGTTATATGGTATCACTTAAAGGCAACATGAAGGCTGCTTAGGTATTTTCACTTACCTGGAAGTCTGGACTTCTCAATATATAACTTTAACAGTGAGTTTTACAGAGTTTTTAATGCATGTTTTGGGTGTAGTTACAGCATCAGTTACTATAATGCCTGTTACTGTTATGTATTACTAACCCTAAGCCTAAATAATGTTTGGGTTTGGATTTACTGCTCTGCCGTTAAGTAGAGATAATACTCACGAGAGAAATCATAGAGCCATTCAGCAATGTATGCTTCATATGTCATCCTTCTGCTTGGTTGTCTTCTCTCCTTTCTCTTCCTTTCCCTTCCCAGCCCACTTTTCCTTCCCCCAAGAAGATGGAGATGTGTCTGTACTTGTAATGGTTCCCCTTTAATTCAAATTACTGGGGGGGGGGGGGGGGGGCAGAATGCAAAGAGTAATTAATCAGAATCTTGTTAAGCAAGGCTTATCAATCACAGGCATTCAATGAATTATCATAAAACATTACAGAATTATTCTCTTTTCATAATCATCATAGACCGTCCCTTACGAAGGATGACAGCAGCTCAATAAAACATCCATCAAAACCAAATTAAATGTAATTTAATGTTTTGTATAATACCCAAGGCTGTGGTCTTGCAAGCACTTAAGCACATGCTTAATTTCCAGCCTCTTAGCAGTAAAAGTATTTCCCAGATTTTTAGTAATTAAATCGATGTCTGGTGTTAACACTTAAGGTTTAAGATTGTGGCCTAAATTTGTGATATAATTATGCAGATAAATGTCTGTTGCATCTTAGTAGTTTCCCAGTGTATGTCAACAACAATGGGAAGACAAGACAGTGAACAAAGAATACTGTTGAATGCCCAGAGGGTGTTCTTAATTGGTCAGTGAATAAAACAACTTGTATTTTTCTTGGTAGTGGGTTTTGGGTTTTTTTTTAAGTTTTTTGAATTTTATTGACATATTTACAGTATGATTACCATGTTTCAGGATAATGCTGCAAGTTTCTTTTAAAATGAAGTGTGGGATGTTTATTTGTAGGTGTTTCAAGTGCTTCAGAAGTGTGTACTTATTTTAGGGTGATGTGTACCCCTTAATAAAGAGACTATTAATCATGTTGTATGCAAGTCTGACATTTGACTATCCCATTGTCATTAAGTAGAGCTGTATTTCTTGACAAGAGTAAGGTTCTAAGCAGGAGGTGGTCTATTTAGCTGTGGAAGAGGCTGATGTTATAGACTTCAGTTACAAATACTATATGTACAGAAACGGGGTTCTGAATAATTTTTATAGGATTTTATGTCTACCATCAAGTTTGGAATCATGGTAGTTAGGTCAGCTAGCTAAACATGAGATGAGATGTGAAAAAAGTCTCAGTAAAATAGTTCAAAGTTCTGTCAAGCCTACTTTCTGTGTTTTCCATTGGAAATGATAACAGGAAGGATGTGTTTTATAGAATGCATTTTCGTAAAAAGACACATTGCCCAATCTGTATTGCATAGCTTAGACCCTTCCTCTGGCAACAAGCTGAAAGTTATGGAAGTCGCAGAAATCGTAACTTCAAAAGTTTGAATAAAGGCATTGAATACAGTTTTCAAAGTGTCATTCCTGATGGTAATTTAACTGTAATTAACAGGGAGACTACTTCAGACATGCGGTAGTGAAGAGACTGGTCCGTAGGATGCAGATTGCTCGAGCCAGTGGGCTCAAATTTCTGAAATCAAGAATGCTTGCTGTATATAAAGGACTTATTAAAAGAAAAACAACATATGTTGTCTAATGGCTAGTTTAGTATATTTTCTTTAGACAGAAGATGGGGGATGTCTTTGAATGCCTGTTACTCCAGCAACCTGATCAAAGCTATTTCATCTCTTGGAAAAAAAACACGGTTCCATACATATCCTGAAATATTCACTTACATACAAAATCTTCTGAGTTGGTTCTTTGACAAGCATTCAGCTAGGTAACGTGGCAATTTGTTGGCAGGTCTGGAATTTGACTGTTAACTAGCCATTAAGTTTTAATCACATTGGCTGGATTCCATTGTGCACGGTTTTATTCTGCCCATGTGAAGTTTTGTTTATCTTTGCATTGCGACTAATAGCACTTGCATAGCACCTTAGTGCTGTGTCCTCGACTCTAGAAATATATGCATATAAATACTGCACTTTATGAAATAGAGAAAACAGTTCTTAGGCAGTTCTTAGGCAAATGTCTTGCTGCAAATTGGTGGCTGAGGTGGCATCAATGCCGTGTCCGTGCCATTAATGACACGTACCTTCCTTGTTGACTTTGAATCACTGGATTCAAGCTTTGAGATTCTCCTGATGAAGGACATCTAGTCAATATTAACTGTTGTAGCCTACAGTTCTGTTGTGTCTTGATTTGGGCTCTGCTGGAAGGAAAATGTTCAGCAGCTGCATTGCTGCTTCCTGTGCTACAGTATTTTTGTGAATGAATGTGGAAAGGATCTTCAGAAATGACAATGCAGTGGTTTTCCAGTAATGCAGATTTTAATCTAGCTTGTCTGTTTGCCTTTATTTTCTCATAAATTCTAGCAAAGCTGAGTGGGATGATAACAAAGAGTGGCTAAATAACTTCTTCAAAAGTGAGTGGTATCAGGTGATAGAGGAGAAAGAAACAAAGATTGGGGTGAATATGCAGGAAAATAGGAATTAAAAGTAGCAGCCCCACTTGTCAGTAAAACAAGAGTTGCTGTCTTTTGAAAATCTGAGTTACATTTTTGGAAGTGGGAAGGGAAAAAGTCGAAACAACTGGCCTAGGGTTAGAGGAGGACTGAAGCTGGCATATTTTGTCTTCAAAGTACTGTACATTGCTCCTTTGGCATGTGTTTTAGAACTCTGTATGTTTACAGCTTTTGCTCAAAAAAATTAGTGATGGCTGAAAAGAAAGAAGGAAGAAAACAAATACTTTATTTTTATAGGATGTGTATAGGACAAAAAAAAATTTGTTAATCTTTTTCTGTAAAAAGTTAATGTCTTGTGGCTAGCACACAGCCACGGTAATCCAGAAGAACTGGTTTCTCTGCATGGCTTTGCCACAGTTTCTTTTAAGAGACCTCGGGCAATCCATGTATTGGTCATCAGTGCAAGAGTTGGACAATTTTATGTTTATTAGTCACTGAAGAAAATATAGATGGAGTCCTAAGAGCAAGTCCTGAGACCCTAACGTGTTTGTTTCCCCCCTACCCACTCCCACCCAGTGATCTATCACATTATGCTAATTTGTGTACTTTTTCTCTGTCCTACCGCAGCTTGATTTATTTTAGGCAAAGTATAAATGTTTAGCAGGATGGATGAGGAGTACCCACTTTCCTGCCACAGAACATCTTCTAGTCTAAGGTCCTGGGAGTCAACAGGGAAAGGAAAAAGATAATCTTGCGATTCAGCGCAAGCTTTGATGCGCTCAGACCATCTTCAGAGAAGATAATGCTAATGCAGTTGTAGTGTCCTTATAATATGAGGAGAGGTATGAGGAGTGCAACACGGGTTGACGTAGTGTCATTTTTGACGTAGCCTCTCAGCTTGAAAAACAGGCTGCACATGACAAATGTGCTTAAATTTCTTCTTTTCCTTATCTGAAAACTGTATAAACTATTAGACTTCATAAGTCTTCTGTGAGGGATGGTGTTCTGAAAATCTAAGTTCTCAGATGTAGGAGCAAAGACATGAACTAGATATTCATTTTATTGAAGTCAAAGAATTTTGATGACCCCTTTAAAACAGAGGAATATAAATCCTTGTAATGCATTTGTCAGCACATGAAATAACTTGTCTTGTTAGTGATAGTCATCATTTACTCTGTTCTGATTTTCCAGAAACCTTGTTTACATTACAATGTTGTGGAAGGAAATCATCCTGTCTTGGGTCGTGCCTGTCTTCTCGCAACTGTGATGCAAAGAGGAAAAAAAATGACTGAAATTTCAAACCACAAATATGCTCTGGCCTTTTGACATCCATTGAGTGGTTCCAGGAGTAAGAGAACCTGAATTAAGTCATACTTAGGTGGGGATGAGAGGAAGAAGGAAGCCAGTGGGCGCACTAGTTTTAATAGCTCAGTTCAGATGTTTTTATTTTTAATGTATGCAGGCCTCTTTGCAGCTGCAGTCCCAGTTGGAGGTTGAATTAACTGGGAACTACATCAGTGTATTGAAGGAAGTTCAGAATGCGCTGTGCTATACTTTGATTTGGGAGATAGTGGTAAAAAAAAAATTTGATTAGCGTTTTCCTTTCACTTCAGCGGGCCTGGAAGGTCCCTGGGTTTGAAAATCTCAGCGTCGTTTTATGAATTCATATAGGGCAGAATTTTCATAGGAATGCTTGAGAATTATTCTTAAAAATTTTAAAATGTCAGTGCATTTTTAGTAAGTAGGTCTTCCTGTAGATGGAGTTCTTCTGTCTAGATAAATAAGAAATTGGGTTTGATTTTATTTTTAATGGTATTCTTCCAGAGTTTGTATATTATCAGGGATCATAGATCTCTAAATTTTACATGCTGTTGAGTGACAACATGCATTTTTTGATATATAAAAGTCTAAAACAAAATCTAGAGCGGAAGTATTTGGAAGCTTGACACTATCCTATTTTGTATTAATTGAAAACAATTTAATCATAGAATTTTAATTGAGAAGGCATTTTACAACATTCCAGATATATATTGCCTGAGATATTTCTTGAATCTTTGTCTTTCCTGTAAAAGCAAACTTTAAATATCAGGAAGTTTTCATATGCCTTTTAAGGCCATGTCATCTGTTTTAAAGCTTTATAATTTGTTGAGAACTACCCCTTGATTCATTTGTATAATCTTTTTCTAAATGTATAAGGAGGCTTAAAATGCCTGGGTTTTGGCTATTTTTACAACTCAACATAAAGATCAGTTGAACTGTATCTTTAAAATGTTATGCTTGGGATACTGAAATTTCCAGCGCTTTTGTTGATTTCACTTTATGATGAAATGTAATATTATTTTCTGTCAGTCATCTGTTTTAATATTTTAACAGAAGCCTGGCTCTGCAAATAAAGGGATGAAAATAGCATGAAAAATGAGAATTAAATTGCAGGGGAAACTTTCTCAGAATGAGCTTAGTTAAACTATGGCAGTCTGTCTGAGGGAAGCTTTTTTTGTTCGGGATGTTATGAAACTATCCCACAGAAAAGAACAAAGCAATAGATAGTAAGGAGCGATCAAAAAAAAAAAATCTCCTGGTGCCAGCCACTGCCTGTATAGCACATCACATGACCTATCAGGATCATAAATATTTTAGGAATTAAAAAAAAAAAAATCCTGGCAGAGGAGTTAATATTGATGCGAATATCTGTAGCTTCTCTGACTCTTTTACAGTCTGTGCTGTGAAGAAGAACATTTGCCCTGTGAGTTGTTCTAAGTTTAATTTGCTGGTAGGAAATATTAGAAAAGCATTATTTTGAAATTCAATTGCTGCATGTAGTCATCACTTTCCATGGTACCTTAGTGCATGTGCCATACGACAATGATGGTACACATTTACTCATTTTCTTCAAATGCATTTTAACTCATTTTGTTGCTATTAAACCAAATCTGGTTTGGTACCAAACTTGGTAGCATCATCAGTGATTTACAATTACTGGTAGAACTATACCATATAAGGGGACATCAAATCACAGTATATAAATTATGTGCATTCATGCACTGTCAGATAGTGAAGAGTTTTCCATGAGTTACGGATTTTTAAAATTGGAAAAAAAAGGAAGTATTGAACGTGGAGAAAGAGTTCATTTAATCTATATGAGGACTGTTACGATCATCTGACTTCATTTAGGCACATGTTTTTAAAACTGTCTAACTGTGAGTATGAGAACATATTTCTGCATACATAGAAAGAATTTAGGCTTTAAAAATTCCAATAATCTCAGAACTAACAAACTATGGAGTGCTTTTGGTCATTTGGATATCTTTACGTCTATATTATTCTCTCTGAAATTGTCCTCAGATAGGAAAAGCAACAGTCCCATCTAGAAGGATAATTCATTAACCAGTTGATTTTGAAAGTTAGCTGTGCAAACTGTTGAAAATTAACAACTCTCACCATCTGAAGTTTTTATTCTGGTGTAACAACATCTATTTGACCTTGCATTTCCACTTAACATGCTTCTTGTGATGTTATGATTATACATCTTAAAAGCGGTAGTGGAGGTTGTATATGTTTATTGACCTCTAAAAACATTATGTCTTTAAATAGAATCTTTGAATTCTGTATATTCCTGTAAATCACCAAGCTGTTTTGTGGCTTCTGTAATCTATTTCTTTGGCCAGCATGAGAATAGGTACAGAAGAGGTACTGGCAGTCTGAAAAGATGTCCTAGTGTTTCTCTGTTATTGATCTGTGAGTAGCGGGGGGATTTGGAGAATTAAGCATTAGTGATTAAAAGCACTCTTACAGAAAGGAATTTTTGAGGAAGTTTGCCTGAGTCAGTGTAATATGCCAAATGTTTGTTTCAGATATGTTTTTGTGAAGCAAGAACATTAGAAAGGTCTTCCTTTCTTGCTTACAAATACTAGGTCTTAATTTTACATAATTGAAAATGCCCGTCTCCATCCTTCTGTCTTACAAATCTTTGAATTCTGCTACCTCTCTGCAAGTTGGTAAATGTATAGAATTTATGAATGCATGCAGACTAAGGGCTCCCTTTTCCTAAAACGGCTGTTTTGACATTCGTATGCTTCATCCTGCTGTGCTTCATACTGATGTTCCTAGTCTCTAGGTTGGAAGACTCTCCTCAGTGGTACTCTGAAGTTTAAGTCATTTTGTAGTCATGCAGCGGTACTGAAATTTTCTAGCCAAATCTTTCAACTTCTTTTCAACATGGTTTTCTCCTCTGTCACATGAAATTCAAGCTGCTTCGTATTCTGTTAACATGCCTGCATTGCTGTCATTTCACACATGCTCATTCCTTACTCTCTTGTTTTTCTTTGCTCTCAGCTTCACAACTGTTTTCGTCCAAGCTTCTATGCCTTAAGCAGCTTTCCATGCGCCCAGTTCCTCTTAGTTCCTCCTTTAGTTTGCTCTTTTTACAGAGCTGTTAAAGGAGTTCATAAAGGAATGCTTTTTTGCTTTATGTAGATAGAAGGTTCTTGGGAAAAATGGCTTAACCTATTTTCACATCTTTGTTTTTTTTACATTGTTTTTGTTATTTATATATTGCCATAAAATAATGAGAACTTTGCAATATCTGATTTTTGAGCCCAAATGAGTGTCTTTCCCATGTGTTTAAAACTGTATTAATTTTGCACTTTTACTATTGTAGGAGGTCGGTGAGCCATTCAAAGAGGAGAAGGCTGTGGCTAAATACTTACGTTTCAACTGTCCAACAAAATCCACCAACATGATGGGCCACCGAGTTGATTATTTTATTGGTAGGGTTACTTTTAACCAGAGAATGAAACTTTCTTCTTCTAACTTTGTACTGGGGGAGGGGGCGGGGGGGCTGTTTTGTTTTTATTATTAGTGCTTTATCTAATAAGTTTGGTTTTGAAAACTTATCTAGGCATTAGATAGCCATGAAGTTAATCTTATCAGCCTGAAGAAAACACAATAAACTTTTTGCTCTGTGATTTAAAGGTGTGTAGTTGTCAAGAGTGCTGTATTTCAGAATAGTGGCTAGTCTTACTTTAAAGGTTGAGAGGATGTGGAGCATCACCAGAACTGACTGGTTGGTGTGGTTCAAGGAATGCAGACTAAATGTTAAAATAAATGTCATTAATTTTAATGCATTTTTAATTCCATTTTTCCCTCTAGCCTCAAAAGCTGTGGATTGCCTCCTGGATTCTAAATGGGCAAAGGCAAAGAAAGGAGAAGAGGCTTTATTTACAACCCGAGAGTCTGTAGTTGATTACTGCAACAGGTATGACCTAGCCTAATTCATCGATTTTATTAATGAGTATAGTTGTCAAAATGTCTTAGTTATTTAGGAACCAATTTCACTTAGGCTTCATGCATTCTAAAACATTGATGGTTGTATCTAAAAATAATGACTGTATTTTTATTACTGTGTTTGAGGGTGGAAACAATGTTGTTTTATCATCTTTTTCTCAAAACTTGGGGCAGCAAGATGAACAAAACGATTTTCCTAAATTCTATAGTTATTTTAAGTTAGTAGGGTCAGAGCTCTCAAATCTCTCCTTCCCGTGGACCTGGTCTGCCGTCATGGTTTGAGGCTCAATTTATGCCCCTCAAATGGTACGTCCCTGCTGCTTAGTGTACTTTAAGTGCTTTGTTTAGGTGAACGGCATATTCTGACTACATCTCATTTGGGGCAGACTCATGTCGTTAAGACAACTGTCTACACTTGCAGAGCTCTGCGAAAGGTACTTAGAAATTAAGAATATGGCTAATATTCAGTCTTTTTTTCCTGGCCTCTTTTAGATAGCCATCCAGCGAGGTGAGATTCTTCCCCCCAGTTCCAGGGCTGAGACAGGGTTGATTCTGTGTTTGAACTTTAATCCTTTTGCTGATTTCTTCAAGAAAGTTTAGAAAAAAAGCATTATTTTAATGCAAGCAGAAAAATAAGTTTTCCCTTCCAGAGCCTTTGGACTGAGGTAGGAGTCTGTGTGCTTGTTCTTCAGTTACCAAAGCATTGGATGAGACAACAGTTGGTAAAGTCCTTCAGCTCCAGCAGTGTAAAGAATGCCTGTGTAGTGTGCAGAGAAAATCAGTTCAACCCTCTGTTCCCTGGCGCTGATTTTTATCACCAGTATCGTTTCGTGCCCTGATGATCCATGGCACCGTACCATGTCTGCAGTTTGGTTTCTCTTGCTCGCTTCTATATTGCTAATAATGCTAAGGCCACCGTTGGTCACTGAACCTGTTTTCAGAGTTTTAAACATTAGCACTGTCTACTTCCTCTGCCTTTTGGAAGGGATGGGGGAGTATCTTAATACAAAAATAATCCTTTCAGTGTAAGACGCTGCTTAGGCTCTTATTCATATTGGTGTGGCTATTGCTTGTTTTACCTGCCCTATCAAACAAAACAAATATTGGATCCTGCTCCTTCATCCTGTGTCAATTGCATCGATCAGTTGCATATTTAAAACAAGTTACTGACTGAATTCATAACGCTGCTCCAGTACATAAGGTCTCCTGGTGCACTTATATATTGATCTAAGTTCAGTAAGTTTTCTTTTGAGCGTATTTGTCACAAATAAGCTACATCAATAATGCTTTGTTCAGCAGATCTATAGAGTGTTAACAAGTCGGGAATCAGCAATCTGGACTTCATTAGCTATGTCAAGGTCTGTCCCACTGTTGGCTGCTGGCTGTTGGCTGCACTGATTCCGTGGCTCCATGCTCTGAGGAGTAGGTCTTGCACAGTCCTGTCTTTTCATGTTCCGTCAGAGACAGAGGTAGCTCCTGCAAGCGAAAGAGCTGTCCTGCAGGCCAGACCTGTCCTGTGGGCTGCTCAATACCTGAGCCCCCTAAACTTCCAGCTGTGAAGAAAAGTAGTTTCTCCCAAACAAGTGATTTTCTGTTGCTAGAAGGAAAATCCATGTCAACAATAGTCTGAAGGAAGGGTTTTTGTATACCTGAAACAACTTCGCTTGATAGTCAGCATGCACATAAGTTTAATTGGTAGAATGACTTCTCTCTCTTCAGCGAGTTTTCCTAATTCAACAAGCAGTCCAGCATAAGGATTTGGTCTGCAGCAGGAGATGAAAGAAACCAAGGACAATCAAATCGATTTGGAGCATAGGACCAGGATTTTCAGTGTGAATGAGTGCTTGGATTTCACACCCCACTTCTTCCGCTCAGTCTGAAGAGGAGTATTCTGTACTGCTCTTCCTATTGTGAATTTGGCTATGATCCTTTCAAGGACATTACTTGTTGGTGACAACCTTAAGACTACCAAATACTACTTCCTCGTGCCCTGCTGGCCATAGATATACTTGCTATAAGGTATGTTTGTAGCTGGCATGAATGGAATGCTTGCATATGTACTATAATTCCAACAGGGTGATTTTATTCATCGCGCACCTCTTACCAAGGAACTTGATAAGCCATTTGTCCACTTTCTTATTTTTACTATGAAATACATTGACATGAACTTGAAAATAAATATTGGTTGGAGTTGCATTAATGGGAAAGATGATTAAATTGACCTGGTGGCTTCCTCTGTCGTACGTCTTGTGTATTCATTTGTATCTATGCAAAATGCTGCCACAGAAAAGTATGGTTTTTACCCAGTTTTGAGCAGATGAACAAAAAAGCAAAACAAGAGGTGAGACAGAGGATAATTAGGTCTGGTGTATTTATTTGCAAATAGATGATGGTGACCTCTGTCTTTCAGTCATGCTATTCATGATTATATTAGATAGATAATCTAGAATCGTTTCTAATAGCATAATTGAGTGTAAACGCTATTATCACAGCCACAATTAAAGGTATCATTTAACTTTTTTCATTTTAAGACTCCTGAAAAAACAGTTCTTTCATCGAGCATTAAAAGTGATGAAAATGAAACCTGACAAGGAAACAAAGAAAGAAAAGGAAAGAGGAAAGGCTGAGAGTGGGAAAGAAGAGGAGAAAAAGAGCAAGAAGGAAAGTGGCAAAGATGAAAAAACTAAGAAGGAGAAAGAAAAGGAAAAGAAAAAGGATGGTGAAAAAGAGGAGTGTAAGAAGGTAAATACTACCTGTAAGAGAAGAGACAAACCTGTAACAGAGAATACATTAACTGATTGTTAAGATTACATTGGCTTAAAAATATGGTTGGTTGTTCTAAAATGTGATGTACCTTTTTTGCCTGTTTCCATCTCTAAAATATGCTGCCTTTTTTTTTTTTTAACTTTGGAGTTGTTCTGATTGTGATCTAGATCAATAAAGAGGCCTTTGTGTACCTCATCATCATCTAACATGGGCTGAGTTAATCAAAAACTGCTTCCCTTCAGCTGCAGTGGGCAGCAATGCTTTGTACAAGTGTACGTACGTTAGCATAGAGTGACAGATGCGCATGGGACCTGACATCTCAAAACAGTGCAGCTGCACATGTAAAACAAACAATTTTGCGATGTTTGGTAATAAGAATGTTTGGAATGTAACATTAGCAACATGGTGCTTGTAAATAGCTCTGTAATAGTGCGCCATTTTTCTGTGTGACAGCTCCATTACTAATCTGCATAATGCCTAGTTTTCACAGACTTCTGATTTACTTTCTTTAAAGTTCAAACTATTATTACTGTACAAGTTTTCATGCGCTTTCTCATTTTAATTCCTGGCTTCTTTTATTAGCAGAACAGAATTCCTAAATTAAAATATTAAGAATCTGCAGGAGAAACTTAATGAAGGGATGTGTCTTTTCTTCTATATACAGTAGTATGAATCCAGTGAGAGTTAGTAGGATGGTGTTCAAAAGTTGTTCCCATTCAGACACTCCTACGTGAAATTTACACATTTCGTGAGAGGTATAGTCTGCGTGCAAAGGTCTAGATCTCAGGAGAAGGCTACATGGCTAATAAAAGCGTCATAAACAAAACAATCTTGCTGGCAGTCTAAACATAGAAGCCAGTATAAGATTGCCTAACTCTTGAGGTACTACTTATGTAATAATGAAAGTTGTGAACTCCTCCAGCTCCCTGTCGTCTGGAGAGTTACGTTATTAAATGTAACGTTCATTTTTAAACTGATCATTATTTATTGAAATGATATTTTAGTGGATCATATAAGCCAGTGGGTAGTAACTTGAACAACAACACAGGACAAAAATTAGAAAGTTAATTTCAAACAAAGAAATAAGCAAAGAGAAGGAGACAGGGAAGAGGAAGCATAAGATCCAAAAAGAGATTGAGGAAGATAAACAGGCAGCAACTGATTCTGAAAGGACGCCCATGTGGTAAATACGGCACTAAGGCACCAAATAATTGTAATAAAGGTAGTGATTATGACGTGTTGTACCCTGTTCTTGAACTTTGTGCAGACGCTGTTAACATCAGCGGAGCTTTGCTATGCGTTTGAAGACATGATGTAATCCTGAAGTCATAGATTAGTCCTTACACACTAACTAAAAATAAAGTTTCTCTTTCCTTACAATTTTCCTTTATTTTTGAGGTACCCAATTGATAATAAATGAGAACAGGAAGAAATAAAGCATCTTTACTTAAAAAAAAAAAAAAAAAAAAAGGTGTGAACATGATCTTAAGTTTGTGAAAAGTTATCAGACTCAATATATTAAAATACTAGACATTAAAACCCTCTTTTTTAAAAAATTTTTAATATATATAATTTGTTTGTCCTCAGGATGAGACCCCAGGAACACCCAAGAAAAAGGAAACTAAGAGGAAATTTAAACTTGAGCCACACGAAGACCAAGTTTTCTTGGATGGAAATGAGGTAAGATTTATGGGTACTTTCTAACTTTCAGTGTCAATGTACTATTGTCAGATAATAGGTTAATTTACTGAGTTTCTGCAAACTCTTTCTTGACACGTTGAAAGAAAAATTAATGGCAATGTGATGGCTGATCTTGAAGCATTAGATTTTTAGATATTTGCAAGGAGGTGAGATGGAGATAAGTGTAGGGCAGCAACTTAAAAAATCTAAGAGAAAACTTAATTACCAGTAATTTGCGTGTTAGCGGCCGTGAGATGAAATGTGTGTCCTTGGTGTGTCATCGGGTGTTGGAGCAGGCTGCCCAGAGCAGCCTCCATGCTCAGAGGCTTTCAAGACCAGACTGGGTGAAGCCCCGAGGAACCTGGGCTGGCCTAGCAGCTGGCCCGGCTTTGAACAGGAGGGTGGACTAGAGACCTCCTGAGGTCCCTTCCAGGCCACATTATCCTGTGGCCACTGTCATGCTGAAATATTTCTAAACACAAGACAAGCCTTGTAGAACATGATGTCCATTTCAGGAGGGGAAATAAAAAATACCTGCCATGCAGAGGCTGCCTGACTTTGTGATCTGAGCAGAGAGGTGACACTGGGGCATTCCTGAATTCTCATCCTGGCTTTACCACTGAAATTGTGGTCTTAAATACTTCTCTGTACTCTGCTTTCCTGGAAGACAAAGAATTTAATTCTTTAACAACTCTGCAATGTAGAGAGTTGTATTTGTGCTTTTAAGATTTGGGATCAGTGGTAAGCCTCTGCTTCAGCAAAATTATACTGCACTCTGTATTGATGGTGTGTGTCACTGTACTGGAATCTCCCCTAAGATTCTTGTATACCTTTGGTTATAAAATACACATGGCAGTGAACACTGCAAATAAATCACTTGTGTGGAAAATGTACTTCCTTCATGTATCTTTATTTTACTCTTCTCAGCCAGTTCTTTTACACCTGCCTTGCTCTATTTCATCCCACCTCATACAGAATCGCACCTACCTCTGACTCTCCCTATTGTCTTTTACATGGAGTAACCAGAACAGCATGCAGTGTTCAAAATGAGGCTGCAGTACTGTATTTGCAGTATAACAGCACTTATTTTTTATCTTAACAGCATTTACTTTTTTGTTTATTAATGAGCTGACCTTTTTTTTAAGAACTGCAACTCCTAACATCTTTCTTTAGTAGCTAATTTATAGCCAATCCTTATGTATTTACATTAGAGCTGTTTTTTCTTTTTCTTTGTTATTTTGCACTTACAAACACTGAATATTACACATTGTCTTACTGCCCAGTCACCAGTCGTGATCTTCAGTTTGTTTGGGCTCACAGAACAGTTGACTGGCAGCAGAGCTACGCCTGCATATAGTCAACTTCCACACCCAATATTAAATACCTGTTGCATCACACTGAAAAACTGTATTACTGCCTCTAAGGTGTCCTCCTCCTAGTTCGTATTGGGTCATCTGCTATGAGGGTTGCTGGTTTCTAGTAATCAGCAGCAGCTTTTCACAGTTAACAGTAGTTAAGGCTCAAACTGTTTAGTTTGGTAAGGAAAAAAGTATTCTAATTTTACTAGTTCAGAAAATTCTGCACTTTACCAAGAAGCTTTTTTCATAATGCTGAGCAAATCTGACTCAAATGGATCCGCAGTTCTCATGCAAACATTCGGTAGAGTGTTGCAACTGTAGACTTTTAGATAACAGTGCGCTCTGGAACAGAGGGTACAGTTATACTCAGCTGAGGCCGTCAAATGGGACATAAGCTGAACTGAGCGTTTCAGCTGGTTGCTTCGTTCCACGTGTTCAGTCTGGGTTTTTTTCTCTTTCTTTCTCAGTGGACCTGAGAAATTTTTTCTTTACAAAAGTTTTTTGGCTTCATGCTGAACAGCGTTAATGAATAAAGAAAAATAAAACCAAACCTTGATTCAGTGGTGTTTCTGAATCTTTCATTTCCCCGTCAGTTTTACTGTCTGATTGTTTTCCCCAGGATTTTACATCACCTGTAAGTTACTCTGGGTACAACTTCTTTCATGAAGTAATTCTTTGAGAGATCCAGTCCAATTTCCACTGTTTTTCTTGCACAGTATGGAAACCCCTTCCCTTCCTTCTCCTCGCAGCTGGAAGCCTCCAGCACAGCCAGTGCCCTGCCCGGCTCTGCGTTGTGTCCTGCCCGAGCAGCACGGTGTCCTTAGGCCTCCTGCCGTCAGGCTCGGGTTATAACCAGCACATCGCTGAGGCAGTCGGTGTGGGCACGCAGGCGTGCAGCCCCTCGGCTGTCTGTCTCCTCTGGCACCTCTTCCACCCGTTTCAAGTCCTGTTCGAAGTACAGCCCTGCCTACGGTACACGACCCCTTGCCCTGCCTCTCTGCCCTGGTTCGGAACTGACCACAGCCGTTGGTTCAGCACCAAGTATTACAGCACGGCAGTAAGCCTTTGGATGAGGGAATAAATGGAATCATTTATCAGAGCGCTTGTTTTCCGAGTGTAAACCAGATTATTTCTGTTGTAGGTGTATGTGTGGATCTATGACCCTGTTCACTTTAAAACTTTTGCCATGGGACTTGTACTTGGTAAGTAAGAGTAGATACTAGTGAGCACATCATAAATGTAGGCGGAGTATCAACAGGCCTATCTGTCCCAGGGGAGGTTTGTCTTTTTTCTGGACAAAGCTTTTGCTCTCCAGTTTCAGCATGATTTGATACCAATCATGTTTTGTGAATTTTGATCTCAGGATGGAGGGGCTACACGTTTAAAACAAACACGACCAAACCTGAAACATGCTTTAGCCAATGTCTGAACTCGCACAAGTTTGCAAGCTGTTTATTTCCATTGCTTTAAGCTAAAGAGTAAGTTGTCCAATAGGCAAATGTGGTGGGTTATACAAAAATGTAAAAGATGTTGAAGGAATTATTTTAAACTATGAATGATACCTTTCTGACCCTAGAACTTGTATTTGTGTAGAATAAGCCCAATCAGTTAATCTTTTTTAATCTAAATTATTATTGGCGTTAACTGACATCAGTGAGCTAACAGATCGTTGCACTGCTGGTCTAACACCCTTGACCTGTACCTTCCAGCTTCCTCGCCCTGAGAGATCACCTTTCCTGAGAATCGTGTCATCCCTTGGGGCCGAATTCAGGCCTTTGACCAGTCCTTGGGGCCACCATGATCTGCGCCCAGCTCCCTGCGCCTCTTTCCTGCTGGACTGGTCACAGGCAGCGCCCTGCTCACCTCGTTGCTCTGCCCTCTCCTCAGAGGGGCTCCCTTGCGCTCCTGACTGAGCACAGCGACTTAGAGTTGCTGAATGCGGTGTCTGTCTGCCCAGTATGAAAACAGGAGCAGTGGGACTGGACGAGGTTTCAGTCAAGGCCTAAAATACGATCAGTAACTCATACTATGCTAAGCCACTACCTTGAATAAATGGTAAGCCTAGAACCTTTATACACGTACCAGGAAAAACTAACCGTGCTTCTCATGCTTTTCTTCTTATCTTTCTATTCAGTGATCGCTGTTATAGCTGCAACTCTGTTTCCGCTCTGGCCAGCAGAAATGCGTGTTGGTGTTTATTACCTCAGTGTAGGCGCAGGCTGTTTTGTCGCCAGTATTCTTCTTCTTGCCGTTGGTAAGTGTCGGTCATCTTCACTTTATCAGCAGGTGAAGTCTGAAAGGGTGGAGACACAGCCTACTACTTAAACGCGGTCTGAGATGTGTGACTGTCTCACTCCCCTGCTCGTCGTCGTTAGCAATAGCCGGACTGATTCCGTGTATGTATTTCCCTCCTGGCCACTGGGTGTCAGAGTTGGGCCACAGAAAGAAAGAGGGCGCACGCTTCTGTCACCTGTTTGCATTTCCTGCATAGTGGAGATTGGTTTACAGCCTCAGTTTAAAAAAATAAATGAAAAAAAAAGGTAAAACAAACCCAAGAACTGTATATAAGAACAGATTCAGTAGTGAGAACGGTGTCAAGAGGATTGTGAAGCTTTCTTTGGCTTGTATTTCTTTAGCAAAGGGGATAAAGAGCTAAATCGTAGATAAGATGTAATGTTAGCGGGGTGGGGGAGACGTGGTGAAAACAAACTATTCCACAGTGCTATTGCAGAATGAGAGATTTTCCCTCAAGGTCGCCCCGGCCCTGGCTTTGGGTGGGTGTTAGTAGTGGATGTCTCTTACACCATGGTTGTACAGTGTGGACGTTTACAATAAAAACCCAAAATTTCCCTTTTTTTATATAGCTCGCTGCATCCTTTTCCTTATCATCTGGCTCATCACCGGAGGAAGGCATCACTTCTGGTTCCTGCCAAATCTGACAGCCGATGTGGGATTCATTGACTCCTTCAGGCCCCTGTACACACACGAATACAAAGGACCAAAAGCAGACTTAAAGAAAGAGGAGAAATCAGAATCCAAAAAGCAGCAAAAGTACGACAGCGAGGAGAAATCAGATAGTGAGAAGAAGGAAGATGACGATGGGAAAACAGAAGCAACGAGGAACTCGGGAACAGACGGCTCGGGAGGAGAGCGACATTCAGACACTGACAGTGACAGGCGTGAAGACGACCGGTCCCAGCACAGTAGTGGAAATGGAAACGACTTTGAAATGATCACAAAAGAGGAACTGGAACAGCAAACAGATGAAGGGGATTGCGAAGAGGAAGAGGAGGAAGATACCGAAAGTAGGCCTTCACATGAAAAATCATAACTCACTGTGGTTTTGGGACTAAGTATGTGCAAATGGTTGGATTTTCTTTGTTGGCTGATCACCAAAACATAGACCATACAGTAGCATCTTTGTTTGCTGAAATATACACGTTACCAAACAGTTTTATATCTAGTTCCTTCATTTTTTTAACCATTAACTTGATTACTTGGTACTATGTTAATCATTAATATCCATTTACAGAAGTTTTATCAATCTGACAAGTTTTCTATTGATTGATAGATTGCCCAGATCGTCCTCAAACATACTGAAAAACATAGTTTTCTGGTACTTGCATAACCGGTCAATTAGTTTAGCTTCTCAAACTTGCTTTTGTAAAAAGGTAAAAGTTGAATGACCAAATCTCAGATTATTCCTAGTTACACTCATTTGATAGCTAGTTAGGTAAAGCCCTTCTTAGCCCACAGCTTTCTTGATATTTTTCTTGATTTTATTTTCAAAAGATTGTGAAAACTTTCCTAAGAAAACTAGTTTTAGCAGAAGTATTTTGCTGAAAATATAAAAAGCTGGTAGTGCTGAATTTGGCGGCAGCGTTCTCTGTTTCTCCAGACTGTGTGCCAGCAACCGAGGAAATCCAAACTGGTTTTGTACATCTGGTTCAGAGAAAAGTGTCATCTCCAGCAGGTGAAGGAAGCAGCACGGTTTGGAAATAATGGCTGTTTTCTTTCTCCTGCTCCATCGTAATTAAAAAAAAAATGTATTCTGTACATAATTTACAAATAAAGCAAACCATTTACTTTAACTGCTACTTATTATTTAGAGATTTGATCCAGCATTCAGTTTGTATTATTGAAGCCATTTTGTGGTGTATCTATCGGAGAAATGCAAGTCAAGAGGACCTCACAGAGTATGTGTGTATGGTCGGTAGCTGTTCCACAGGAGCTTTAGTTTTGTGCCAACATTCCATGTATTTGAGTAAATTGATCTTTATTAAATGAAAGCAAACAACATAGCTGTATGTATGCCTTAATGTTAAAACTTTCTATATTCTGGAACTGGAATACTTTTTAAACTGAAGAGGCAGGAGAGTATGCATCTGTTCAGAAATATAGGTAACTCAAAGCTAATACGAAGTGACCATTAATAATTTGTTTATAAATATCTTGGCGTAGTCTGTGCAGTTTCTCTTACGCATCCCTTTCTACTGGACGCTTGGAGGATGTGCTGTGTGTTCTGGTTAACTCGGCGCTGAAGAAGTTAGGACTTGGCATCATTCCTCTAGATCCCTTTAACAGTAACTGTAGATTTGACCGTCTCCCGAACCCACTCAGAGAAGACAAGGGTAAGCGTGATGTTTTAATAACTAACTTGGAGAACTTTTTTTCCTATCCTAAATTGCTTCCCCTTCCTTCCAGCACTGGCATATTGGATGAAGATTGTGCAAATATATACATCATAATGGGTGCATTGATAAACAACTCATGGATATGGTGTATTTGTTTCTTAAATCTCCTGAATATTTACTCCATAAGGAAACAGATAAATTGGATCACATTTTTATTAATATAGCAAAAAAATGAAAGGACCCATTACCTAAACGGATTGACTCCTGGACACTTGTGTGTTATCACTGATTAAAATAACTAACCAAGTCCTGTCGCTGTCTTCAGTACCTTACTCGGATGTGCGTTGTGCGATGATGAAGCATCTTGACTAACAGCTGCCTTTTCGCTCATTTCAGCAGCTGGTTTAAGACTCTGCTCATAGGGAGGGTAGTTTCCTTTGTGCTTGCCTTTCGCATCTTCATGTCTAGTGTTGAGGACAGAGCTGCCTTTCTTCCTGTGCGAGAATCTTCAGCTCCTTGGCTCCGTAATTCATCGTACATCTGACCTGAAGAGCTGCAGCTTCTTGGTAACTCTTGCTTTTTACCACCCATTGCACAGTTATAAAAATCTTTTTTGTACTGGAGACATCCTTGCAGTTCATCAGGTTAGATTCCTGCTGAGTCCAACGGGAGCCAAAAGAAGCGTGGCTGACCTTTTGCATACGTATCTTCCAGAAGCCATTTACCAATTAGCACTTAGGAGAGCACCACTATACATTGAACGCGGCAGAACGCGTGCACTGGCGACGTGTCTAGCAGTGGTTTACAGCAGGCAGCTGAGCTGCTGCCAGTGTTTGAAGAAATTAATGCAGAGGATTTCAACTGTTTCAAGTACGTTTCCTCCTAAAAGTGAAATAACATCTTAAGGGCCTTGCTGAGAAAATAAATGGTCAAATAATAAATACTTTAGCAATGTTGTCATCTGCTTCCTGTAAAGTGGATGTGTATGATATGCCAGCGCTACCCGCCTGGGGACAAGTGTAGATCTCAAAATTAACTACTAAAAATTTGTACTGTCACCTTAATAGAGTTCCAAGCTCACGCAGCTGTAGACATTGAATTAGCCTAAAACTCCTTCACTTGAACAACTCTGAATCTTCTGAAGTAGTAGTGTGAAGAAAGGGATCTTCTTGGAGCTGTTCAGTGGTTAAGGAAAGGAGGTCATGACCCATTCCTGTAATCTAGCATTTTCTACAAATACTCCCCAAGTACTTCAGAATTATTTTGGAATGAGATGATGAGAGAAGTGATTACAATATGCCAGCAACAGTAAAATTGTGAGTGGACTTACGGTATCCTGGCAAATGCTTCCAGTCCAAAGAGAGAATGTCACAAAGGTACTCGGCCACGTTTCGTTATTTTATCAGGCCACTTTTATATCGGGTATTTCAAAGTTGTTCTTACTGATTTTGACTTCTGACTTCCAGAGTCTAGGCTGACCTTATGGGAACAAGTATATACATAATATATTTAGCGGAAAGTTATTTAAATAACTAGTCTATTAAAATGTCCTTCCTGCAATAAAATTTTATCGTGGTCTTATGATATTCCTCCCAGTGTTTTATATACCCAATATAATTTTCTGATTATTTTTCTTTGCAAGAAAATATGATTATTCCTAACTGTTTTTGGAATTAAATAATTACTGGTAAAATACAAATGAGTATTTAATGCGGATCAGTATTTAGCAGAGATGTTACACCCAAGTATGCTCTGCTCTGGTATGGATACAACCTCAGCTCACTTGTAGTGTTCCGGTGTTCTTAAACAAAGGCAGATCCTTCTATAGCAATTAAGAAATAATTTAAAATTATTCTTTGACAAACTCGTATATTTCTTCATCTGTAGAAATGTTACAGTGCTGGTGGGGATGCTTGTATCTGTGAGGATAAGCAATTTTCTAATAGCAAAGCACCTTTGTAGCAGCTGCTCGGGGGGCATTTCACCTGCTATATATCATATAGCAGATTTTTCTGATTTTTTTTAATATATATATTTTATGGGAGAGAGATACAGAGAGATAGATATATATATTGCTCATTTAGGCCTGTTTCTGTTTGAAACCAATACCAGATGGAGTTCACAGAGCATAACACAGCATGAAGGGCAGAAAAAGAAAAATGGAGAACGTCTCAGTTCCTCAGTCAACTCTTAAATTCCACTTCAACCAGGACTTGCCTTCCTTTTGTTAGATCAGGAGAAAGGCTGACAGAAGCATCTGCCTTACGTAAACATTAAATGTAGATGATGTAAACATTAAATGTAGAAATGTGGAAAATATACCTGCCTGGCTTAGCTCCTTGTTTTCCTTCCTGCAGCCACCTGCACTTCTCTCAGCACCCAACGCTGTGGCACTGAGCTGTAAGAGCCTTGCTATCTGCAGCTCCTCTGAGAATACAATTCTTTTCTAATAGGGTCACAATGACAGCAAAGAAATGTTCAAACCTCACAGTTGGCATCAAAAGCACTGGGCAACAGAGAAACATCCTCTTCCAGCTGCAGGTGTTTTACTGGCAGTGGTGGGAAGTCCCCATCAGAATCCCTCTCGGATCTGTTGGCAGATTCAGTTCAAGCGAGCTCAGTTTTCAGAGTAAACCCTTTTCATCCTCCTTGCTCTTGGGCCCTGCCCTTTTCCTCCCTCAGGCAGTTGCTGAGCTGCTTACCCCTTGCTATCCCCATGCCACAATTTACACACTCCAGCCACAAACCTAAGCAATTTACAAAACAAAATACACCGAAATACCACCTGGAAAAGAGCGCTGTGGAAGAGTTAAGTATCGGTACCCGCTGTTTTCTTCCCTGGAGGTGCCACAGTGAGGACAGAAGACCGGCTTCCCCATCACTGGGTGTTCCACAGCCTAAAGGAGCTCTTGGTCCCTGTGGACCTGACTGTGGAGGACACAGCCCAGCTGTTCATAGCAGGGACATGTCCTTCCCCTCTTCCTCATCCCCAAAATTTGCCTTACTCTGATCTAGGTGCCCTATGTTGCTATGCTCTGCCACTAGCTTGGGGTAAAAGACAGGATTTTCAAGTAATGCTATGTCCTGCCTTTCACGGAACATGCATGGGCTCCGCAACACCGCGGGCACACCCAGAACATGCCCTTTTCTGGGCCAGCCCTGCTGAAGGAGCTCACGGCTTCAGCTCCAGGCACTAGGAAATTTTTGATACTGGCACCAGGGAGGCATTGAGTCTGTAAGCCAGAGAGGTGCAGAATCCTAATACATGGATCCGATAGCAACAACTGGTGATTTTAAAACGGTGCTGGCCCCTAAGCACCCCATGAAAGCTGTTCTGGCCTTAACTTACTTATTAAGGGAGAGCTGAGTCCTTTTAACATCCCAATTCACTTCCCTCTTTCACTCCTCCTCCTCAGGTTAGTGCTTAAAGAGAGAAGGAGAGACGGGCCATCTCAAGGTGGCTGAAAACACCAGTGGGACGGGCTCAGAAAGACTGGTGGTGAAATAAAGGAAGGCGGAGCAGGTACAGGAGCCTAAGAGCTAGTGGTATCCCTGGCTTGACTTCATTCATGGCAGGCCAAACCGGGGATGCCAACGCCATCCACCAACAACTGCTTGAGGCACACTGCAGCATATAATTTCAGATCAACTTTTCAGATAGGAAGGTTCTATACATACAGATTCTATATATAGCATTTCTTTATTTCTTCTAGAAAGCTTGTATTTGCCTTACTTCCTTACATTTGAGTCTAAATTCTTCATGGAGTTGCAGAGTAGATCCACAAATTTGTAACGTCACAAAAACGGGACAGGAGACAGACCCTGGCGGTAATTTTTCTGCTGGCACTGGGTGGTCAGAAAGGAGCGCTCCAGCAGGAGATGCTTAGGGACTGCGCGTCCTCATGCTGCACGTTCTGCCTATAGGCGTAGCTATTCATTTCCTAGCTGCTGTGGGAAGGAGGGTTGTATCACCTACTGCTTGGCTGACATTTCATCCAACTACTTCTCATACGTTCTTAAAACCAAACCTAGAAATGTTTGAATCATGCAAGTTTGAACAAAATTCTTTTTTATGCTATTTTCACCAGAAAGTCTTTATCAAACATTTTCCAATATCTAAAGCGGTTATGACGCAACTTCTTAGCAGTTTTAATGTAAGATCTACTGTTCAGCATTTAGCATGGAGATTATTGCTAGGGTTACCTTTTCTTTTAAATTAGGCAACTCCTGCTGGGAACTACAGTCTATGCTGTGAAAGAGTTTCCACCTACTTGCCAGCACAGCTATGTGATAGATGTATTGACTTTTAAACACAGAAGAGACAGAGAGATCAATTCTGTTAGGGACCTTTAGAGAAAGAGGAGTGATATTTAACTATCTTGAACAAGGTTGACCCTCAGCTCACCCCAGAGGATTGCTCAGGCCACCTAGGTATTTTGTCTAACAAGAAGGGTTAACTGATTTGATTCTTAATCTCTCTGATCAATCCCTCTCTATAAAATCAGAATAATACACTAGATCTTTACCTGCTTTACCACTGTGCTGTAAAGGTATATAAGCTGATGTTTGCAAGCACTTAGATGTGAGTCCCGGGACACTGACTTCTAACAAACTTTTACAAGTCATAGGTACTCAACTGAGCATGATTTATTACTGATTCTGATCAAATACTTCAAAGGGAATTAGAGGAGAGTGGTATGAAATGGTCCAAGGCTCTGCCGTACACCAACACGGCACTCTAGCTTTCTCACTTAGAGCATAAGAAGGACAAAACAATCCTATCAGTGTAAATGAACTGAGACTGAAGCAGCTGCTGAATGTTTTCAATAGACTTCCTGGTAATGGCTGGTACAATTTCATTAGGGCTTCTCATTTTATTTAATAAAACATTGGATGATTGTCTTTGTAATACAGCAACAGGTGCAGGAAAACAAAAGGCACATTTCCTGATTGTGTCCACAAAGAGTCCATTACTTACTGGCTGACACAGTAGGCATTCGTTTTGCCGTGTGTATTTTTTTTAATGTGAAAATAATGATCACTCAGAAAAATAATTGTTTTATGATAAAAGACTTGTGAGAGAGTAGTTTAGAGTTAGTAATAGCACTATGCAAATGGTTTCAGTGCAAGTTAAAGTAGAGAGCTAACAGCACTCGGTAAACACTGATCATGCTTTAGATAGAGATCAAAGTACTTTCTACAGGTGGTAACCACCATTAATCCCCATCATGTAAAACAGAAACCAAACACAAAAAAGGCTATGCTTATGATCCCTGAAAGTACTCTGTAGCCTGGATCCAGTACAGGATGTAGGTACTCACGAGACATTCTTGCAGTTTACCTTTACTAGTCGATAAATGAAACACAGAGAATAGTCCTAAGTGACTCTCACTAGCCTTGACAGTGAATTCTTTTTTTCTCTTTCTGGCATATGAGTCTTCAACGAGGAATTAAGAAAGGCTGTTTGTTGGGAATCAGAAGATGTAGTTTTGAATTGTTCAGATTGAGGGTGGGATTGAAATTACATTTCCCCCCTTTTTAGCTTCCTTTTAAATGAAAGTGCCACCATAGAATTTGTTTAAAATCGAAGTCTACCAGGAGGTAGTAATATACTAAAAGATTACAGAAGATTACTAGCTCTGTTTTGGTTTTTATGAGCAACGTAACGAGAGTAGGATCACACCTTGCACTCCACGTTGGCTTCAGTCTTAACATTTTTAGTTTCTTGTCGCAATGACCAGCAAGCCATGAATTGGGTTTTATAAATTACTGGTTCACGTACCGTAGTTTTCAGAGCCTTGCACTTCCCATCTTTCTTCTAGTTCCCTGAAAAATTATTTGTGTCAAAGATAAGCAAAAAAGAAAAGGCTGCAGTGTCATCATGAGCACTGGGAAAGGTTACACCTTGTACAGTGAAAGCATGCTGTGGTTACACAAATCAAGGAAACACTGCTTCTGAAAAATGCATCAAGGCTGGCATCAACTATCTACCGCATTTACTAGATTTTCTCTGAATAAGAAGCGTTCGAATTCTATAACAAGATGCGTTCAAATTAAAATTACTATGGAAATATTTACAGTTTCTTCTCAACAAGAACTTCCTAAGAACAAACCTGTTACTTTCAAGATGAGCACCTCGAACGATTCAAATCAAGATCCAAATGCACATCGTCTGTGCTTTTAAAAGATTCCTGAAAAGTAAATTAAAACATCTTGTAAATGAGACACTGGTCAAGTATTTTCTTCTTTAAAAAATAAAGTTAGTTAAATATTTTAGTTGTTAAATATGTTATTAAAAAATTAAAATCTTCATAAACACCATACTGTCTTTCTGAGACATGCAGCCTTTCAGGAACAGCAACTCCACAACCGCTTGCTCATCAGCCATTGCAAAACTCCAGTTGCTAATCCTGTGCTGACAAGGCATAAAATCTAATAGAGCATTAAACATGCTCAGCTAGGCAACACCCAGTTAAAGGCACATCCAGGAAAAAGAAAAGGATACAGGAAAGGCTGTATCAGATTGGCACTCATCTCCACACGCAAATACATTCCAGCAACGACATTCTGCTCTCACCGCGGTCTGCTCATGGCTGTTATGCCCGTTTATCTCCAAATCGAGTCACAGCCCAACCCCTTGCTGCTCAGGACATTGCTTTTCAGAATAATTTTTCTAGGAGTTCACTTTGCAGTGTATAGCTTTCCCCACACGTGACATCAAAATGCAAAAATATGCATTTGATCTCCCTGTCTTGCTTCCACATGGCTTGAGGTGTCCAAGATGTCAACCTAAGGTTTCTTGAAATACACAAAGGAGAGGTTTCAATTTATTCCTTCTGCTCAATTGAATAAAAGGGCAGATGGCAACTAGCTTCTGAAGCACAACATGTCCCTAACAGGAACAACTGGGGAAAAGTAAAGATTCCATATGCAGAAGCAGCATACGGAAACTCTGCTACTCCCCACTGGTCTTTCTAAGAGACTTCAGAAGCCGCAGTGAAGGGTGGGGCTGCAGTGCTGAGCTCCACCACAGAAAGGAGGAGAGGGTAGAGACCGATCCCTGCCCTGTGAGGACACTAGCTTTGTTCACTCACTCTTGTTTCTTTCAGAAACTGATCAAGTTAGATTTGAAATTAGAGGGGTTTTTTTCTCGTTCCTTTCTCCTTTGTCCTAAAATCCTACCCTTGCAGTTAAGTTCAACAACAGAACCCAAAATATGAGCAACCAGCAGCAGGAAACAGTCTTGAAGAAGGAAGGAAGCATCTATGCAAACATCTTGCGACTACAGTGAACATAGAACCACAACACAATCATCTGAAGAATACACAAAGAGCTTTTACGAGAGATTTGCTCTACCCTGCTCCTGGAGAAGGCAGTCTTCTGTCTTATTTTCACACATGGCTGCCTGCATGCAAATACAAATTAATTTCTCAAACCTTTCTATAGCTGCACATTAATATAAATGCATCCTCTTCGATCAAGCAGGATGGGCTCAGACCATTATTTACAGAGTACAGAATTTGTCAGGTACCTGCAAGTTTTCCAGCAAAGCTCCAAACTGAGCCGATGCTGAAGAAGAGCCTGCCCTTATTCATAGTGCGTGCAAGCATCTCCTAATACAGCGAGAAGGACCTGCCGATGCTAAGCAATGCATTTGATTTCGAGGGCATCCCAACTTACATTATCATTTCTCTGAAAAACAGGAAGATGAGATGTAGTATTCAGGAGCAGAAAACAATCACTTGAGAGTAATCAGTGCGTAATAAGCAAACACGCACCACAGAGGGCCCTGGTGGAGGGAAAGGGAAGCCAAGAAGCAGTCCCAACATTAACTCAGGATGTAACTTGGGCAGCACCGTGCTCCTGCGGGCCACGCTGAGGAGCCCGCTCGGAAGGCTCACTGAGCACGGAGCTGACATACTGTGCTGCGTACCTGGGAGGTCACACACTCATTAGGATTTTTATCAGCAGGAAAAAAATCTTTAAACTGTGCCCTTCCTCTCCTGGTTGCTCATTTCCACCATCCAGGTTATATCCTGACGTAGGCCAGTACGGTAGTTTCTGCAGTCATAAAGCAAGCCACGATCAGAAACAAACAAAAACGTCAGACAGATAACAGCCAAACAATTCACAAGCTACCACTGGGAAAATCACTTTCGCTGCTTTACTTTGGATTAGAACTAAGAAGAAGAAAACTAGCTACTGCTGAGGGCATTACCATTCAGCTACTTGTGAGTGGGACCACGCTGTGGACTGGGTGCTCAGAATGTACAATACCCATCTCAGGTGCCAACATTTTCTTATCATATTGCAATTTGTGCAACAGTCCTAGTAAGTACTGTTTGGATAAGTAAATCTTGCCAACGTGAATGCTGCTTGAGATTACTTTAAGCTCTCACTTTTTTCAGACTGTAATACCAATCATCTTGTTTTTCCACAAAAAAAACCTTTTTTTTTTCCTGAAATTATTTAACCCTTGAGATGAACCAGGGAAGAAGAAAAAGGAAAAAAAAAGAGCCTTACTTACATCTGAATTTAATTCCAGAGAGTTAGTTGCTTTCAGAAGAGGTCCTACCAGCCGCCTGATACTTTTGTACACACAGATCACATACAGATAGGTCAAACATGGATTTGCAATCTACCCTGCAAGAAAAACAATAAAAAATGTTTTCCTCCCAACGCACACTAGACATGCTAAAAATGTAGCTGCTCTGTGATCAGTGACAGAAGTTTAGACCCAACAACAGACAGGTTAAATTAAGTAACATATAACAAGTCCAAAAAACTCCCAAAGGTTTAGCTCTCCTCATTCGGGCCCAGAAATCAGGTGTTCTGCCTAAATTTCTCAGGTGGTCCAATCTGCAGGAAGCATCTAGATGATGTCATTTATTCCTGCCAGTACCTAGTTTTTGAGAAACGCAGGATGTTAGACATTGCCTTTTCCCAGATCATCCAGCACAGTGACTCACACTAGCAACTGCTGTTCAGTAAACCAGTTTGGACCAGCATCCCGGCACGGGCAACCTTGCTGCCCGCGGAGGCAGAGGAGTGGCAGTACTGGGCTCTGGACTGTTCGGCACAGGGCAGATGCTGCAGCATCGAACTCACAGGCTTCCAAGCCTCTCATTAGATTTAGCCCTGAATTACCAAAAACATAAAGGGAAAAAATGAAGATGTCATAGGGCTACAGCTATATTGCGTACATGCAGCAATCAGGAAACCACTGCCAATTAACTTGAGAAGCACAGATCAGGTCCCTCAGCAAGTCAGCAGTGGGATGTGCTCCTATCCAACACGTGTTGGTAGATAGGAATTAAAACAACAAATGGAAAACTAAATTAGTACTTTGATCTGGAAGAGACAAAAAGCTGTGACTGTGAATTTTTAAATTCTATTAAGTAGATTGCTACAAGATGGCCAAGCTAAAAAGCCAATCCATTTAGGCAGCTTTATATATACTTTCAGGATTATCTACTTTAATTCATCATTACCTTAAAACAAATAATGGGTATTCCCTAACCTCTCTCCTAAACTTTTCTTAATTGTTAAGAAGCTCTGAGGAAGACAGAATTGAGAGAGCCATTTGTAAAAAACCTTTTGGCCAAGATAACATTCACAATAAAATATTCCTTAATATTTACTGTATAGCCCTTTAACTATATCATTACCAGAATACAGTTGCCAGTTAAATATTAAGTTCCCTGGTGGAAAAGAATAAATATACAGTGTTGAGGGGTTTGTACAATTTTGTGTGGCATTTCAAAACCAGAAGCATTCTATAAAACCATTACATGATGTTAAAAATTTGAACTGTGTTGCAAATACACCATTGGCTGACTTCTGCAATATTCAGATTTACATGATTGCTTAATCAATGATAAAAGCAGAGATATGCTGCAAAAAGGTGGTTTGTACCTTATTTAGAGGCATACTGCGTTCAGTACGGGAAGGGTAACCTACATGTGGAAGCCCACAAATCCAGGGCATTTCACGTGCGATCATGCCCCAAGGTAAGCCACGCGCTTCCCCACGGAGGGCTCCGTCGATAGGGACAGGAGATCCGCGCCGCGAGTTCTTCCAGCTGCAAGACTAAAAAAGAAACAGAAATTAGTTCTTCCAAAGTCTGCTGGTCCTTTCAGGGACATCTCTGGGAGGGATCAGCATCCCCGCTCGTCGTGACTAGCTCGGCATGGGTGAAACCGGTGCCCGTTTACCAACAGGGCTGAGCCCTAAAGCCTGTTTACTGTGGGTGGGTAAACACACGCAGTGTGAACACAGGGCTTCGTCAATTAAATATCTTGTGGTCGCTGCCACGCCACGCACCACTGCCATCAAGCACCGAGGGCCATGGCCCCCCCGCCCTGAGGGCCTGGGGTCTCGCCAACACCCGCTGAAGCGCCCCCAGCACCCGCCATCGCCCCGCTGCCTTTTTTCCACACACGCCACACATTTATCATAAAGAATGTTTATCCACCACGTATATAATGATTTCAGCGGCCCCACGGGGGCCGCTCTGCTCTGCCCTCGCCGCTCAGGTAACGACAGGCGTTCACCTCCCGCGCCCGGAGCCGTTTCACTTCCCTCAGTCGCAGCGGGCGTATGCGGAGGGAGGGATTAAACACAAGGTATTTAACCCTTCTCCTCACGGCGCTTACGTTTCCCTCAACATGAGCCCCTCACCGCCGTGCCCCGCTCCGCGGCCCGCCCGCCGTGAGGAAGGGCCCGTCCCGGCCGGGGCTGCGCGCTGAGGCGCCCCGGGGTCGGCGGGAAAGTGGCGGGCGCCGAGCGGCCGGGCCGGCTCGGCTGGGCTGGGCTCGGCGCGGGGCGGGCAGGGCAGGCCCGGCCCCACCCGACCCGTGCGGCGAGCCGAGCCCTTCCCTTCCCCACCCCGCCCGGGTCCCCATGCGATGGGGAGGGGCGGAGATGGCAGCCGCCTGAGGTGGCCGCGGCGGCGCGGCGCGGGAGGCCGGGGAAGGTCCCCGCAGCACACGCCGAGGAGGAGCGCGGAGGGGCGGCGGCCGCAGCAGCAGGTGGGTTCCTGGGCGAGGAAGGGCCGGCCCGGGCGGGAACCCACCGCGGGAGCCGCTCCCAGCCCGGGCGTCCCCTTTGAGCGCCCCCCCGGCCTCCGCCTCCCTCAGGCCGGCGGGGGGCCGGGGCCCTGCAGGGAGAGACAGAAACCCGCGGAGGTGGGGAGGGCCGAGGGCTGCCCGTGGAGCCCCGCGGGGACGAGGGACGCGGAGGGCAGCGGACACACGTCCTCCCTGTGCCCGCGGGGTGAGCGCTGTTCAGCAGCGCTGTGAACAACGCCTCTGCTCTCTGCCCGGGTCTTCGCACAGCAGATGGAAGGCCTGACCTGCGTACAGGTGATTTTGCCTTATAATAATACACGTGGATTGGAGTGATCGCTTACACAGTATGACCCTGTTTTGCGTGCAGGTTTCCTCCTTTCTGCATACATAAGCATCCAGTATATGAAGAGAAGATACACATGGAAGGCTATTTTAAGTTGTACTGTAAAATGTATTCGGTTTTAGAGGATAAAATGTACTTGTACAGATGAACGGTGAAGCAGCCAGGTAGGCTTGTAGCCGAGTTCAGTGGTAGCTAGTGGGTACATCTCCAGTTGTACTGCCAAGTACTTCTGGTTGTTCCTCTCATTCTGCTCAGGAGACACCAACACACATGTTCACTAACTCTGGCGAGCTAGTAATAAAATGTAGGTGTCTATTTAAATACAAGTGAAAGAGGCAATTCCTTTTTACAGCTGCCTTGGCTTCTCAGTTTCTCTCTGCTGTCGCTGAGAATGCTGACACCATCCTGCTGCTTTAGGAACGAGAGAAGAAAGCATGTACAGCTTTCTCTAATATGTCTTGCTGACATACACAAAGCCATCCTGTGTTCATTTTCCTTAGGAATTAACACGCGGAAAAGAGTTATCGTAAAGAAACTTATGGACGTCCAAGGGGAAAAACAGCTGTTCTGAGGTGTCTATCATTGTAGTACTTACATTGCTAAAGGACGAACAAAAAAGCCCGATCAACTAATGAAGCGTGTGTGCTTTGGCTTGCCTCAGAGTTCCAGGATTTTAGCACCGAAAAAGGATGAGTTGGGTTGATGCTTTTTCTGCGCTCAGGATATTTCTGCAGTCTCAATTCCATAGAGATCCTATGAGCATAATGAACTGTGAGGCCATACTGTAACATCTTCTGTATCTTGTATGATTTCTGTCCTATGTGGTTGTCTGATTTCTTCAAAATATGTAGGAGCTCTGAAACATCCATCTCTCTGCCCAGCTGGACAGAAAGATCCCCATGCTTTCTAAAGGGAAGGAACACAGACAACCTTATTTCCTAAACCTTTCCTTAGGACAGTAGCTAGAAAAGTAGTTTAGGTCTATGTTGACCTTTTAAATCCCGAGAATGTAATTCGAAGAACATAAAATTTAGGCACTTCTTGACAATTTAATGATGTGTTAGTGAACCTATTTACTCTTAATTAAGGAGCCTGGAAAATTCAGACTTAAATGTGTAGTTGCTATGACGGAGAATTAGCTAATTGGTAGAGGTACCCAGAAATAAATTTTTACAAACTCTTTTTTTTCTTTTCAGATATGAAGCACTGTGCCCTGTGATACTTATTTTGCCGGTTCTCACCATTGGAGGATGGCTGCCATACTCTGTGAAAATTGTTCTGGTCAGTACCACTATACCCAGGTCAACCAACCTCTTGAAATCAGCTGCATGTTGCTCTTGATGATGCTCGGAAAAGTGTTCCTTGATTTTTTCATGTTGCAAGTTAAGCAAAAAAATGTCAAAGTTAGCTTTATGGGATACTTTTGTGTTTCACTGGCACTTCTCGATTTCACGCTGCTGCTGAGTATATCTTTCATTTTCTATTTTGAGGACTTTGCACTCTGGGGTATGCGATTTACAAAGTACCACATTTGCCTGTTGACTCAGATAATTTCCCTTACCTACGGTATTTTGCATTACCCGGTATATCTTGTGGCTGGTCTGGATTATTACATGACTGTAGCCCAAACCTCTCAATTTCCTAAAAGGGGTCAAAGACTACTTTATGTATTTGCTGTGGTGGTTATATGGATTTCAGGGTTGTTTTGTATTCTGAAAGTTCCCGCTATCTATGAAGAACTAGAAATTGAGAACCATTTTTCTCCTTATCAGTGTCCTCTCTCTGCCAGCGTGCAGAGCTACTCAGTCTCATGTGCCATGGTGCTGCTGATAGGCACGGCTCTCCTGGCTTGTTGGAAGGAAGTTATATCCATGCTGCTGTCTGTCAGGGTCGTTTCCTTTGCCAGTCAGCCTGTTCTGATGTTCTCCTATGTGTCCAACAACAACAGCACTTGCTTTAAGTGGCAGCTCCTGACCAGGCTCCTCATCTGCTTTCTTGGCACTTGGGCACCTTTTGTTCTTCTTCAAATTATCATTTTGTTTCTTGGTGCTCGGATTCCAGCCTACATGGAGATGAACGTCCCCTGGCTGTACTTCATCAACAGCTTTCTCATCGCGGTAGCGTACTGGTGTCGATGTCACGATGTTGAATTGACAGAGGAGATGTGGTCTACAGATCCATTTGTCAGCTGGAAATTCTGCTTCATGCCATTTAACAATGAAAACACAGAGCCAGCTGATAAGCCAGGCACAGTAATTGTAATCTGTTAATGAGCTGCTGACTGAAAAGACTGCACATCAGTGCTGTGCGACAGAAAGGTGACTGTGATGTTCTGTGACCGTGTCCTTTCAGATAACACAAGGAGACATCTCCAGAGCTACAACCTGCAGAAAAAAGTCCAACATTCACCAATATTGTAATGAATATTGCACCAGAGCGTGGGCCACGGCGTGCTTCCACACCGGGTTCCAGTGGGCAGTAAGCACCTGCCGGATCAGAGAATTTAACTTGAAAGTAGAGGTTTAAGAAAAGACCACTACTTACAAAAACCAAGTTTTCAGTTAAACCTTATGTTTATTACTAGAATTTTACACTTGCTTTAAATCGAATGATCTCTCAGGTTTTATAGTACAAAATGCAATAAAGTCGTCTTCAAAGCTGGAGCCCTTTTAACATGTATGTACACCTGTTAACCTACTGTCAAACGTTCAAACAACTTCTGCGATTTTTTGAAGTGTATTTTCTTGTTAAAGTATGAGTTTTTGTCAGTTTGATTTAAGTTAAGGGTTGTTGTCTGTTTAACAAGAAATAAATTGTTTCAGTTAATATAAAGGTACAACTCCTACAGAAATATAAACTCTGTTTACATAGTACAAAAATAGTGCAAGATGTGCAACTTCCACCACTACAGGAAAGGTGGTGATGTTTCATTATTTCTTTGCTACTGCTCTTCTAATGTGTATATGTACATATTAAAAATTAAATAATTACAGTCAGAGCAATAAGCAACAAGGTTAGTTGCTATACATAAATACATGCCCAAGGTTAAAGAATGGCCTAAATTAAAATATAATTTATTTTGAAGCCAAAGTTACTTTAAAATTAAAATAGTTAAATTTGAAGTGGGACTACTTCAGTAGGGGAAGAATTAGTCAGGCTTCTAGCAAAAATACTCTCTTAATTTTCAAGTTCTTACAGTTTTATGAAGGTCTTGATTTAATTTTGTAGAAGAGAAATAAATGATACACAACCAAAGCAGACAAATGGAAGTAGCATTTATTTCTGAAGCACTGAATTCACAATACAATGTTGTATTGAAATAGAAACTATATAAGTAAATGATGCTGTAGGTTGGTTAATCATTCACCCAGACCCACAGGGAACAATATCACACAAGAATACTCATTAAGAAAAATCTGCAGATAACAAAAGGTGCAATTACAAGCAAGTTTAAGCAGCATAGTATAAGGTGCTTTGTTTCAGCATTTGTATGATGAATTTACCCCTTGACAGACAGATTAAGGAAATTTCACTTCTACAGATCATAACAAATGAGAGAATCTAAAATTCATTCACATGCTAGTTGGTAATAGGAAAGTGCTTTTTAAAAAAATGATTCACAAAGATCGTATTTTTACATAGTTCACTGTGTGCTCTTCAACTGTAAAATTTAATTTTTGGGTTATAATTTACATTATTATGTATCAATTATAGACACAGATTTAATTGCAGAATTTAATGCTATGTGGGCTAAAATTTCTTATAAAAGAATATTCCAGTATATCACTCCGTAAGAATACACAATCACATCTCAATCATATATTAATCTTACATTTCTGCAATATATCAAAGTCCAATGATCATTCTGATTCATTACTTCACCCCACATAGTGCTTCTTTCACCCACAGACTGCGGTAAATTTCTTCGAGGTTTCAGTGATGTTATCAAAAGGACATGAGCATTTTTAAGCAGTAGAGAATGGTTTGGGTAAAATCTGTTAAAAAGGCCATCAAAAGGACAGTAAATGATCAAAAACTGAATTTTAAAACTAGTGCAATAAGAGGAGGCAACGCTTAGCAACATAGTTCAAAGTGTTTGGCACCACAAATTATTTCATCCTTTATGCTGGAAAATGTATTTGAGGGAAATTCTATTTCCATGTTAAAAGTAGGAAAGCACGTACAATGTTAACTTGAAAAACAACCTTAAGCAATCTCCCTGCTCTCTCAAATTGTAATTGCTGTTATTTAGCGCTTGAGATGCTATAGGATAAACCATGTCTAAACACTTTTTTGACACAGCATTTCTTCAGGTTTTATATAAACTGGACACCCACTGAAATGGGGTTGACAAAATATTTACAAAACCTAATTCCATTTAAAAACCAGCAAATATCTCAAATATAGTAATGCACCAGGCATTTCAGAAGATCATGAAATAACTAATCCCTACAGACTCGGCAAGCAAGGGCAAATTCCTAATTTAAAATTCATTTAACACCAGATGAAGGCAAAGTTATTTTCAAGAACATACATTTCAGATGCTTCTGTTTTGTGTGGTTAGTCTCACCCTTCCGATTCATTAACATATAAGAACCGGAACTGCAAGAAGTTGGGTAAGGCTGCTGATGTATTTTATTTATCGGTGTGGTTCAGCTTCTCAACCTGTGATTAAAGTTTACACAACCCCATCTATCCTGACGCGGCAGAGTTCCTGTAGTTGCTGCAGTGCTTCTAAAGCCATTTTGTGTTTTTAAAGTTTTATTTTTTACAGGGAAGCCACAACATGCAGCCAAAGCAAGTATTGATGTACCGGTGTTACATCACTGTATTACTATCAAATTCGTTCTTCCATACTCTTTGGGGAAGAGTGCCAAAGAGCATCAACCTTTAGGCTGCCGCTGCACCCATCGAGTAGGCAATAGTAGCACTACAGGTCTTCACGTAGCACCCAGCTGTGGCGTCTGAGCCTGCTAAGTAACTCTTTTAAAATACAGTAATAGTAGCTCTCTTTGTAAGCCCACTTCTACCCTTGACTTTTTATGGAGGGAGATACCAGTTGTGAAGTGATCTTTATCCCATTACCCTCCTGACGGCTAAGCCTTTTCCTCTGTGCATCGTCTTCTACCTGGTGCTTCTGGGAAGCCCCAACACGGAATCTTGAGCCCAGCCATATAACCATAAACCACTCCTCTGTAGAACAGGATTACGCTTTCACTGCCAGACAGAAATAGCGGAGAAGCTATGCTAGGAGGGTGGTAATATCTGAAATAAGAACTACAGACAGCCACTGCTGTATCTCCTCTGCACATTACTTCTTGTGCTGTGCCAGCAACTAATGGCCTTATACCATTCAAATACTTTAGAGTCTTTAATTCTTATAGGATTATTTGATATTAATGGTGACAGCAGCTAAAGTGTTAACCCTTTATGAGAAACTTCTGTACTTTCCTCATATAAAGAATCCCTTAAAAATCAACATTGATTTTAATGAGATATTCTATGGGTTTTCAACCCTAAATAGAAGTATTTGGCACTCGTTAATAAAACTCTTTATTCTTTACACGCATCTTTCCTGATCAGTACTGGTTTGCTAACCCTGTAACACAAAGACCACTTAAAAAGGAAGCTGGGTGTGCAGAATATCCAATATATCCTTTGTTCTTTCAAACATCAGCTTTGCAAAAAGCTGCCAGAGGACGGCAACATCCTGGCTGCCAATACACTGGCCAGGCAGCGGAGGACAACACGAGTCTTCTCACAGGTTGACCGGACTTCACCCACAAAGCAGATACGCCTCATGAATCAATTGTATTTGTGCTTCTAGCCTAATCCCATAATCAGCAAGGATACCCTGATTTAGTACCTATTAACAATACCATAAGCCTTTCAACAACCCTATGTAGCAATACAGTGCTTTTTACGCACAATTAAAATGCTCCTTAAGTGTTATGTATTGCACTTAAACAATATTTATGATCACTATTCTATGAATGTACAATTGTACTCAAATTATTTTTTTTTCTAAGATGGAAAAAATCTGTTTAGATCTCCTTTTTCTAGCTCCTTACTGCACACAGTCATTTTGGGTAATTCAGCAGGAAGCTAATACATACTGGAAGTTTAAAATTTTTTAACTTCAAATCTGTTCATAACACTGATTCCCAGAACTGTGCTTTGGAAAAGTTAGATCAAAGGCTACAAAAGCTAGACTATAAGCTTACTACGTGCCTTCAATTACAAGCATATTCACATCCTTGAATTTTGTTTTCTCCTTCCACTTAATCAGTAAATACTACGCACAACCTTCAAGCGAATGAGCAGTGTGTGTGTAAGTTTTGATGTAGAGGTTACACAAACCTACACAGCAGCTTAGGATGGGGGCCTTGAATACATGTGGCAGTGCTCACCATGAGACCCAGGGGACAAATAGGACACAAAATGCTCCAGCCAACACAGCTGACACCCAACAGGGCAAAAAGCACATTTAGAAATCTGGAGATTTAGAAATCTGGAGAAGGAAATGGCACGTGATAGAGCTCCTCCAAAGTTATGAAGATGGTAAAAGCAAATCAGCCTGATCCATATAGATTAGGGTAATCTGTGCTAACTGCTTTTGTATTCAGGCTCTGACTGCAGGGTACAGGCTGTCCGTCAGCTCTTAGACTACATAAGGGACAGCTTTTTGAAAAGGAAAGTAGATGTAGCATCTACACAGCAGGCACTTATCTGTATCATAATTACCATCTCTATTTTAAATGTCACTATTTGCAAAGCTATCCAGTGGATATAACTACATAGAACCGAGAGGGTCCAATAAATTCTCATGACTAAAGGCAAATTCCTTTACAATGAACTTACTTTAGGCTTAGCTTACATGAACTAAGCATTAAATGAGTTTAAATTTCTTTCTCCTCACAATATTTCCTGTCTGAAACTACAGCTCACTGTGCAAGAGTTACTTAAAAATTAATTCACTATGAGCAATTAACACCTTATTTTGAAATTATGCATTTATAGCCCTGTTCATACCTGTTCCACTCAGCATTCAACAGAAACAGTGCCTTTAAAACAAAATACTTGAAAATGTTAGTTTCTCTCCATGTCTAATAAACTATTTTGGGTGAACATTAAAAAAAAAAGTATCCTATATTGATTCTTTTGCAGAGTCATTATCTGCAGCCTAGAACAATTGATGAGTAAAAGTCTGGCTAGGGAGTGACAACTATGTATCTAAATATATGCTACCAGGAAATCTCTATGCAATACTGGTAAGAAAATAACCGTGCAAGCTTTTATACACATGCTTAATTTTAATATGAATAGTCTCAATACAAATCAGAAGAACTATTCATATTATAAATTACGTGGATGTCTATTTGCAAAACCAGGACTCAGTACAGCTGTCATTGAATTCTTTGATCACTTAGAGCTATACATTTGTCAATGTGTAAGAAATTTCTTAAGCTATTGAGCTCTAAATTTCTGCATTGATATTGTGATACTAAAACGAGAGCAGCCATCTGAAACAGGCATTAGTTCTAACCTGTATGCCAGGCAGTGACACACTACGCGCAGCAAAGTCTCACTACCTAAACTTGCATTCAAGCTACAGTTAAGGAATGGTTTTATACTGGAACATTTCCTTACAGCTAAGATCAAGATAAAGTGATCCAAAAGCTATCGTAAACCTGCTCAAATATTATTTTTATCCCATTTCTTTCCTATTGCTGCCACATCTGCAGTTATGATGAACTCCATCTGTTCTATCCAAAAGGCTGGACTCCTACTTGTGATTTGTCCAAAAAGAAGTTAGGGGAGAAAAAAAAACTGCCTTCACAGGAAAGAATGAGGAAATGGATGCTTGCAGGACATGAACCTTCTGTTTGAGATATCTCATGACACAAATCTAGCAAAGGTTTTACCCTCCATGAAGAACTTCATTTCTGGGAAAAAATATGATGGATTAATGGGAAAGAATGGATTTATAATGCAGTCTGTTTAAAAACTCTTCAAACATTCTGTGGTGATCCAAGCCAACTGACAGTTTAACTTGACAAGATGGTTATTTTTCATTCTCTGTATAAGCAAGGTGATAAAATCTTACGAATGTGCCAAATGTGAGGCAATACGGGTTGGCTGGGAGAAGTTAGCCATTCATTTGCAATGCTTGCTTTTGAACAAGGAGCAGCCTAGAGCTCCCAGAGCGCTTTCGTCAGTGGAGGTAGCCGAGCTTCCTTGCTGCAGTTCTGTTTCGGCTGCAAAGCAGGGTTGCAGAGTGATATGAGCCAGATTAAGCAGGGGAGTCTGCACACCCATTTTGACCGTTCAGGTGCATTTCTTTAAGATCCTAAATAAACTCTGCAGCTGAGACAAGTGTAATAGTTATAATTCTGTTGGAAGAAATCTTGACAGTCACATTCAGCCCAGTGCTCTGCAAGAGGGTCTTGCCCTGAGCTAATGCTGCAGTTTGCATTAAGGAGTGGGGTAGGATGGAGACCAGCTGAGAAAAAGGAAGGGAAAAAGCCATCCAACAAATCTCCCTTTTGAGCTGAGATCCTGTGGTGTCCTGTATTCCTTTCTATAGGAATTGAAATATTGCAGGGATTACCGTGAGATGTAGCCCACAACAGTGGCAGTCTGAATGCAGAATACAAAGCCCCAGGAAATAAAGATAATGAAAAGGATTTCTTGTAGACACATCCAGTGGGAGCAAGAGGGAAAAAATAGTCAACTAAAATCTGCAATACTTCCTCTTTTGCAAGAGGATCTAGCTTAATTTGTGGGGAAAGCCATGGAAAATGGTAGCATAAGCCTGGGAAAACCTCACTTATCTGAACAGAAACAAGCGATTGGTACGCAAAATGGTTCTGGATGAATATTACTCTAAGTATTATATTGCTTTTTTGAGTAAATTAAAAAACTTCTGAAGTAGACTTCAGTGGCACTTGGAAGTTTTCCAGCCTACTTTCATGTACAAGTGTGATTTTTTTTTTTAAACTGATTTTATTGACACAGCTATACCGGCAAACACTCCAATACACGTGCATTTCTATCAGTATAGGTTAGTATAGCTGTGTCTGCTTTTAAGTTCCTGCGTATTGCCAAAATCAGTGAAGGAGAAAAAAATTTCAATATGCATAAGGCCCACATTCTTAGTTGCTGCATTCATGAATACTTAAAGCGTAATTCACTATCTGTGGCTCTCCCAAAACCACAGAAAATGTAGTGTACCAGAAGAACCAGAACAGACGTGCATTAATCAGGTCTACTCTGAGCTCCTGGCATCTGTCAGTGATTATGTCCGAGAGTCGTATATAAACACTAGCTGTAGAAGTTCTCCTGAAAGCTGTCTAATAAAGCAAAATTAAAACAACCATGAAATTCTCATGCGTGTAACAACACTGTGATTAACTGCAGGTCTAAATAAGACTCATAACATAAGTCCACATTTTCAAATATGCCTTAAGCCATTATCAAGTCACATTTACGTACACCTACTTTTTATGTTGCCAAAGAACAGTACAATCAGAAGACAGATTAAAAATTAGCCAGTGAAATTTTCGTATAAAAATAATAAAACTTTAAGACAAAAGCCAAAGGATAAATATCTAAGATATCTTTAGTCTTCAATTAGCTCATCAAAACAGAACGCACCCTTTAGAACTTATGTTACAGATATGCTACACAGTGTATCTTACAGAAATGCTACAAATGGGAACCTACTGTCTCCATCATTTGAATATCTTTCAAATGAACATTGCCAAACGTTGAACCTTCAGCTAAGAAGTTTATTTGACAACAGTAACTGAAGACAGAAAAAACAAATTAGAAAGTGCTTAGCAACTTCCCTCCAAAATAAACCCAGACATTAATTAATTCTCTAAAGCCTTTGGTGCCATTTGGATAAGGGCTCTTACCACATACTAGCACGTAACAGCAATGGGTTTTCCTAACTTGGAGCTTCAGTGGTTAATAAAAATATTAATAACATCTGTTATTAGTAAGCTCAAACAGTTATAATTAAAAACAATTATTCTAATTTTGATCTCTGGAAGATAATGGTAGAAAGTCTGTTAATAGAAACAAAGGAATAGTCTAATTAAAGGAAAATGAAGCATAGATTTTTCTGTAATCCCAATTTACTCTTTAAGGTCATCAGTTAAATAATATACATATTAATCTACCTGTCATAAACCCTCCTTTCAGCCAGTGTATGCGCATTGACTCCTTTTGATCTAGGTCAGCAGTTCTCAAACTTTAGATTAGTTCCTCTTCTTTTCAGGAATACTTTAAGGGCCCCCCTGAATATCTCCCTACACAATCATATACTATGCATTAATTTGCATAAAATACAAAATACATTATTTGCAGACACATACACATATTTAATTCAAATATACACAATGACTCTATCAGCACACATACCCTTCTTTCCCAATACAAGTGCGTAGGGATCTGGGTCTGTACATAAGGGGAGTGGAGCTGCAAAAGGGAGGGAACAGAAGGTATAAAATACATCCACGAACATCCGTACACAGCTGATGGGGAAACAAAGGCCAAGAAGGTGCTGCTGCCTCCGAGCCCAAGCAGCTTCTGAGAGTGTCAGTAACTGGGGAAACACGTATTTGTTCCGCACAGAGTGTGAGAGAGGGAAGACGGAGGGAGACACTAAAATCCCACCGCCTGGGTCTGCAGCATCCAAGTCAAAATCTCCTGCCAGAGGGACAAAGCAAGGCCCCTAGAGACTTCTCCCAGAGTTGCCGAGTGGCGGCACTCCTCCTGCCCACCTGCAGCTCCAGGCTCCCTCGCTGCTCCTACACCGAGCTCTGAAAGGACCTCATTGAGCAACTCACCATGCTCCTTCCTCAGGCTACTGCAAGCCCAGCTTACGCTAGCCAGTGGACAAATAAAAGGTGCTCGGAAGCTCCAGTGAGGCAATGGGAATGCACTACAGGGAAAGACAAGTTAGAAGAGGTATCAAGAAAAAGAGCATCTGAGCTATGCTATCCCTTCCCTACCTCCAGTCTTTAAAGTACACTTGTCTCAACATGAGCTAGTTCTGGCTGCAGTTTTCAGCCCCTCACGCCTAGGCATTTGGGGACCTGAACCCTGAGTGTTCTCACACCTTCTCAAGATCCACTCTGAACACCCATTTGAGAACTGCTGGTCTAGTTTAACTAGCAGCATGCGAAACTACAAACCTAACAACTTAATGCCCTCTTAGTGCATAGCAGCATACAAAGAGTAAAGTAACATGTGCTTCAGTTACCTCTGGCAAGAGTGTCATGCCATTGCGTTTCAGTAGCCTGATGATGAGGATTTTGATGAGACATCTACATGGTTTATAGTATTTCCAGACTTCAAGAAAATACTACAGTGGCAGAGATGAGGGTAAGCCTACACAAGGAAAACAGGCTGCCAACCTACCCCTTACAAACAATTTGCTCAAGACTAAAAGAAACTTAGAGAGCACAACTAAATGCATAGCATTTTACTGTTATTAGTGCTTCCACAGGGTCTGTGGACACTTCTGTTATTTCAGTCCAAAAACTGCTGTATGTGGGAAAAATCTTTCAGAATACAGCAACACAATTTAAATGGTGTTTATATTGGGGTGGGTGCTGGGGTGTTAATCTTCAACTTATAAGATAAAGTACACGTTGGGGAATATTTAACCTATCACAGCATATTTCACTTCATGTTTTTCCATGAACTTCCATGAACGCAAAGTATTACTCAGGCTTTACCATGAACCTGTTAATTGTTGGAAACTACAGAGGACTACCTGGTATAATCAAAGGAACATTTTTAAGTCTTTATGTGGGGAAAACCCCATATATTTAACAAAACATCACAGTAATACTCATGCCACAGTGAAGATGTTGGCATATTACCGTCGGTTCTGTCAGTTCTATGAGAAACTGTTGTTTAAACCTTCACATTCACCCCCTAGGATTCTTTCAATGAATTGATACGTGCACAGATTTTCAATGCAGGTCCAAGCTTAATATTCATTGCACTCATAAGGTGATCCTCCTTCAACAAGAGGAGAGCTTGTCCATCAATTTCTTGTGCTCTAAATTCATCCGCAATGTCTTGACAACCTACAAGGTAACAGAAAGAAGAATTACTGGGTTAGAAATGTGCATTCTTAGATGCAACGACTCTGTCCATACTAGAGCTTTTCAGCTACACAATTTCCAATGCTTGTCCCTTCAGCTTGTGGAACCTGAGGTATATGCAAGTGTTCAATACTATGATGGCAACTTCTGAGATAACCTGAAAGTAATTTTTACTACAGCCTCTAATAACACTGTAACTATTGGAGAATTACTCATTGGAAATTTCAACTCCTAGCAAAGACAGCTTTCTCATTTCATTAAGAGGAACAATCACCATGATCTCACAGTTGGAAGAGACTGGCAAAATACCACTGAAACAGCAATCAAGTAAGAGCATAATTCAAGTGCGTTTTTTCCATCAATAAAAAGATATCCATATTCCAAAAGGTGTTAATTCCATCTGTATGTCACCACCACTGGGTTAAGTAAACAGAATTTTGATTTATGGGCTTTAGCATAACTGTGTCATGAAGACATTTATCATTAGTTACCTGAGTGAATATTCTATACACAGCAGTAAGTCACTTCACAAGTGCAACTTTAAACTAGTTGGATTTTTTTTTTTAAATTATAAACTCTTTTTCTGAACGTGAAGTAACATGGTCTCAGGTTACTGAGGCCTACAACATAAGAAAGGGGACTCTTCGTGGGTTGGACTGTCCCACGTAACTGAGGGCCCCTTTCTGCTGAAGAACACTGTGGAAACAAAAGGTTCCTCCAAAGATGTTCGGGACATCTGTTAAGCAGAAACAGTCAGTTATGCCTGGCTGGCAGCTCTGTAATATGGACAAATGTCTCTAACAACGTGAATAAGAGCACTCATTGTCAGTTGTTTATTTGAAGCTTCTTTCACCATAGCCACATTTCTCCTGTTTTTAATATATTTATGTTCTCAATCCAGTGGTCCCTCTGCCTCTCTCAGAGCCTTTCAGACACATTTTAATTTCTGCTCCACCTTCCATTCCTGCTTTTAATTATTCCTCGGTTAAGCCTATTTTTTGGCATTTTTATATTTTCCCCTTTTCTAAAGGTATGCTATTACAGAGATATGAAAATACTGTGAAGAACTCCACCTCAGACGAGAGCAATTGACTAATTTCATGTCCTCCTGTGTGTTCAGATTTAAATTCTATAAAGAATAGATAGTCTAATTTCCTGATAGATTTACAAATGTGTAAGAGACAAATAGAAAGGAATCGTGGAGGGAAGTATCAACATCCAAACCTTAATTCATTTGGATTATTACGGTGTAGTGGTCATAACATTCAAGGTTGGAAAAGGTTAGCTTTTCACAAAGAATAAAGCCCAATTTTTTTTTTAACAATTTGTTAAACAGACACCACGTAACAATTAGCTGCCACTTTATTAAGGCAGCTAAGATTTTATTATTCCAGCTGGAAATTATTATTTTATTATTCCTTTAGCTGGAATTTTATTGTAGCCTCTGGTTTCAGGCTAAACCTCTGTAGTTTAGATTACAACTCTATTAACTACAATCCCAAAAGTAAAACAGTTACTCTGTAGCAGCTGGCTAACTTTTAATCAAGACTAATGACTATTTTGCAGAGCATTTAAAATAAAGCAGCTTTAATACATGATAAATGCCCAGTTCTTGGGCATTATTTATTTTAACAAGGAATTAGAGTGGTATGTTTTGGAGAAAAAAACAACAAATTGGTTTGTCACAAACAGTATTTATACAGCCACTAAAGCCATTAAAATGTTTTATTGCTTGCATGTATTCCCTAACATTTACTTTTAATATTTCTGGTACAGTGATCCACTAGTGCAGCCCAGCTCCAAACTGTATCACAATCAATAAGAGAACATTCTTCAGGAGCCCAGAGTTGTCATAGAGCTGGAATGGTGCTGCCAATTCCAGCTACAAAGTGAAGATAATGCTGCCAGCAACATGAAGAAAAATCTTAAGATAACTGACTGTTCTCAGCAGGATTTAACAGCTCTAACATCATCCTAAAGGCTCTTATTTATGTGTTGACAAAATGCCCTTAAGTCAAGTACTAAGTATTTCTGTGAAAGATATCACTGTATACCTGACTTGAGACCTGAACATGGTGATTGTCAGACCACAGCATTTACAAAGAATCTGAGAGATCAAGAGAAGTTTTTGCATCTAGGAACAAAAGTTGTCCCATTAAAATAGATAATTGATTGTTGTTGCAGGCCTTTTTCTTGAAGTAGGACGTGAAGCATTTCCATGCAACTTTTCCTAAAATATCTTTTCTCAAATTCATTTTGGAAAAGCAAAGGATGAAAGTTGAATGTATTTCAGTTCCCTCATCCAAGCACATTTGGGTATTCTTCAGCACTTTCGCAATTGGTTGTTGTGCAATAACTTAGCTAAAATAAGGATGGGAAGCGGGTGAAAGACCATTAACCTTGCAACTGAAGAAAGAAACAAGGAACTGCTGGGGCTTAAACTGTTGCTGTCTCTTCCCCCCAGAAGAAATAAGTAACAGCAGAAGTGTCCTACAATCTTCATTTCTCCAAAGGACTCCAGAGGAATTCAGGAAAAGCCTGACAAGGACACTTGACTCCGCAGTTAGATCTCAGCTACAGGCTCTATGCAGAAAGCCGTAAATCAAAACAGATGTCCCTAATGTTTATGAAAAGCTGACAAATCACCATCTCCTACAACATGGCAGATGGTCTGCACGGACTGCACCAAGTATATATTGCAAAATGGCATAATGAAAGTCAATTATATTATTTCTTGTATTATTCAACTCTGACAGCATATGAAAAAATCTTTTTTCAAGAGAGTGGCTTGAGAATATATTAAACAGAATAAACCCCAAAATTGCCAAAAAATATGAATGTAGCTATGTAACAATAAAAATTCTGGCAGGTTGTGAATATAATTTTAAATACCTATTGAACTTTTTTTTAAAAAGTTTGAGAAACTAGGCCCTAATATGGATGAGAATAAGTAATTATAATATATTTTCTTAAATGAAGAAAAATATAGAGTTTGTTTAAAATCAAAGATTACCTTGTTTATAGAATACAAAAAAACCCAGATCCAGCAGCTGGTGAAATATTCTACAAGTAATGGTTTCAAAACAGAAACCACATTTTAAGAATAGTATTTTTGTTTTCATACTTGCAAGTGAATTGTGTTTATGTGGTACTTTAAGTTTTCTAGGACAGGAATTATCCTTTATTCTTTTGCAGAACTTAGGATCAGGAAGTTATTGAATTAACTAGAGCCTCAAAACTATAACAATAGTAACTCAAAACAGCAGCGATATATTCCAGTAACACAGCTGAAGTACAGAAACATGAATAACCATGTCTTAAACCTAAGGAGCTTTGCTTATTTTTACATACATCACTGCAGGTTCCCAGAAGAAGATAATGTAACTTAACTGCAATTTATAAACCATCAGAAGAAAGGTACTTCAAGGATGACTTTTGCTGATTTAAGACATCCCTGAGTCAATTCTTTGCCTGACCTAGTTCATAAAAAATTAACTGTCAAAACCCATGTGTATGACTTAGCAACGAAGATAAATTCCGTACAGGTTATTAGCCTAATGGGATACACAGAAAAATGGTTTAGCATTTCTAAACTAGAAAATTAGAAACAAACTTAACCTGGATTTCTATGTTTTGACATGTGAGTTACATGGGTAAGCCACAAAAATTCTTGTACGACTGCTATTCTGGAGACCTGCCTTGTTACCTGAAAGGATTACAGTATCTGATCAGATAGAATGGCATCCTTGGGAAAGAGGGGGGAGTGAAACTTTAAAGCTTATGATAGTTCGGAAATGATAAATAAATGTCAAATAACCTGAAGATGATAAAAAGGTAACTGTGAATATTGAGCTACAGAAAAGGTTTGTAAATAAGGAGAAACAAGATAATTTTTTGCTGAGAACAGACTGTGTCTACCAGTATGCAGAGTCTATATGCAGAAGTTCTCTGCATTTCAGTTACTGAGCAAAGCTATGCCAAACAAAGTTTAGCTTTATAGAAGAAACTCGCTTTTTTTTTTTTAAATGACTTGTATCAGGACAGGTCTTCCAAATTTTTCAGTTGTAAAAAGGCAAAGAACTCCCTTCTTGCTTCTTCTACTGAATAAGCAGCAAGTAAGGAGGGAAGAGAAGAAAAACGTAAAAGGGAGGAAGTGTGTCTGGTCTCTCTACTGACCTCTTGAGAGAAGTCAGACTGAAGGGAGAACAGCTCTAATCCCCATCAGCTGGGATACAGCGGAACTGGGACTAGTTCTATCAACATGGGATTTGTGCTGAAGGAACAAGCAAGAGGAAACAAATCACATTCCAGTTTCTATCACCAACTAACGAGTACACCAGTGCTGTAAACGCACCACCTCCTCATCACACCAATGCCAAAAAGCAAGGAGCTTTGCTGTTAAAAAAATGGAACAAGTTATTGCACATACCAGGCAAAGAATGTATGAAGGCCCAAACTTCATCAACAGTCCATACTGATGGGTCAGCTTGCACCACTGGTAACAAGTCAATGCTCTCTGGCATTTTCCTAATTCTTAGTTCTCTCAGTTCACGTTCTCTCTCTCTTTCACTCTGTCTTCGCAGACGGGTGGTCATGGCAGCTGGAACAGCATCTTCATGAGAAGCCACATCTTCTTCTGCAGATGGATAAGTAATTGGAAGCTGGAAAACGTAGTACAAATACACTACAGTATTACATTTTATTTGTAATTCCCAAAACAGTGCCATAGTTTTAAGCAAATATTCCACAGACCTGTCTAAGAAAATGATCTCGTGACGCCCCATCAGGGCCACTCGGTCGACGCCCGCGTCGCCCAAGACTTTGGCTATCTGATTTCCGATTCCAGCGGCTGGTCTTGTCTGATGTAAACAGCCCAAATTTCTTAGTGCAACTAAGGCTGTGCCTAAAGAAGATAGATATATTCAACAATGCACTAATAGTTTTTTGGACTGCATTCAATCAAGTAACAATAAAATTACATTGCTGTCTACAGAAATGCTGCCTAATCAAAGACAACAACAGGTGTCACAAAAATATAAGAGAAAGGTATCTCAAAGGCCATTTACTCAAACCCGTTGTCTTGATGCAAGATCAAATACATCTCGATCATCCTGGAAGATGTCCACGTTTCCCATTCTTAAAAATTTTCCATGACAGAAATACCTTTGCATTTTATCACATAGTCCAATCCTGCTTCTCTAAAATGTCCACTAAAAGCCTAAAGTCACATTATGTATTTTGCTTCCATTTTCTCCACCTAGCTGATACCCAGTCAAAGGAGGATGGAGGCAAAAGGGCCAAATCCCTTCTTATTTCGCTAGTAATGACCCAACAAGTACCAAATCAAACATAGACATTCCCGCTACTTAAAATGGAAATGTCTCACACTGAGGATTAAAAAAGCAGCAGACATAAGAGAAAGGTGGTCTCAAGGCACACTGATGCAAAAAAAGAACTAAGTGGTGATTAGAAATGGGAAATTATTCCCCATTTCTATAACATCTGGGATTAAATATCAATTTTCCAGCTGTAATGATGGAAGATTTTACATTCAGATGTTGACTATGAATTCCTCCTCTCTGAACCAAAACAAAATAAAAGCAGCAAACTAAACCCAAAGAGAAACAGAAACCAGCCGTTTTCCTCTGCCAACCCTGTACAAGCAAATGGCATCATTTATTATTTTCAAGAAGCTTTAGAAAACACGAAATTATTTATGTTTATGAATATTTCTATTTTACTCTATGCAAATAAAGAATTTTTACACTGTTACTAAAAACAATTAAGAATGTTTTTTGTCTATGCAGCATTTCAATTATGCCAAGATAAATTCAGTGGAGTTTTTTCCCTAGCATCACACAAAACTGTAAGAAAGCCCACCTAGCCCAGCTTTCTTTCTGTAACATTGCCCAACATCAAGGGGAAGACAACATAAATATGAGAAATATGTAACAATTTGTGGCTCACGAACCTCTGCACCAATTTCCAAACACTTAGTAACCCTTAGTGGATTTCTCTTCGGTGATACCCGTCACCTTCCTACAAGCCCAACAGCATTCACAGCACCCTCTGGAAAGAGTACCACAATTTTACTGTAATTCCCTTTGTTTATCTTCTTGAAATATATTATGATCTATCCTAGTCCTTTGTACCCATATACTCTGCAAAGTCGGGTAGAAGGCAGTCATGTTTTACTGTTTCTTTATTTTTCAACATCAGATACTATTTGCATGCTATTCCATTAACCAGATAATGATAAGCAATAACTAGACAGAGTACCTTTTGGCACAGGATGTGGAGCAGAATCTTTTTGACCGTAGAAACTTATTAGCATATCCCATTTTTCCACAAAATTCACACTTCAGGAGATCATTTTCAATTTCATCCAATCCCTCTAAAGAAAGGAGTGAGGCATAAAGAAGTCGGTTTCAATGACACAAAATTATGTTCAGATTTCCTATCTCAAGCAGGCAGGTAGAAGATTTTCAAATATCTAATACATTTCATTAAATACTTTGATTAAAAGAAAATTATGCAAAACTAAGCAAGTCATAGATTTCACTCTCTATAGAAAAGATCTTGAGCAAACTGAACCTTCAATTAAGTTATTCAATGAACTTAATCAGCTTTTTTGTTAAATTTCAAGCCATCCATGAGCAAGTATGCCCTCAAACATAGCGAACAATCAAAAAGTAGTGTTACAGTCCTCATGAATTGCTTACAAAGAGTTCATTAAGAACTAAATTCAAGCTCTCCTGTAATGACATAATGCACTAACCTTTTAAAATACTTCCTTTGAACAAGCAACTGCTACAACCAAAGGGACTTGTGAAAGCAAGTAAAACATTGAATCTTATCTATGAAAAAGATAAGCTGCACATAAAAAAGAAAAGGATTATAGCATCTACCAATTTACAGTCTACTGTTACAGAATATTTTTCTGTTATTGGTGAGATGAGGAGGCACTTTTCCTGTTCCTTTTCCTGTGAAGAACTCAAACACCAGCTGAGAGAAGCACCAGTGGAAGAAAATGTAGAAAAGCCCAAAAGAAGGCAGTACAAGGCAACAAGGCAGCATACGTCACATGCTGAATGTCTATGCTCTCTTCTGCTGGAAGCATACTTCACGTGTAGAGCATGGTTTGTACATAGTTTAGAATAATGCCACCGTATCTGCAAACCAACCCAACTTCTGGCATGGAAAAAAAAAAAACCCTTATCTCTATGCACCATCTGTGAAATGCATCATAAGGAGTGAAGGAGTGAAACTGGCACAAACTGAAATGCAACATTTTGTGTTCATTCAGGTTAAGTAAAAGAACTGCATGCCACATGGCTGCAATCATGGACAAAAGACATTGTTCAAAAACTCAGAGGACTAAACAAACATACATTTCTCCCACCTGAGTCACTGTTTTATATACTTTGCCTCTTGCTATTCATCTTCCGTGTTCGTACTTAGAATTTTACAGAATTAGTTGCAAAAATTGCAAACGAGCTTTTTGTGCTAAACTCTTTGTTAAGCTCTGATGCCAGCTAATGCAAACGCAGGTATCAAAGTTTAATTGAAAGATTTTAACTATAATTTGCGAAAGTATGTTACAGCGATGTTAACTCACTAAACTGCTTGCTAACACTACTGTACTGACAAGGTAACAAAAAAGCACTAGTGCAGCAAAGAGCTGAAAATACTGAAAAGGGTATTTGAATAATGTATCTGATGTATCAGGACTCAAAGACATAACTGAAGTCAACAAATCCTCTGGCAGTGTCAGACTGAAAATTACCATGCTGCAGGTCTCCAACTTAGTAAGTTGGTATCACACAGGAAGTAAAAAGTAGAAATTGGAAACATACCAAATCTGACCAACCTTGCAACTTAAGTTAAAAACCAGAGATGCATCCTTCAAATAAATCATTCGCGCTCTAAAAAAAAAAAACAAAACCAAACCAAAAAACCCTCACTCCCAATCCAGGTCATGCTATGTGGAAAAAAGCGACGACAGAGTGAAGCAAAAATTGATGTTAAGAGCCTCTTCTTTTGCATGGTAGGTGTTTCTACCATACAAGCAATCATACCCTGATTTAGTATCAGAAAATCTCCTTTGCTCAACTTCTGCATATGTGGATGTGTCTCAACACTGGATGTTTCCTACTAGCTCATCTAATGAGTAGTTGCAAATTGTGTACATAAACCTAACACCAGCTGTCAGGAGCAATAACTAAAAACAAAACCACGAATGTTTGAATAATTCTATAAAACAATAGACAAGCTGTTTGAAATCTGAGAAACAACATAGTGTTAATACTGAAAAGTTCTTAGGGAATGCTACTGAAAAGAAAACTGAATTAAGATCTACTGTAACAAATTAAGGGCAAAATAACTATTGCAAACAGAGCTTCAAATATTCTAGAAGATACACCAGATGGCAAAAAGTTTCTTTTGTTTGAAATATATTGGGTGAAACAAAGTATTTAAAAAAAAGCTGTATTCTTGATCAAGAAAGCAAGTTTATTTAATAGCAATTTACTAAGCACAGTCATGAGCTAAGAGATTTAGAAGTCTCATTTTGTGTGTAGAAAAGTAGTATAACTCCATTAGCTGTAAAATAACCAAACAAGTCATATAATTTACCAGATGACTTTTTTTTTTTAAAGCCTCTTGTGCTTGATGCTTTCATGTCACTGGACTTCCCTCTCAAAGAACTGGTTAAATAGAAGCCCTCACTGGGAGATGACACCAAAAAACTAACAGCAATTTTAAATTAAATGAAGCAAAGGTTTAGAAAACTTCCAGTCACACTGCAACTGTCCACTATTAATATGCCAGACGCTTGCCTTCTAAAATTTAGTCTGCCCTGCCTATGTGAAGGTTTGTGAAGAGTAACGTATGGGCCTCAAATTATTTTACAGTAGAATATTGTGTAATAGATTCTAAAAATGGACTCTAAAAATTTTTTCTTCATTTTGCTATATAGACAACTTAATTACAACATAATCAAAAGAAAATTACAGTTACAAAGCAAAGCACTTCAAATATCTGCCACTGCCTAAACTAGGCTGTTACCGCAAAATGAAGAAGGGCTCTGGACTATACTGAGATATACTAGCAAATGCAATCATATAATCAGCCATAACTTAGGAAATCCTGTTTTATGTTTCATTTTCAGGCACCGCTTCCAGTTTCTGACTTCTTTGCACAGATGTTATTATCAACATGTAGGAGGACTGCAACCCATCAATACTTCCTTTCAGTGATGTGCTTCCAAGCTAAACCAGCTCCTACTAAAAATCAGCGCTACAAGTAAAAATATACTCTTAATTTTAAGCAGAGATATATATTGCCTGAGCGGTAAAGTAAATCAGCCTTAAGCAAAAATTCCAACCATGTTTACCTGACTTCACTCCCAACAAATACTCTTCTTGAATTCAGAGTGCTTTCTAAAGCAAGCTTTTTACCTTGTCTGCAATCCTTGACTTGGGTCTGACCCAATACACTTATAAGCAGCAATGGATATAAACCATTGTGGTAAAAAATAATGTATCAGAATCTAATAATCTAAAAGACTGAATTTTGAGCTAATTTGTTTGCCGAGATACACAACGGATGAAGCCAACTTCCCTACTGCACTTCAGTACCATTCACCAAGGCAGAAACCATAGTAACTAACGAACTGCCATTGGTGTTGCTATCTTGAAAGTTCCTGTGAGAAAAGATGAGGGGAATGGACTGTTTTAATTAAGGGACAATTTACAATTCCTGGAGTGGGAAGTAGTTGAAGCACAGCTATGGTGACACTTGCTACTGCTCGGGACACACTGTCCTGATTTTTTCCAGCCACTTCCCCAATGCAGACCTGTGGCGGTAGCAGGCACTGTATTTGTCCCTTCCTACCCTGCTCACTACAGTTTTGATATGAAAGAGGGAAAAGAACTATTTTAAGAGAATGAAATTAAGAGTTGCACTAAGACGAGTTTAAACAGATCACCAAAACCAGCTTCTGTGCAATTGCTCGAGCTGTGGAAGAGAAAATCCAGAGGTGGCTGAAAAATTCTGGACTTTCAAATCTTGGATGCATTTATACAAAAATGTGAGTTAAAGAATAACTTGGCTTTCCTGGGCCAGGCCACGGTTTAATTTCCATTTCATAACACTCATGAGGCTACCTACATTTGGGCTTGAACAGTAATAGTGGTGTAACATATCCAAAATAGTTGATTGCTGAGTCCTAAAAAATCCATGATTATGATTACATCGGATACTGCATAGGGAACTCAGTTTAGCTCTTGAGTTGTGCCAGAGACCACTGTATTCTATGCAGGACAAGCGCATAGTTTCTTGACATTTGTGTGCACCTACAGCAACTGCTGTTATGATGTGTAGCTAGTAAAAAACATGTGAAAATAGTTTCTATTAGAGATTGTGTAAAGACTGGAGAAAGATTCCAGAAATATAGACAGGATGGGATTCTGCAATACATACAGAACTGAAAAGAAAAAAAATGGATATTTAAACAAAAACTACAAACCTTCTGCAATCATGTCCTCTATCTCTGTGTCCGATGAGTTGTCTGCAGGTTTTGTATTCTGCAAGTCTGATTCAACGCACACAACACTCATGATTTGACCCTCCACTAGCAATCTTTTTTCTGCAGGCTGTTCTACCAGCAAAGATGAACGACTTACCTATTGCAATAAAAGCAAAGCAACAGTGATTAACTGAACAATGAATAATTGAAAATAGTATTTGCATCCTAGCAGTTGTAACTGAGACTAGAATCACTATTATATAGTGCCAAAGCTCTAAATACCATTTCTCAAACAAATACAAAGACTCACTCCTGCTCTGCAGAGTTTGCAATTACATTTAACAAAGGAAGAAACACATTCTATCTAGAGAAATGAAGGAATGGGAAAATGAGAGAGACATTAAATTAGTTAATAAGGCAGGCTCGTAGATTTTAAACTGTCCATTTGTGGATTTAAAATTTTCAACAGTAATTCTTACCAGGCACAGTGCTAATCACACCAAGCTCAGTAAGGGGCTTGCCAGTGCTTTAAACAACAAAATTTTAACATTTTAGAATTTTAACACAGACTCATCTCAGAGGTTTAAATTAAGATATCACTTGAATTGAGGTATCTAGGAGACAGACAAACGTAAAAACAAAGTTATTGCAAATGGTAGCCTAAAATCACTCTCTGTAGTTATCTCCGGATATAGCCTATCTATTCAACTGTGTGTCTGTTTTCATTTAGTACCTTGTCACCCAGTGATAGTGGCAAGACAAACATTCAAAAATGAATTCCGATTATATACATAAGACAATACAAACAGTATACAAGTATACTGAATGCTGTAAGAAACAGATTACCAATCAGTGGAAAAAAGGTCAAAATCAACATTTGAAAAATAATTCAAGATCTAAATAGCTACTAGCCACAAATAACATCATCCTTAGAAATAGTTTGTTTCAAAAATTAGTAGTAAAAAATTCATAGAAACTTTTACACTTACAGGGAACGGTTCTAACCCCTCCTGAATCACAAAGCCTTCAATAACATGGGTCAGGATCTGTGGTTTAACAATAGCCTGTGGAGGTTTATTTTCTAGGCTAGGAATGCTATTGGGCATTGATGTGCTGTTGCTCCTTGTTGTTGCTGCTGGAAGCAAAAGAGGTGGTGGTGGAATAGAGGCATGTGAAGGATCAGATGGAGATTTAATTACTGAGGCACTGACTGATGATGTCACCGAAGGTAGTCCCCCATGTTCTGAAAAAAATAAGAAAGTATGTTATGTTTTTATCTCTTAGATCCAACCGTTGGCTCAGAATTCTAGAAATAAGAGGTGATAAACACACCCATCTCTGCACCCATCATCCTGTAACACAGGCTTTTCCTTATGGTTTATAGATTTTACCTTCAAAACAAGATAGTTTTCCTTGACAGACTATTCCACAACAAACAGTTCTCATGTACACGTTTTCCTTTACTCGGTACCTACTAACTGTAAGCATAGTTGGCCACTAACTACCTACACAAATCACAAAGCCGTAAGTCACAAGCAGAAACCAGTATTTTCAAACATTGGATTCTCAAGACTGCGCAGCTGAGGTATTTCTAAAGAGAGAATTTATTTTCAGGGATGCTTTGAGCCTCAGTAACCTGCAGGGTCACAAGTATATACAACATCACGCCACTAAGCACCCAGTTATATGTATAGCATATATACACACACACACACTATACTCTATATGTAGAGAGAGTGTATATTTGCATATTTAGCACATTGGGGAAGTTACATTACTTTTCAGGACAATTGATACAGGCATGTGTACCTTACAATTTACTGAAGAAGAAAAATTTCATTGGTAGCTTTTGCATTAGAACAGCTTCTTACTGTGGCATATAAAAAAAAATGGTGCCAAAAAGAATCATACAGTATAGTTAACCATTCCACCAGCAACTTCTGATTGCTGACCCTGATTCTGCAAAATCAGTCTTCACACCAGATCAGTCAGCATATTTTGCCCGTATCACACACCTATCACTTACAGATTAACCGGAGATGGACACTCCTGTTAATATTTTAGTATAAAAGTATATGCTAAAGAGCTCAAGTAAGTGTTTTCCGTGTTACGTGTTATCCAAATACATATATAAGCTACACCTTTGGGACTGAATCATTCATTCTATCACATTTCTAATATGTTTCATATAGTTTCTTTTATTTAAAAGAAGATACCACTGAATTATAAAAAAGATAAAAATCACAGATTTTTATTTTAAAACATCAATAACTAGTAGAAGTTTCTAAGCAGAACAGCTACCTTAGTTTGACATTTGTTCTCACCTGACAAAGGATCTTCTGAAGTAAGAGCCTCTCCATTCCCCAAGGTTATGGCTGGTGGAGACAAAGTGGGTGGCGTAGGTGTTCTAGCCATATGGACACAATCTGATTCCTCGGGCATCTCTTCTTCACACACATTCTCCACTTGGTAAATCTGCATCCAACAAACTATTGCTTTAGAGAGATTTCCATGCTATCTTAATACCTTAAAAGAGTTGCATAAACACAATTTTTAAAATAAATTACCAGTTAAAATGTTAAAATATGCTAATCTCCTAATAATATACTAGTTTCCAAACTGCATACAAAACAATGAACTCTGGAGACGTCACAACGTCTATGAGAGCAAAATTAAAGTATTTTGTTACAAATAGCAAAATATAAAGAGGCACAGTTCTCCTATCAGACCAGAGAACTTGACTTTTTCAATGTCTTGTCTTTATAGTTTACTGTATTTTTATTTACACAAACATTTGTAGCTATTTAAACAGTTCTGCAAAATGCAAGCTTTATAACATAATGACAAGTCTGCAAATTGTTCTCTATCTTATACAGCAGTGTAATCAAACTGAGTATTGCAGAAGAGTACACCAAGACTACGAAGCATTAGTGGTTATAAGAGATTATAAGGTATTTTCCTCAAAACTATTAAAGTAAATTCACGTGAATTACTGACAGCCAGTTTAGCAGATTAGGATATAAAACACCACTTTGTCAAAAGCAAACCTGGCTTCTACTCTTTTACTCAATCTCTACATGAAATATCAGAGAGTTGAGATTATCGTTACCCTCTTAATATAAATTAAAAAATAACAGCACACCTTCTTCCTTAACCTGTTGGTAGCCTGAAAAAAGCCTACAAGAGCTGTTGATTCTTTTGCTCATGTTAATCTCATTAGCATGTTACCACTAAAGCCTAGCAATGCCATCTTAGATGTCAGCATTATTTGCATATCATTTTACTTCACTGATATTTCACTGTACATGATTTTAGTTCAGTGTGAGTGAAGCTGAAACCTTCAGTTACAAACTGCAGACGTCTGAGACTACCATTGAACTAAATTAAATGGCAGTGATGGGGAACACTGAGACAGCATCAAAAATTCCCCTATTCTTTTATGAAGAGGATCTTTTCAAGATCCAGAACTCTATTATCTTAATAATCTGCTATACACCTTCGCACCTAGTATAGAGATGATTCTCCTACTCAAAATTTTGATTGCCTATATATTTGTATTAACATAAAGAGGTAAGACCTTACAATCCATATGGTACATTTATCGAAATTCATTTTGACGTAAGCATTGACATATATTTACTTGCTTTTTTAACTGCTGCAATTTCATTAAGAGGTAAGATTTTAGGTCAAAAAGTTGCACTTTCATGATTCTTCATTGATATTCTTGACTGATGATCCATTACAAAAAGCCAAAAAAAAAATCAGAGGAAAGAAAGTGTCTATTGTTTTCTTAAAACTCATTTCTGTAATCAATAGGTTTCTCCTGGTCCTCTGTCTAGCACCTCGTTTAGCTCCCTCTGAAGTCAATGGGCCAGATTTACAGCTCTTTAGAGAAGCCGAGGATAAAGGACTGCAATATTACCACTTACCACTGGAGTTTCAATTGGTACCGATGGCTGCACCTGAAGATTCACTGCAACAGTCTGTGGTGGTGGAAGAGTTTGAAATGGCAGCTGGACCAAAGCTTCTGCAGCAGGAAGTTCTTCCTCAGAAACCAAAGTGTTTTGAACCAAAACCTGGCCCTGGGACAGAATTTCAGGCTGCACTTGTAAAGACTGCACAGACTGCAATGGCAGTTGTTGAATCTGGGTTGAAGATGTTGACAGCTGAGGAGGAGCTGCAAGAGGGATAGGTGTGGACTGCAAGGCTGAATATTGCTGGTGTGGTGTCGAGGACACGATCTGTTGGCCTGGGGAAACTAGGCTGGGCTGATCTACTGACCCTATATGTACAGCAGGGGAAGATGGAAGTGGAAGATGTGACGGAAGATTAAGTGGCTGTGCAATTGGTCGAACTGGATTGGTAGCAGTTTGCTGAGGAGCAGTCTGCTCTGGCTGAAGAGCTGTTGGCACAAGGGAGTTTGCCTGTGACTGAATAAGTGCTTGAGGGTGAATAATTATTGTGGGTGATTGACTAGGGGAGTGAGAAGGTGGAGGAGATACCACCACTGACTGCTGAGCTGACTGGGATGGAGTGGGAGATAGCGTTAGAGGTGGAGGATGGATGTGAATCGGTGAGCAATGAGACTGGACACTGCCGGAACCCGGAGGAAGACCATGGCTTGGGAGCGGCAGACAGTGCTGTGACGGAGGGGGTTCCTGACCCGAAGGAGCCTGAAGTGCGATTGGCTGGACTTGCTGCTGCTGTTGCAATATCAGCTGATGATGGGAAATCTTTGGAGGTGGTGAATGAAGTGGGATCTGCTGATGTTTTACTAGAGAATGAGGTTGCAATGGAGAATATGAAGCTGTGATGGGGGGGAAAAAAGGTGACAATTAGTATTTATTTCTTTAAGTCCAGAGAACATTATAAAAATATTAAAAGAAAGGAAGTTTTTACTTTAAAGTAAGACCAGCACAACTTTTTCAACCCTTCGGAAGGGTTAGAAATATTTAGAAATATCTTAGAATATTTAGAAATATCATCTTTGACAGCATATAGTACACAAGAACAATTTATTAGGGGAATATGTCAATTTCCAAAGCAAAACGAAGCAATGAATAAAGAAACATAGCCATGCTTTTTACACATATATACACATATATTACTTTCTATACAAAAGTATCTAAACTTAACTTTTTGGTGCTAGTTCTAAGATTATTGCTGATCCAGCTTTCACTTATTTAAGAATTTCATGCAACTTTAACGTTTGGATTTAACGTTTGCTTTGAAACAGACCGGAATGGAATGGAATAGATAAGCATGTCACAATCAACAGGATTTGTTGATAACTGGTAAGTTAAAGTTTAGGTAATATGATTTTAAGAGACTAAACAAAATTTTAAGAGACTAAACAAGAGTTCAGTATGAATTAAAACCTTTCAAAGTATTTGCCTGAATTTGAACACACAAACTGAAAGGTATGAATCTAAAAATAGTGCAGCTTCCAGAGATATCACATCACCTTTAAGTGAACCAGTGATTCACTAGTAGTTCCTTACAGCACACACACACATATTTTCCTCCACATGCAAACCTCTTCTTGCTTTGTCTTTTCCACTTGAGAAAACTCATTTACATTGTCTTTTTTATTTATTCTGCTAGCTAAGATGGAGTTTTTCCTTACAGAAGTGAGTTCTAAGACCATTAGGGCCCAATACCTCAAGAATGTCTGCCTCGCAGTCTTACTCCTTCTCTAAAAGCTGCCAATAAGCCAAACTAAATTCCACAGAATTCAGACCAATTGTCTAGACTACCCTAACTCTTTCAAAATAAGGAAGCTAAAATGCAAATACATTGCATGCAATGTAAATGCTATCTAACCAACTGCATGCTTATTTTGATTTATCTCTTAATACAAAATACTAAGATTCTGGGGCACTATTATCTATGGATTTATAAAAGTACTTGATGTAAGAACATTCTGATGACACAGACAAGACAGCAAAAAAAAAAAAAAGAACCACCAACAAAATAGATTTTGATGAGAGCAAAAGGCTTAAGGTGGTTTCAGCCCACGTATTGCTTCCCAGAGACTGGGGATGACATGTCCTGACAATGAGACCAGTAATGAGAATCATGTTTGTACTGTGATTCAATCATGTATTGCAATTGCTATATTGTGCTCGTACTGTGATTTAAGAACATTGTTGTATCGCTCTGCTAAATCAAAATCCTGTATAACATCCAATATCAACAAATAAATTTACTATTAAACATCAAACTGTCTTCATGTGGAATATCTAAAAGAACACAGTCAGAGAGCGTTGGACTCTGACAGAACCATAACATACAAATTAACTTTAATTAAAGTAACTTTCTTATAGCTCCATTTTCATCCTACCTGGTGTTATTAAGTGATGTATGCTTGATGTCCGTGTGACTGGTGTACTCCGACACTCTGCAGTTGGGCTCTCGCCTTTTCTATTGCTTTCTGAGGGATCTGGTTGGCTGCCCTTGGAACTGGTTACAGGTTTATTAGCGCACAGAGACAATGATTGAGTTTGACTGCTGCTCTTTGGTGGGCCATTCTGTGAACTTGACAATACACCCAACTTCTGACTGCGCAATGTCAAGTTCTGAACCTGGGAAATGAGCAAAATGTGAAAAAAACCAACCCATATAAACATCTGTGACAAAAATCCAGGCAAAAAAGCAAAAACATAATGTTATGTAATGCTTCTCATCCCACGTGATCAAAATACGTGAGAAGTTAAAAATTTGCATATCCAAGTATCTTTTAAGTCACAAAATTTAGAGAAGAATAGTGATCTTGAATTACTTCAGTGATAAAGAAAATACAGGAAAGGCTTTTTATCTTATTGAACTTTTAAAAGAAATGGAAATTGTTCATTACATTAATTTGAATTAAAACTTGCATTTTTTCTCTTTTATTGTGCCTTCAAAGTGAACGACACAAAGCATCTTAAGCAAATGCAATTTTATTTTTATACAGACGCTGCAGAAGTGCAGTGGTCTGTAAGTATGTTTGCAGAGACTAACCCAAAATAAAACCTTGGGTAGTCAATGGAATCAGAATCTGCTGTATGTTATCCATGTCTTAATAAACTTGAGCCCTTTATTTCTACAGCAATATTAATGTTCCTTTTCATCATGACACCTCCAATGTCACATGAAACAAAAGGTTTGCCTTCTGAAATGTAAATCAGTCAGTGATTATTTTCATTAATGTCTGTTATATCACAGCAAGATTCCGTGCAGAATGATCCCAGCTTTCCAATCCTACGTGCTGAGCTAGAATTTTATTTTCAAGGATAAAGACTACCCTTGTAGTACTAGTTTACATCACACTCTACATGAAAAAGATGACTAATTATTATCACCATCCACTATTTTGACTACATAATCCCTTCCTCATTCAACAGTTAGTACTTGTGTAATGAACAGCTAGTTGACATTTTATTTCTCACCTTTCCATGTGTTACCACAGGATGCATCCAAATCCTGTTCTGAAGACAACAGTATTTGTTTCCTTATTGGCATGCATGAGGCATTTACTGCAATCCTATCTCTGTGAGTACAAATCAACCTTCAGCACACCCTAACAGATAAGATAACTAATCTGAGATGTTCAGGTCATACATGAGGGGGACGCATATGAAAAGTAAAAGTACGAAAGCAGAAGGGAAGAATAGCAAGTAGGAGAGAAGTGTCAGTTCACTAACAGGCCATATTAGGTATGCCATTGAGACACTGCTAATCGCTGATGAACTTCTGAGTTTCTCTGATATTTCTACATGGAAGACAATACTGTGAGATCACTATACTATACCTCCACAAACCTCTTGGCTAAGTGTAATATACACGTCTATGTATATAACCAAATACATTTTTTTGTTATTAACTGGCGTTGCCTACTTGCTCAGGTTTGCTTATATGGTAAACAAAGACTTTCTCTAAACCCAACTGACTGAAACCCTACGGACATATTTGTCACAAGGTAAGAAAAATAAAGTGTACCAGTGCTAAAGCTTTTCCATTGCCTCACTGATTATGGATGAAACTGGATCTTTGCAATGTCATTGCTGCTATAGAAACTACCAGACAACCAAGGTTAACAACATCTGGCAATAGGGCAGTACTGAACATTGAAAGAGGAGAGGAACGGCTTGACTTTGGCAGCTCACCACAGCAGCTCATCTGACTGAATAATGCTCTATGGTCTGGGGGGAGATTCTACTGTCCCTCTGCAATGATGTCTCAGGAAGTTGCACAGCTGGGCAGACTTGTGCAAAATGGACCTCTAAAACCCTCATGTACAGAAGGACCAAGACTGTAAAGTGATATGCTTTATTGACATCTCTACCTTGAATGCAAAAGACAAAGATACAAATGCAAAAAGAGCTGCTAGCCTGTCCGGTAACCTCTATGCATTTTCAAACTTGATCTGCAGAATCTGGAGGAAAGAGAGGCGGCTGTGAGAAAAGCTAATGAGGCATAACAACTCCAAGACTGAAGGAGCAGTCTGTCTTTTCAACGAAAGCTCAACTGATGAACTTAACATTGTGAGCTTGCTCAACAACACCCTTCATAAATACACAGGTGGATTCCAGCAAGCTCTGCCCGCCTCACATACCTACTGGAAAAGCAAAGGGAAGGCAAGCTTCAACGGTTCGCCATTATCTCAGAACAGTGACACATCTTTAAGGTCTTCAAATCTATTAGAATCTTCTGAAGAGGTCAACAAACATAAGGTCAGAGAACATTCAACTGGTATAACTTACTTGGATTTCCAAAAGGTTTCTAAACCTAAAAGGTCTGTTTATCAAAGACTTTTAAATAAACTGCTAAGATAGAAGAGAAAATCTCTCATGAAAGCATAAATTTGTTAGATAAATGTTCACTTTTCATAGTGGAAGACTGTGACTAGTATGTTCTGTAGTGATCTGTGCTATGTCATGTATTTTTTCCAGATGATATCCAAATATGTTGAGCAGTGAAAAGGTGATACAAGTTCAGCTGATAACATGAAGTTATTCAAGGCAATAAAGATGAGAGCTAATTACAAAGACCTAAAATGTCATATCCAGGATCCAAATTTTACATATAAACATAATCACCTCTAAATGTGTGATCATGGCAAATGGAAGACACTGAAGTTGTACATAACCAGTACCCATTAGTAGTTTTTATAAGCAAGTAAACTTAAGCACAATGTTTCCTTACTTTTCAGTTTTGGCCCACTCTACTGGACATACCTTTAATAAATTTACGCAAGCTCACCTGAGTAGCTGCAGACTGACAGGAAGATGAGGAAGATGATGAGACAACAGGAATGTCAGACTGGACAGCAGCCACAGTGGTCGCGGGAGTAAAAATAAGCTGTTAAGCAAAAAGAAAAACAACCTGGTAACAGACTGAAACTTTGAAAATATGTGAAAGAAATGCAATATTTTAAAGAGATACATAACTTAGAAGCTGTACATCACTACACGTAAGATTTACTTTTTTACTTTTAGATGAACTTACTCAAAGAACAATTTATCATGGTAGCTTAAGTAAATAAAAGATACTAATATAAAATAAATATAATAATGTAAAATATTTGTTCTACATATTAAGAAGAATCTTTCATATACATCATCTTCCATACAAGCATTTTAAAGAGGACTTTCTTTCCAATATTACAAATGAGTGAAACAAAGGCAAAAAAGTCAAGAGAGCAGCCCAATATCTACTATATTAAAGAAAGAGAACTTAGATCTTCCAATCTGTCAAAATGTTATTTAACAAGCAGAGTTGTTATATGAACTTTAACTATGCTAATTAAGTTTCATAGCGAGAACAGGTATCATACAACCAACCTGAAATTACTAACTTCAGAATACCAGCATACCTAACTATCATTAATTCCTTTATAGGCAATATAGCAAAGACAAGCTTTATAGAAGGCTTTGAAGAGAGACCATTAGTCAGTCTTCCCTATTTTAAAAGAGATCTCAACTGCAAGGAGCAGCTAAGAAAAAAACATTAAGGTTTTGATCTGGAATTGAATTGAGCTGGTGATGAAGCTGTTATGAGCTAGCTAGAGATAAGAGTTGACCTTTTTAAAGAAAATGAAAGGTCTTGGTGATGAAGAAAAATACATGACTTTTAGTATGTTAGCTGGAAACACTGAAAGACAGGTATGATGTTCAAACTACTAAGGCTAGCAGAATGATCTTGTAATACCATTCTAAACAGAAACTAATAGGGTAAGTTTCTCTCTTGAGACTGGTGTGTAAAGCAATTATGCAAATAAGCATGGGATTTGACATTAAAAGTCTGGATGAAAATTTAGTGTAAATGAATAGGAAAACTGTATCAATAATCCATGTCATTGAGAGAGATTGCTACTACAAAAACGTAGTCATCCTCATACTGCTTCAGCTACTAAGTTGTTAACAGGTATTGAAAGGCAGTGACATGAACTGAATTCGTAATTCCTGTTCTGTTAAATAGTACTGGGTGCATTAAGCACCTAGCTTTTCTTACAAACCAGAGACTCAAGAAATCCTTTCGCTGACAAATGGATAAACAGGTGTTTGATCTTTAAATCCCAATCTTCAAGTTGTACTACTTTTTCAATACACGTGTATGAAAATAGCCAAAGAAAAAACTCGACATAGCATAACAGCATTGCTGTGCGTGCCTAAGAAAAATCTCAGAAAAAGAAACAAAGGATCACTTTTCCCAAATATACTTTATGGGTGCAATTCCTGCAAGAACTCAATGCCTGCATCTAATTTTATATACCATTGTAGTCATGGACCTCTGGCTCTGAATCTCAGTGTAGCGTAACAGTGATTCTTCCTGTTTCATATAGTTGAACATAACACTCTAGAAAGCTCTGGCCGTCAACTCACACAAGCCATAATAGTGTCTTTGGTCTTTACCAAGTGCTGACTGGTACCTGAGCGTTCATGTACCACTTCAGTAATTTCTATGAAATCCCACACAGATTGTAAGGTTCAATTCATGCGAAACTCACTCGAGAAAGTATTAAATTTAAAAAAAAAAAAAAAAAGAAAAAAAAAATCACTAAACATTTTTCAAAGTTGCCCATTAGGAAATGGAAATGTCATATTGACAGGAAATTGCAAGAACCTAATGAGTTTCACTGATTCCAAAGAAAATGAAACCTGTATATCTAACTGGAATTCTAGAGACAATAATGCAAAGAACAATCTTAGTTAAACAGAAGAAAATTTTAATCAAGAGTCAGAACTCTGAATGTTACCAGTGCATTAGAAAACAACCTACCTTGAATATAGAGAGACTCCCTTATTTCCTTCTAGATAGTCAGAAGAGACAGGTGCTCTTTTTCCATTTTTCCCATTTTTGATCAATTTAATAACTGTGGTACGACCAGGCTAAAAACACTTGAGCAAACTTCACCAGAACTAAGCTACAGCAATTCTTTTACTTCTGATGTCTACAGTGTTTCAGTGTATTCACAAAGTAGTGACTAAATTGCTATCTGAAACTAAAGAAAAATGTTTATAAATGATTTATAGAAACAAAATAAAAACTGAAACGGTTAAGGTGGCGCTTTTTTTAGGGGTGGGGGTGGGGGTGGAGACAACAGGGACAGACCAAAACCAAGCTTAAGAATTGTAATCAAAACTTACCATTTGAGCTCGTAGATACATTTGAGCCTGGCTTGCACTCAGGGTTGGAGAGGTGCTCCCCAGCAACATAGTCTGTTGGGTAATACTGCTGCTGGTGGTGTTGGAGGTCTGTGAACGGCTTATTATCTGTGCAGGTGTAGGAGAGGTGGAGAGGTTAATCTAAGGAAACAAAAATATTGCTTCTGTCATGGAAATTCATTCATCCTAGGGTCTAAAGCCAGAAAGCCTTTGACAAAAATGGCAGGGGCAGTTGAAATCTTTGAACTGTAAAGATATCAAAAATATATTGAGCCAATCATCACAAAATTGGATTCTGGCAAGATTTTACATTTTTATTCTTAAACTGCAAGCAACCATTTAGCAGTAAATAATAATACGCAGTTACGAGTATAAACAATGATATTATGAAGTCTGAAAAATATACCTCACAGAAATATACATTTACAGAATATGTAGCATGAGCTTGCAATAGTTTAAGAAAAACACCTGAATTTTAACATTTAAGCATCTTTAAATGTTTATATTATCTGACTGGACAACTGGACACAGTTGTTATGCTTATTACGCAACCTGATCAGGACACTTCTTTGTGCTGCCATAGAGGGACTTCGATTCCTCATTCTACATATGCACATTTTAAAATGACTGGAAACTAAAACTTTACAAAATTTCATATTAAATGCTCCTGAACAATTGCTCTTTAGCATCTTCTCAAACAAAAGCTGTTGTGTTTTTGGTTTGGTTTTTTTTCTTTTTTTTCCTAACCGGTCTAACAGAGTTAAGTGCCCAGCTCTTTTTCATCACTTACTCAAAAAGATTTCCTTGAAAAATCCCAGCCCAATTATTATGTTAGTTTAACATCTTTAAAGACTTCCCCTCCTAAATTTAATGAATGAATGATTTTACTTCGAACAACTATAAGCCAAAGCAATGCTATGAGAGCTTAAAAAAATATACAGTTAAATCACTGAAGCTATGCACTGAAGTCATGAGCAGCTCGCGGGCATGATTAATAAGCAGGATGTCTGTAGGACTAACAAAGTCCTACTGAAGACAACTGTAGAACTGTACATAAGAGACTGTGCAAATCACGTCTGAAGATGCTGCTTAAAGAAATATAGCATGAACTGAACACAGAGCTGCTAATAACTGAAACCTGAGCACATGCCTAGAATATGGATAAAGTAATTGAAAGTGCATAGAAGACGCATGATAAAAGATGATAATCAATAAAAGAATGAATGCTATAAACATTTAATCAGTTTCATATACGTATATGTGAGCATTGACTTGGATTCTTTAGATTTGGTGCTCTTTAATCACTGATACACAGTTATGATTTTAACCTACAATAGTGCCCTGAACAAAGAAACTAATGTGAAAAATCCAGTAAGAAATCATGTAAGAGATGAAAACTCAGGGAGTGACTTCTGCAGCGGTCTGAACAGTCATTAGTGCTTGTGGAGTGCGCAGCTGCCCCTCAGAGCACCAAGAGTGGGCTGGGACCGGGGAAGCCTCCAACACTGGCCAGCAACGATAGCGGCTGGCAGCATGCATCAGGCGGATGCTGGAAGCGCAGCCAACACTTACTACACAGTTGTCACACTTCTACTTACTGTTTCTGTGATATTAATTTTAACCACACAAATTTAAATACTAAAATCTTTTCTGTTTTTCCAAGTAGTTATATAATAACCAAGAGGGGTTGATAATGGATGGAGGGCTTTGTTCGTTACGTACCGAGGTCTGCGACATGCTTGACTGCTGAGTGACACTCCCAGTGGGGGAAGTACATTGCCTCCCACCTGACAGGCTTGCCTAAATAGCAAGAATATGTGTCAAATATTGAAATCAAAAAGGTTTAAGTGATGTTCATATTATTGCATAAACGATCAGAAATATCCCTCTCTAACCATTACCTTTTCTCTGAGTTAACAGTAAAAATGCTTTACCCAGTGGAATTAGTTTTCAGCAAAGTGCACTCTGCACTACGGAATGCTAACTGCAACGTGCTAAATGCCTTGAATTCCTACCCAATTTCAGGCACTCAGATTCTTGCACATCAAGACTTGAACAAAAACTATCAGAGGTAAAGTCTATCAAACTGTTAATGATGGAGCTAACTGATCAGCTCACTACCTATGGTGCTCAGAACTTAAAATGTGACATCATTAAAAACTGTCATTATTAAAACTTACATCATAATTTTTACTATTATTAGAATCCTCTGAAAATAAAAGAACACCCTCATATTCTAGAATGATAATTTATGTATGCACATCTGTGTCTATAGTGCCTATAACAGTATGCTATTCTGGTCCTTCAGATGAATACAGTGACAGTGATTTAGATTTCTGTATTAACAGACTGCATACCAAAACTTCTTAGCCCTCCCCAATCTGATTTTCTTTGCTCTGTCTCGGTAACTGTATATGCACACACAAATCCGTCACAAAAAGATGACAAATCAATATATTACCACAATCTAATGGAAAAGGTATAGAAGAAAAAGCCAGGAGCATAGAAAAGTCAGTCCCAGTTCTGACAACAAACAGCTATATCCCTGAAGTCTTTAACTCCGTTTTAGCATTTCCATGTGTAAAATCGTTAACCATCTCTGCAAAATAGTATTCTCAATCCAAGGTCAACTGAGGTCAAAAGAAATCTTTCTACTGCTTGAGTTTTTAAAATGGGTCTCCTCCAGTGTTCACTAATGTTAAAAGCTGTGCTTCAGAAATGAAATGTCATTTACTTCCTACATTTCCACACTCAGGGTTAAAACTGAATTTTGCCATTACTTATAATGCAGCCAGATGTGTGGCAAAACACACTAAGATATCAGATGTTCATTATTTTTATTTGATTTCACTAAGATACATTGCTATTCATTGCTTTCCCCATCAACTTTTAGAGAAAATCACAGGATGAAGATTGAATTAGTCTATTTTTAATATTTATTTTATTACTGTTTGATGATTTACATGATGCATTATAATGTATGCAATAAAGCATGGAATGGTCGCCTACTGGAGCATCTATAACACTGGACAAAATCCTCCAAATAGTTTGGAGGAAGATACAATTTAAAATAACAAAGTCATTAAAATGTAAGGCATTAAGCTCAGGCACTTAAGCTGTTATTATGTTTGACAATGCTCTAGAATTGTAGTCCTGCTCTAGAAAGTAGTACACCATTCTTTTTCAGCAATCTTCGCTCTCACCTGTGGTACAGTTGCCAGACTCTGAAATTGGGTACTGCTTAAGTGCTGCTGCTGCAAAGCAGCAGTCTGCAGCATTAGATGCTGCTGTTGGGCTGCATACATCTGCTGGAGGTACTGAGCAGCTGAGCTAGGAGGACGATGCAAGGCCTGCTGAATAACCTGTGATGAATCAGTAGGTAATTAATTACAATTACAAAGTACACACCATGCTGACATGATGCTGAAGTTTACCTTTACAAGGAAATAAAACCAAATAAATTCTTTTCACACCAATTATGTAATACTGAACTTGCTCCATCACTGTTCTCAACCAAGTCACAGAATACAGTCAACATAAATATATTCACGTTTTCAAGGAAAGCCTGACAATCAGCTGACAATACAGCATCATTCGTAACGCAACATCCAAGCCTCTTAGGTTCTTGTCAACAAGTCCTACATAACGTTCTGCTTTTTGAAAGATCAGGATAGCATAAGAGAGACTCAATTATCAAACCCAACAGAATGGACCATACAGAGGAGACCTAATTTAAGGATCAGCAAGAGGGGGCTGGATCCAAAGCACACAGACGCCTCTGGATCCCTGTAGTCAATGCTGGTCAAACGGACAGCTTTATTTTGCATTATTTTGTAAAGGCTTATGTTAATAATCCATACCCTTAGGGAATGGCGAAAAAACTAAGCTTTCTAGCATAGCATTTCCCCCTCCCTTATTTGGGAGGCAAGCCTGTCCCCTGCACTATTCTGAAGTGATCTGATACCCTTTGGTAAACAATATCTTCTGAAAACCAGTTAGTCAGATATTGAGAAAGAAGACAGCAATTAAGAATGGAAAGTTAATCTTGTGTAAAGTATTGTGCAATGCCTGTATTTGAGAGCACTGTACAGCACAGGAAAGAATCTCTCACAGCCCAGTTACCTGGACAGCATGCCTGTCAGAGCCGCTGTAGACAGATATCTGCGGCAGCTGTGTCCGGGAAGTGGAGGTGGTAGTGATCGTAGTTGTAGATGCAGAACACGTTGTTGTGTTTGGTTCATTCTCCATAGCTGTGCAGTGTTCGTCCAGCCTGGCAGAATTGAAATAAAAGTGGATAGAATAATGGACAATTTTCAAAAGAGTAAGTTTGTAGGATTTGCTATTACTTGATGGGATTTGTTGGCAGTTATAATCTTCTAAGATCCATCAAGAGTAGCAATAGGTGACCAATTTAGGAAAACATGCAAGATTTCCAGCAAGCTACACAGGAGTACTGCCGCATCCCTCTTCCCCACAGCATAGCACAGAAACTGCTGGCTGACCATTCTGTACCTTCAGCAAAACGTTCTTGGCAAAAATCACTGGTGGCATGCTCTATTTGGAAAGAGATGGAAAGGATGTAGAGAAAAATGCTTCTACTTTTTACAGCAATACCTCTCAAAATACAGCAACAGTCAAGGAAGAAACTACCTATTTAAGCATCTCTGAGGATTCCTCCCCAGCCTTATGAGACTTCCCTCTGCTGCAGAGTACAACCTCTCTCCCAAAATGTCGCCTTTAAAACTAAAATGAATCACATATCTCAATATCTAAGGGGCCTTTACTTTAGTTTCTTTTTCAGTATTAGTATTATGATTAACAGGAAATAGCATAGTTGCTGCTTATTGCTTTTAAAAGGATGTTAAAAAAAAACAGGTGGGGAGAAGATGTGTTTCCTTCCTAATAAAGAAGGGCTCAGAAAAATAATAATTGAGAGAGCTGCAATGTACTAGAAAAAAAAGCAGCATTGCCAAGTGCTTAACAAACCGCCCATTGGATGCTGCATCAAACGGGAACATAATTAGGAGTTTCAACTCACGCAGCTGAAAGCAGAATGCAATGCTGCCAGGCTGCTACCGTCACCTCTCAAAACACGACTACTTTGCAAGTAGAGAACTGCACATGCTGCTGTAGCTCCTGATTACTTCCAATAACTAAACTTTTAATAGATACATGGTCACCTAAGGACGTCACGCTTATCATTGTATTGTATATCTGCATATGTTTTGCCATCAAAGAAAATTCATGCCAATAAAGCATGCTTTAAAAGCAGAGATCCCTACTATTGGAACTGAAGAAAAAATATGACTTTGTTGTTAAAAATTCATATCTGTTGTGCATTATTGATGCCATTTGTCTACCTACAAGAGCACAAGTTACCTTAGAGCACAAGTTAACACACATGGTTAACTACTTCAATTGCAATAAAACCAGATCACTTCTAAAACCACTGTACATTAATCTCACAAAATGCTAATGAAAAGTACCTTGAAAAAAAGTCCTGTCTCCTCCAGAGGAGGACAGACATTAAAAGCACATCAAAATATTTACACCTACAACTTGTCTAGCTAGTTCTAGCACAGAGTTATGCAACCAGTTAAATTAGCCTAAGAAAACAACATTGGATGTTTAACTTCCTTTACTCTCAACCATGTTTTAGATGTATTATTAGCGAGATGTGCAATGTATCCCACTCTACTAGCTATTCCATCAGAAGTTCACCCCATGAGAGCTGTTAATCCTTTCGCTGAAAGTATCTCATTTTCAAAAATAATTTTGTCATTGCCCAAGTTGTTCCCGCAATGGATGTACAACGAAAACAGGAAAGAGCTCCTACACGTTTGTTCAGCGCGGCCTGGCTGATCTCCAGTCCTCCTCTAACACCTCACTTGGAGCCGATACGAGATGCTTACTTGCCACCCCTCAGTCCTACCGCAACGCAAACACCACGCAGCAAGCGCTAACACGCAGAAATAGCGTGCCCTCTTTCGGCTGAAGGGACAGGAAGGTGCTGCAACAGATGACACTTGCTAGAAACCTCTCCTCTCTTTAAGCGAGAAGCGGGATGTTTAAGGGAGAAGAGGAAATACATGAAAAGTGATTGTTTTTAGGAAGGAAACCAAGAATCCATTACAATTTAGCAGATGGATGTTTTATGACAGAAAGCATAAAAACCATTACAGACTTAAAATCAGACTGCCTTTACAGCGTTGCTTTCATTTACTTTACAGTGCTGTACATGCAGAGACCACTTCTAGTTATAAAAAAAAATCTCAGGTACAATTGAAAATAATCTTCTGAAATTGTTCATTGAGCACTCAACAATATCAAAAAGGCAAAACTCCTAACTTACAGTAAAATTAATTTTGTTAAATGTATGAGGAAGACCTTACAATGATGTTGCCTGTGAGCAACTTTAACTCAAAAGAACCTCTGTTACACAAAGTTTTAGAAAATGCACTGAACTCTGACTTTAAACAACCACTACGCATTTAAGCAAGCCCAAAATATAAAGCACAACAGAAAACTATATTGAAAATAAGTATTTATTCAAGCAGTAACAGTATGAGACACCACATAATTTCAAATTACACTGTGCATAATGTAAATATTCAGAAGTTTCATTCTCTCTATATTTTTTGGTCAAAACAAATACCTAAAGTAAAAAAAATACCTGCTATTCTACACCAAAAACATTTAAACTACTATCACAGCAGATACATATGTCAGTACTCATGTTTTAGAAAGTTTGACTTTTGGTAAGTGTCATGGTAATAACGAACACTGCTGACAATCTGCAACCATAACTGGTATTTGAAAATAGGGGTTTTTTTAACATATATGGTTTATTATTATTCTTTCCATTCATGACTACTTCTTACAACTCCAAAGGTACAAAACATAGAAAATAAACTAAAATTTCCACCAAGTCTAATCCCTACGGGCATTTTCATATGCGACTGAAGGCTCCGAAATAAATCCTCTCTTTCCCTTCACTCTAGCTACAATATAAGCCAACCTTGCCCAAACCTTGGGGTTTTGTGTTTTTAAAATTAAAAAAAAAAAAAAAAAAATTTAAAACTATGCTCTGTTGTGGAAATACAATCCACGTCACGCAGTGCAACTTGCTGGTGAAGCGGCATGGAGCGACACCGGCCCGGGGGCTCCCCGGGCCCGGCAGCCGGGGCCGCCGGCGCGCTGAGGGAGCCCCGGGCTGCTCCGCAGGCAGCGTCAGGGCCCCTCGGCGGCCACGGCTGGCGCTCCCCGCCGCAGGCCGGGCCCGCCGGGCTGACCCGCCCCCTCAGCCCCTCACGCCGGGCCGCAGCCTCACCCAGCCCAGCCCCACCGCCGCCACAACCGGCGGCCGCGCTCCGGCCCAGCGGCGCCGCCGCCGCCGCCGCCGCCCCCCCCCGCGGCCCCGCAGGCGCCAGCCGCCGCCGGGGAGGGAGGAAAGGTGGGCGGGAGGGGAGGCACCCGCTCCCCGCCCGGGGCCGGCCCGCCGCCGGGGCGCTGTCAGGGCGCGGGTCCCCGCCTACGCGCCCCGCCCCGCCGCGGCCTGGCCGGGGCCTGCCGCTGCCGCTGCCGCTGCCGCTCCCCCTCCTCCGCGCGTCCCGCCGGGAGACTCGCCTCGGACAAGCCGCTCACTCCGCTTCCGCCATCTTCTCGCCTCCCTCAGGGGGAGGTGCCGCGCAGGCGCGCTGGGCGCCGCCGGCGCCGGGCACGTGACGGGCCCCGCCGCCATGTTGTCGTGGGAGCGTGGCGTCGTCCGAGAGGCGCGGCGGCGGGGTGCGGGCTGTCGGCGGCCGGCCTGGGCGGCTGTCCGATCGCGGTGAGGTAGCGGCTGGCTTCGCATTAAGGCAGGAAGGTTGTGGCGGGGAGCAGCAGCCCGGCTGGGATGAGGGGCCTGGCCTCCCTCAGCGCCCACAGTGGTGTGCGGGGCTGCGCGTTTAGCTGAGCGCGGCAGCAGCGATTTTAATTTTCCTGTGGCAGTGGTACAGTTGAGCTATGTGTTGGCAGGGCCTATGGCAAATCAGCTTTACTTATTTCATGCTTTAGCTACAGTAGGAAAATGAAGGAGGTGATACATGCTGTTTTGGAGTGCTTTTGGGAGGTTAAGATCAGGAAGATGCCTGCCTGTGGTGCTTTTCCACAGTGGCTGCTCAAGGACCTCAGCAGCTCCAACCAGGACACTGGTGGTGAACTTTTAACTTTTCTGAGGGATATGAAACAGAAGAGTCTTTTAGCCCCGTTAGCTTAGCTTTCGGTTTCTTCCTATGAAATGTTGCCTCTGAGCCTTTCCCTGCTATGGGGAGGACGACCTCTCCCTCTGAATTCACCATAATTGATCTGAGTTGAATGAATTCCTGTCTATAGGTGATAGCAGCTGCTGCGTAATACCTGGCATAGATGAGCAAAGCCCAGCCTCCATAAAGACAAGTAGTCACTATACCACGTAGGCCTAATTCAAATCTTACATGGGACATCTTGAGAAAATCAGCACCTCGCCCTCTCTTCTTCACGAAATGTCTTCCTGTGATGAAGAAATACCTTCCATATCTTCGAATTACATAACATCATTACATAGCTTGCAGGTATACTAGTATTTTAAAATCTGCTTGTATTTTCAAGGATACAGAAAGAAAGCGGCTCTATTAGACAGAAGTGCTGGCTCATGGCACTTTAAATATTTAACAGAGAACCGGTTGTGTGAGTGAAAATGATATTGGTTACAATTTGATAACAGAACAATAGGAACAAATAGCAAAATGTAGCTCAGCGATACCTCTTTCTGCAATTGGTTTGGTGTTTCCTCACATAATGCAGTTTGACCAGTTTTGTTGTGAAAGGTGAAGCAGTCACACTGACCACAGGTGGACTGCCTGTGATAAGTAGTGACAATTTACCAGGTCTGATAAGGATGCCTGGCTTCTATAAAAGATCATATGATGATTAAATAGGAGAAAATAGGAATTTTCATAGGTTAAAAAACGAGGAGGTGTAGGAAAAATGAAGACACATGCTGGAATAGTCTTGGAGATCTGGTAGGAAGTAGAAAACACGTTGGAAGTCCTGGTGCAAGGTACGGGTGAGGTCAGATACAGCAAGATACTTCCTGTTGTACAAAAAGGATATGAGACTCTGTGGAAGCTGAGTGGAGCAAATAACTTTCTTTTGAGGGGAAAAAAAAAACCACCCAACCGCTGCAGGAAGGTCAGGTAGCATGAAAAAAGTTCTGTACTTTATAACCACGCCTATAACAGCAAATAAGGCCTTAAGTTATTTTATCACCAGTACAATAAAGAGCAAGGGGTGTGGATTGGAAAGCGCGGGTCTCGCGTAGCAACCAGTAACTGAGCACGAAAATGCTGAACTCCACGCTGCTCTAATACAGACAACTAGATGTGATGCTGATTGGAGCGTGGAGAGGGGCAGTGGAAAAAAGGAATTGTTTTTACTGTAACAGAAGAAAACGAAGGTTCTGTATTTCTTAGGGTTGCCAGAAACGTTCATCTGTTCAGGAAGTGTTGGACAATATAAATATGTGTTATCAAAGAAGCTATTGATGTATTGTTAAATAGGCAAAGCGGGAAGGCAGTACTACTTGCAGTGATAAGGTGGCTTATGATTAACAGCTTTAATAAAATACCTTTTATTAACCATCCCCCTTTGCCCCCCTTTAAAAGCATCCTTCCTGCTTCTTTCTTAAAAAATATCTTAGCCATTTGATTTATGGTAATTAAAGCTTCACCTGAACTGAAAGTACTGTCTTGTGGGCTGCGCACATTGCATTCTTACAGAATTCTTACAGAAAATATTTCAGTCACCAGCAGTTCTAAGCGCATTGCCATTGCTTCTGAACAGCTCCAGTTTCCCGTCAGCTCCGCGCTGGCTGCGGAAGGACAGCACGCTGCTTTTGCAATGGTTTTGTGCTAAACCCCTGAATTTTCTGTGGCTCCTCTCAGGCCGGGTGGCGACAAAACTAGTGGAGGAGTCACGGTGAAGCTGATTGCAAAGGAGCATAGTTAGACATAGTTATTTTTCCTGACGCTCAGATGGCAGCGACAGGTTTGGTTCTACGTAACAGCTCCGCCGGAGAGTCTGGTCCACAGGCTGCGCCTCCACGGCTCGTAGGCAGAGCAGCTGCTCTCCACAGAATGCCCCTGCGGGCGCTCCTGGCTCATTGCGCCTTAGAAGGAGGTCAGTCCTAGTTGTACCCAAGTAAAATGACGAGTTTTCCTCCTTCGCCCCTTCCGCCAGGGCAGCTCTGGCTGTGGCGAAGCCCTGCAGGACGAGCCGCTGCCGAAAGAAGCCAGGCGCCTAGAACGCCAAAGAGGCCGTTCGGCGGAGCCGGTACGCGAGGCGCTGCCGGCCGGTGGTGACTCCCGCGGCGGCGCTGCCCGCCCGCCTCCCGCCGTGCCGGCGCCAGCGCCGCGCTGCCGCCCAGCAGTCCCAGCACGCCTCGCGACGGGCCGTACCAAGTGGCGGGGAGAACACGGTGCGCGCCCCCGCTCCGGCCGCGGGGAAGGAAGAAGAGGGGCCATCAGGGTGGTTTCGGGCCCGGCTGACCTGGGGCGACCCCCTCCGGCGGCTGCGCTACGGGGATCCCGGCTGCTTCTGCGCCACCGCCGCCTCCCCCTTACCGCTTCGGCGTGGAGCATTCCGCTCCACAGGTGTGCGCCGCAGTGCCGCGGGGAGGAACCAAGTAGCGCGGGGTGGGAGGGGGCACACGAGACGTGGTGCCCGCCTTCCCCGGGCGGCAGAGCTGCTGACCGGCCGCGCCCGAGAAGCGGCTCCTCCTTCCTGCTGGGGCAGGGTCCGTGCTCCCCTCCTGCACCGTCCCGCACGGCTCCGCACTCTCCCCCTGCCCCTTCTCCGGGACTCCCCCCACCCCCCTCGTGGTTCCGCCCGCCGCGGGCTGGCGCCGTGAGGAGGGGGCGGGGCCGCGGCGCGCTCGAGGGACGGCGGCGCGGCGCGCTTGAGGCGGCGGCTGCGCGACCCCCGCCGCCGCCTCCCGCTCCCCCAGCCCTCCCTTCGCCCGCCCGCCGCCCCGGGCGGTGCCGCCCGCCGCGGGGGGGGGATGCCGACGCAGCGGGACAGCAGCGGCAACAGCACCATGTCGGCTCCGGGCGGCGGAGGGGGCGGCCTCGGCGGGGACAGCGCCCACCAGGTCCGGGTGAAAGCCTACTACAAGGGGTGAGTGAGGGCGCGGAGCCGCCGGGCAGGCGGAAAGGCGGTGGCCGGCGTGAGGAGAGGCTTTCGCCAGCGCCCGGGGCGGAGCGGCGCGGCCGGGCCCGGCGGGGAGCGGTGGGGCCGGCGCCGCGCTGCCCTGCCCGGCACCTCGGGAGCGGCGGGTGCGCGGCCTCGGGTCTGAAGGAGACTCTTCTCCGGGGGCTGGGCGGAGCGGCGGCGCTGGTGTGTGCGGGGTGCTGGGCAGGGGCTCCCCTCTGGTGCCGGGATGCGGTGGCTTGAGAACATCCCGGCTCTCCGCCGGGCGCGGCTCTCTGCCTCGTCGGGGCTCGCTGCCCGCGGGTTTCTGTCAGCGGCGCTTCCTGTAGCGCGATGTTTTAAACACCGGCTTTGCGGTGCGTTTGCTGTAACGTTAAGGTCTCAAGTCCGGGGTGTCCACTTACTTGTAGGGGAAGAGAAAAAGCGGGAAGGAAAAAAACCCCCCACGACTGAACAGCCGCGTTAAGATGGCTTTCGAGTAGCTGCTCTGCACCGGGGTGAAACTGGCAGGACTTGTGTTCGCAGGAGCCTCTCCCCGGGTGTCGGGTTTCAGCGGGGAGCCGGTGGGCCGGGGCGGGGAGCGGGGGCTGAGCACCGCCGGATCTCCGTCCTCCTGCGGTGGCGTTGCCGGTAAACAAGGATGTACCTGAGGGGCCTCCTCTGCCCGGCTCTCCCTGCTTCCCACGCACCCCAAGGCCCTGGTTGTTTACCTGCTGTCCGTAATAAGTGCATATTCCTTCATAACACTTCATTGGGGGACACATGCCAAAATTCACACTTAAAAAAATATGTTCAGGGAGCAGCTTTGGTCCTGGTCTCTGCGCGTTAAGTGATACTCAGGTCTAAAGGAGGAGGGTGTTTGGATGAAAACCTATTTCATCAGTTTTCAGGCTGTTTCCCAGGGACTGAGTGACTTCTGAGGGAGTCTGGGCATGGTAACTAAGACACATCTACTGTCAATTATGCTTCCACTGTAAAAAAAAAAAAACATGCTCGAGGTCTGCACAATGAAAATCAGGATGTTGCTGGTCTAATTCAATGGCTCTCCAGCAATAACATATAAGGCAGAAGTGTTCTGCTTTGGGTTCACAACCCCCTATTAAACAGTAACAGTTACAGGACCTATCTTTTAAAAGTTCGAGTGCAAGGGTTGACAGTGGTTTATTGGGCCATTAAGCTTAAGAGGAGGTGATCTAAGCAGAAAAAAATGTAGGTTGCATTTTTGGATTAAGATTGAACACATGATACTCTCAACAGCTTCCTTCCAGGTATCTGAATTAAGTACCAGAAAAGATTTATTACATTTACAGTATTTACTCTCTGGTATCTCTAGCTTTATAATTTTAAGGAGAGGTATAGAAACCATGCTGAGCATTTGGTATTTGCTACCATGTTTGATTTCTGGCTTGTATCTGCTTTGGGGCTTTTCTTGACAAAAGTCCATAAAAGTAGAGACCGGCACAATCTGTGGCTTTAAAGGACCTGTGAAACACTGTCAAAGTAGTAGTGTGTGAAATTCTAAACTCTTTGTTTTACAGTCCCTTTAATCCACCATTTCTTAAGGGGGTGGAGGTGCCCCTGGCTATCAGCTGGCAGAAGTGTTCATTTGGTCAGGCAGTGAACTAAAGTGGGAACTGTTCTGGGTTAAAACCATTTATTTTTTTTCTGCTGGGTCAGTTTTAATCTTGATCATTTCCACATGCAATCACATGAATTCTTGCTTTAGCGCAGGGAGGCTGTGGTGTAAGAACGCAGAGAAGGCAGCTCAGGGTTGTGGGAGTGAGGAAGAAAACTGCTACATTGGACAGGAATGCTGGCCCATGACACTTTAAATATTAGGTTCTAATTTCACAGACACTGGAATGTTTCTTTTGAGTCTCATCTATTGACTTTTTATCTGTTAATGCAATTATCAGTTTACTTTTAATAAGGACACTGAGTCATATAGGGTGTTGGTTAACCATTGTGAATACCAACAAACTAACAAGCTGAATGCCTTAGTCATGATTTGGTTTGAGATCTAAACAAATCATTCTCTCCACTTTCTTACAAAAGAAGGTCTCATGCCCGCTTCTCAGACTAGCACTATCAAGAAGTGGGTATCAAAGCAAAACACTTTACCTGCACTTACACCGGAATGACTTGGAGACTGAGGATCTAAATGCTGATATCAAAGGCAGCATTTTCCCCTTTCGTCAAATAAACTGTCTCAAGATTAGAGCTGGATAGAGGATTTAATGGGAAATAGTGTTAATCAGGAAATGTTAATCTCGGTTAATTTCATTTTAATAGAAGCATTTAAGTGGGTTGTAGAAGTTGTTGTGAAAGTCTTGCTAGGAAGGTCTTTCCAACTTCCAGAAGGAGTTTCTGGTTAAATTAAGAAACACAGCAACTCAGAAGCACAGATTCGTTCTTCAAACGGTTGGGAATCTGATAGTCAGGATACTTGCCTGGGGCTTGAGACACCGCGCGTACTGACTCGGAGCAAAGACCCGAACCTGAATCCCCAAAACATCACTTGGTCTGGCCAAGAGCCTAATTGCTTTTCTCAGCCAAGACAAAGACTTTCATGAAGAACTCTTTGAAGGGTCTTTGTTTCATTCAACCATGCAGTGGTAATTCTTTATCTTAAATTCATGAAATATGTAAAACCAGCAAGGAAGATTTTCCTAAAATGAACAGAGATTATGAGAATAAGAGGATGGGAATTCCCAGAGACCTGGGAATTAGGGCAGTAGGTTGAGTATATCCAGGTATTTCCTTCTCTCAGGTAAGCCATGCTTATCTTTGTCATAGGGCTAGTTGTTTAAAATGTTGAAAATAGTTTTGTCTATTTTAAAGAGTTACTGTAATCTGTGCAGTGTATGTAATAGAGGTTCCTGAGTGAGTTTTTAGGAATTTACTCTATTACACCAAATGTTTACATACTTTTTTGTTGATACAGTAGCAAAGTGTAGCAGCTTCAAATGTGTGGCACTGAACAGCATCTGTGATTACAACCATTTCGGCTTTCTAATATTATTCAAAGTTTACCTTTTGTCTTATCTCATTTGTTGTAGTTGCTTTTTGTCAGTTCAGTACAAGAAGCTATTATATCATTAATATGTATGGGGAGGATTGCATTGTAGCAGTAGAGAACAGGTAGGAGTAGTACACTGCTTGTGCACTAGGAATCCTATAGAATTAATGTTGTTGACTTAAAAAAAAAAAAACAACCTACAACAAATTTGAAGAACCATTTTTCTCTCATGAGTAGAAGTGCTAGCTTGCAGTTTTTCCAGGGCCTGACACAGATTTTGCACTGTTTTAACTGTGTGGGCTGTAACGTAGGTTAGACTTTTAATGTAGCTAAAGGCATAGGTTACCAATGCTTTGCCCACTTCCAGTTTGATTTGGTTCAAACGAAGAATACTCCTGACAGTCCTCTCATGATACATGTTAAACTTGCTTCTTTTCTTAATTTTAATACATTTACATGAGTGGGAAAAGTGTGTGGTGGGGGGAAGTTCCATTTTAATTGTAAAATCAATATGTACCTCCATAAATATTTCCAGGAAATTAATTTCTTAAGAATGTTTGAGTTCTTGCATCCTTTCTTTATATTATTATTCATCTTGAGCACTTTCTGATCAATTCTTCAGCTCAATGTCTTTCGTTGTCTGTTGAGGATCAGGTTCTCCATAGGAGAGTGTTCAGCTTAAGAAAGCTTCAGTTTAAGCCTATGAACACATTTTCACCCCTTCTTGCAGTTTCAACATTGATTTCATTTCCTGGTGATATATTTTTTTCCAGAAAAACAGATCGGAGGAGCAGGCAATTTGAGACCTCAGACTTCCACTGGGGAAAGAGATGCTTCAAATTGTTCTGAATGGCAGTGCCTGCACCTTACGGTACTGAAACGATACTGAAACAGCAGAATTCTCCAGGAGTCTTGTATGGGTTAATTTCAGTGAGCTATAGTTAGACATTATCAAAAGCCTTAATGGCTGACTCAGGTGTGTGATAAATATGTGGATATGTAGATAATATGTGATTCTGTGTATTTCCACATACATAATATCTGATAGCTATATTAGGCTGCAGGTGGAAGAATCTAAAGCAGTAGTTTCTGTTCTCACAGTGGATTGTTCTCTCACAGAAGCTTACACTTAAAAGTGAAAAATGAGATGTGGATATTGAATTGCATTTAACTGTTGGCATTTTTTTGTTGTGTGTTTTTTTAAATATTTTTGTTTGTGTTGTTTTTTTCTTGTTAAAGGATGTTGTGATTGTTGGATGATCTGTAAAAGAAAAGGCATGAGAAAAGCTGTTTGATCTCAGAGGAAAGGTGGGGAAGATAGTGATGTGGTCTTCTAGAGATATTTAAAATCTGTTCTCTAGTGTTCGTGTTTAGATTTACCATTTGCATTTTCTCAGTCATCCTATGGTTTATCTTTTACTGATCCTTACATTTGCAGAGTATTGATTCAGGCAGGCCTTTTATTAGTATGAATAAAATGATCCTTTATTAATATTTATGGAAGATATAAACAACAACATTTTAACTGAAAGTAATTCAGGACAAGTACTTTCTTGTTTATTTGCAGGTTTCCTACTCACAGGTCCCTGATTAAGACCTATTATAATAGGCCTAAAACAAATTCTAAAAAAAATGGTGCTTCCATAATAAGAGTTAATTGACATATCCAAATGTGGTGGTACAAAGGGTGTGCTTGAATCAGGTTTTCTTCTAATTCCCTCTGTGTGTCATGAGGAGACAAATAAGGATATTGTGCCTTAGAATAGCTTTATAACAAACATGCTTATTAAAAGCAATGCATAAGCTTATCTTCATCAGAAGGAAAGGGCTATTGTCAAGAAATTTTTTCCCACGTCTTAGTGAAAGAAAGCATTTTGTATTTTTTCATGCAAGGCAGCAGGCTATGGTCCACATTAACTTTCCTTTGTTCTTTAACTTGGTCTACTAACATTTGTTTAAAATGCCAAATTTCTTCTCAGTGGAGTTTAACCTTATGTCTTAGCTTGAGTGAATACAGCTTTTTCCTAATGAAGACATCATCAATGCGGTGTTAGGTGCAAGAAGTGTGGAAAACACCGTATAATGCAAAGGTGTGATAATAGAACCAATCTGGAAGTGAGAGCTGTCTCAGTAGAAAATGTCAGTGTCATCAGTATAGTTAAAATGGCAAAATAAAGCTTGTAGGAAGACCTGCAATCTTTCAGTTTCTGTGTTATGTAAAGCTGGCTTTGCATCTCTAGGAAAAGTGTGCTAAATGTTGCTTGTAGAACCTTATTCATACTTACATACATCTGGTTTTTTATAGCGCTATTAGCTAGGGTTCTCTGAAAGACCAATTAGTGTTTGTTATAACAGAGAGGGTAAGATCTTCCAAATGTATTTAGTAACTGTCTGATACGTGTCCTGTTGGAGGTATTACAGCAGTAATGTAGAGAATTTGCTTAAATTCTAAAATAATTAAACTCTCCTTATATTTGAAGGACAACTATTTTGCTACTTGAAGGTAGCAACAAGTAGGAAGAGGGTTTTTTTCAATTGGTACCAGCTTTTACTTTATAGATACGGAGGGATTCCTGGGCTGTTCAGTACATCTTAATATTGCGACTTTTTCTGTTCACTGTAGTACAGATAAATCTATTTTAAGTGGACTTGAATTATCAAATTTGAAAAACTGCTGAACAGCTTTTACTAATTTTTTTTAATCTTCAGTTTTTGCTGGAGCATCGGTGATAACTGTCTCTTGGGATTGTGGTCTGTCACCTAACTCTTCTTGCTTGTCTGACCATAGTAGTCATGTAGTCACTGCTGCTTTTAACATACCCTCTCCCATTACTGACTAGTTCAGTCACAAAATAAACTGCAGTAGTTGAAATACTTAACTCTGACTTCTCAGTACCCTTCAGAACTTAACTTTTTGTTTAAGAAAATATTCCAAAGTGAATATATCTGCACTAAAATGTGAATAACTGAAGGGATAGTAAACTTCAGCACAAAATCAGTGAAGTTGCTAAGTAAGCAGTGCCTTATTTCCTTCCCTGAAAAACAGGAAATACAGGTTAAGACTTTGCCTCCTAATACAGCCTCGTGGGTTTCTCTTTGGTTGATGCTTGTATGTCTGTAACAGTAATGCACTCTTAAATCCGCCTCAGTTCATAGAGACAAACGTTGGCGTTGGGTTCACAGCTTGCGCATTTTGAGAGAGGGTGCAAAGGGAGAACTTTGTATCCGAGAGAACATACTTTGCCTTGTGGGATGGGTGCAATCGGGTGTTTCAAATGAAACCCCATTTGCCCCGAAGTACTGTACTGTGTCTAAATACTGGGGTCCAAATATTGTTTTGTTCTGCATTTTGTCTCGTGTGGAAAGAAGAGGAGCAATTCCTCAACCAAATAACGTAGCAGCTTTTTGATTGCTTTATTCAGATTACTGAAGAGGTGTCATTTCACTATCCTAGCTATTTACTGGAGTCTTCCCCCTTGCTAAACTAACTCCGATCATGCTCATAAATCCAGAAATAGGCTAGCTGTTCTTCTAGAGTGTTTAGAAATTGCTCATTTATTTTATTCATGCTGCTGAACTTAAAGGTTTAGCTTAAAGGCAAGCATGTTTATCACGTGTTCTCTGCCACTCCTGAAAGTGGTTCAGGTTCAGTGACAACAGTATGTTATGTTAAGTCACCTTCTTGATACCACTCTGCCCATGCACAAGGCGATTTAAAGACGTTTAACTCACTGCATATGTACACTTCAGTCTGGTAGGTATGTTGATGTGAATTTTGACCAGATATAAACTTTGTCTGTTGCTTCAATTATTTTTTTTCCCCTACCAAATAGTGCTGGTGGCTGGTACCAACTGAAACAAATCCCGACTAGCTGTGGTTTTTGTGGAACAATTAGTCTTATAGCTCAAACATTGGGCTCATACAAGATGTTTGAAAAGTCATGTTGTAAACAGCCTTCCCTCTTTTTTTTTCCTCCACCTTCCTCTGAACTGTATCTCTGAAACCCTTTATTTAAAGGACTGCAACCCAGAGTCACCTGTTCCCCTTTAAGGCCCAGCAAATACCAAGACAATGGGTCAGCATTGTATGCTAACATATTTAAAACACCAGGTTAACTATCTTTTGATCTTAATTATAACAGAAATACCCATTCTGCATAACAGTAAAGTAGTAAATTTTAATTCTAAGTGTATGTCTCTCTGCAGCCTTCCCCATCATTGCAGTGAAGCATCATGGGTCTCTTTTTTAAAGGACTTTCAGTATTTGGAACATCCCCCCTAATCCGCTAGGAAACCTGTTTAATATTTTTCATTAATTTTTCATAACATCTACACAATCAAATTTTGTTGGAGAAGTTGTATACGTTCTTACAACATTTTGGTATCTAATAACAAAGTAACTGTTAAAGAGCAAGCAAAACCAGCAATATGTTAATAACATCCTTCAAAATTTTTGCAGCATTTCATTCTTCAGTTTCCACTCTTCTGGTATAATATAATCTCATTTCTGTGTGCGGTTAATATCTGCTGCAACTCACTTCATAGTTATTTGGGCATTTAAATCTTAGTTTTTCTTAAATGGATACCTGGAGGATTAAATGTCAAGTATTTGGTAATAAAAATCACTTGGAGCCTGACTTTGCTATAGGAAGGGAACTTCTGTGCTTTATTTTACTTTAATATTTTTTTGGGGGGGCTGCAGCAGGCATGGGTTTTATATTAGTGGTATATGGAAGGTGTTAGAGGTGATGAACAAGTGCTACATATTACGGTATAGTTTCTCAAATTTATTTTTCTCTTGCTCAGGGACATCATGATAACATATTTTGAACCTTCCATCTCATTTGAGGGGCTGTGCAATGAAGTTCGAGACATGTGCTCCTTTGACAACGAACAGCTTTTCACCATGAAATGGATTGATGAAGAAGGTAAACTGATGCTGATCTAGATGTTGCTCAGCTTTCTAGCTTTCCTCTCCCTTTCATCTTTTCCTTTCCCTCTGCTTTCATAAGCTTATAAAACATATTTTATATTTTTAGAAATAGTAAATCTGACTCAATATGGTTTTCCAATGCATTTGTAAGTATATCTTAATGAAAAGGTTGTTGTTTTAAACTGCCTAGTGTGTAGCTCTCTCTTTTCTTTTTTTTTTTTTTTTTAACCAAATAAAACCTCAGTGACTATCAAAATGTGAATTCAATGTTAGGATTTCTTACAAAAGGAATAGAATGTATTCCCTTATACTGCTGAAGATCATAGTTCCCCTTAAGTCTTAAGTCTTTGAAAAAGAGTTAAACTAACCTTAAATTATACAAATTACGGTATTTATCTAAAATATTGATACAATTTAATATATAGTTGAGTTGTATGTGTAACCAAAAACATCATATTGTGAGCGTTTGTATTGGCTGTTACTTTAGCAACCTGAAGTCTATTAACGCATAGCTACTAATAAAACTTCTTCTAAATGTTAAAAGAGAAATTACTTATCTGAATGATGTATAGTAACTTTTCATCAAAGTGCAGTAACAACCTTGGCTGAGAACTCTTGTCATTTCTAGCGCTTATGTTATCTGTGTTGAAATTTACCTCGGATGAAAAAAAAGTTCAGAGTCTGTTCTCCCTTTGCCTTAACAGATGTGGTCCAGTTGAGCTGTATGTATACATCAGTAATTTTTTGAAAAGGTTATTTGTAGTTCCTATTTACTTTGTGGAATTCGTGTATTCTACACATAGGTTTTGAGCTACACCAAAGAGACGTCTGAATTATGGAATAGCTGTTGAGTTATTTTAGCATGCTAAGTACTTGATGCAATACATAAAAGGCCATAATGTGCAGTGATTAGTATTTGTTTGCAGTGATCAGCATAAATGGTGCTTATAAAACTGTTTCCTCCCCTTCTCACAGCTTTCCCATTCAAAATTGTGTGAGTGCCAGTTTTTTCAGAGCTTAAAGCTAAGCATGGACCAAAGCTGATTTTTGGAAGTGCTTTATGGGCAGATGTGGTCTTGGGAATCTGAGCAGGTTTTCTTTCTGTGTTTTTTCTTCCCCTCATCATTCCGAAGTTATTTATACCAGGCAGATGCAGTAAAGTAAAATGAACAATATTTATGACTGAACTGTGCAGCGGTGCTATTTGAGTTGAACATTTACTTCATAATAAGCTGGTTTTGTTTTATCTTGAGGAAGATAATGGACTTCTCACTGAAGGGGAAGAGTCTGCAGTGTCAGTCATAGTAAGAAATACATATCTTTTTTAATAAAACATTTGTAGAACATTTTGTGCAGATTCAATAATTTACTTGAAGCAACAGTTTGTTCTGTCTCAATTTCTGCTATTTAATTAGAGATAGGTTTAAAAAAAAGGAATGCTGCAGTTTGACTAAATTATTTTCATGTATTCACATAGGATTCCATTTTCACAAGCAATCCGTGTTTGCTTTAGTCATTGACTTCCAGTTTAACGTCGGTGGAGAAAAAGTTAATCTGGCGATGAGGAGTGTGTTTAAAAAAAATCCCTTCGTCTTTATTATGAGTAATTCTTGTATCTACAATGCATGGCTTCTTGCCAAGACCCCTGCCTCCTCTCTTCCTTTCTCTCCATCACACTCTACTGTTTTCAGTTGGTATTCTTTCTAGAAACTCATAATTTGCTTTCTTGGAAAATTCCTGGATCACATCCTCTTCACTAAAAGTGAAGTTCACTGTTTAAGAGTAGCATGAGGAAATGTGTGTACTGTCAACTGATATTTGTTATACTGTTACCCATGCTTCTTGTAGTGTAAGACAAGATATGGTGTCTAGGCCATCTCTTCACTACTTCCTGACCAAACTGCTTGATCAGATGTGTGACTAAACTGGATTTACCCAGTCACTAAGGTTTTTATTTGTCATATACTAAATGTCATTTTAGCCTTTACAAGATGCAGAGCATTGTGTATAACTACTTCTATTTCATAGAGGTAATGGCAGACAAAGGCAGACCTAATTTAGTTGAGTGATTCAAAAAATGCTCAGATGCAACTGGAAAATAGAATTAACTTGATTTGACAAATTTAGACAAATTTCTATTTTTATCTGTATGCTGTCAGTTTGTCTTACCTCTGTCTTCTGAAATGTCCTGTAGGGTGGACATTAGCCTTATGTTTGTGTTCACTCTGTTGTTTCTTGCTATGTAACTCAAAAGTAAATATTTTCCTATGACACTTATCCCAGCTGTCTTTGGCTGCAAAATTCGTACTACTCCGAACTTGTTGAAAGAGTATGTCTATAAACCTTCTGTTCCTAGCTTGAAGCACGGTGTATGTTCTTGAAAGCTTCCTTTTCTTCTGCCCAAAAGAAACACAAAACTGTTTGCACAGGTGTCAGAAACAAATGAAGAAAAACTGGTTTGTTGATTCTCGTAGTAAGTCTGAATAAATATAGTTGTTCCTTCTCCATCCCCCCTCCCCGTGCTCTGCACTATGTAAGTTTGAGCAGTGGGTTGGCAGTTTGATGTCCAGATAGGCTAATTGTAGAGGGGAGGTGGTATGGTGAAAAATAACTACAACTGGCTTCAAAGACTTGTTTTGAGGGTTATGACATGCAGAAAAGAATAAAGACAGATTGCTTTATGCAAATGGACAGTTTACATTTATTACTAATATTTTAGCAATAGAAAAGAATGGATACGTTAGAAACAAAACAAATTAACTGGAAAAAGTTTTATAGGGTGAGTTTTAAATATCCCCCCTGCCTGCTAGGTGCGTGGTTCTCCTGAAAAGCCTTAGCAACGCCTGTATTAATGTTGATATCTTGTCGTACAAAACAAGAAGAGAATAGTTAATAGGCTGTTGCTAGTTAACTTTCAAACCATAGTATTGATCGAAGACTCAAAGCAGTAAAACTTTCAGTTTGGATCCAGTTCAGCTGAGATGGAAGTTGTTCTGCCTTTCTCCAACCCACAACCAGTTTACTTAAGGGTGTGGAAAGTAGTATTTCTGTTAAAAATGGGAAATGCTATATGACAGTAGACTTGCTGTATGGGATTTTGGCTAGAAAGAAGCTTGTTCTGCTCATGTGCTGGAGTACGAGCCGAGCAGGCAGAGATAAATCCCGTGTTCTCGCACAGAACATCTTGTGTAGGTGGAGGGGGAAAACAAAAAGTTGAACTAATAACCAGAAGTATTTTCTTTTTTGGGGGCAGCGATGATTCAGATTCAACATTGCTCTAAAAATGTGTTGGTTGTAGTATTATTTTGAACAAGGTTTCTTCTTTTAGGGGGATAATTTTTTTATGATGTTACTAACCTGCATCAGACACCAAATAAAACCTTTTGTTGCATTGCTGTTCTTTTCAGTCTTTATAGCAGTTTCCAAATGCTGACAGACACAGGTGATCAGTTAAAATATCAGATGAAGTCTTTAGATAGATCTTGAGAAACAGATAAAGTACTGGCTGTGTGTCTGAAGGAGTATGAACCAAGGCTAGAATTTAAGGTCCTCCTTGCTCCTGATCCTGAATACAGCAGATCTCTAGCTTGATCTCCTTTGTTCCTCACCCACCTCTGTCCCTAGTTTTTAAACCTACCTGTATGTTTTAAACCTACCTGTATGCCAAAATTGCCCTGATGTAATTAAGTGGTGTTTAATGATTCCGAAATACTTTTGTGGATACATGTTATATACTTTATGTTTCTAAAAAAAAATCTACAAAGGGACCTTACTCAGTCCTAAACTATTACGTCTGAAACACAGATTCGTTAAAGCGATCTGACACAGTCTTGTCAGAGAAACTTTAAAATACGTGCCAAATGCTTGTATGATAATCTGCTCTGTCTCAAATGGTCAACAAAAGCTGCAATAGTTTTATAAAAAAGAAGAAAAAAAAACAGCCAACCCACACTTTTTTCCTGCCTTGGTGCCCTTTCTTTAAGGGATTTTACTTCAAGTAGTCCTGTGAGTGTGAAAGTAGTAGTTAAAAATCAGAAAAATGGGGTGTTTTCACTTAGGTTACATGATTTGTCCAATGTCTTGATTGAGGTTTGAGGAAAGGCTAGAGGTCAAACTGCTTTTGCACCTCCTTCTTGAAGTCCTGGCAATGTCGAAGCAGCTGTGAAAAGAGAATTGACTCAATTATAATTAAAAATCCATGAAATAAAATGGAATCTTAGAAGGATTTTAGGTGCAGGAAGATAACCTGCACCTGCTGTACTGAAATGAGTGTAACCATGCTTGTAGCAGACCAAACCAATGGTGTTTTGTGATTATGATCTGCTTGCCTCTTGGGAATATCTCATAGTTTTATTTTCCCTGAAAGCATTCAATGTGACTGTATTTTCAGATGTACTCTCTGAACAGCGTTAAAAATAAATACTACCACACTTGAGAATATTGTTCTGTTTTGCTACAATAATCATCGTAGAACCAACTGTGAGGGAACTGTTGAATGGCGCAGAACTAATTGGATTGAGTTTTGTGTTGTTCTCTTTTCTTTCTACAGGAGATCCATGTACAGTTTCTTCTCAGCTGGAGTTGGAAGAGGCCTTTCGGTTGTATGAACTAAACAAGGATTCAGAGCTTCTAATTCATGGTATGGTGAAATTTACTGTATTACTTCTCATGTTTGTACCTGTGAATAAGTGGAATTTTTACCTTGCATTATCTGTGTCTTTTGCACAGCCTCCTCAATTAAAGCCTGTTGTGGCATTCTGTCAAGAGGATGCTGAAAACCATGCACCGTGCTTTTTAGCTGTCAGCACTTTGTCAATGTTCTTTATTAAATTAAGGGAGGAAAAAATACTTTTTTTTATTAATGAAGGAGAGCCCCTGTCTCTCATTCATTCATCCCAATGTGAATGGGACGTGCCTTCGTACACTTGCTGGCAATGAATGGTAGAAGATATATAGTACAGTGTCCTACACTTTGTTATTGATAAGTGCTTTAAAGCAGCATCTGTGTTAGGGAAGAAAGTTGATGAGCTCCATTTGTGATGCCAGATTAGTTAAAAGTTTGACTTTTCTAAAATTAAGTACTTTAGACCAGTTTTGAACCTAATAATATCGTGCCCCTGTTTGATGTGTAATTGTTCAATTTTTATTTTTCAGGGTTATATGCCTATTTTGGTAGCTTCTGCAGTATATTTTTCTTACTGTTTGTAACTTTTTACAAGTAGAAGATAGATTTCAATTTAACAGAGATTATAGCAGAAAAGCAGGGGATCATTGTAAAGAGGGTTAGTGGGTGTGTTACCCTACAGTGTCTTAACATGGTCCTTCTCTAAAAGGATGCAAAAAATCTGGTTCACCATCAGCTCATTTGGAAGGAAGAGACAGCTTTTCAGCTTCCCACAAAGACTTCTAAAAAGTGGAAGAACATAATCTGTTTCTGTGTAGATTTCATTGTTTCTGTATATATTACTTCAGTATGCTTTTTGATCTGCCCTTTCTCCATTTATTTTTGTGTTTGATAAGCTTCTGATTAAACCAGCACCAGGGCTATGTCTCCCCAGTTATACTTCTCTCTGACAGTTACTGAAGCTAAATAAACTGGAAAAAAAGGCTAATGGAGACAAGATCATATGTAGCTGTTAGGACACTGTAATATAATACGTTTATAGTCAAGATTTCCAAATACTGACTGTGATGATTGGTCACGTGAGAAACCAGAATCATTGTTTTTTTCTAGTTACTTTCTTTAGGAAATAATTTGGTTTATTCTGCTTTTTGCTCGTATTTCTCATGTATATCGCTGTTATGTCCAGCAAAAGGGTTTTGTGGCAGCTTTTCAGCTCACCTGCTCTTGTACAAGGTTTTGTTAAAATGCAGTCTGTGCTGCTCTTCCTAAATGGTTGAATGCCTTTCAGAAGTGTTGTATTTAACCCAAAGATTTATTTTCTGCCTGAAATGAAAATTAATCAGAAGTTAATGTTTTTCTTACAGTATTTCCATGTGTACCAGAACGGCCTGGCATGCCTTGTCCAGGAGAAGATAGTAAGTAGGCATTTTAGTTAAGAAGTTCAGAAAATCAGGAATTCAGATGTCCTGTTTTAGAAGATTTTGATATTCTGTGGTTTGGCATCCTATACTTATGAATATTAATAATGCAGATCTCTACAAATTAAATATTTAAAAGGAAGAGAAAGTCTTGCTAAACTTAAAATGTTGTTTGTCACTTCTGAATCATTGTTAATAAGCATTTCACATTCCTGTTAACTATCCATGTCACTCTGCTTTCCTTGCTTTTGCCTCTTCTATCATGACAGTTTTTGATCCTATTCCTGTCTTTTTGGTAGTTGCCAGATTGCTGGCTGACTAATGTGAACAAAGGCTTGTAAGCAATGGTAATGTCTTGTCGTATCACCATTTAGAGATCTGTGGTTAATTCATTTTAAATTGATGTTTAGGTACTATCAGGAGTATTCTCCGAAAATCTCTAAGTTGTATTAGCTAATGTACTAGATATGAAAGAGGTAATTTTCCCTCTGTCTTAAAGTTTTATAAAAGAGCATGTGTATGTTATGCACACACACATCTGTCAGCTTGATATCCAAGTTTCTGACAAATGTAAATGTGCATGCTTAAAAGTTAACTTTGGCAGTATGAGTAATGCTGCTTTTCTGAAAAAATGAGGTTGCAGACTGAATCAGAAATAGATTTGCATCTCAGTGTAGTTTTGTATATTCTAGTTTTCAACTTTGGTTCCTGGCATGCCTCTAATAATTAAAACAAACAAACAAAACAACAAAAAAACCAAAAACACCCCAACAAAACAAACAGTGGCAGCTGTGGAGGATTTGTGCAAGCAATCTTATAAATCAGGGTATGCTCCTGAAATTCACCTCCTTTTCTCCTTCCCCTTCCCCACAGCTCCTCCCCAAGTTTAGGTAAGGTAGGTGCATGCTTTGCACACAAGCGTTTGTATTGTTTGGGCAGTCTTCCTTCTCTTGACTCACTGTTCCTTTTAACTTTGGAAAAGCAGAATTAACTTCGAGTTGATCAGGATATTCTACTTCAAATTTTCTCCGAAACTTAAAATAGGGAAAAGATACTTGGAACATTACTCTGTGTTTCTGTAAGGTGCAGGAGTGAAACTTCACTCTGCAAATCACTCTACACAGAAACGTCCATGAGAAGATGTTGTAGTTCTATGTTGATATTTTTATGGATATAATCGTATGTTTTTCCTCTTAGAATCCATTTATCGCCGAGGCGCCCGCCGGTGGCGAAAGCTCTATTGTGCAAATGGTCACACTTTCCAAGCCAAACGATTTAACAGGGTGAGACTCTTGTTGGGTACTTAAAACCATGATACAGGGATGTCTTACTTTCATAATTACAATGTCACTGCCTTGAAAAATTATAAGGTAGTTTTATTCTCATTTTTGTTGTTTGTCTATAATATGTAGACTTTTGGTAACCTGTAGTTCCAGGAAACTTAATCATTATTAAATTATCAGGAACTTAAAATAGAAAAAACCTAAATTGGTTGCAATTCACTTTACATATACTCTGAAACGGTGATATCAGTTATATAAAAGCTCCCGTGTTCCCTTAAAATCTTACCAGAGGGCAAACTTGAACACTGGCATTAGATGACTGTGAGCTGAAAGTACATTTTCAGTTCTTTAAGTTCTGGGAGTAAAAAGGTCTGAACTCGCTTATGATGCACAGACTTTTCTTTCATGACTTTTAAACAAAAAACTGAGATGTTTCTCCAAACAGCCTACTTATGATGGCATGAAATCATGAAAATAACAAGCCATTTGTAATATTTTCAAGAAGCAATGGTCAAATATAATTAGCTAAGGACCAAGAAGGCTATCTGCTGTATTTAGAGAAAGCAACAGCAAAAAAACCAAACCCAGAATATTTGAATAAGCCAGGTTCCTTGACAGCTTCAATAATCTTTCCTTCTTTTCTAAGCTTAGTGTATTGTGTGCTTAATGCTTGAGATTGTCTCCACTAAACTTCATCTTGAGCATCCTTCATATCTAACTTCTGCTTTTGGGGGGTTTTTTTGACCTCTTCCTGGTCAAAGGCTGTCAAGGCACCATAGTTTAACCACTTTCCACTCTTGCTTTCGTAGGCACCCTGTTTTCATGGTTCTTTTGAGTTGTTTTGTGAATGTCCTTCAGTGAGCGGTGATCTTCCCATTTCTTATTATCTGGTGGTTTAATGTGTTGAAGCTTTTGTTCTCCTGCTTTCATCTGTACAAATGTAAGGACTCATCTACACAGGGAGATGATGAGACACATAGCAAGTTAGCTTGGTCAGCAGCCTGCTGATTGAACTGCAATGCTTTTGACCTGGAGTTGGCTCATGTCTCTCTGGGTCTGTGTGCAGCAGAAGAGGCTGGCTGTGCCTGCACCTTTCCGTGTAGATGCACACTTTCCGTACAGCAGTTGTGGCTTATTGCTCAGTTCTGATTTTTTATATCCTCTGTATTGTATCTGCCTGTTTGTTCTTAAAGTTTTCAGACTCTTGGTATAGTGGCAAGTTCAGTAGGGATCTCTGATCTCCTATCTTATGTTCTTTGTTAATGAAAATGTGGCTGAATAGTTTTTGGGTTTTTGTTTTGCTCTTTAATTGGTTTTGTTGATTTGTTATTCTAGAGAGCTCATTGTGCCATCTGCACTGACCGAATATGGGGCCTGGGTCGCCAGGGATATAAATGCATCAATTGCAAACTCCTTGTTCACAAGAAGTGTCACAAACTTGTCAGTATTGAATGTGGCCGTCATACACTACAACCAGTAAGTAAAACTTATCTGAAAAGTTGTCTTTAAAAAACAACAACCGACCAATCAAACAAAAAAGCCCACTTTATAATAATGGTTTTCAGACTATAGTCTGCAAATAATCACAGTAGATGAAACATCATTCTTTATGGTTACTATGACGCTTTGCAGGAAAGTTTGGGAATCACTTAGCAGAATGGCAATTTAGTGGCATCTAACTTCCACATTTGATATCTTTTCCTGTGTCAGATACAAACATATAAGTGATATTTATCTCATCTTTCACTATATTGTTACATAGCACATATACACACACACTATTTTGCATCTTACAAAGTGAGGTACAGGTAAAATAAATTCTCTAAACAGGAAGAGAAGAAGAGGAAGTGCAGAAGTCTTGACTTTTCTCCCAAGAAATTCAATCATCTTTAGTTCTTAAGTCCCCAGAAAAATGTAGATGATTACTGCTCCTGGTTTAATATTAAAAGCAGACAGCTACAAGTCTACATTTTGTGAATTCATTTGACTAATATATGTACTGCTGAAGTACTTGAGCTTTTCTGTCTCTTTTCTCATCTGCTATACTTCTTTTTTCTGTTGTACTAAGTTGTCACTCCAACAGCTTCTGGAAATGAGTCATAACTTCTGGAAAATAGGTAGAAAAAGGACTTTAGTGGTTTCTTTTATTGTGTATGGATTAGAGCAGGAACTATGTTGACTAATCAAATTAAAAAGTAGCTAGATTATATTCCTCAGGGATCATTTATTTCATTTATTGTCTCTAAAACAATGTCTCTCACACTGTCCACACTTGGACAGTCTATTACAAAAGTCCTGTGCATATTTGCAGGAACCAATAATGCCTATGGATCCATCATCAGTGCATCCAGATAATGTAGAATCAGGTAAGATAAATTTTTTTTTTCTTTAAATTACTGTAAGTTGCTGAAACATGAACTTTGGGTTTTAAAATGAAACAGAATAACTTTAAGTAAATTATTTTTAAAACCCTTCTTTTGTTCATAGAACAAGAAAAATGAGATAGCTTCTTAATGCTAAGGAGTATATAAATACAAAAATTCTTCAGTTTTCCAAATCTTATCAGTTTAAGAAACTTAGCTAAAAAGGAAAAATTTAGGCTGTCAGTCACATTTTTCCATCAGTAAGCTGTGTACTTTAATGCTCTAATCAAACAAACAAAAAAACCCTCGTAACAGAATTAGCAGGGTTTCTACTGGATCGGTAGCCAAACAAGTTCATTCTTGTAGCAATCAGAGTGATGGTCCTAACATTTGAATTTGGATATAGACGATGATCAGTTTAAAAACCAAACAGACCACTGTTCTGCACAAGATTCTCTGTGTGTGGAGTCAAGATTAATCTGAAGAGATCTCCAAATATAATTACAGGGTTTTATATTAGCCATAACTGATTATTAATGCAGTATTGCAAAAGAATTCAAAACAACGGTTTTGAATACTTAGAATAAATGTATTTAAATCGTGTATCTCTCTGACTGAGCTCTTGTGTGTGGAAATTTTAAGGCAAAGTAAATACTGTTGTGTCACATCGGTCTAATAATTTTTCTTGCACCTCTAGTGATTCCGTACAATCCCTCAAGTCATGAGAGCTTGGACCATGTTGGTGAAGAAAAAGAGGTAAAGTATTGTAACAATGCTAACTGTACTCAGAGATCTTAAAGCCTGTGTCTCTCAATTTCAAGATTTTAGTAATTTAACTTGTCACAAACTGAAAACTAGTACATAAAGCACATTTGGGTTGCTTGCTCAGGTGTATGTATGTATGGCTTGTAAGCTGTTTTATTTTGAATCTTGAGTTGAGATGTGCTTTGATTTAGAAAGTATAGATGTGCTTTGACTTAGAAAGTATTCCAAACTCCTCCAGCTCCATTTGTTTCTTATCTGCCAAGTCTCCTCTGCCTCCTTTCTTTCCCCTCACATTCCTTTCCTGGACAGTGCAGTTTTAAAAAAAACAAGTGTTAATTGAATCAGTTGTTTTTATTAATTTTGCTGTTCCGTTTGAAATGTTAACTTTTGCAGTTGTAAAAATTGGCAAGCCTGCTTACTAATCTCAAATTATCTTTATCAAAAGGCAATGAGCATTAGAGAAAGTGGCAAAGCTTCCTCCAGTCTGGGTCTTCAGGATTTTGATTTGCTCCGCGTTATAGGAAGAGGCAGTTATGCTAAAGTACTGCTTGTTCGATTGAAGAAAACTGAACGCATTTATGCAATGAAAGTAGTGAAGAAAGAGCTCGTCAATGATGATGAGGTAGGCAAGCTTTTTATCAATAAATCAGGCAACTCTTCCAAAGAGCTTGAGTATCTGCCACAAGGTGGGAGCCAGGCTTCTGGGTCCGCAACACTAATTGAAAATCATACATGCAGTTTCTTATACATACTATGCTATAGAAGGTTCACAAGACACATAACCGATTTTGAGATCTTCTTTGACAGACTGGTAGCTCACAGCCACCCTCCTGTGCCAATGGTTTCTGTCATGAGCCTCATTGCCTCTGTTGTCAGTGTCTCCTTTTGTGATCGGCCCTGTCTGCAGCAGTGCTCCTGCAGAATTCAAGTTAATAAGCCTGGCTTGCTTTGTTATTTTGAAGCAGTATTCCACCTCTCCTATTACGTTGGCTTGCTGGGCTGAAAAAGAAATAGGTGGAGTCTGGTTTTCATACATTCGAGTTTGGCTTTTTGTCACAAAGGAGAACTCACAATGTTATTTTAATTGCTCTTTAAATCGGACCTCCATTTTAAGAATTTCTTTGTAGCTTATGTGGTGATTAGTGGAAAGTAATCAGAATTGCAGTATTAAACTGCTAAACATCTCTTGTTGCTGAAGATTTCTCTTGTGTTTCTTTAGGCTACTCTGAAAAGACTCAAGTGACTGTGGTTTGCTATCCAAGAGCTTTTGCATTTATTTCTCAGTCTACCATTGATTTCTTCTGTATTTCTTGATGCTACTTTACATTTGTCTGAACCAGTTTGTCTTTTATAGATGAGTGTTTTTTCATTCCCAAGTGTAGTTACACAATGAGGCTAAAAGTACAGACACTCAAGACAGGAAAAAAAAAAAAGAGTATGCTAAATTGTATTACTTCACATTGGAGAGCTAATATACTATTTAATTTCTTGCAAGTAAAATGAGGACGGCAAAACACTTGAATACCTTTCTGCTAATTGTCATTAATATTTGACCTAAGAAGTGCAACAATCCTTTTCTGAATGTCGCTTTTCTTAAATAAATAGGATATTGATTGGGTTCAGACAGAGAAACACGTCTTTGAACAGGCTTCAAATCATCCCTTTCTGGTCGGACTACACTCTTGCTTCCAGACAGAAAGCAGGTAAAGGTCATAAGATAATAAGAAGATAGTCTTATTCAAAAAATATTTCGTACTGTTAGGCACCTCAAAGGCCTATTTAAAGCATTAAGTGTTCGGCAGGTAGTGCAAGTCAATGTACTGTAAATCATTGTGGCATTTTATGAGCAAAAGGCCATGTTCATCATCTAAGCTTTTCAGATTGGGAAGATGCAAAAGAATGTAAAGTACTGGTACGTGTGATGGGAAGGATTCTGGACAGGAGGAGAGGTGCAGCTAGCAGAAAAAAAGGCTCAAGAATATGAGGCAGAATGGAAGGAAAAAAGATTTAGGGGGAGAGAAACCAGAAGTACAAAAAATGAGGAAATTTATCTGAAACTTGCATGGACTCTCTGAAGACGGGTCTCTGAGCAAGACTTGGAAAAGTCTGAATTTTAAATCTGAATTTTAAATCTGAATTTAAATTTTAAATTTTAAAATTTTAAATTTTAAATCTGAATTTAAATCTGAATTTTAAAAAGGAAAACAGGGTAATAGAGATGAAAATTATTATTTTCCTGTGTGTTTATATATAGGAGAAGAGATTGCAGTAGACGAATAAATTACTATTCTATACAGTAATAATTTTCAGTGTTTATATAAAATATAATTATTGTATATTTAGACAACGTCCTAGCTGTTTGAAAAGGTGACAAGCTGGTGGAGGGAAGTGAGAAGAAAGAGTATTTGTAATATACTAATAGTATTAACGAACAAAGGAGATTAAAGGGATCAGGAAGGAAAATGAGAAAAAAAAATTTTTTCTGATTTGTGCATAGAAACTGATGTGAATCTATTTATATAGTCACATATGTAATAATGACAAGCAGTATCTGTAATGGATTAGGAATGTGGGAAGGATTACTTACTTTCCTTTAGCAATAAAGGATCTAGAGCAGCTTTGTATACTTTGATTTTTTTAACTTTGGAGATTTATTCAAAGGGAGGGAAAATGGTGAAACTAGCCATATTACCAGAGGGATGGGAGGAGTTGAATTGACATTGTTCAATAACAGACCTGTAACATCTCAAATGATTGTATACGAGGCTGAAAGATGTTTGTAACAAACTCCTGTGCGTTTCAGGTTATTCTTTGTTATAGAGTATGTAAATGGAGGAGATCTAATGTTTCATATGCAGAGACAGAGAAAGCTGCCAGAGGAGCATGCCAGGTATGTCTAACTTCAGATTTCTTGCATCAAAACAGTTGGTTTTCTGACACAGTGCAGTAGTGCAGAGATTATGATGATAAGCTAGCAAATCCTTTCCAGATGTTAAGGATTTAAGGAATGTGAAACTGCATCCTCATTTTAATGCTGCAAGCTACCATATTTTTGTTTAAAGGAGGAACTGTAATAGGAAGCACTTGGGTGTTGTTTGTATTAGCATTACCCTAGATGACTTCAGTCCGATTCTGATTTTTTTTCTAGAAAAACACTTTTGTGGTATTTTTTTAACTGTCTAATGATATCAGTGTGTTTCTCTTACAACAACCACTACCAGCTGTCCAGGCAAATGCTGAGTTCTTGGTGCATATGCTTCATTTCAGATGGTGAGATGAAAGGGATGATTTCAGTAGACATTAATATTAATTAAAAATAATTTTTGAAGTGACTTGTGGATAGAACGGTTTGTATGATTGTAAACAATTTATCCGCTTCTGTGATGAAAAATAATAGAATACATGGGATTATATTTAGAAAAGCATCGTACTACCAAGACTGTATTATTGTGGTTTGGGTTTTGAGTACTTGAGTAATCAATCTCTTTCTACACTAGGTTTTATTCTGCTGAAATCAGTCTAGCGTTGAACTATTTACATGAACGAGGAATAATTTACCGAGATTTAAAACTGGATAATGTGCTACTAGATTCTGAAGGGCATATTAAACTCACAGATTATGGCATGTGCAAGGTAAGCTCTAGTTCCTTGCTAACCAGTAAAATCAACAATTAAGAAATTGTCATAAATTAAAAGATACAGAGACTTAAAAATGTGAAATTTCAAGGTATTCATTTATACACAGTGCAGATAGGCTGTATACTCATTTCACTTCTACAAATGGAGAAAAGAAAAAGAAATGCCAAAGTGCACAGGCTGCATACTGTTTATGTTTTTATAAAGCTGCTGTATCAACTTGACTGAGAGGGGTAGGCTGAAATAGTCAAGATAGCTTGATTTCAAAAAGAGCAAGATGTTGAAATACCTCAGTCACGCTTGCTCCCATTCGGATTCTATAACACTTCCCATTTTCTCTAGAAAAACTTTCTCACTACAAAGACATTGGAGCACAGGTTTGACTTTGCCATGGAATTGCCGTTACACTGATCTATTAGAACTATTTTAAATGCTATAATTTTGACTAAGCAGCTGAAAAGCATAAAATGAAACGGGTTGGAAAGGCCTCAGGAAGTCTAACCCACCCTCCTGCTCAAAGCAGGGTGAGCTGTAAGATCAGGCCAGGTTACTAAGGGCTTTATTCAGTTTGGTCTTGAAAACTGTTCCAGAGATGAAGACCGCACAACTTCTCTGGGTAACTTCCCCCCATTCTGCATCCCATCTGCTCTCCTCTGAAAAGCTTGTATGTGTCCATTGCAACACCCCGGTCATGTAAGCTGTTCCACCATGCCTCAGGTAATCCCACTTGCTTATCGTTGGAGATGTGGTGGATCTTACTAGCTAAAACCTTAAAAGACGTCGTCAATAGGTATGCGCCATCCTCTTGAGACTCTAGATGCGACCTACTTCTGTTTCTTCTGAAACAAGTAGTGTTTTATATTCACTTATATAGAGATTTAAGTATAGTTTTACTAAAACGAAAGCAGTTTATTCAGGACACTCAAATTGATTCAAAATGAAGTTCTTAGCAGAGGGGGACTTTGAGATCTTTGGCTAACTGTGAAGTGTTTTCTTCCCATCTTTTCTTAAAGGAGGGTCTGAGGCCTGGTGACACAACCAGCACGTTCTGTGGGACTCCAAACTATATTGCACCTGAAATTCTCCGGGGAGAAGATTATGGTAAATGGAATTTTTCACTGCTACCATATAACTTTCACTTGTCTCTTACTTCTTGCTCAAGTTGTTTAGCAGTAGAAAGTATAAATCTCCGTTAGACATGTGATCAGTCTTAATTCAGCATCCTGTCTGAAAAAGTGAATAAACCCTTCAAAGGAAAGGCAGAAAACATCATACCAAGCAAATTAGATACCCTGCCTTCCACATTTTAAATTCTTTTTATCAGTCTTGAAGAATAGGTTGAGTCTTCCAAATTTATTATTGTTTATAACTATTTTAGATATTACTAATGATACACTTGCAGTCTTGAATTGTGTTCGGTTTTGGAGCTTTATATTCAGCAGCAATGATAGTATTAGATACAAATGCATTGCAAAGGGCCTAGATAGTAAACATCTTGTTCACAAATCTCAGTGTTAAAAATGAAATTGTCTGTGCAATTGCTTGTTCAGGAAGTCCACAAGATTCCTGAAGCAGGAGACGTAAGAGAGCTTAGAAGGCTTGCTGTGTATGTTTCCTATTACTTATCCTTTCTTCCTAAGCTTCCAATACTGTGCCAAGCAGGTCTTCGATCTGTTTTCTTCCCTTAAAATTTTAACAAGTTCTACAATCAGTTCCTATTTTAAAAAAGGTATATATATATATTTTTAAATCTACCATCTTATTTTAATTGAATATCTGTTTCAGACTGGCTTCACATCTTCCTTCCTTATCACAAACTTTCTAGGCCAACCAGCCTATATCAGTCCCAGCCTAACTACTGGAATCTTTTTTCTTTAGCAGTGCATAATAGAATAGATACGCTTAGCTCCATAAGTGACTGTCTTGCTATTATTAAGATTCACATGCCTCCTCCTTGTCCTTATCCCCCGCCGTGGATAATGCACTGTTGGTTAGTAATGACTAGGCTTAAATATTATCTAAACCTTTTTTAAGGTCCTAACACCAACCTTTAAACTTTTTACATTTCCTTTTCTTTGTACAGCATTCCCTCCTATTGTGCATATAATCAACCAAGTAATGTCTAGCACAATTGTTACCTCTCCTTTATTCAGATAATCAGAAAGACTGGCAAGACTTAAATTTTTGAACTAATTCTTTCTTCTCAGAACATGTCTGTCTTTAGCTCCAAAAGTGTTGGTATTTTTGCTCCAAAACATCTTCAGTGGTGTCTTCTCCTTTGAATTCTAGGCTTCAGTGTAGACTGGTGGGCACTCGGTGTACTTATGTTTGAAATGATGGCGGGCCGGTCACCATTTGATATTGTTGGGAGTTCTGACAACCCTGATCAGAACACAGAAGATTATCTTTTCCAAGGTAAGTGCCATGAGTGTTCCCACACTTTAGTGCTTTGTTTCTACTACCTTTAATCGAACTTTAAAGATGCAAAGGCTGATATGAGCCTGCTTTTCTTGCAGTAATTTTGGAAAAACAGATCCGAATTCCCCGATCCCTTTCTGTTAAAGCAGCAGGTGTTCTAAAGAGCTTCCTTAATAAGGTAAGAGCTAAAGGGGACTATTTAAGACTTCACAAGAGCAGCTTTTTTTTTTTTTAAACCTGTTGACTAATCAATGTGTAGCAGACATACTTTATCTGCCATATACAAAAACGAGGTAGAAAAGGTGTGAGCCTAAAGCAGAATTTCAGTGGGGCTGGGGACCTATTCTAGATACTTGTCTTAAAATCTGAAGCTCCAGATTCTCAGGCTGGGATCATGAGTAAATTTCAAATTGAAAGGCATAGAAATGCTCCAAGTGATTTCTTTAATCTGCTGAATTGGACAAGCTTATCAGATGTATTTTGGTTCCTAAAGAGAAGCAGCTTAGCAAATCACTTTGACAACTTCCGATGATTTCATCGAGGGAAATGCAGAGGCAGTGTGTGCTCACTGTTTGCTGGCAGCTAACTAGCCTGAGAGTCAAAAGGTGCATCATCCAAGCACATGCTGGCCTTTATTTAGTGAGTGTTACATGAGTGGGGAGAAAGAGGTGCAGGAGAAAACAGATTTGGTTAAATTATTCTAAGAAAGTAATACTGTTCAAGAGCACTGCTTCTGTTACAACTCCTTGGTAATGTGTGCATGTGTGCATGGAGGTGGAATTGTCTTGTTAAAATAACCTTCTTTCTACCCAATTTATCAGTGACCTGCAGTTACTAACCCCAATGCGATTGCCTGGCATAGTCAGTCTGCTCAGGGAGGGGCGGTGGGGGGGAGAATCAAATTCACTTGTAATCTAACCAAGTTTGCTCTGAAACATATGGTATGTTTAAACAGGTCTGAATAAAAATGAAGAAAGATGGCATGGTTGTTTTATGTAAAATTCAGTTAAAGGCTTCCATATATTCATGCCTATTTCAGACAGTAAGTTGGAACCGTTTCCGAAATAAATAATGCTAAATTAGTTTTTCAGTGTTCCTTGTAACACTGGTGTTTCGTTTCTCACGGAATTTGTAACATTTGTATTCTATTCGTGTGTAGGCCATGGCATCTATTTAGAAATATTTTCTTCCTTGCGCAGGATCCAAAGGAGCGTTTAGGCTGCCATCCTCAAACAGGATTTGCAGATATCCAGGGACATCCGTTCTTTCGCAATGTTGATTGGGATCTGGTATGTGAATGCCCACTGGCTTGGCTTATTTTCTTTGTATACAGTGATGGCTTGACAACTTGTTTTGAGCATGAGAGATGACATAAAAACGTAAAAAACCTTAAGCTCTTAACTTATGATGCACCATAATGACAATACAGAATCTTTTAACCCTTTTACACACAGTAAGTAGATTGGTAGAATGATTGTAGAAAGTATACAAAAGAAACTTAATAGTAACTTCCAGACTTGCTTAAAAATAATTCAATAGGTTGTAACTCATTCTTGATGTCACTAAGCGCATTTATTCTTAGATGGAGCAAAAGCAAGTGGTGCCTCCATTTAAACCAAATATATCTGGAGAATTTGGTCTGGATAACTTTGATTCCCAATTCACCAATGAACCTGTGCAGCTCACTCCAGATGATGAGTAAGTAACGTAAAATTGAAGAAGTTCTGATACGTCAGTGAAGGAGTTATAAAACTTCATTTAATAGCTGTGGTTGTAGTACATAGAGTATACATAAGGCAGTAAATAAACTTTCTTGTGTTAGTTTGGAGAAAATTCTATTATGTGTCCTCATGGTAGATTTAGTGTGGCTGGATTAAGTATTGTACTTTGGCATGATGTAAAAATCAACTAACTGTGGGAAAGTTGCTATAAAGAATCTTAGTTCAGAGAAAGATGAATAAGTGTTATTTTACAAGTTTTAGTGGTATCGTCTGCAAGAAATGACCGTGTGAAGGAAAAGACCTGTTTTGTCAAGTGGTTTATTTTTGCATTACTTTAAGCCACGATAGTTCTAGAATGTTGGGTTTAGATTGAATTTATCTTGGGTGTTCTGAACAAGAGAAGATGCTTTGTTTGGCTTGTTCGGGTATTTTAAATTGTTAGTAGTCAAGTGAGATTATCCTGGCTGAAAAGCCTTGATAAAATGCATGATAAAGCATTTGATTTTGGTGGTGGATTTGTGGTTTCTTACTCCTGAGGGGCCCTGATTTGGGATGAGGAGGGAAGGGCCTTTCTAGTTTGACTGAGCCACTGCTGTTCGCATTTTAGGAATTTTTCCAGGGTTTTGTATAATGTTCATGTAGTATGTAAACACAAACAGTGAATATTAAATGTTACCTATGCACCTTAGTTAGGTCTGAGGTCCAATGTCCTTCTTCATGCTTTTGTAAATGCATAATGTACAAATAAAGTTTAGAAAAGTGGGTGATGCAGGTGCAGTATCTATCACATCTAATGTTTTCAATTTTTTACAAAACTGACTGTTTTGAGAAAGTTTTAGAACTGCAAACCTTGAAGATTGCTTTGTGGGGAGAATATGTGCATGGGAGGAGTGCAGTCACTACTCCTGGGTGCATGTGTGTTCTGTTACCGTTATAGGGGCTAGAAAAAAACAGTGGTAACTGTAAGGCTAGAGAGGGACAAAAGAGAGAAGGGAAATGTTCTCAATTGCAACCCGCTGTACGGGTCTAATTTTGAGATAAACTATCAGTCAATATTGTTACCTTTTTAATTTTGCTGAACTAATGACTGTTTTTTAATCTTAATAGCGATATTGTGAAGAAGATTGACCAGTCTGAATTTGAAGGCTTTGAATATATAAATCCTCTTTTGATGTCAGCTGAAGAATGTGTCTGAATTCTCCATTTCTGGACTGTGCCAATTGTTATTCTGTTTGTTTCTGCATGGATAAACATCTCTTCATTTGGATGCACTTGCATAAAATGAGTAACTGAACATCTTACCCTCGCCCACCTAGTGTGAATTACTCGCTAATTTTCTTTCTGTATTAATTGTTGTCCAGGACAGTTGTTATGCTGAACCTTTGGCTGCCAGATTTAAAATGTTAAACTTTCCAACAGTCTTGCCAAACTTGAGTTTTAATATAGAAGTTGGTCTCTGGGGCTCCTGACTGAACAATGGGGTCTGGCTGTATAATCTGCCAATGCAGCGTTCTGATAAAGGAAAGTTTTCTTATTGCTTTAGGGATACAAATTGCATTAGGGGATGTAATAAAATACCATTAAAGGACTTCCATTTTTCCAGCAAGACAAGTAAGACCTTATGACTTGTGTAGTTCTAAATCTCTTCTCTATGAACATCTGATTTCCCTGTTCTCCTAGACTTAGAGGTTAGAGCTATGTTATTGCCTTTCAGACTGAAATGACAGCAAGGAGAGCAGATTTTTAAACTGAATAGGTCAAGAATGGCTGCTTTCACAGGGTATATTGATCCTATCCTAAAGGAGATGATTAACTCAATATTAGAATCAATAGACTTTGCTCTGAAATTATACACTAGGAATTGTACTCTGATACACAGAGAGTGCCTTTCTGAGCCTGTCCCTTTCAGTGAGGGTTGTACACAGTATAAAGTGTCAGTTTAAATAAATGGAATGCAATTAATACTTTAAAAAGTTAAAATCTGTAGTGTAATTTAGCAGCTAATATTGACGGATGTAGAACCTCATAGTATTACTTACTGCTTTTACACTTGCTGTCTTAACTGTATCAGAACTGTATCCGTTACAGCTATGGCCTAGATAAGGGCATTTGTTTCCCTTTTTTTTTTTTTAAATCTTATTGCCATACTGTTGGAAATGCATTCCACTTTGCCAGTGGAAAAAGCACATCTAGGAAAAAACAGGTGCTGTCCACAATGACTCCCTTAACTTTTCCACTTACAGATAGTGATTTATAATCACAGCCAAACCTTAAATGTTGGTAGTAGACTCAAAGTTAATAGTAAAGCAATTGGAATAAATTGAAAAAACTTTGAACTAGGACTTTCAGGAGGTGTGATTCTTACATTTCATGTTAGTAAACAATGTAATATACAGCACAGATAATTCTTATTTTTAATGTTTAAGGAATAGTTTTGAATGTCTTAGGCTGAAGAAATGCCAAATGTACCACTTTTTTTATATTGGGGAAAAGGGATTAAGAGACATTGAAGAAAAGAATCTGTGTTATATAAGTAAGAGCTGTAAGGCAAGCTAAGTGTTACTGAAAGCAGATCTAAGTATCTGTAAGCACAAGTTAGCAAACCTTATCTGAAGCTTTTAGTAAGACTTCTGCTTGGTCAGTGTCTCTCCTTGAAAAGCCTTGCATGGCGACACTGTAAATTCATAGCACAAATCTTCCGGTTTATGTTTTTTCACTTACACGTTAGCTTCAAGGAGAGAGATTGCACAAATACACAGTAGTGTCACGGTGTGGCATTTAGTTCATAATTTTCTTTGCAACGTGAATAAGAAACCTAAGCATTGGGCTGAGTTTTCAAAACTGGGAAGTGATTGGAGGGGCCTCAGTTTTAGGGAAGCATTGAACCTCTGCACTGTTAAAAATTAGGTTCCTTTAAATTCAAGGTGTGTATTTTCAAATGTAAAATATCAGAGTAAACCTACTTTTAAAGAGCAGCTAATAACTTCAGCGTGTTTAGTTCATGTCAAGTGAACTGCTTACATGCAGTTTTAAAATTGTGATTAATTGTTTAGCCTCTGACTTCTATACCTGCATGACTAGTTCAGACATCAGGACTTAACTGACATTAAACTTGGAAGTTATTTAAAGCAAACAAGAAAAGCCTTGTCTCTCTACAGTGGCTTAATTTCATATGGGATATTAAGTAAAATGGCTTTATGTAAGGACGGGCATTTCTGCTATTCATCCCAGAAGAGTAATGGAGTAAAACACTGTGTTTTGTGCTTAAAGCAAAAGTTAATTTTTTTTGTAATAGATAATGTCACAGAAAAGATACTTTTTCTATTTACGGATCTAACCATTAAGAATGTTGCTAAGTGACAAACATCTTAAATAACTGTAAATCCATTTTTAAACTTCAATTTTCTCCAAAGTGCCATGATATTAACAGTTATTTTTCATTGTTAAGCATATAGCAACCGTCATAAATATTCAGAAGGGACATCAGGTGTAAACAGTCCAGTGCAGTAGGCTTTGTCTTTTGGAGAAAGTGTCTGCATCAGAAGCATGACATATTTATGTGGAGTAACCTCCTTTTTGTATACGAGTTGGATTCTTATGGGTGCTCTACTAGTTAATATTGTCACTACTATTTTCCTGTTTCATATGGAATATGGTCTTGAACGTTGTTGTGTAATCATTGCCTTTATTTGTGCACACTTTTTACTTTAAATAAAACATTTATATTAGGCCTCTGTGTGTTAACCTCTAAAACAAATACTGTGAAATGCTGAGCTTCGCTTGGGATTGTCGTCTGACCCTTAAATATCCAGGTCCCACAGGAGCGTTGTTCTAATCTTATAATTTCTTCTAGAAGATAGCACTGGGACAGACCATAGCAACCCAAGAAATACCTCCCTCAGCCTGTCTTCCCCAAGCATGTCTTAGAATGCAGGTCCCTCTCCAGCGTGGTTCGCCAGCCTCACATTCGTCGTGCCCTATGGAGAAAAAGCATCCTCGTAGGTTCTGTGTTTTGTTCCGACACCAGTGATGAAACAAAAGCAAGTAGCGAGGCTTCAGTCAGCTGCGCAGATACAGAAAGCTTCAAGTAAAATATAAGATGCGATTCTAGCGTGCTTGACCAAGGACCTCTTTCAGCTGGAACTTCTAAGGCATCGACTCAGCTGCCAGAGCTGGGGGTTTGGAGATTGGAGCAACACTTTCATCTGCTGTGCTTACTTCTGCATGATTTCTTTCTTTGTTTCTTCAACTCCTCCCCAGCATTCTCTTAATTTCTGACACGGAGGGCAAGGGCACTTACTTCATACCCTGCTACAGATGCAGTATTTTAATATATCTGTATTTCAATATCTGTGTATCTATATTTTAAAAGAGATTTCCTCTTGCAATCTGGCTTGTTATTAAAAGTATGTATCAGCAGTCCTAGGCACATGCTGCAGATGGTTGCATATCTTAAATGCTTAACCTCCCCCCACGCACACTTCTTGTTTCTGTTCAGTTTGGTGGCCAACTGCTCTCGGCTCAGTCTGAGCAATTGTTTATGTTAAGACACTCTATAAAAGAAATCAATAGCTTGTATAATCTATGTATAGTTGATACCTTAACTGCTAAGCATGCATCCTCACTTCATGATGGATCGCATGAGCAGTTTAAGCAAAAAAGGTATCTGAAATTGCCCATAGAGTAGTGATGTTTTCCTGGGAAGAGGGGGTTGGGGATTGGAGCCCCTTTCAGAAAAAGGGGATTTTATCACATCTTGCATTTTCTTGAGAAGAGCTCAGTTAGGGTGTTGGGGATTTTTTAAGACTTCTTTTTCCTGCTTATGATAAAGGGATCTGAACTGCATACTTGAAATGTCTAATCTTACCATTATGTATTTAGAGATGCATCTACCTCCTGGATCTGTTTGGCTTTTACGGGAGGTGGGCTTTTTCAGGCATAAATAGAACCAGAAACCTGTTGTGTCCGTGTTTGACTTCTAAGCTTGAACAAAGTGTCTGGGCTTATATCCCTCTTACATTGGGTGGTGAAGCATCTAGCTGAACAGCTGAATTTTGACCACGATTTCAGACGTAGAAACTAAGTCCTAGTTCAAGTTCTTTATTAGCTGTAGTGTTTTGTGCAGAACTGTTTCCAAAGTAACTTGTCCTGTAAGGTGTGGTGCATGCTAAAAATCTATCAACTTTTTGTGCTTATGATAAGATCTGTAATAGGATATCTAATACGGTATCTTGTCTATGTTACTTACTCTGTCGTAGGAGGTGTCACAAGAGTGGCCGTAAGTATTGCAGCTTACCATTAAAAGTCACGACTAACATGATTCTTTCTTTAAAATGCACAAGCTAAATCTTCAGAGAAAAAAAATGCACAATTTTTGTTCTCTGTCCAGTGTTAAATTGTGCTCTTTAGCATCTTTAGAGACTGTGTATATGGAAACACTTTTTTAAAAAAATACTTCTTTCTCGTTCTGTAGAAAACCCCCTTTGTTCATAAATATGCAACTTGAATCTTATTCACAAAACTGTGACAAAGTTCTTTACACTCTTAGCCGTTTGACAACTTTGTATCTATGTTAACCAGCTCAACTGAAAGATCATTTTATTTTGTTTTAATATGGTATTTGGCACTTCACTTTATATGCAGTAGTTTAAAGGATTTATTTTTATTTGCACTTAGAAATGCAGATTAGTTTGTCTCACTTGCCCCTCTTCCTAGTGTGCGAGTGGAAGAGGTATCGACCCCAGCGACTGTCAGAGGTGGCCTGCAAGGAATTCAGAGGGCATGTGTGCGGGGAGGATGGGACTTTGTCTTTTTTTAAACACCCTTTTTTTGCTTCATGATATTTTGGAGGACTGTATTTTTGAGTGTGTCCTGCTTGGTATTATCTTAGAAATATATGAAAGAAAAATTATATACTTTCTAGGGAGCCTCTTGGTTTCCCATATATTATTATATATACCTCATTTTTTACTTTATCTGAAAAGGAAACTTTTGCAGTCACTATTTAATTGTAAAGTAAGAAACTATTTTTTAAATGATAACTTTTCTTCCTTTGAGTTGACTTAGAGTAAAGACAAAAATTCTGTACAGGCTGCCTCTGTGTTAAACTGAAGGTGTTGAAACCGAGCAGTGAAGGTGCTATTTGTGAATTACATTTTAAGACAACCTTAAATGTTAATTTTGTAAGCTTCCAAAGAGCTTCAGCACTTCTTGAAAATTCAGAGGAGTTAATAATAGAAGAAAGATTCCTGCTATGCTCTGTTAGTGCAATTTATTACATCTTGCAAAGGTCTGTAACTCGGGTTTTAGTTGCACAGTGTCTTTGGAACTGTCTACAGTAGAAGTTGTAGGCAGAGTTGACATCTTTTTTTAGACAATCCTCTACCTACAAACTTTGTCTTACATTGCCTGATTATCGTAGCTCTATAGCAACACTATCATTACAGCACAATAGTTACCAGAATTTGCAACCTGAAATGGAAAATGTGCAGCAGAACTTGAAAAACCCAAATTAAACAATGTCACCGAATTCCTAAGCTTCCATGACATCAGTAGGTCTAATAAAAGATGTAATATCTGCCTACATATGTTGCTTTCCTTACATCCATAGATCAGTCCAGCTCTGGTGTTACAAATCTTGCATTTTCTTCAGTAAATTTAAAATGGAAATATGACAGTGTGTTCAACTGATTGGTATTTGAAGAGAATTTTTTTTTAATCGGATCCTAAACTCCTAGAGGGTGGAGAAGACAGGAACGTCCACAATGTCTGGACAATTGTATTGCAGGTCCATGTCTTTCAGGATCAGCTCCAAAAGCTGGTAGATTCGGAAATCTTGTTTTATTCTGCTAAATTGTTGTGGCTTTTAAGCAAACCTTGTATCTGCTTAATAAATAAGCACAGAGTGTTAGTATTCTTCACAAATGTGTTTACTTTTTCATAAAGCTCTTTGTTGTCCTACTCTCAAACATTTTATTGCAGAAGAATAAAGAAACAGAATTTAAACAGACAATGGAGATAAAACACGAAAGCACTTTTGCATGTTCTCCATCACTTTCCTCAGACTCCCTGCCCTGCACAAAAGCGGTTCACATTCTTGTGTAAGGCTAGCGATTGTACTCCTGCAACTGCTTTGCTTTGTGTTGTTTGCTTAACTGTAAATGGAGGAAAAATACCAATATTTGTAAAGTCCTTCTGCAGAATCATTACATGAAGCAATCCTCTTTTCTGTCTAAGGCTGGAAATGCTGCAGAGGCATTTGATGTTGTGCAGTCCTATGTAATTGTGTTGCTGCAGGCTAAAGAATAGCGTTTATGAAAAACACGAGGGTACTACACATTGCTGCACAATAGTGGAATTCATTTAAACGTGTTTATAATGCTTCCCTGCTTTGAAAAGTACAAACAACAAGCCTAGGTATAAAACTGCATATTGAGGTGGAATGAGCAGTATTTATTAACCACTGTGTGTTGCTAAATTAGATCAAATGCTGTTGGATGCAAAGATGAGCCAAGAGGAGGTTTACGGTCCAACATCCATGAAATTTCCTTAAATGCACAAATGCGATTTGTGGTGAATCTCAAGTGGCTGGAAAGTACAGAGGTGTCAGATGTGATCATCCTTCAGTTCATGAAACTCAAATAATGCGTAGAGCCTGACTGATGTTTTTGTATCCGTACATTTCAGCTGGTATTCTGCTGCTATGGAAGAGTTACACAGATGAAGTCTGGCAAAAGGAGCTGGAAAGTAGCAGGGTAAATGTAAGTAAGGAAAAATGCCCTCCCCATAATGGCAGTTATTATGATAAATGCTCCCTAAGGAAAGACTGAGTCAATCTCTGATGATTTACAATAAAAATAGAGAAACAAAATGACAATGGAAAAGGACAAATAGTAGAGTATTAAAGGGGAAAAAATTGCATTTCTCCAATACTTATGTTCTTCCCCAAGATTAAATCTTGGTTCCAATTTTTTGGGAAGCTTTTATCTGTTTTGGCCTACATGGAATGGAAGGAATTTATGCCTTCCCTTCCTTCTCTGTTTTCTCTAGCCTGTGAAAAGACAAGTTATGATTTTCTGTAGGCATTCTATGAAATATCTATTTCAAGCAGCTGCCAGAAAGAGCACACTTAATTTCATTTGGAGGTTTACATCCCTCAGTAAAATGAAGGCTTCTTTTTGGTACCCCTTCTTTTGTAGGAAAGCCTTCTGCCTGAGACTGCTGCAATATGGCAACAGTAAAACGGTGATCCTTGTTGTTACACCACCTTCCCCTGAATATAAAAATTGAGGTCGTGCTCTATTTCAGTTTTATGATTCCTTCCTCCGTACCCAAATTCTTTAATAACAGAAAGGTCAAGTGGTTTTCTTTAGGTTTTGAAAAATAAATATAACCATTATTGTCTTTGTGATCACAGGGTTATTGTTAAAAGCCCAGGCACTGCTATTTATACAGTTATCCTAAACTCTATTCTACTACTTAAACTCCCAGCAATTTATTATTTTTGCAATATAAAGCACCGTGGGTCCTAAAGATTGCACTAGCTGCTGTGCAAACGTAGAGTAGGATAGCTCCTACCTACAGATGCAACCATCTAAGGTTAGCAACAAGGGCAAAACCTGCACACAAAATAACATCAATAATCCCAGATCACTCTGCCCAGCCATCATCAGAAGGAAATGCTGTAGATATTGTTGTAGATACTGCAACTGATGTGGTGTTTTAAAAAAGCGTTACAAGGTGACTCTCAAAGCAGCTTTGCAGTGATTCTCAGGGGCCCCTCCATCAATAAGCCCTGCCAGCCCAGAGGAAATCTGAGCGTATCAGAGGTGCGAAGTCAAGGATTAAAGTGTATCAAGCCCCTCTGTTGATCAGCAGCCAGGCAGGTTTTGTTTGCTCCGTGCTAATCCTTCTGGCATTAGGAGATGAGACAGAACGGAGCCCGCTCCCTGTGGGCAGTGCTGGCCGGCGTTAAGCGGTGCCTGGTGGTTGTACAACTGCCCCATTTTCATTTTATACCCACTTTGCATCAAAATATGTAACTGTACGGGATGAAAGGCAACGGCAAATTGGATTGTGCCTTAATCTCAGCTGAAGCGCTGTTTTTACAAAGATGTAAACCAAAAAGCTTTAGGCTCCTTCCAGACAGAAGAAACTTGTAATATATAAACTAGTTGTACAAGGACAAAGCAGTCCATGAACAGCATCTTCCCCTTCCAGCAACAAGCCTGAAGCAGAAGCCCCTCACGTAAACGCCTCTCCGCGGGGAGATTGTGCCACTTCCCAACCGACTTTGAAACCTTCTGCGCTTCGCATGCCTTTGCCGCACGATGAGCCCGCGACTGGAAGGAGAGGTCTGTGAAACCGCTTTGGGGACAGACACCATCACGCTCTCCTGCCTTCCCCACGTCTCCCTGTCCCCCAGCAGTGGGGTCTCGGAGCAGAGCCCACCTTGTGTGGGGACCCTTGCTGGGGGACCCTCACTGAGGGACCCTCTGAGGGACAGTCAGTAAGGGACGCTTACTGAGGGACCCTTTCTGAGGGAGAGTCACTAAGGGACCCTTTCTGAGGGACGCTCACTGAGGGACTTTTCTGAGGGAGAGTCACTAAGGGACCTTTCTGAGGGACACTCACTGAGGGACCCTTTCTGAGGGACACTCACTAAGGGACCTTTCTGAGGGACACTCACTGAGGGACCCTTTCTGAGGGAGAGTCACTAAGGGACCTTTCTGAGGGACACTCACTAAGGGACCTTTCTGAGGGAGAGTCACTAGGGACGCTTACGGAGGGACACTCACTGAGGGACCCTCGCCGAGGGACGCTCACTGCTGGCCGCCGCGCCTCAGGGGAGCGGTACGCCTGACAGCTCCCTGTCAGCGTCCGGGCCTCCTCCCTCCTCTCCCGCCTCGGCTGCTGCCTGCGCTCCCGCTTGGCTCTTTCTCCCTTTCTGCCATGGCTGCTCTCGCCCCCTCCACCGCCTCCCCGCCCCAGCGGGCTCTAACGGCGGCAGGGCGGCCCGGGGCTGGGTCTGACCCGGCTGGGCTGAGGGGAGGCGGCGAGAGGACGAGCAGAAATAACACTTTTTTTTTTTTTTTTTTTGCTGTGAGTTTTTATTTCCCTCCCCCCCCCCTTTTCCTGTGGCGGGGGGGGCTGCGCTGGGGGAGGGGAGGGTTTCCCGGCGCTGAGGCGGCGGCGGGTGGGGGAGGGGCGGCCGCTCCCGCCGCTGCCCCAGACAGTGGGCGGGGCTGCGGCGGCGGGAGGAGGCGGGGGCGGCGCGCGCCGCCTGCGGGTTCGTGCCCGCGCGCCGCCGCCGCCGCCGTCTCCGTGGCTGTCTCCGCCGCCGCCGTCTCCGCAGTGAGGTCACGGGTGGGCGGTGCGTGCGCGGCGCCTGTTCCGCTCCCCGGGCTGCCGGAGCCCCCGCGGCGCCGGGTGAGGAACCGGGGAAGTTACCGGGGGGTGGGGGGCGGAGGGGGCTTGTGGGGGAGGGGGCGCGGCCGGACCCGCGATGGGGGAGGGGCGGGAGCGCCTGAGGGGGATGGGGCTGAGCCGGGGGGAGGGGCGCGCCGTCCCCGGCGGGAGGGAGCGGCGGCGGCAGCGGCGGCGGCGGGCTGGGGGAAGGGGGGTGCGGGCAGGCGTAGCGCGAGGGCGGCGGGGAGAGGGGGACGGGGAGGGACGGAGGCGGCGGAGCGGCGCGGGGACGGCGGCGGGCTACGCCCCCGGGGCGCCGGGCAGGGTGGAGGGGCGAGACCGGCGGGAGGGGGAGGGGGTGCGCCCTGCCCGGAGCAGTGCCGGCGGGGCTGAGGTGAGTCACGGCGCGGGAGGGAGAGAGGGAGGGAGGGAGGAGGGTGCGAGCGGCGGGATGCGGCGTCCCGGGCCCTTCCGGGAAGGCTCTGCGGGGCGAGGGGCCGGTTCCCGGGAAGGGGGATGGAGAGCGGCCCTGCTCTCTCCGGAGACCCCCGTCCTTCCACGGTGTGCACGCCGTGAGGAGCCGCTCTCGTGCCGCCCCCCGCCTGCCCGCGGCTCGGCGGGCGGTGAACGGAGCGCTTCGGGAGGTGTCTGCTGCTGCCAGCTTCACCCGTCTGCCGGGGCTTGTAATGGTGCTTACGGTTGGAAAGGAAAGCTCTCTGCGCGCTGATGTTTCATAATTAATGGGGAAACGTATCCCTCCTTCGACATAGCAAACCCACATTTTGGGATCGCTTGTGACTGACCTGTTTCTCTTTTCCCAGGTTATCTGGAAAGGCTGGCAGAACTCTGTTAGGACAAGACATGAAATTAGCCGATGGCCTGGATCTTACCTTTATTACTAATATCTTAGGGTGGGAAAATTCTGACACACACCAGTGACATCTGTGCGAAAGGTGACTCTCTAGGGACGTGTAGTTTTGGCCGGCGATCTGGATCAGCCTTTAGTTTGGGGATTTATTTGTGAACTACCATAGTAACTCTCATGGTAGTGGTGAAATCATAAAGTTGGCAGCACAATAAAGCAAGCCCTTAAGATTGTGTTTGATCTCCGAGAACTGAAAGTGCTGAATAAAATTTTTATACAACTCAAACTAAATTTTGGATCGGTTGCATTAAGATCAGTGTTCTTCAGACTGAGACCATTTTTCTATTTTAATATTTAAATAGAGACTTATTTGAAAAGACAGTATATTTTTTAAAGGAAAAAAATGATCAAAGATGGACACTCTTGCATCAACTCATTGTTTTTTACTAAATTGCTGTACAAGACTACTGTGTAAAATAGCGGGTAGGGTATGAAGAAAAGCCTTTTGTATACATACTGCAGCGGGTTTTTTATACGAGAAAATTGAACAAATAACTATCAAACTAAAAGATAAATCTGTGTAACCTCTCTATTATTAATTTTATGGTATTGGATGCAAAATGGGTTACAGTTTTTACTGTTGGAGGCTGAAGAAGTAGCATTTTACTGAAAGGATTGCAAAACTTGGTGTGCCTGAGGTAATCAGGATCACTTGAAATTGTTTTTTGTATGAACAAGCAGGAAAATGCACACTCAGGACTGACTTAATTAAAGTTCCAGTGTTTAGCAATGGAAAGCCCACAAATAAACTTCCCTCTAGGTCTAGTTTCAGACCAAAAAAGAAGTGGGATCCAAGAGGATGGGAGTCCTCCATTAAAAAAAGCAATGACAGAAATGCATGTAAATAGCAAAGTACGAGTTGTAATAAATAAATTGCCAACAATAAAGAAGGAAAACTTGGACGAATATGACGAAACTCCTGTGGAGGCTGATGGGGAAACCGCCAAGCCAAACAGTACTTCACTATCTGAGCCTTTGAATTTAAATCCAGGTTTGAAACACACGTTGGCACAGTTCCACCTGAGCAGCCAGAGTTCACTGGGTGGACCAGCAGCTTTTTCAGCTCGTTATTCCCAGGAAAGTATGTCACCCACTGTCTTCTTGCCTCTTCCATCACCGCAAATACTTTCTGGTCCACTGCTCATTCCTCCGGACAGCTCCACAGAACTCACCCAGACTATACTGGAGGGGGAATCTATCTCTTGTTTTAAAGTCGGAGGAGAAAAAAGACTTTGCCTGCCTCAAGTGTTAAATTCAGTTCTCCGAGACTTTTCATTGCAACAGATCAATACGGTGTGTGATGAACTGTATATATACTGCTCAAGGTGCACTTCCGACCAGCTTCATATTCTGAAGGTTTTGGGAATTCTTCCATTTAATGCTCCGTCCTGTGGGCTAATTACGCTCACTGATGCTCAGAGACTATGCAATGCTTTACTACGTCCTCGCACTTTTCCGCAAAATGGCAGTTTTCTCCCTGGTAAGAACACCTTGGCCCAACTGAAAGAGACTGGCAGTGCCTTTGAAGTAGAGCATGAATGCCTGGGCAAGTGCCAGGGCTTGTTTGCACCTCAGTTCTACCTTGCGCCGGATGACCCGTGTATCCAGTGTTTGGAGTGCTATGGGATGTTCTCACCCCAGACGTTTGTGATGCATTCGCACAGATCCCCAGACAAGAGGACCTGCCACTGGGGATTTGAATCGGCCAAGTGGCACTGCTACCTGCATATCAACCAAAAATACTTAGGAACGTCGGAGGAGCGGGAACTGAAGCATCTCTTGGAGGAAATGAAGGAGAAATTTAGCGAGAAAAATCAGAAAAGAACTCGGTCCAAAGTAAGTTCACCTACTCTTGTAAAACTCCCAAATCTTTGCTCACACGTAAATACTTGTTCTGGAAGCGCGTTGCTTGCCTTTTGTAAGTGGGAATGCTTGTCAAATCAAGCCTAAGTTAAATTTGTGAGAGAGCTTCGCCATGGAAATACATTTCTCATTAAAAAGTGCGGTAATTTCTTTCCTCTTTGGGCTGTAAGTAACTTCATTCGAGTTGGTTTCGCTTTGTTGGTTCTTGTTCTGGTCTAAAGTATGCAGTCTCTAGAAAATTCAGAGCTATTGTGGAAATTTTCATTCTCCCATTTGACCTTTGAGTATGTTTTATGCGGTGTGTGTTGCAGCAGCTGAGCAAAGCAGAAAGGAGCTTGAAAATCAAGTATTACAAATTCTTCATTTGTTATTTTTACTCCAGCGTGCACACGTGCAGTGCATGGTGACCTGGCTTGCTAACCCACCATCTCATGACTTTGCATGTAGGCTAATGGTGCATTGATAAGTTGCTGTTTAGAAGCCCAAAGTCTGCTTGTTCAGCAATAGCTTTCTATTTAAACCACTTGTATAGAGAAATATGCCAAAAAGAGGGGGTTTTAAGCAGCCCAAGTAATGAGCTGTAGGCCGGTATCTTGACAATGGTTAATAATAGACGTCGTATTTTTTCCTAAAATACTGCTGCAAGTCTGCGCTGTGGTTCAAAAATACAGAGCTTATTTTTCCGTTAGAGAGCTTCTACTTTAAATGACAAGCACCAGATAAGTATTGAACATCATAGATGTTTCTGTTCATAGAAGGTACAATTTTTTGGGTATAATTTAAACTTAAGAGGTTTTTAAATGGTTCCTACCTCATGACTATGTTTCTTTTCAGTGTATTTGGCATTTATATGTCTGTCTGATGGCTACTGGTTTGATTATATACCCATTTTGCCTGTTGGATGTTTTGCGGTGGATTTCAAAATAGCAGCAAGAGCAGTCCAGATGGTTGAGCCCAAAAAGGTGCTGACAACTTTCAGCATAAACTTCTGAAAAGTTAGTATTGCAGAAGGGCTTACTGTAGTAACAGGTATTTTTACAGTTGTGCCAGTCCACAGTAAGGGATTTTAGCAGAAAATTTCCACGAAAGTCTGCAATATGGCAGGCTTCCATGCACTGAATTAGTTAAAGATGCAACTTCATACTTGAAGTTCATAGCAAGGAGACTTGCTTTTCATCTGATAAAGACATGGCAGTCTTTATCCTTGCAATGCCAGTGTAGGTAGTAAACTATAGCATAGTGGATGCATCAGTGGAAATAGTCGTCCGTATTCTTACCAATAATGCTGCTTCCCATTTCACGGTAGCAGATTTCAGACGGTGAGATCTTTCAGTTTCATATGTACAGATGAAAAAATGAGCTGAAATTAGCAGTAACACTAATTTGGACTGAACCGGTGCAAATGAAATACAAAAGCTCTTTCTGGAGTCTTCCACTGCAGATCTGTATAGTTCTTTCTTAAAAAGCAGCCTATGAAATCAGAATGAGAGATGAACTCTGTGAAAACTTCAACAAAGAGAAAATGTGGGGAGGGTTCTTTTTCTTTCTATTTTTGTCTCATGGATAGTCACCTGGAAAGTACAGAAGATCAGAAGAGTTTAATAGGGGAGTGTTGGAGCACGGCCTCTGTTTCCTGGGCCTGGGGAAGCTTGGGCTGCTTCAGTTGTCTTTTCTTTCCCTCATTTCTGTGGTGTGAGAGAGGTATTAGATACAACGTGTAGACATTACTGTTTCTTACGCTCGTAGGGAAATTTATTTGCAGGATGTTCCATTTGCTATTCTGTCACCTTCTTACCACCTTTGCTGAGTCAGTCCTCAGAAGTGCCGAGGCATCTTTGAGGTTATCTTGGAGGGCCCAGGAAGAACAGTTGCCCTTGGCTAGGTCTTTGTCCATTATTAATTAAATCCCATAGCCTTTGGAACATCTTAGGTCCTGTGCCTTGCCTTTCTCCTTAGTGTTTCAGTCTGAGTTTACTCGCCTCACAGTGCAAGTATGCTTTTGCTTTCAGTATTTTAAGAACAGACAATGTAGGCCCTCACCTGCTGTACTCACAAGGTTAATTCCTTTCTGTTCTGTGTGCTAATAAGAAAGCTGTAAGCTGTATATTTGATTGTCACGGAGTTTCTCATTTTCTGTTGAGTTCTAGACTCTGCAGTGTAACATCCACCTGCTCTTCATGGGAACAGCTGTCACCAAGTCTCTGCTGATCTCTGCGCTGTCAGATCCTCATTCCCTTTGACTTTGCGACAGTTTCTGATAATTGCTCTGCACTAAAACTTTGTCTTGCTTATCAACCAATTCCTTGAGTTCATCATCATGCGTGGGGAAAAGCTTGCAATTTCTTCTGAGTATTTTTATAAATCCCATCTCTGCTAAAATGACTGGCTTAATGATTAGGCTGAAACCACTACTTACTTATTTATTTTTTTTTCTTAACAGCTTTGTACAACTAGCTTTAGAAGAAAAATAAGACATTTTTTTCATGTAGCCCTTTCAAACAGTTTAGGTAGACATTCAATTTTAAGTTTACTTGAATATATTGCGTTTATAGAATTATTTAAGAGCATCTAAACTAAACAGATTGTTAGATAATGAAATACACATGTGTATATTGAAGTAGATGCTTTATCTCTTTTATTAACCTAGATGATGAGGAAGGAATTGTGTTAGAAAAAGATTTCATGTTTATTTACGATTACCTTTCATTTTCTTTCCTAAGTAAAAGTTTGATTGCAAGTTATGTAATTCATTTGCAAAATGCACACTAAAGCATAGACAGTACAGTTGGTTTCCATTTGAAATAGGTGGGAATGTAAAAATCTGACCCACAGAAAATACAGATTGCCTGATATATAACTTCATATGTAAATACATAAACATTTTAAAATGTGAGTCCTAAAACATGGACAAGATGTGATTCAGAAGTTAAAATTGGATTACTGTGTACTAGCTGTAATGTAAGTAGAAGAATATATGTACATTATTTAAATTACTAGAATGATCTGAATAAGTAGAAAAAACTTGACCAGTGTCAGGATGATGCCATTTTTCTAGAGATTATTTGCTGTATTTCAAATCTTTATTATTTAAAGACATGATTATGAATTTACTATTCTGGAGCTTAGCTTCCTTGTGCCCTCCCTCCTTTCTATCTGCGTTGGAACTGATTTGAGGAACTGCAGGGGTGGAGTTAAATTTCAGTTTCATTGCTAGAGCTGAATTTAGTGGGCTGGAAGTTTTGACCAGATAATTGTAGATGGGATTTGGTCTCTCTCATGGTCAAGTGGCATTTGATTCTGCAGACCTTGGTACAATCCTTGGTGTGTAATTGGGTGCCAGAGATGAAGTTCTGTGACAGTTTATTTCAGGGTGTGTAAATATAAGCTTTTATGATAATGTATCTTGTACACAAGAAATTGTGAAGATGTTAGAACGGTAGATGAAGCCTTCCGTACAGTAGGATTTTTTTTTAGCTTTATAGGCTTTTTTTTAATTGAGCAACATTCCAAAGGTACTGCGTCTGGCTGGAATGGTGTTAACTTTCTTTGTAGCAGCCTGTATGGTGCTGTGCTTTGGATTTGTGGCTAAAACAGTGTTGGTAACACACCAATGTTCTGGCTGCTGCTGAACAGCGCTTAGGCAACGTCAGGGCTTTCTCTGTTTCGTGCTTGGCCCCTGCAGCAAGTAGGCTGGGGGCGGGCAAGAGACTGGCAGGGGCCAAAGAGATGCTCTGTACTTTATAATGTCATGCTTAGTGATAAAAACTGGGATAGAAGGAGAAGAAAGGGGGTTTTGGCATGCAAGGAGACTGGCTGGGCATCAGTGTGCCTATGGGAGGTGGTGAGCGATATCCTTTGCTTCACTTGTTTCTTTTCTCTTTCCTTCAGCTATTAAACTGTCTTTATCTTGACCCATGAGCTTTCTTGCTTTTGTCCCCATCCCCTGGGGGTGGTGGTGAGGGAGCAGCTGCGTGGGTGCTTGGCTACAGGCTGGGGTCAATCAACCACACTTACCTGAAAACCCGCTTCCCATGGCTGTTTTAATACAAAGAAATTAAGAATCAATTTCTTAGCTACGAGTCGTATTTAAATATATTTCACTTGAAATTAATATTGACTTTGCGGTGGAGCACAAAATATCACCAGGAGCTTTGACTAAAGAGTAATTCCAAAAATGTTTCTTGAGACAAACAGAACAAGAATTGCTATCCAAATACAAAATGCACAGAAGTTTTTTAAGATGATCTAGTCTGATACTCGTGAATGAATTTTGTTTGTTACTGCAAAGGGAATGGAGTTGTCATGTTACTGCAGCAGCTTTGCCCACTTCTGTAATAAAAATTCGTGCCAACTAAAGAAAGTTCTGTCTCTGGAACACCAGGAATTGTTCCATTTTATTCACAGTTTTCATTTTGTAATAAAATATCTGGTAGATGCTTACTATGATGCGGATACTTTATTGTAAAAGGCTCCTTACAGCCTGTTGGGAATCCTAGTTTCTGCTTTCAGTTTCTCCCAAGCATTTGCAGCATGCCTCTGTCAGAGTTCTGGAAACTCAGCAGAGCTTCTATATAGGTTTGTAAAGAGATTTTCTTTTAATTTCATTGCTGCTTTGCCCATATGGGAAATTGGAGATCAAAGAAACTTCTGTTGCTTGCATCGCCCCGTATCTCTCCCAAAGACTCAGTACTCCAGTTTATCTGGTGTTACCTACCTTTGTGCATATGTATTAGTGGTGTAAATGCCCTTCCACTGAGGAGCGTTTATGAAAATGTGAATAACGTGTACCCATCTTCCAATTACCAATTTATTACCTTTTCTTTAGGCAGATTCACAGCAGAGCCTGGAATTATCGCAGTGGTATCCAGTTATCAAGCAAGAAGCAGAAACTGATCCTCAGCCACCCTCCTTTTTCCATCCCAGGTAACTGAATTTCCTGTGCAGAACTATGAGCACCATATGTACAAATTGGCTATTTAAAGATAATTTCAGCTGAAAAAAAGTACTTGCAACCTGAACTGTTAGGAAAACTCCAAGGGATTGCACAAGAATAATTGAACCCTAACTTTTTATGCATTTCTTGGTGTAAACATTAATGAACTGCTTCTAAGTGACTTTTGGTACGGGACTCAAGCTGTGATCTATGAGTCTTCTTCAGTAGCAATACAATTGAAATGTAATTACAATTTCCTTTTCAGAGTAGAAATGACAGAAAGTAATTTTTAATCTTTCGTATTATAACGTAATGCATGCATGTGGAAAGCTGCATAGGGCCTATTTACCATGAGTGCAACTTAATTTCCTTTCAAAAAAGACTTGTAAATGGTGTTTGAAGGCTTTATTCTACCCTGGAACAATGGCTACAGCTGAATTGTCTGTTGATTAGTTTCCTGGTTTTAGAAACCAAGTGCATTTCCTTAACATAGTACAAAGTTTGTCATCTGCATCGACAAGGGAAACAGTTTTTCTTGACGTAGCTCTTACCCTCATCCCCATGTGGTTTTGCATTTACCATATATGGGTGAGATCAGACTCTCTTGGCTAGCAGCATGCATCAAAGCAACACACTCGCATCAAACTAGTTCCCATGCAAACTCGTGAACGGTGGACCTTCTGTGGTGGTCCCTCGGTTTGCTGTTTCTGTCGGTGCCTTCCTTCAGAACTAGGAGAACGGAAAGTGTTGAAGGCAGCGATGTTGACTCCAGCATCCTGACGCTGATTTCTTAGCACTGACGGTAACACATTTGGCACTCTTTTGCCTCTGTACCAGACAAAAGCTGAGTGGTTAGGTTAGAGCGGTACAGAAGGACGCTTCCAGGAGTACAGGAGCTGTGAAAATCCAGACGGATTGGTCAATATATGTGGGAAAGAAGGCCCAGCATTGGTCTCAGACCTGCCCCAGCACTGTCAGTACACAGCTTTGCTATTTAGAGTGATGTGCTCATTCCCACTACACTGATCTCTTCCCTCATCCTCCATTGCTAATGTAAGGATTATGAAAATGCTAGAGAGTCTGGATTCAGTGGCATTCTGATTTTACTCTTTGTATTTAAATGAAGACTTCATATGATTTTCTGTATGATTTTTTTAATCAGCCACATTTGAAAAATCTTTGTTTGATAGCCTCAAAACCTTATCTAGATAATCTACTCAGTAAAGATTAAGTGGGTCATTAGGATTTCCTTTTGCATAGGACGTGCTTATTTTTCATTGAAACTTTTACAGTTTGAAATCACATTAAATTAAACTTACTGCTCTCTACCAGTCATCATTTATTATGCCTTACCATTCATTCTTAATTTTACTGTTCTACAGTTACTACCTTTATATGTGTGATAAAGTGGTTGCTCCAAATGTATCTCTTGCATCACAATATAAGGATGTTGCAAAAACAACAGTCAGAGCTTCAGAAATCATTAAATCCTCACCTGGACAGTCAGAGAAGAAGCTCAGCAGTGGAAAGCACAAAAAAGCTGCCTCCTATCCAGAGCTTTCTCTTGAAGAACAGGAAAAAATTGACTTGAAATCTGGTGTGGAGCAGCATAAACATTTAGGTGAGTAGTGAAAGTTACGTTGAAGTCTTTCCAATGTTTATACCATATAATTTTGGAACGCTCAACACCAAGCTAGTATTTTGTGATGTCACTTCAGTTTTCCAAAAATTCTTTTGACCTTTTTATAATCTTCAGTTTTCTTTTCATTTTTTTCACTCTGGAAGTTTAATTTACTGTGAGTATTATGCTGTGTTCTTTTCCCTATAGATCCACCTGTGTCAACTCGTTCTGCAAGAGGTGGAAAATCTGAACGTGTTTCTTCTAAAATCACTAGAGACTCTAGCCGTGTCGAAGTAGGTAATGATGTGCGAACCTTGTCCCCTACTCTCATGAAAGACATCAGTTGTGAAGATGACAAGGGAAAGATCATGGAAGAAGTAATGAAAACCTACATCAAACAGCAAGAAAAACTAAATACTATTTTGCGGAGGAAACAGCAACTTCAAATGGTACAGTGCCAATCTGAGTGCATTTCACTTTTGTCATCAGAAAACTGATGTTAGCTTGTCGGTTCTAGAATCAATATCACAGATTACATTCGTTTAGAAACACCAAAACACGCAGATAATTTCCTCCCCAGCTTGAATCCAGACACCAAATGTTTAATATCCCTTACGCTTATTAGGTTCGAGTCCAGTAATAATTGGTGTCTTTTCAGTTTGCAACTACTGTGTTCAAGCAGCTCCTCCTTTTATTTTATCCAAATTAAAGCTACTTCTTTCAATGTTTTCCAAACATTTAAGTATTTTGGCAAATACAGTTTAAGTCCTCTAAAATTTCTCAGTTTTCAGGATTTTGAAACACAAACATCAGTATTCTAGGAATGGTCTTATCACTGCCCTGTATGAAAAAGAATACCCCTTCCTATTTCTATTTGATAATTTGATATTTCTATTTGATAAGGGGGATTTTATTAGTCTTTTTTAATAATGGATGACATCAGAAGCTGGTGTTCACTTGTGATTTTGCCTGAATTAAGGTAAATACTGTCTTTGCTGCTTACATTCATAGACCAGACCTAATAGTTTAGTTTAGTTTAGTTTATTTAATGTTAAGCTCAGAATCTATGAGCTCAGATAGGGCCCCCTAGAGCTGCTACTTTTAAGTTGTTCTGCTATTGGAGGTAAAGCTTGTAGATAAGTTAAAAAAAAAAAAAAGAGTTTAAAAAATATCAAAATGCTAGTGCAAAAAGAAATCACACACATTTATTCTCTTTTCTGATGATACACTACTTACATCTTCAAAGTATATTTTAGTAAATCAGTGCTGCTGCTTTCTGAGGTTCACTGCTGGAAGTTGTGAATCTGTTTCTGGAAACTCCATGTACTTGGAAGTATAAATAATTTCTTAAAAATGAAATGCATGCTACAGAATTCCAGGCTGTCATTGATAAGCGGATAAATACCGTTATCAGGCTATTGTTATCAGTAAATAAATGTGCTCCTTGTTTCCAGATACACATTTATATTCAGTTTTTTACTTTTCTGGTCTTAGAACCAAGGTGTATGTGATCCTGATTTTTTTTGACAGGAAGTGGAAATGTTAAGCAACTCTAAAGCTATGAAGGAACTAACTGAAGAGCAGCAGAATTTACAAAAAGAACTTGAATGTTTGCAAACAGAGCATGCTCAAAGAATGGAAGAATTTTATTTTGAGCAGAGAGACTTGGAGAAGAAACTGGACCAAGTGATGAAGCAAAAGTGTAGCTGTGACTCCAATTTAGAAAAAGACAAGGAAGCTGAATATGCAGCACAGGTGAGAAGGGAAAGTTTGTTTCAAACTACACCGTATTTAGTGTATCAGGAAATTGTGAAGCTATTGCTTAGCCACCTTAAGGTGTCGTCTTTTCCGTGTGTTCTGATACCATAGACAAATACCAAAATAGATCACAGTGACAGCAATATTTATTTCCCTGTCCCTTGATTGAAACTGAGGTAGAATGCAACTTACAGAAACACCTCACCTGTCAAGTGTTAGTTATAGAAATAAGCTATTAATCTTTTTCTTCCTTTTATGATAAAAAAAAATAAATCCAAACCTCTCAACCACCTTTTTGTCAGGTTAGTAGCATACCTTGCTTCTTTTTCTGTTGCTTGGTGGTAGAATCTTCTGCACTATCTGATGAGCCCCCTCTGTGCTCTATCAAAGCATTTGGTCAAGAGTTCCTTTGGAAATGAAAGTCATATTTTTGTCTTCCATTTCTGCCTCTTGAGTTCGTATGTCAAAACCTGTGGAGATATTTTTTCTTTCTTTTTAACTTTTACTATTGCTTTCTTCATGTTGGAGGTTATTCATGTCATTCCAATGGGAAAAATCCAGTTAATGCCAAAGGGAGCCTTGGAATGCTTTTCAAAATCAATTACGGTTATGATTAAATGTATATTGATGTATTTTGTACCATGTCACAGAAAACTAGTTTTTTTCTTTACAGGTTTTTTTAAAGTAAACAAAATCTGAAACTTAAGCTCAGTAAAGCTTTGTGGTCATTTGATCATAGCTGTATATATTTCCTGTTCTTAGTGTCTCAAACTGAGAAACAGGCAGTACTTGAGAGACAGGTTTTGGTATTTTTGGGGAGTAGGGCAGAGACTAGCATTGTAAATCCTTCTCATGAATTTAATTTCATGAGATCCCACTCCACAGATTCCTAGCTTTTGCTGCCAGAAATAATCCTCTCTGACTAAGGCCTGATTTACTAAACATCTGGTACAAGCCCTGTTACTGCAAGTAACAACATGTTCTAATTTATGAAGATAATCATGTAAAGTGTGTTTTATATGGCTGGTGTAGCTTACTTTCTTTAGAGGGGAAAAACCATAGATTGTTCCCCAAGGAGATTGGTTGATTGTTTCTTTTGAAGTTAGACTTTGAAAACTAAATACATTCCTTGCATGAAAGTTTACTCCGTTATTACCTGTGTGGTAGAGCTATTCGCAACATATAATTTGAATCTTTTTCTCCATTTATCACATCTTAAAAGAGATTTTGGACCCTAGGTTCCAAGCAGTTGTCAGAAGTACCCGAGTTAAACAGAGGTCCTGGCAACAGGTAACCTCCACAAGCTGTGTATACAGCATTTAAAAAAAGCCCTAGTCCAATGTCTTCCTGAAGTTGCCCAGGCTGCCCTTTCTCTCGGAGAACTGTAGACTGGGAGGAACCCTCTTTGTACATTAAGCAAAATTAATAATTTGAAATTTGGAACTTGTTTAAATGTCTGTTCTTCTTTCTAGGCCTGCCTGAAGATGCACTAAGCGTGTTCTCCCCCTTTTTGACTTCTTTATTGAATTGTCTAGTTTAATTGTTGCTTTACCCTATCAATCACAATAGGGCAGTATAACCAGTGCTGGAACCTTTCCTTAGAGCTGGAAATCAGAACTCAACCAGAGATGTGCTCACGTAGTGCGTGCTGTAACATGCAGGCAGTGGGCATTATCGTACTGCAACAGTTCACGTAATCAAAGTAGTGGAGTCAGAAGACTTGCATTAATAGCCTATTGCTGTCTAAGAACTGCTTAAATATTTGTGATTATACCAAGAAGCGTTTAAATATTTCTGATTGCACAAGTGGAGATGAAAGTCCACTGAATGTGGTGTTTCTCTAAAATCAGCACAGCAGTTCCTTTGCCCATTACATTTTATAGCAATTGGTGAACACCAGTGATCCTGTATGCTCCTGCTTCTTTCATTCTCATGAGCTGTCTTCCTCATTTTCAGTGAGATGTATGCTTAGTGATCATTGAGATCAGTTAGATACCTATCATCATAAAGGCAAATAGATTTTTTAGATTCAGTGAGGTCTTTTTGTAAGAAATAACCCCTTAAATCAACGGTAGAGAAGATAACTGGTTTCCAGTCTCCTCCCTGTTTTAACTGCTGGTAGCATATCTATAACCAGTTTGACAGTAACTTTCCCACACTTGAAAAATTCGTCAGACGTTTCCAGATCTCACTGTAAATAAGTTTTGATGACACTCTAGCAAGTTTGAGGTTTGCTGTACTCCAAAGATGAAAAAATTATTTAATTTCTGTGTTTAAACACAAAATGTTTCACAAAAAAATTTGAGTGGACTCATGTTCATATTTGAACACACACATAAATGCACAGGCAGTTACGTTCAAGATCTTCTGAATCTCATTTCTGGTAATTCTGTTTCATTTATGCTAAAGGGTATCAGAAAACAGTGTTGGTGGTTTTGTTTGATCTAGAAATGCATTACGGCTTTGAAATAAAGAGTAATATTTTGTCAGGTAAGAGAAATGAACCTGGGAAATGAAGAAGTGCTATTTATTGTGGGATTTGTGAAACATCTGATGCAGACATTGTCACAATCTTCCTAACAGATTATATGCATTATTGACATGGTCTAGTGTGACAGTTCATATAACTACAATTTATATGTATTTAAAAATGAGACATTTACATTTTTTTTATAATACTATGATGTTTATGCAACTTTCCATATTGATGTAATTTGCTAATGGTGTAGTAGGTAACTGCGTAACTCTTGATAACTGTAGAAGATGAGCTGGTAAATACTGGTGAACAGAAATACTTTTATCTGACGCATACGGTGGTCATCAGTGGCATCTTGAAATTAATAGTTGACGTTTACAAATAAGTTTGCTTATTGCCTCTCTGTGTCTCGTCTCTATTTTACAGCTAGCAGAACTGAGACAGAGATTGGATCACGCAGAGGCAGATAGACAAGAGCTTCAAGATGAACTGAGACAAGAACGAGAGGCAAGGGAAAAGTTAGAGATGATGATAAAGGAATTGAAGCTACAGATCTTGAAATCTTCAAAAAATGGAAAAGGAAAATAGAAATTGGAAGAGGAAGCATGACTGCGTCCTTCAAACAGGGTGTTTTGGTTTTTAATGAATGGTGAGAAGTTTCTGTGTGATAAGAAAAAGTATTCTCTACAGATTTCTATTTCCCAGACGACGCCAGATGAAGATATACATATATATAAATAAATAGAGATAGATAGGTATAAATTTTTAGATTTTCCTAGCCAATGAAAATCTGCATTTATTTGTACTGGTGTTTTTCTCAAACAATGAAAAATATGAAACTCTTGATTTAGAGTGACCAGTTTCTGTCTATTTCTAATGCAGTCTTGAAGACTCTATACCTTTTAACATTGTCTGTTAAAATATATGTGGTGATCTTTATTTTGCTCTCAATTGCACATCCAGTTATAAAAGTACATTAAAAACATTCTGAATTGTTCAAGGTCAAAAGTAGTTTGGGTTTCAGTGAGAATTATGTGTTCTCAAACTGGGGAAAGTAAAGGCAGCTTTTCAGCTGTAAGGTAATACTAAAAATCACCACAGTGATAGAAGATTCATCATCAAAACTGTTTTACCAGCGTGAGTTTTTCCCATAATTTCATTGTGTGAAGTCAAACTGATCTTTTCAGTATTTTCTATTTAACAACTCGTTATCAATCTAAAGAGGTTTAGAGCCAGCATTTGCTTGCCATGCTGGAAGAAGAAAACATTAGGGGTTTTTTGTAAATTAAAAAAATAACAATTATAATGGAATCTTTGGAAATAAAAAATTCACATATTTTCTTTTGTTTTCTTCTATGTAGTAGGTATGAAAGAAACGTTAATAAAAGGCTTAAAGGTGGGGCTTTTCCTTCTAGAAACCGAGAAAGCTTGACTTAACTGGTTTTCAGATACTAATGCTGTCAAGAAAAATAATATTTATTAAAAAATATGTATTAGTTTCTTTAGTACCCTAAGCCTCCACACTTTGAGCTTCTTGCCAGCTTGTGGATTTTTCTTTCATTACATAGAACAGGCCTTAACTGACGATAATAGCTTAAAAAATAAAGTTCTGAGATATGGCACTTTGAAAATAATTTTGATAGTCTCTGTATTTGAATGGCATGGTAATGTTACCATGATTTAAGAAATACAGCATGTTTGTTAAGCTATAACATTTGAAAATGCGTAGTTGTACAGAATTACTGTTTTATGTATATATAATATTTGAGTACTTCAGAAGTCTGGTTCCTAGTGGATTAAACGCATGACTACAAAGTTGGATGAAGAAATACTTTTTTGCACTTCTCTCCAAAAAGTTTGATACAGCTGACATCTGTCAGAATATTTTAGTAGTTCTAGTATTTCACTACATAATTTTAACCTGTGCTTTAGCTTCTGTTTTTGAGGTACTTAGGTTTATTATTCTCTTAATAATTCAGTTAATTTTCGATGAAGCCACTAGTAAAAGCCTACATTGTTTTTTTTTTTTTTGCCTGAACTAGTAAAACTGAAAACTTTTGAGTTCTTTTTTGTTTCTCTTTTAGTGGTATAACAGAACTGAATATCACAGAGAAAGATAAAATTGCACATATCTTTAAATTGAATGAGAAATGAGGTGGTAAATTAAATGTCATGGAGTCATAGAATGGTTCTTTTATAGCTGTGTATAATTTTGTTTATGGACTCTGTGTCATATTTACACTGACGATTAAAGCAGTTTAGATGAAAAATATCAAGCAGGTTGTTTTGTCAGTGTTGATCAGAAAAGAGGACCCAAATTACATTTTTTTCCTTCTTCAATTCCATCTCCAAGTTATTGCTTTAAAGAAAAAAGAAAAAATCCTGTCTTTGCAGCATAGTGATGGTTTGGCAGAAGTGTTGAGTATAAATGATTCTGGTTGTGTCTGTACCACTTCCTTTAAAAACAATGAATGTTTTATTGTAACAACCGCCAAAACCATGGCTACAGGGAGAGTAGGCAGGAATATTGGTAAAAGTGTGATTATTAGACACTGGAGCTTGAAGTAGTCCAACTTGATGGGCAGAACCTATATTGGATTAGCTAGATGGGCAAGTAAGAAAACACCGCCCTGGGAAACTGAAAAGTTTCATTGGGGTATTATCAAAGGATCAAAAGATACCGTTTCTAGTTGTTTTTCACTGTCAGTGTTTTGAACCAGACTTGTTCGATTGTCAGTGTAGATAAGGCCATACAGACTCATTTAATACAGCTGCAGTAACTAATTTACCACAGTATTTATAGCTTAGCTGTTGAATGTATGGAATCCTCATGGGATTACTATATTAGAATACTGTATATTCCGTTTTCATTTGGGTCTTGTCTATGTTATGTGACTTCTGCTCAAATTTCCCCTTTTGCCGCCGGTTTATCTTCAGCAGTGGCAATTGCAGCGGAGTGCTAGTATAGCCCAGGTTGCTGTGCCTCAGCCAGCACTTCAACCATCTTTCAGCCAGCTGTTAACTGGTTTATGGTGTAGACTATTAAAATGCTGGTGGCCATAGTTTATACTAATATTTTCACTGTTGCAAGAACTCGAGCAGCTGTATGAAGTTTTAGCAATTCCAGCTGCAGATAAGGCCTCCTAATTGTTTTAAAACATCTGGCTGAAAAAGCTAACGGAACATTTATTAAAATAACTTTAAAAGTAACTTTGTAAATATTCCATTTAGTTAATCTAAAGTTAGAATGCATTTTAAATTATTGTAATCCTCCTAAAATTCTTAAACATTACTTTCAGGCTCTTTACATAACATAAATAATTTTCATATGTGTAGACTTAATTTTATACTGATTTTAAGTAATAATGTATACATAAATGTGCCATAGCTTTTGTGTGTTCACAGTCTTTGAAAGATAGTTTTTTAGTAAATTGTAAATAATGCTGTATAAGTTCTAGAACAAATATATGTTGACCTTTTTTCACTACCTTATATTAGTTATATTGAATGGTTTATTTTACAGCCTAATATAGGAACTTGGAATGCACACTTAAGGGCCCTCACTTAAGTGCACACTTAATGGTAGAAACTAATTCTGTCATTAGGTCCTCACTTTTAGTCATAGCATGCTCATTTTATGTATTCATATTTGTTTTGCCTTCAGTTATTGCTTGCTGATCTTTCAGGCAGGACATCGTTTTCCCAGATAGTTGTGACATAAAGCCTTCAGGAAAAAATCCTAAAATTGTCCATAATTTTGAAAGTTGCATTATTAAACACCTAGACCAAGATCAAAGTTGCCTAGTGCGCCTTTTGGAACAAAGTAAGTAGGATTCAAGGTGAATATCTAGCTTGCTCCTGTACTTTTTTAGAAGAGAACTTTCACATGCTTTGTGTACTCTAATGAACAAGAAAATATATGAGCTTAGAGAGTAAAACTCTTGTAATTTTGGCAGTCTGAAAGCACCCTCGTTCGCAGTGTAGCCATGTATCCCTAGACAAAAGAGATTTTTATCTAAATCTCCAAACTTAACTAAGTCTGTGTTTTAGTTTTTGTAAAGCATATCGTTTAGCTTGAGTATTTAGATAAATGTAGTTATGTTTCACATTCTTAAAACTAATTTTATTCTATATTTAATATATTAATAGCTTAGGTGTGAAATCATTTGTATATAGTAAAGGCATAATGCAATTAGTGGAGTAGGAAAAGTTGAATGGGAGCATAAAGCTACTGTGGCCTGAAAAAATAAGGCCCATATTTTAGAAGTCACGGCGTTTTATTCATACATTCTTGTTTTATATCAGGGGAGGGGATAGCTAGAATGTGTTATGAAATTTTTGGAAAACTTTCCTAGCATTAGTCGTGAAGTTGGCCTTGAAATTCTGTCATGGTCAGCTTCCTAGAATTCACTTGTTTGTAGAGTATATATTTTGATTGTCGGTAAAGATAACAACTTTGTATTTTTTCTGCACTTAATTCGTGTAATTAATCCACACAATGGAGTTTTCTATAACATGGTGAAGTCGGCAAAAGGCGTAATTACACCTACCTATTAATCTGTGCTTGCAATATTTCAGTAATTTTATTTAAGCTGTCACTAGTAAGCAGCAGAAAGCTGCAAATTTCAATTTTCTTTTTGCTCATTACATTTGTAGTGTGAGTATTCATCAGTTTTCATTACAGAAAGCTTGTAGAATTTTCTATCTGTTGCATATTTCTATTTCAAAAAGACATCAATTTGTTAGTTTTTGTGAAAGCAGTTATTGCTTACAAATGGCACGACAATTTTGTAGTGTGTCTCCATTACTTAGAAAATTGGGTTTTTTTCAGAGCTAGTGGTTCAGTTGGAAAATGCTTGAAAAATTAATTTTAAGCACTTCATCAAGCACAGCAAACAAATGGTATAAAATTTAGCTATTTGAAAATTGATTAAATGTAACTATCAATTGAATTTTTTTTCTTCAAATATAGATACCTCACTTAAAGGAAAGCACAGCTGTACTGTATTTAAACTAATTCTAGGAAATAATAAAAAGTTGGTCTAAAATATTTTGTTGCCATTATGTTGCTTTCTGTGATTGACGAAATCTGGTTTTGTGTTTTCATACTCACTCTCGAAAGTATTTATTGATGTTGACATGCCAGTATAATTATCTTAATAAATTTGCAGCTACAGAAAGTAGCTGCAAAACAACAGAGTCTGTGTTAGCTCAAGGCAACAGGTTGAATGACTATTATGAAACCATAGTAAAAGCCTGTGAAAAAAGATCAGTGCATTCAACAATTTTTAATACTTTGCCAATGATGTACAGTCTTATTGTTAAAAGTTGCTGTGGTTGCATTACATGACACACAAAACTGTCCTCTACCTCACGTGAGATTTAACAGATATTTTATATGGTTTTAGTAAACAAGAGGCATCTATCTGGTCACTTAGTTTACAAATTTTGAATTATATTTATTGAAACATGACATACTGTGCTCTTAGCTTATACCTCAATTGTATTTTGTGCTGTTATCCATTTTCATGCCTTGTAAATACCTGTATAGATTGTGGATTCAAAAACAAATAAAGAACTGTAATGTCAGAACGCTTGTCTTTGTAATATTTTTGAGCACTGACTTCTAAACTTGACTTTTTGAAAGGTGTTTAACAGCGGTGCTTTTCTAAGGACAGAGTCTGCTTTGATTACAGTACATTAAATCCTGATTACACTGAGACTTGTTAGCAGAACTCTGAATGCCTGCAGCAGGTCCCCAGTTTTCTAAAGGGCATTTTTAGCAAAATCTACAAGATCAATAGCCCTCCCTCACCAGGAGTCCATTTTCTAAGCCTCTTACGGCTCTGTGAAGATATTATTGACACTAAGATTTCTAGGTATCTTGGCATAAAGTTGGTGTTTCTATGTGTAAATACAACCACTTGTGTATTTGGCGTGTTCTCTGTGCACAGCTTTTGTTGCTAGTTGACAACTGGAGCAGTGTTTGAGTTGTTCACACCTCTCCTTAATAGCTCAGTAATGAACAAGATAAAAATCACACATCGCCGTAAAAAAGCTGAGATTTATAAAAAGTTAAAATCAGAAATGAGAATTATACTTTATTTGCTGATGGAAAATATGCCCTACAGTGACTCTCAGGAGTTCTTCGTTTCTATAAATCACATGATTACGTTGCTTAACATTTTTGTCTACCATCAGGGAGCTTAAATAGCAGAAAATTCAGAACAGAAGAGGGAGGAAGGAGGCAAGAAAGAAAGAGGGAGCTGTTCCTGTATAAGCTGTATATGAATGGGTCTTCGTTTAGGTTGCACTTCCCCCACTTATGAAATAGGCTATATTCTGTTGGTCACTTAAAAAAATGTAGATTGTAGCAAAAAATTGTAACTTGTACTACAAATAATATTTTGGAGATTTTCTAGGTGATTTTATTCATACTAAGTGTTTGGATTTTTTTGACGGTTAAGGAGGTGGTCCCATACACACACTTAGATATTTTTCCTTCCCCTCAGATCAGAGCAAAAATGCTTTGTCCTTGTTTTAAGGTACTGATCGTGCATATAGGAAATCCTGATTGTTTCAGATGATTGCAAACCCTTAATGCTACAATGTACTTGCCTCTATTTTACAGCTGAAGAAAGAAATGAGCGGTATTAACCAGGCTGAAGATGAAATCGGTAATATTTTGACGAGCTCAGCTTTTAGTATGGAAGAAGATGGACACCTAGCTGTACCACCTAAAGAGTTAACCCTGTTTATTTCTGCATCCCATGTTATATTTTTATACTGCTGTATTTCCAAGTGAGGGAGAAGCTATCGAGCTGAAAACCCTGCAAAGAAAAAAGTTCAAGGTGAGTCATTTGTACGAGAAAAAGTCATAGGGTGTTGATAGCTTGTGTAACTATGACTAATTGCAATGCATGTCATTTGTCAGAGAAAACAATGCTGATCAAGGAAAAACTGCTTGAATGACAGGGTAAAAAGATTGATTTTTAAGGTGTTCACACTGTTGCTGAAATAAATGCATGTGTAGCACTGGTTTTAAAAATGGCAAATTTTAAGAATATTGCCCTAAGTGTATCAGTTTATTTAGCATATAGCTGGGAGGTCATCCTTCTTTGTTTCTTATTGATCTTGCGAATCATTGTTCACTTGTAGCATACTAACTTATATTCACTGAAATATTGGTGGTGTTATTTATAACACTGACAAAATAGTAGATGTTTCCTGTCTCTGTCGACATTAATGAAATAACTCAAACTGTGCCCTCTGGGCACCAGATTGAGTACTGTTGAATAGTACTAGTTACTGAAGTGTAAAATTTACGTCTTGCCTGTTGAGGTGCTGCATACTCTTTGACAAATACATTTGTGAAGGAAGACATGACAGGGTAAGAAGCTTTTGTGGTTAAGGAAACCGTAACTGTAGGAGACTGAATTACAGTAGGATGTGTCCACAGCCTGCGAATCCATATCTCGCAGCATTTTAAAAAGTCTTTTATTTTTGTGCATTAGGATGCGCCTGCACTATCACCATGTAAAATGCTTCTAATCTCAGCTTTGGGATGAAATGGGATATCAAGATGTTGCAAGTATTTTGAAGAAAAATGAAATACTTTGACGTATATTAGAGATCTAAGTATTAGCGTGATTTAAAGAATATGCATGGTTTTTAAACTCCAAAGGACTGTGTGGTGACAGTACGACAGAGGTTGGGATCAGTCATCCCAAAGTGGTTAAGTATCCTTATGCCTAGTATTAATCAAAAAGCAGTATTAAGCCATGTGCATTTATATTTGACACAAACAGATCAGATGTTTAATTTAAAGAATGATTTAAAGTTAGATGGATGAAATACTAGACTGAAAAAACGCAAACTCTGTCAGTGAAGGGGAGAGGCAGGAACGTGTTCATTTGTCGGCTCGTCTCCTTCCAAACCCAGGAGGTGACGCGTGATCTGTCCAACGCGATTGCGTGGTCCAAGAAGTGGAACAACACTAGTTTCACTCGAGAGGTGACAAGTTTATCTCCTGAATAATAAATAGGCAGGAATATTGTTTGGGGAAAGATTAAATCCATCTAGAATCGAACCTAGAAAACATGAAAATGGTGTTGGATATAGGTAACAGCATGCTCCATGTGAAGTGGGTGCAGTAGAAAAATAAGCTACGTAGAAAGGTGGAATCACACCGGGAAAGTCCATGGAAGGCCAGCTGGCAGCACGGCTTCACAAAAATACCGTAAAACAGGTATAGAAAAGAACCAAGGAGTAACCAACAATATAAAACAAATGTGAAAACAACTATTAAGTTTCTATTTATTATAAAAGCTCCTCTTCAAACATAATTTGCAGCTATTTATGTAGTACCTCCAGTGTTCAGATGAAGCTTTGACAAAACAAAACTGTGGCTTTGTGTCCTTGAATTTTGAAGGAACAAATGAAGCTTAGGATGGTCGTCTTCATGTTTTTCACTTTATTTGCTAAAGAATAGGAAAACATACTGTGGGATGAAAAGCAGGATATATTTCATTCCCGGCACCTTCATCTTGGAGTGTAGCTTCCAACATTTCTTTTTCACTAACAGCTCTAGGAATGAATCAAATTCATTGTTCTGTCATTTTCTTGTCCAATTTTTCCCTTCCCCCATGCAATGCGGACAGCTCTCCGCTAGTGGTCTCTCCAGGCATGTTTTATCTGCGTAGATCCAAACCTTCCCGTCGCAAAATTAGCAGCACTGGAGGACGCACGATGATGAAATTTCATTAAGGATGTGTTAGCACCTGATAACATATATATGTGTTTGTGAAAATACAAAGTAAAGTTAGGAAAATATCCTGCCTGCCTATTTCTCCTAATGCGGAATGGGCTGTGAAGTTTTTCTTCTTTTGACATTTTGAAGTGGGCTGTTCCTTGTTCTATCAAGTAGACTAAAATTTACACCTCTAATAAGTCTGAGTAAAAAGCTGCTCATTTTAATTTTAGCATTCACAGGTGGAAATAAGGTGCTATTAAACACATATTTAAGACTCCGTGAGTGTCAGTTAATACTTCTGAAAACCCAGGCACAAGCAGAGAATGCAGTGATGGGTCTCTCATGTTTTTGCAGTTACTGAAAACATCAGGAAAGACCCAAGACTGATTTTGTCCTTTTACTGCAGCTGTGCTGATGGCTTTGATGAGAAGATCAATTCCACCTCGAGTAACTCTGTCCACCACGTTTCTTGCCCTGTCTTTCCATGAAGAGGTACCAGTGTGATCCTTTGTCTTCAGCTCGAAAACACTGCCTTAATTTTTCTCCCTTGATGCTGAATTTTGAATAGTCAGGCTGTTTGCATTTGAATAAAGCAGTCCGGTTTGCTTTTCAAGCACGGGTGGGTGTAATTCTGCATCTCCTCCTCCCCACACCCTCCTTCCCCCCCGACTCTCTTGATGAACTGGCAGAAGTTGGGGCTCCCCGCTCGCTCCTCCCATGCGTTATGGGGCTGGAGGCAGCTCTAACCCCTCCCAGGGAGGGAGCTGGGCAGAGGCAGCCGAGCGCCTGCCGCAGTGCCTCATCGGGGACCTCGTCCTACCAAACCCCCGTCCCTCCCGCTCGCAGCTCGCAGGAGGTGCCAGCAGCCGGGAGCTCGCCGGCCGGCTTTGCTGAACCCCTGCGGGCGCTCTCCTGTCCGGCTTGCCCCACTAAGCGATCGACATGGTGGCCACCTGCCTGCACCTGGCCGGATTTGTCTGCAGTTTTATAGGGTGGATCGGGGTGGTTGTGGCAACGGCCACTAACGACTGGGTGGTGACTTGCGGCTACACCATTACTACCTGCAGGAAAATGGATGAGCTGGGATCCAAGGGGTTGTGGGCAGACTGTGTCATGGCAACAGGTCTCTATCACTGCAAGCCCCTCGTGGACATCCTCATACTGCCAGGTACGTGTGCCCGTCCTCCCCCTTCCCACCCGGAGGTGAGGAGTGAAGCCTTGCTCTGAGCAGCGCAGGTCCTGCTGCCGGAGGAACTGATGGCAAAGCTCCTTCAACTTCATCAGCGCAGGAGATGGCCCGTTAAATACGCTAAAGAATGTGTATGAAAGTTCTTAACGTGACGCTCATTAAATTATACCTGCTTTTAATCATACCCAGGTATCCTGTGTTATCTGTGGCAATTAAAGTCCGGTTAATGTTTAATCATTGCTCTTAGTAAATGCTTGCTCTTCCTTTCACATCTCGTATCTAGATTGCATTGCAAAACATATATAGCATCTTGAGGTGTAATAGCGTACTTTGAGATATAATAGAGTATTTTGAGTTTGAGACGATGATGAACTATTACAAATGTTAAGGTTCTATGCCTTAAAATGATTTTGAGTATAATGAATCTTTCAGCATCTATTATTAATGCTGCTATGGCTTTTAATCTTTTGGAAGATTGTCATTAGTCTTGATGGTCTTGTGCTTCCTACATGTTTTAAGGCGAGACAGAACTTTTACACAGCAAACGTGTAACTGCATTTGATTTGTCTTGATATTTTCTAATTAGATAGTAATTTTCATCTAGTTTACTGCAAAGCAAAAATTAAGCAAGGTGCTTCATCAGTATTAATACATCTTTTGAGCTAATTAAACCTGTCAAAGTCTTGTGTGGTCTTGTCCCTGTAAGTTTAGTTAATGATCTTACCTATTTCCATCACTCTTAACTCTGAAGCGCTTCTTCATTCTGCTATGTTTTAGATTGCACCTTCTCTAGCATTTTAGAGATGCCTCTTCCAAAGCTGACATGGTGGAAATAACCGTTCCTTGTAGTTTTCTTTCATGTTTCCTTATTTATTTCTTTGAACTGTTGTGAAAATAATTTCACAAGAGGTTAGAAAGATTATTCCTGAATTTCGCTCTGTAACAGAGCCTTGTCTGGATCACACAGTGCTTAGCAATATTGAATCTCTCAGACTAGCTCCTATTCTCCCTTTCTCTATGTATGTATACTTTTATTTTAGTAGGTTTACCTTCCTTATTGCTACTGTTGTTCAATATGATCCAGCACAGAAAACAGAGAAAAGGCTTGCCCCGAAGAAACATTATCGAATGAAATTTAATGAATAGGTAAATAGGTCTTTCAGCAGCAGAAAGCAATGTTTCTCTCCAGCAGAAACAAATCACAAAACAAGATGCTTCTGCTTGTAACCCATTTGATACCCACAGCTTTCCATGGGAGAGACATTTTTCCTCGTGTGCCCAAAAGCTGAAATGCGTTTAGAGTCTTTCATTGACTGAGTCAAGCCCTTAAACGAATATGTTTGTATGCTTGTTTAATCGGGATTGATTGCACAGAAACCACACTGGGCATTGCCAGCTCCTTTGTTTAGAGTCTCGTTTTCTGCCCCGAAGGTAACTCTTTTTGTTAAGTTTCCTCTTGAAAAACCAAGCAAATATTCAATATACACAGAGCCTGCATTTCCAGGAACAGTAAAATCCTCATTCCTGGTGTCTTATCTGTATGTCAGCGGGACTTACTTGAGGCCCCTTTTTGCTGATAATGTTTGAGGCATCACGAAACTCCATGTCTGCATGTGGCAGCTTCATTTTGTTAATAAGAGGGGAAAGACAGCCAGCATACTCGCTCTGCTGAGACTGTCCCAAGAGCTGGTGGAGACTCACTAGGCACTGGAGCAAATCTGACACTGATTCTTCTTCTTTTGCGTGCAAGTACTGACCTGTTTTTATTTAATTATATACAAGTTTTACATTTTATATATCAATTTTATATATATAAATTATATACTAAATAAATTATATATACATAAAAATATATAAATATAAAAAGATCGATACATTATTATACCAAGTCCCTCACAGAGTGGTAGAAATAGCAGGTCCCTGCCCAGCACGCCCACAGCCCCCGTCCCCTGTTGTTCCTCGCTGCCTTCTGCTAGGCTGCTGCTGCGCAGGGGCAGGCAGGAGAGGGGTGGTAACTGGTGAAATGCCAGGGAATCCCATGATGTCCATAGGGACCCAGAGGAATAACGTGGCCCTTGGTTATGGCAACTCAAGCAACTCTGCAAGGTGCAGTCATTTCTTCTCCCTAAGGAAGTGCCAGCGGTCAGCTCGAGCCATGGGACTCCTCCGAAACCCCGCTAGCAGGCTGGACTCCTGAGGTGCAGCATCGGGACGTGGCTGTGGTTGGTGAGCGTCCCTCCTGCTCCCGCGTCAACAGTCCTCAGCTCCTCAGGGCAGCTGGTGATAGTATCTCATGGACCTGCATGTTTCAGTGGTGGGTCTTCAACTATTCAGCCCTCCTCTGGGTGACTATGGCCCACAGCAACCTGTTCTTTAAGACTTTAAATTCTTATTACCTAACCAAGGCTGTCTTTGTGAAGATATAGGAAAACTCCTTCCTAGCTGTTTCTCTTCCTTTCCCTTCCCATATTTCCCAGCTCTGTGATTTCTCAGTGTCTTGCTGGGAAGAGCTTGTGTTTTCCAGGCAGTGCTACTTGTTCGTTGGAAAATTTTGAGTTTGCACGTCCCGTGTTCATGCACCACCCACTGTACTGCAGTCTCACTGTCATATACCTGGTGAAGATTTAATCGTTTACACAAAGGATTGACCCTGTCTCCCGTACAAGTCTTGGGAGCTAATCAAACAGGAGCCTTTGTCCAAAGGTCTCCTTCTCTTGTGGCCAAATAATCAAAATCCTCTTTCCTTGCCTTGCCAACAGGGTATGTCCAAGCATGTCGGGCACTGATGATCGCCGCCTCCGTCCTGGGTCTTCCCGCTATCTTCTTGCTGATAACGGTCTTGCCCTGCATCCGGATGGGCCACGAGCCTGGAGCTGCCAAGTACCGGCGGTCCCAGCTGGGAGGGATCCTCATCATCCTCCTGGGTAAGGCGCCCGCCGGCCCTGCGTGTGTGCGGAGCTGGAGGTCTTCTTCTGGCCAGGACTGGTTGAGCGTGTTCACCTGAAAGCATGGTTGTCCAGGCCGGGCTGACCCTGAAGCTCTCCAGCATCGCTGCAGTCTGTGGGGCGAACAAAAGGCACGAACAGGAGTGGGAGGACAAAGACAGGAGGCAGGGAGGGAAGCAGAGGGAGGAGGGGAGGGCTGTGAAACCCTACTGTGCATTGTCTTGCGGAGTCCCCGGGCACGGCCACCGCCTGTGCCTGCGGGAGGGCGACAGCCGTCGCACACAGGCAGCTGCCTGCGGGCACTGGTTTTGCTGGTTCGCTGTGGAAGCGATGCTATTTTTGGAAAAGGGTCTAAACTCCCAAGGTGCTTACAGGGAAAGGATAGCCTCTGAATTTTCCCTGGGCATCGCAGATGCAGCCGGGTCAAAGTAAGTTGAGGCGTGTGGGAAGGGATGCCCGTTGCTGGGGGGGTGCAGGGACAGCAGGGGAGGGAGCAAGGAGGTGGCATGGACCTGGGAAGAGGGATGGCATGTCCCCCTGTGCCTCCCAACCCCCTCTGGCCAGCCTTGCCCTTGGCCTCCAAGTTCCCCTGGGAATTTCTCCCTGTCCTCAGTGCCTGCAGAGGAGATTGTTTTGAGCGGCGCAGACTGTGGAGCTCATTGTCCCCAACGCAACACCTGCATGTTCTTGAAGCCTCGTCATCTCAGCAACAGGCTGCGGTGCCTTGTTTTTACCCGTCTGTGCGCAGAGGAGGAGGGGTGAGGGAAAGTGGCCTCTTTGTGTGGCTCTGCTGGTCGCTGGCAGCCCGCGCTGACATCATGCCCGTCTTCTTTCTTCTTCTTCTCCTTATTTTTTTTTCAAGTGGGCACTGGATATAGCTGCATGCTCGGAGGGGCTGTCCTCTGGACGCTCCTTCCTTGCAAGCGGTCTCTCCTCCGGTGCCTTGGTGAGAAGCAGATAGTACCAGTCGGTACATCCGAAATCTGAGGGACTGAGACCAAGGGGCCCTTTCAATGTCTGTGGGGTTTAAGGGCATATTGCCACAGCTGAAAGTCCTAAAATCAGCTTGACAGGACCTGTTTAGGACATCCCGATCATGAACAGCCACGTTAGAGAGCTGTCGGAATGTGGCCTTCATCCCTGTCCCGAAACCTTGAGTCACGTATTTGGGCTTGGCAAAGTGAAAGAAAAAGTGTTTTTTACATTTTAGTGCCGGAGGAGTCTGCTCTGCTGGATTTCCCCTGCCCGGGATGGGGGAGGTCTAGCAGAGCTGCACTTTGTGGCAAACGCGATTTTTTGATTCCGGTCGAGGAGAACCATGCTGTAGATCCGCCGCGTTTGCATGGTTGCAGACGTGGAGGCGAGAGTATTGCCCTGAAATCTCCTTTGCCGAGGGGCAACAGAATTACAGGACCGGCAAACAAATTGCAGTGGCAGTACTGGGTAAGGCTGCGTTAGAACAAGTGAAATCCCATCTCGTGCAGTGTTGCACCAGGGGTTTGGGGTCTAGTGTGCCACTCTCCTATCCTGGTCTTGCTGTGGTGTAACACCAGGGAGGAGAATAGAGGTAAGAGATGGAGAAGATGGGTTGAGGTGCTCCATAAGCCAGGCTCCTCTCTGCCTCAGAACATGATTTTCCCACTAAGTAAATGCTGTGAGGAAAGGAACTGTGTATTTACACAGACATTGGCAGACAAATGCTCTTTGGGTCAGATTTGGACTTCTTACTGATTTTTACCCCTGTGAGTTTTGAAGCATCTGCAGGTGAAGCGGTTTGCTCATGTCACTGATGTCCTGAATGATCTGGGCTGGAAACAGCAGCCTGGTCACAATGTTTTAGTCACAATTACAATAACGGTCTTTTTGTCAGATCACAAACGAAGAAAAAATAAGCACCTTTTGCTCTTAAATTTTTTTTCAAAAAAAAAACCAAACCAGCCCACATACAAACCCCAAACTCTTGCAGGCTGATCAGCAAGACAGTCCCTTTGGAAGAAGAATAATGTACAGAGCTTGGGACTTTGACATTATTTAAGCTGATTAATGATCTGTTATTTGCAAAATGAGGTGTTACCATTCCAGAGCATTTAATAAGCATGAATCAGGCCTTGAAAGTCATAATACTGACTTAAAATTAATTATATTCTAGAAGTAATATGCCCTGGACTGTTCTTATTTACCCTCTGGCCACTGAACCCTCGTTCATGGTTTTCCCCAACCGCATGGATTCCAGCCTTTTCCTCTAAATGGAGACCAACTCCCAGAGCTCTGGTTAACAGAAAACAAACCCCAAAATGTTCACTAACATAGCAGAAGTAGAGAGTGGAGATGTGACCAGGGGAGCTGGCCCCATGGCAAACTTCACTTGTTGCTCGGGGAAGGGACGGCAGTTTGTCACTGCAATTTATTAAAAAGGAAAACAGGGGTTGAAACAGTGGGGGGGGAGAGGGGGGAAACCAAACAAAAAAAAGTTGAAAACTTGCCAAGAAAACAATGGGCTCAGATATTCCATTGATTTTTCTGTCCGCTGATAATAGCAGGCCGCAGAGTGCAACCTGTGTGCACACCCTCCTATCCTGCCTGCTGATGTATTTACGTCTTTGCTTGATCCTATCTGCCCGAGAGAATTGATTTATTGCCGAAAACAACCATCAGCAGAGGTTTGCTCTCAGCCAGTTTGAAAACATTTCATACGCTCGTGTTGATGGAAAAACCCTGGCCCATCCTGTGTTGTTGATACTAATTCGGGGGACCCCGTGCTGGTAACCAAGCGGGCATTTTCCTAATGGAGGTGAGGGACTCGAGACACTGGAAAACACAGATGAAAAATACATTAGTTATTGGCAATTACTACTGCAAAATGACCGTATTAGCTATTGTATACTAAATAAAGGATATTAATAAGTTTTTCTGGACACTGCATGAGATCTACTTGTAAAACCATAGACATCAAGATAAAAAGATTGCCTTGAACATAGAAAGAAAAATCATAGATATCTATTATTTCAACCAAATGCTTCGAAAGAGAAATCTGTGTGACTTTGTCAGCAGCTCAGAACGATTAAATTTAGCTGTGAAAGAGAAGTATTCTTTCTTCTTCAGAAAGCCTTTAACTTACTGTTAAGGAATTTGGCAGGGAGTCACCGTCCCTTGAGTTAGAGGAATCCTGCTCTATCTCCCCCACCTCCCCAAGCACCTTCTGTGCTTCTCGTCTCTGTGTACTTCCATCTGATTAAAATATGCCTGTGATGTAGAATATTAAGAGTTTCAGCTCAACGGATTGAGCCACTGCAAGTCCATAGTCCAAAAGGATTTAGAAACGCTGGGAGCCTGGGATGTGTCCCTGTGGATTCACAGTGATCTGTTGGAGCAAGGACAACCATGCCATCTATGACTGAGATGACTTCTGCAGGTAGAGGCAGTGGCTTTTACAGGACTGCCTACTCTAGCTGCAAAAAGCAGGCAAGCTTTCCAGTACGTCTGTGCCCCCAAACGTGCCTGTTTTTCCAGCTAATATAGTTGGTCTGATAGAAAATATTCCTTCTGTCTGCAGTCTTTCTTCTACTTTTCTGCCGGACTATATTGACTACAGCAGCTCTGCTATCTGAAGACATTCGTATTTAGGGAGAGGCAAAGGGTGTCTCAGCATCAGCACGAAAGAAAAGGGATAATAATTTCTATTCAAAGAGTTTGTCCTTGTAGGCAGCTATTTTAGTACTTGAAACTTGCCCTAAAATGCCTTTTCCAGTCCCTTTGGGTTTCTTGGCAAATCAACTTTTTTTCACTCTTTCTCTGTGATACAGCTAGACCAAAATTTGAGTTCACCAAGAAATATTGCAATTGCAGACCGTCCTTTTCGCATCTTCTCGGAGGATTTACAACCCAATCTAATCTATGCGGAGCGATGAAATCCAGTCCTGTTTCGGGGCGTTCCTCTTGCTGAGCAACGGGGTCACTGGTGACTGACGGCAGCTGGTAGCCTCCGAAGACAGAGAGGTCAAACCAACCCATGCAAAGTCCTCGGCTTGTGTTTCACAGCTTTCTAGTATTGTCAGCATTAAAATAAGGTGGTTTTACATGTGGCTGAGCCACATGCACAAGAGGTGCCATTGTATTAGCATCCCTGAGAGCTCTTCTCACCCCAGTGCAAGCGTTTTCTTCGGTCCTGTGTTGTGGGGGAGGGTCGGGATAGATAAGGCTCTTATAGTCTATGGACATAAATATATATATATATATTTACTGTTGACAGGAAAAGAAAAGATGATTGTGTTTTTTCGGACAACAAAGAAGCTTTTTTTCCAGAGCCCATTAGAATGCTTTGTGGATTCCCAACTGATACATTTTTGTTTTAAAGCATTAGAGGCTCATGAGCTGTTTGCAGGACTGATCCACACGCAGGAGAAATGCTGTTCTCCGCTCTCTGCCTTCTCCAAAAATTCCTTCCAAAGCCGCAGGGTCCTTGCTTTGAGGAGGTCCAAAATTATTACTGGCTTTATTAGCATCCTTCAAATGTTCTTCTCTTTTCCATAAGAAAATATTTTCTCTCACAATAACTGCGGTTATTGGGGATGTGTTTTCTTCTGTACCGGCCCGGAGCTATGGTTTGTTCTCCACTTTAACTAAACAATTTTATTTTTAATCTCACCCCCTTTTTCTTCCCTCTTGCAACCTTAACTTTTTGACACTGCCTCCAGATACCTTTTAAAGCGGCCGGTGGAAATCTGTAACACTGCCACGGTCCTGTTATTGTTTTGCTCTGATCCTCTGATAGCCACAAGGATGGAGTTCTGCACAGCTTGTCCTGGAGGCAAGTAAATATTGACAGATTAATCCTTCTCAGATGTACGGGCCACAAAGGAGTATTGTTTTAGGACCTGCTCCTGTGAGCTGATTAACACCATCAACTCCTGTTGCCCTCGGTGCGTGTGGGGACTTTGCAGGATGGAGGTAGGACCCTTAGTGAGGGTAGGGACTGTGTCCTTGTGTGGCACAAGGAGAATGCAGGGCACGTGTTTTCTCCCTGCTTGGAGCAAACCATGCGTGTGTGCTTTGAGCAAACCACGCGTGTGTGCTTTGAGCAAACCATGCGTGTGTGCTGCGCACTGAAAACACCGCGATCTCTAGCCTGGCTGCCTGCAAAGTGCTGAATTTGAACCCGCTTCACTGTCCTGAGGGTATCTACTTCACATGTCACCTGCCTAGCAGTCCTTGCAGCACCACTGTGGCAGCCTTCCTGCTTCTCGTGGAAAAAACTCATGGAATTTCAAGCAAAATTTGAAGTCCTCAGTCATTTTTTGACCCACTGGAGACTCTAGGTAAAATACTGTTTTCCCTTCAGATGAGGTCCCGTTTCTATTCAATTCAATAGGTTTCTGGAGAGCCTTGCTGGGTTTGTCCCCATCACTTGATATAGAGAAATTTTCCATAGGAAAGTGGAATCAGCTTTCCAGAGTTGTGAGACATTTCCTTCTCCATAAAAAAAACCCTGCAATGCTGTACTGCTGCTTATTTTGTCCCTGCCCATTTTCTGCTTGTATTTTATAAACCCTGCTCTGTCTTGCTAAGCGCTGGGATATTTCATTAATGTTTATGTGACCGTTCAGTAGAGCAACTGCAAGGTGCTTATTGACACGGGCTGAGGACACAGCACGTGAGTTCATGCAGAAATAGTGATATAAAGCAGTTGACTCTGGGCCATCGATTTTACTCACCGATGGCTTTCGTGGTCTTGCTTCATATCTAATCTATTCCCAATTCTGCAGCTCTCCAGAGCATCAGTTTCAGGGATGACTTTCATTCTTCCCCCTTAAAGATATTTCTAGGGAACAAATCTGTTTCCCTTGTAATAAATATATCAGATTGTGTCAAGCAGCAGTTGTTTGTTCTTTTTGCTGGTGCCTGAGAGAGATGGCTGTTCTCTCTTCATCTCTCTTCCCGCGAGGCTCCCACGCTGCCTCCTGCTCGGAGATCTCTTGGACCAAGCCCTGATGCTGATGCTCCTGGGCCCCACCGTGGGACTGCAAGGGAGGAGGGATGGCCTTCCTCTCTGTCCCCTGCCCTGCAGAGCCTTCCCTGCCCCTCGGTGTGCTTTGTGTCCCCGTGGTGGGGTTACACGCTGGAGTTACCTTTCCTTTCCATCTCTCCCCAGCCATGTGCGGCGTTGTTGCGACGATCTGGTTTCCCGTCTGCGCCCACCGCGAGACCACCATTATGAGCTTCGGCTACTCCCTCTACACGGGCTGGATCGGCTCTGCCCTCTGCCTCTTCGGCGGCTGCGTCATCGTCTGCTGCTCGGGAGATGCCCAGACGTTCGGTGAAAACCGTTTCTACTACGCCTCGGGATCCAGCTCCCCTACCCACGCGAAGAGCGCTCACGTGTAAGCGTCCTGGGGATGTCCCACGGCTGCCGTCGGATGCTTTGGCTGGTGGGTTTGTGTGCCCTGGGTTTGCTTCTACTGACACACACTGCTGTCGGGCTCCCAGGGGAAGATTTAGAAAAGCAGCACAAATGTCTGGTAGTTTGAAGCGTTATTCTCCCCATCTGTTCCCCCCCTTCTCTAGAAAGAAAGCTCCAGCCAGCCCTACCTCTTGGTCCTCCCCGTTTTGTCCAGACCACCTGCCCCATCTTCTTGCAGCCAGGATGACTCAGATGGTTTGGGGTTGTCATGTGGGTTTTAGGGTTTTTCTTTTATTTTCTAGCTCCCCTGATTATAGGAGAGTTTAAAGCAATAAAACAGAAATGAGAAAGACACTTTCCCGTTGTTAGAAGGACTCTGGCAGCTTCTCCCACCGTGTCACTATCTGCGTTCCCCTGTTCAAGGTCGCCGCTTTGGCAGGGTTTGGGCGAGAGGGCGGGGAGGAAGGCTGTACTCTCCAACCGGGCAAATGTTTCTCTTTTGGAACAAGAGCAGGGGAATTTTTTCTGCCTTTCTCTGTAAATACTTTTGTATGAGTTTGATCATTTTAGTAACAGTATTTCCCCCACCCCCCCAGTCATCAGTATGAAGGAAACAGAACCCAAAGGTCCTAATTACACGGTAGATAACAGTGCCTTTTTATATAGTTTTAAATGACTTTGGGGGCTCTAATCCCCATTCTCTGGTTTGGTTTCTTTTTTTCCTTTGTACAGACCAGTTACTAAAAATGTATTTTTACATTTTTTTAAACTCCTTGCCTTCTTCCTCTAAATTTGTGTTCTGTCTTGCATCATTAAAGTAGCACATTTTAACACGCGGTATAATGTACCTGTTACAATACAATTCTGGTGAATACTGATGATGCCTTTGTACTCTCAGTGAAATACTGTACAATAAATAACAGAGTACCTGCAACCACTGGCTTCTCCCTTCCTTCCTTCCTGTGTGTTTCCAGAGTTAGCTTTTCCATGACAGGGGTTTCCCAATGATTTTGAAGATTTTTTACAGCAGCTCAGGATGAGCGATTCTGCTCTGCTGTGGAATTAAGTGGGCCTTTTGGGTTTTTTGGGAATATTTAAAATATAAGTCATCTTCCTGCATGGTACCTACCGCTGTCTTAACCATTGGTTCTTTCAACGTTCCCAATAGCGCTTGCACCAGAGGTACCGGCTCGTGGTACTCTTCACATCGGGGAGATTTAGAACCCCACCGAGGCGGTGGAGATGTACCCCCAGCGCTGCTTGGGCGTGCTGAAGTTGATAAGTCGTGTTGCTGGAAGTGCTCTCAACTACAATAAGAGTCTGATCTGGGGTCATCGCTCTCTTTAATTAAAACCGTGTAAGATCAAGATCTAACTCTGTCCTTACCAGAGGCTGTAACAATTTAATTACGTTGATACAAAATCCCATCTGTTCCCAGAGATATTAACTCAGTTGAAATAATTTGTGTAAGCCAGGCTTCAGGAGCAGGAAAAGAGGAATAGCCGCTGTTCAAGCGTGGGAGAGCCCAGGTGGTGTTGCATGTAGGAGGAGAGGGGATTGAGCGAGCAGAGGAGAGGACCAACTAAATGGTTGGGGCTGATGGGGAAGAATTTGAAAAGTCAAGCCTCAGTGGATTAGGGACTGTCCTTTCATCCTGGTCTACTTCAGTTGGGTGGCACAGCCATGGGCAAGGATGCCGCAGCTCCCACACCTTGCCTCCTCCATGCGGGAAGCCAAGGTGGGAGCATTTAAAAGGAGTGAAGAAGGAGGCTTCAGGAGGGATTGGCCATGTCCCGGGCTGCCTGTGCCTCACCCTCCAGCTCCAACACGCAACCCCAGCATCGGCCTTTAAGACCGAGCAGTCTTGAACGCGTCTCTGTTGTGCAGGCTTTGCATCGCTGCCATCCTATACAATGTACCCGAGGCGGGCAGCGGCGCGGGGCCGGCGGCAGGACACTTGTGCCCATTACCTCACAGGCCGGGCACAGGCAGTTGTTGTACGCGCTGGAGAGACGCTATAAGTGCTGCCATTGATGTGCGGGTGCTGCGGGCGAAGGGGTGGCGCACAGACGTGCCAGCTTGTGCAGGCTGCCAGGGGATTGTGGATTGTGCGCCGCTGCCCGTGGCTTTAGCCGGCTCTGCCGGTTAACCCCGGGGCCGACGGCGGCGTGGGAGACCTCAGAGCAGAAAGCTGCTGGAATGCTGCCCTGCAAATGGCCCTGGAGCTAAATGGGAGGGAAAAGCACAGGAAAACCTGGCTGAGATGCTTGAGGGGGGGGGGGTTGGCAAGGTGTTGGTGTTGCTGGAGGGGTCCGGGCAGTGGTGCATGACCTGGCGAGGAATGAGCACTGCCGGGCAGCGCTTATGGGTTTTTTGCTGCAACACCGTTGGGCTGCAACTTGGCATCTTCAAGCACGTGGGGCTGGGGACCCTCGGCAGGGGTTGGTGCTGGGGCTCTGCTCACCCTGCCCACGGTCACAGGTTACCGGTGGCTGATCCCAAATGCAACTCTTAAAAGGCTCTGGGCAAGCTGCTCAGAGGAAGGAAGAAGCTTTATTTCAGGGAAGAGAAGAAAAATCCAAACAAAGCAAAACAACCCCGGAGCAGCCGTGGGGAAAACGGACATCTGCAACCATGGGGCGCGAGGAGATGGGGCCAAGTATGGGACAGGATATTAGTGCTGGCACCGCAGAAGGGACGTGTTTGGAGGAAGCACAAAGAACATTAAACTTTTCTGGTTTTTAAAGGATCAAAGCTGAAATACCTGCTTTGTGCCCTCCCAAAACGCCCTGATCCCCCGTGGGGTTCTCCTGGGATGGGTTGGCCGTGGCCCTGTTGGCTCTTGAAGGCTTTTGGTGCTCGTTTGCTGACCCGAAGCCCCAAAATAGAGTCAAATATAATTCTCCTGAATGGAAAAACTGCTCCACGCCATGCCTAATATCAGCTGTGGAGTGGTGGGTGTGAGCTCTGGTGGTCACCCCAGCGTGGAGGCGGTGGTCCCCGATGCCCCAGTGGAGCCCTCCCCAGCTCCACCAGGACCAGCTATAGCTCCCCATCACGGGGAGCGCGCCTGGCAGCCTCCCCATTCCCCAAGTAACAGGAATAACAGCAAGGACCCCATGGGGGGACCCTGGTGGCCCTGAGCACCCCGAAGGGGAGAGGTGGCCGTGGCCCCGCGAGCGATGCCTGCCTCCCTGCAGCCCCAGTGCCCGTGCAGTGGGGTGACAGTGCCGTGACACCCCAGTTACCCCGGGGAAAGGTGGGTGCCTGCAGCACCCCGAGCAGATGGGAAGACATCGGCGCTCCCTGGGGCTTCGCACTGCAATAGTCAACCTGCGGTCATTGGCTTGAGGTTTTTTTCCTTTTTTTTTTTTTTTTTTATTGTGTAAACCGATAACCATTTTTTTTCACAACAGTGCAAGTAAATACCAAAGTCAGCCCATTGAAATGGATCTTCTACAAAGGAAATTTTGAAGCATTTAAGGCAAGATTTGTTCATCTTTCAATTTAGCATTGAAAAAATATCAGACCTTCAGGTACTGATTGGCTTAACAAAATTCTACGGGAATTTTTTTTTTTTATTTTTTGGTTTAGTCTTTCATTTGAAATATTTACATTACTATGGAAACTGATACTAAGACACAGTTGCCTCTGGCTTTCTTTAAAAATCCATTAGTTCCTCTTTGATTTTTAAATGTAAAGGCACACAATAAAGCTTTATGCATTTATTAAAATATACAGATTTTGGTAAATTTAGATTTTTTTCTTAGTATCTTGATTATATATATATATATTATATGTATAATTGTCAACAACACAATCATTTGAAAATAAAAATCACTCGGTAACATATCTGCGTATTTTTTTTCTTTCTCATGACACACTACAAGATCCCATTGTACAATGCACCAATGGGCTTTTGGAAACCACAAAAAAAAAATTAATAGAACAAACTTTTTTTAACAAATACACCAATTTCATACCAGAACTGCAGAGAATTGTTACACCAGAAAGTACCATCTGCAAAAAAAGCAAGATATACATCAGAAAGACCAAACAAAACGAGGTGAAGATCATTTACAAGCTGGATTTACAACATCCCATGTCGTTCGGGGCGTGATTTCTCTGCTGCGTGGAGGATGCCGGCGTGCTGGGCTTTGTAACCGAGTGGTCGTAACCGCGCAGAGTGAATTTGGGGAGGGACTGAGATCTTATAGAGTCGGTCTGGAAGGTTTGAGGTATTTATGCTCTGTCTGTATCATGCATTGGGCCCCCCGGGGTGCATGCCCCGTGGAGGGTGGTCAGGCGTGGGGGGGTCTGTGCCTCTCACCGGTGGTGGGAGCGGGGTGGTACCGCTCTCCTGTGTCGTCCTGATGGGTCAGGGGTGTGAGAACCTCCCTGAGGGCACCCGGGGGGAAAGGCTGGATTTTGGCGTTCCAGCAAAACAAGCACTTGAACCTCTTCCCAGCGTCCGAAACCGCCCTGGGGGCCAGTGGTGCCCAGTGGCGATGGACATGCCTGAACATTTTGGCCTTTGCAGCTTTTGCTTGTGCCCACTGAAGACCCCAATGCCCGCTACAAGGGAAAGCACCCGAACTCCCAAACGGAGCCTGAACCCGTGTGTCCCCCTGCGGCTCGGCCACCTTCTCCTTACGCTCCAACGCTAGGTGGGATGTGGTGGGCTCAGGAGAAGGGTACGGCTCCCATCCCCTGCCACGGCGAGGGGGCGGCCCGTCTGCACCAGACAGTGCTGTGGCATCAAATGCTGCTTCCCGGCGGTCCCGGGGACGTGGCGCTGCCGTCCTGCCCCGGCGCTTCCCCGGGAAGGGGAAAGAGGGTGGGTGAAGAGCAGCCAAAGGGCTTTACTCAATGCACGGGTCCAACGGAGAGGTTCCTACAGACGCCAAAGAGCAAGGGATCAAGCCCTCATCAAATTATATGGCATAACTAGAGCGGACATGACGACAGTACTGGTAACTGCTCTGTAACAAGAGATTAAGGCTGCAAAAGGAATAACAGGCTTTGATTCGACAGGGTACTTGGGCATGAGTCCTGTGGTTCGGCAGATGCCTAAATACCGTGCGGAAGCAGGACGAAGATGACTACCTCGGATATGGTATATAGTACAAGAGCTGGTAGGAAAATAGGATCCATCTTTCTCCCTGAAAATGTAAAGCCAGAACCTGCGAGGTGCCATCTCTCTCGGGTACTTCTAAGGCATCGAGGACGAGAGCAGCCAAGCGTGAGTGAGAGGTGACCTTTGCGAGAGGCGCTTGCCACCGCCGGAAAGGTTTCCCGAGCTGGCCCGTGAGCGGAGCGCACATTGCAAACAGCTTTTCGGTGGGACGCGCTCGGGATTTCTGCTTGTAGAAGCATGGTAGGGACAGGCAGCGGGAGGGGATGCCAGAGCGAAGCTTACGGGTCCTTTTGCCAAATCCTCGCTCCCATCCTGAAGCCCTTGCAGAGGCCAAACTTCCCTTGGCTTGCCTGGGGTGCTCCGGGTTAAAATCTGCAGAATCAGATGCTCTTCTCCCCTGGGAAAAGGACTGTAGCTTGTGACTGTTTGAGACAGGAGCTGCAGGTGGGAAACTTTTGCAGCCATGGCCAGAGCCTCTCCATCGAGCTCTTGAGCCCCAGGAGCGGTGGGGATGGGCGCGGGTGCAGGCACCCTCTGCACCCGGCAGCCCCCTTGCCCGCAAAGGGTGCCAGGCAGGCTCTGCACTCTCTTTCAGGGGGCTGAGCCTCATCCAGTGAACCAAAGCATTAATGGTTCTCAGCACCACGTGTTGGAAATCCTGCCTCATGCCCCCGTCGATGTTAAATTGTCCCCTGGGATGCCAGCAGCAGCCCCTGGTACTGGGGGCTGGTCTGGGCTGCTCCAAGGGGAGCCCCGTGGACGGATCCAGCTGCAGCCTTTGGCAGCTGGGAGGAGGATGGGTGACACTGTCTGATGAAGGTGGTTATTATTTATTCCTTGGTTATTATTTATTCAAAAAGATGTTCTTCCATTGTGGTGTTTTAAACTAAGCATGTTGGTGATGGGCTCCAGAACTGGACCTGCTGCTAATCGCTGGCTCAGCAGTGCAGCTGCTGTCTGTGCTGGGGGAGACGGTGGCCGTGACCAAACCCCATCACTGCTGACAGTGCTGCAGGGACGCTGGGGGCAGGGAACCTGCTGGCACTGCTGGGGGTCATGGCCATGCTTGGGCCGTACCGGAGGGTTTAACTATAAGAAACGTCCACGTGCTGACCACCTCTGCCCTGCGAGCCACCAGCTCTGTTTGGTTTCAAATTGAAATACGGACACTTCTAGGATGAGCAGCGTTTCAGTGTTTTTTCATACAGCATCCACCAAGCCAGGGTCAGAAACAGAGAAAATGGTACAAGGTGGAGATGGCAGCAAGGAGGGAGATTTCAGCAGCCGAGTCCTCTCCGCTTGTCACGTGTGGCCCAGCCCTGCCAAGACGTGGCTGACCCACGGACGTTGCTATTTTGTGGGGACGTGGACGCATCCCTGAAGCATCGAGGCCAGAGCAAGCGCTGAAACGTGTCCACCGCAGCGAGGGAATTACGGTGAAGTCATTTTTGTAAAAGACACAACGTGGTGGAAACAACGGCCAGCCTCAGACCGGTGATGCTCAGAGAAACGGCTCAGAGAAATTATTCGCACAAGGTGGGTTAAGCCAAGAGCAGGTCACAGCCCTCGCTGGGACGAGAAATGGGACCAGGCTCCCAACCGCAGATTTGGGATGTTCTGCCATGCTGGGATTTCAAGGTTTGATTGAGACACAGACTAATTTTGAATCCCAGTATTTGGGACGCTTGGATTCGGGGGGTGGGATGGACACGGGGGTAGCACTGCTGTGTGCACCAAGTGCCTTTGTGCCAGAATGGGCCATGGAAACACTGTGTGATGGGACCAACATCCCTCGATCCGCCTCTGAGCTACTGCCTTGACAAAGGTTTGTCCATCTCCATTTTGTACCTACCTACCCACCTGTCCCTCTGGCTCAGCTATTACTTTTAAGGTGGTTCAAAGGAAAAAACACACATGCTAAGAAAGTGCCAAAAATGTAAGAGTGGCATCTCACCGCTGCAGCCATTGGGTGGACATTCCCCGGGGACAACTCGTCTCATCTCCTCATGCGGCTCCTTCCACTTCTCAACGCCCTCCCAGTTTGGCACATCTCCCACTCCACCACCTCCGCCAGCGCGGCTGGTACCAGGAGATCAACCGGTGCCGGGGGATCGGCCGGCATTCACCAGAGCGGGACCTGACCGGTGGAGCCAGGACGGGCCACGGGTGTGTTTGTTTCGTGGTCAACGGCAATCGCAGAGCGCGTCCCGAGGACCGGAGGTGAGCGGGGTGGTGGTGGAGGACCCGGGAAGGATGGGACAGGATGGGGGAGCCGCGGGGACCCTTCCTCATCGGCTGGGCGGCGCGGAGCCCCGCTGCCCGCCCCGCTACTCAGGCGAGTAGTCCAACTCGTCATTGGCGATGAGAGCCTCCGATGGCGGTTTGTGCCTGCCTTTGCTTTTCGACCTGCTACTTGTCCGATGGCTTTCCTTTGCTCCTGCCATTTGCTGGTACGAGAAGCCCTTGTCCTCGGAGGGACCCCAGCCTGGGTAGCCCTCACCCTCAGTGGCATAGGAGAAGCCATCATCCACGGAGAAGGGGTCGACATCCACATCGTAGCGCTGGTAGGTGCTCTGGTGGAGGGCCTCCTCCCGGGCGCTGATCTCCAACGTGCTGTTCCACATCCCGTAGCCAAAGTAGATGAGTAGACCTGCAGCGGGCGAGAAGGAGATGGTTGGACCCCAGCTGCCCACACTGGCCCCATGACCCCAGATAAAATATTGCTATAAACACGCCATGCCCTAGAACAGCACCTGCCCCCCAAAACCCACGTCAGGGGTGGGTGGGGGATCCAGCCCGGCTCACCGCCAGCATCCTCCCACCCAGCGCCGGGCTGGCGCCAGCTGGTGACAGTTAAGTGTATCTAAATATACCTATATTTTTTAAGCCAGTGTATTTTGTAGTTGATGTCTGCTTTTCAAACGCATTGAATTTGTGTTTTCGGGCTGCCAGCTGTGACCCGAGGGCTGGATGTTTTAAACATCAGCTGGGATCGCTGCTGGCCACGTGATTGTGCCATCTGCAGCTTTGGTGGGACAGCAGCTCCCAGCAGATGTGTGGAGGCTCCCGAGTGCCGACAACCCGCATTTCCTGTTACCCTCCCTTACTATCCTTTTCTCTCTGGAGTTTTCTTCTGCTCTCAGTCTCTCTCCTGCTGGCACTCTGCCGTGCCCCAGGGTTGTCAGGATGAGTGTATTCGGTATTAAAACAGCTCTGAAATCCTGTCTTCCTCCCTTCAGGAGTTTCATTTCGTCTCCCTCTAGCCCTACCTGATCTCACCTTCTTGCACCAGTGCTTTCCCTGGAAGCAAATGTATCTGGAGATCTAATTTCCAGTGGATCCTCGGATTAACCTACCCCAGACGTGTGCATAGAGAAACCCAGACTTCTCCACAGGCCGTGGACCAGCCACGGGGGGCTGCTTGTGAGGTTAAATCCAGGGTCTGTGTGGCAGGACTGCACATCTCTGCCAGAAAAACAAATGGGATGTGCCTCCCCCAACAGGTGAGCAGCCGTGGATGGGGCTGGTGGAGTCCATCACATCTTGATAGAGTGCCTTAATTGACTCATTGCCATTGAAGAGGTATTAGATGTACCCCCAGGGGAAATTCCTGCCGTTACGGGAGGTGGCAGCTGACTATGACCTTTGGATCCATCCTCATTCTCTTTCCCCACCACTTTCTCCCTCTCAACCCAGGACCCTGAACCCTGCTCCCAAAGGGGAGGGCTGCTGGTGGGGTACTTGGCCAGGGATGGCACCGTGCGCAGGGTCTGTTGTCTGCAACTGGGGCTCCTGTGGGCTACTGCAATGTATATGTTTACGCATAGGGTTATTATTTCTCTGTAAAGAGTCCTTGGCTTTGATATTGTCTTGTTGCTTCAGTTCTCTACGGTCCAGACTTGGGAGCCTTCAGGAGGAGCTATGAGAGCTGCTCTTTTTCTCTTTGTGTTTGTGGAGTAAGTGGTTTGCAATGTCAAGCGAGGGAAACTATGGACATGCCAGGCTCCTGGCTATGTGCCAGGACACCTAAATTTGGCAAAAAAAGGTCCACAATAGAGCCTGTGAGTCCTGAGATCCCCCTGCCACAAAGTTAAGGACTTAGACCTGGAAAAGGAGATACAGGCCATAGATCCCTTGGCTCTGCCTCTCCCAGGGCTGTTGGGGTTGGACAGCTCTGGGTTTTGGAAATGCAGTGCTGAGATTTTGGTGTAGGCTGCTAAAGAGCTCAAGTGGGTGAAATAGCAAGAAAGCAGGCGGATTTCTGTAGGAAACCTGCCTGGGAGGCAATTTCCAGAACCCACCTACTTTACGTCAAAAGACTCATCAAAATAGTCACCTTTGCATGGAGCAGTTTACTTCCATCAAACTGACATTTTCTGGAGGTGTAATTTTCCATTTAGCTGTGGTTCAGGGGCTTGATTAACCGAGGTTTCTAAGAACTTCAGGGTGACAAGGGGCAAATGCAAAGAACTGGGTATGTCCCAGCTGAAGAAGCATCAGCCTAAGCACTCTAATTAGGGAAGTTATTATTAACATCTTTTCAAAAGAGTGTCAGTTAAAAAATTAAAATAAATGAATCTGGGACTCACCCACAAAGCACCAGACGGCAAATCGGATCCACGTGACTGTGGAGAGCTTCAGCATGAGATAGATATTCACCAGCATAGCAAAGGCAGGGACGAAGGGCAGACAAGGTGCCATGTAGGGCAGCTTCTTGGGGTTTTCTGGCTGCTGCAAGATCACAAACACCAGCACGACGATAAGCAGGATCATCAGCACAACGAGGAGGACAGCCCACCAGCTCTGCTCGTAGATGTAGTCTGCCCCGAAAATGATGAAGGAGCAGAAGATGAACATGAGGACGAAGAGCAGGAGCACGCAGGTGGTGACCGTGTGGCCGGTGGCTGCCGTGGGGCGGTCCATTTTCCCTGGCAGTCCAAGGTGGATCCGCATCGTGTAGTAGCGAGGGCCGATCAACTTCTTCAGCTTGATGAGGTAGATGTTCTCAGACTCATCTGCCTCTATCCCCGAGGTCATGTCGACTGTGCCGTAATTGGGGTGATTCACGTTGTAGGTGGATTTATCAGATTTCCCAATTAGCATCTCATTATCCCCCAGCGATGGCAGATTTTTTGCCCCGCACGTGTTGGTCGGTGGGCCGGTGAACTCTTCTCCTTCGCTCCCCGGGGAGCAAGCTTCCTTCTCGCAGTCGGCCAGGATGCCCTCCTTCTTCTTGGTGTGCTCCTCGGAGAGGAATTTGACGAAGCCATCGATGTCGCTCTCGGGCTGGTATCGGAGGAGCAGGACGCAGACGGAGACCAGTGTGTAGGCGAGCAGCGTGCCGATGGACATCATTTCTATCAGGTCCCGCAGGCTGACCAGCAAGGAGAGCAATGCTGCGAGGAATCCGGAGACGATACAAGCCACTACGGGAGTTTCCGTGTAAGAACTGATGTGGGACAAAAATCTGGAGTGCGAAACAGTCGCAGAAAGTTAAAATTGCGGATCGCAGTGGTTGCCTGTTACAATAACCCTCACCCGGCTGGAGGGACCAGGCTGTGAACCCTTCAGCTCTTATTGCTTTTTGGACCTTAGACTACAGACAGCCAGAGACTGGAAATATGCGGAGGCTGGGTCTGGAGTTAGATCTAGGTCTAACCAGCTCTGTGCAATCTGAAATGGGCACTGAGACACTTGCAAATAAGTGCCAAAATTTTATGCATATAGGCTGTTCTCCTTTGCAAGTAACTCTTGAATTAAATGCTCATCCTCCCATAAGCTGAGTCTCTAGGTACCAGCACTTAATGAGAAACTTTTGTGCAGATCTCTCCTGTTTTTTTTTCCCCAGGATTTTGCTTTTTTGTGCCCTGTTCTGCGAGCGCTGAGTCTGTGCATGCCCGCTGCTCCCTGCAGCGGTGGCACCGGGCTGTCTGGGTGCAGGCAGCCCCCATGCCCCCAGCACATTTCCCCTCCAGGTCCCAAGGCAGCAAAAATAAATGCCATCGTGGGCATGACTGACCTGAAGAGCAACCCGTCACCAGCCATGGCGTAAATGACTCTCGGCATTGGGAAGAGGGAGCCCAGCAAGCTGACAGTCAGGCCAGCCACGGACCCGATGGCAACGATGAACTTGGCTGCGTAGAAGCCATGGGCCACAAACATTTCCATCAGTGGGGACTCGGTGTCGATGGCATCGTACGGCACCATCAGCGTGAGGATGATGCTCACCTGGGAAGGGCGAGAGGAGCAGGACACGGGTGTCAGCAGCAGCTCTGGGGGCCGCTGGGGACTTGCAGGGTGCAGGGGCTGCTTCTCAAGGGTGGAAAGACAAAAAATTTCAAGTCTGATTGGGATTGTATCCCTACGTCCCCTGTGGAGGGGATGTAAAATGGTGGAGGTAAGGCCTGTACGCACTTTGCTGTGGGGTGGTTAATCCAGGGGACTGCAGGGCCTTGGTCTCTGCCACCTGAAGGCAAGAAGGTGACACCTTGAACCTCACTGCGGTGGTGACGCAGGAGGCTGGTGGGACTCGGTGGGGTTAGTAACACTTGTGTCAGCCACGTTCCTGTGTGGGGACAGCGGATTCATGCACTCCTCATGGGACAGACCCAAAACCCAAGATGGTGTCATTTGGGGGAACACTCTGATCTTATTGGAGCCAAAGAGAAAGAGGTTTTGAGGGAAGCCCACCACGCTGCAGGAGAGGCAGTGGGTGAGTTTCCTTGAAACGATCAGAACAATATTTTTTCTCTTTTGTGACTCAGTTTTGCTCTTTTACAGGGAAAATCCCTGAGTACAGACATGCATTTATTGGGGTGCAGCGCAGCTGGACATTGCTGTTGCCACATCTCTTGCATGGCCATCCCTGCCCATCCTCCCCCTTCACTTGGACCCTCTCCCACATCCCTGGCAGAAGCAGTGCTGCTTTTCCCAAAAACATGGAGGAAGGTTGCTGCAACGCTGCTGCTCCTTCAGTTTTGCTGCACTTCTGGATGCAAAAATAGCTGCAGATGGGGATGAAGCACGAGGAAGAAAACCGGCTGCAACCATCTCCCTGCAGCCGGCAGAGGGATCTCGGCAGGGTGACAGGAGCCTGGGGACGAACGGGCGGGGGCCGAGGGGAGCCTCGGCAGAGCACTGCAGTCACACGGAAACACAGCTGATGTCTCAGTTCCACCAAAGAAATGGCCCTTGTCCGAGGGTCAGACTGGCACCCCGGCTCATGGGGAGGGGAGCCGCGCAGATGGCCAGAAAGGACACGCTTTTTTTTTTTTTTTTGGTATATATATATGCATACATACAAATTTATGTACATTTACGTATGTATAGGTAGTACTTACGGACACATATGCTGTCAAGCACGCGACAAGTGAGGCCGTGATGGCGTAGGGGATGGAGGTGTTGGGACTCTTTGCTTCTTCTCCCGTGGTAGCAATGATGTCGAAGCCGATGAAGGCATAGAAGCACGTCGCGGCCCCTTTGAGCACCTGCATGGAGGATCGAGCATCTGAGTGCCAGGAGGGAGGCTGGCACCCAACCAGGGAGAGCGAACTGAGCAAAAATGAAGGAGCCCAGTTCTGCCTTGTCTGAGCTAAAGGGTGAACGGGGCACATCAGGAGTTGCACACGTCAAGTTGGGTGTTCCCATCTCGGGACTGACCCTGGGATCACCCATAACCCAGTGATCTGCTCTAGGGAAAAGATTTCAATGTGCGGCCCGAGTCACTGGAGGCATCTGCACTGACCTGTGGTGCACCACAAACGTGTGCCCGCGCCATGCCCGAATCTACTGGGAGATCCTGGCAGTGACAGAGACAATGAACCAATTTCAGGTTTGCTTTCACGATGCTCCACCCCAAATCCGTTATATTAGTAGGGATTTGGGGCATGTTTACATATTCCATCGTAGCAAGATGTCTCATGTGGCAGCAAGATCTGCTAGCAGAGGAAGCAGAAGAGAGCAGCAACAGTCAGATGTGCGCTGCTTTCCAAACAACCTCTGTTTTGCTTGGAAGCTGCAGACAGGTTCGGAGCACACGTTGGAGCACTTGGATGAGGAATTGTTTGTACAGTTTAGGGTTTTTTTTTATGTGATTTTTTAAAATATACAATATTAGCAAGGACATTTATAGGGAAGAAATGCTGAAGCAGGCTAAAGACTGTGGATGTAAGGAGTGAGCTGATTTGCAGTTGTAAAACTCTTGCATACATCTAGCTAGCTAGCCGGGAACCAAGTGTCCATCACATCTCTGTCATCTCAGCTATCTAGTGATGGAGCAGACAGTAAAATTCACCTATTTCAGGGGACTACCTGTAATTACCTTTTTAAAGTATCCCCTATGCTTCTGGGGATCTCATGGTTGTGCTATGGTGGATTTGCTTTTACAAACAATTTGGGAGACAACCAACCAGCTGAAGATGATGGGAAGATCTTACTGATTTTGATGTGCTTTGGATATGTATCTTTTAAAACTATGTATTTTTGCCAGGAGACATTTGGTGGGTTGAATTAGAGCAAAACAGCTATTTTCTATTTGCTCTTTTTCATTCCTATTGTATGGCATAAAAAGCCGAGCACAATCCAAAGGTAAATATGACCTCTGCTCTCAAATGGGCTTCAGAGCTCTTCTCCTCACTGTCGTTCTCTGGCAGAGAGGTATTGATTTACTAAAGGGAGGTGCAGGGACTGTATGGCAGCTCGGGACCCTTTCAGTAATCAAGACTCTTGGTTTACTTTAATTTCTTGCTTATTTTTCTGCACAAAACCCTGATGGAGTTGAGCAGTGTAAATCTGAGAAATTATCTTGGGTTTAGGCCAGCTGAGATATTTTCAGCCTCTGTTCATCCTTGGATAAAAACCAGTGCAAGCAAGCTAAAAAAGCCAAATATGTCCAAATTCTCAGTAAGCTTTGAGGGAACATCCATAAAATAAGTACTGGCAGGTGGCATTATGAACTGCTCAAAACAAATGCTTGAGAACATTGTTGTTGAAAACCTGCCAACACAAGTATCTCCCCCTCCGAAGAGGCTGAGCCAGCTCCTCCCGAACACCTTGTCTCGGATGGCCACTGCATTTTGCTCCATTGCCTGGCAATTAGTGGCATTTCCTGGTGTATACTTTCACGTGGAGTTTGGCTCTCCAGGAAGACATTTTGGAAAAGTTCTGAGTTTATTCTAAGAGCTGGCAGGAGATACTGGCAAAGCATTGCCGTATCCTTTGGGTTTGGTGGAGCGAGGCGGTTTGGATCCAAGCCTGCAGTGGTGGAAGTTGGAGGTCCCTGGCCAAAGTGCAGGTGGGTTTGGCAGGGTTGAGATTTGGAGAGTGCAGTGGAAGTAGGGTGCGTATACCATGAGCAAAACTGAACGCGTGGCAGATGGGTGGCACCGCTTAGGTGCTGCGTGTCCCTCCGTGAACCCAGGACTTACCCCCGGCCATCCAAATGGCAGGAATTGCCCTTCAGACCAGTTGTCACCTTTGACATAGAAGAGACCAGCAATCATGATGAAGATCCAGACTGCCAGGTTAATGATGTTGAGCACGTTGTTCAGCCCCACTGAGTTCTTCACCCCCATGGCCACGATGATGGTGACAATGACAGCAATGACCAGAGCAAGAAGGTCAGGGTATGACTCCTCTCCTTTCCCTGGGTAAGAGAAAAGAGGTGTGTAATTCTCCATCCATAGATGTGGACAGCGTCTCCAGAAACTCTGTGGGGGCTTTTGAAAATGCTTTTCAGACCCGGACGCTTTGCAGAACTCCTTGATCTCATTGCAAAGCTGGTCTCCAAGATGCCCCTGCCTCCGCTAGCGAAAGCTGTTTTATTAAGGTGATAAATCCTGATGCCTCAAGACACTGTTAGGAATTTTGGGAGAGCAGCAAACAAATGATCAGGTCCCAGTTTGTATAACATGTATCTGTCAAGTACTAATTAAAAATCAATCAAACATTAAGTTTTCATGACACAGGTACAGGACAGCTAGCTGGTTTACCTACTGGTAGGAACCACGGACTGTTACTGGAACTGCTGGTCATACAGGACCATCACAGCCCTGGGTTTCTACATGGCAGTACTGCAGACACCAGCTTGTACTCTCTAACAAGGCTCTGGTGTGCACTGGGTGAAGTGCTCCTGCGCTGTCGTTAGCCTCTGACATTCGACTAATTTTTCTGGGTGCTTATTCTGCTAAATGCCAGCTCATCCCGAAGGGGCTCAAAGTATCGTGTATCCCATCCCCCCGAATCTGTGAACCAGACTGCAAAGGAAAAGTACCAGAGGTAGACGGATGGTAAATAATGAATGAAGCCTAATATCCATGTCTGACTTCTGACAAGCTTCCAATTACTTTTCAGGCCCTAATTAATGCAGGTAGCTGTGCATGGCGTGACGCACCTAGTCCATTCAACGTCCCGACGCTGTTGATCATCCAGCGGCTGATGGTGTGGTTGGCCAGCGAGTCGAACATGCTGCTGAGGGCACTGGCGCCCGCGGCCGTGCCGATCAGGTACTCCAGGATGAGGTTCCAGCCGATGAAGAACGCCACGAACTCCCCCACCGTCACGTAGCTGTAGGTGTAGGCAGAGCCCGTGGTCTTGGGGACCCGCACGCCAAACTCAGCGTAGCAAACCCCTGTTTAGAAAAATATGAAGCAACATAAAGAAAATATGCTTGGGAAAGGGAAAAATAAAACTGCCTTGGTCCCACCTGCCTGGAGATGCCAGGAGGTAGCCAGGACTGCAGTCAACGTCAGAAGGAGCTCAGAGACATCGCAGGGGGCCGTGGTGACCCTCCCTCCCCAATGGCTTGGCTTAAAAAGCAGCCCATTAAAATCAAGATGTGATGGAATTTTTTTGAGGATACACAGTTCAAACGACCCAAATCTTTACAGCCTGTTACAGAAAAGCCTTCTCACAGGTGTGTGCCCCTGATGTGGGACCCTCCGGCATGGCCAGCTGCAGCCCCCACAGACACACAACCGAAGCTGGGGGGAAATCCAGGCACAGGGAGCAGAACCGGGCAGTGCTGGTGGTACGGTCCTTGGAGCACTGTTTCCCTGCAGTAGCTTTGATGGTGATAGATACCTCTTCTTCCTCATCCGACAGTGACACCATAATATGATTTTTGCCAAGAATGTTTGTCTCAAATGTTTTATTTGTGGTATCAATATACTGACAAATTCCCAGTGCTTTTGGCTGCAGAGAACATCACAGCCCTGGGAAAGGTGGTCGCAGTGAGACCTGCCAGAGGACAGCGTTTGGGCACAAGGAGGTCAGGGATGGTTATAGCCATTGCATGGGATCCTGGACCAGTGTTGCCCAGCCTCACCCTAGAGCAAGATGCCACAGGAGGGCTCACACAAGGCTACGCCTCTCCCTGCCCCCGACGCTTATCTTGGGTTATTGCTGTGCAGATCCAGGCATGAGCACTGTCCTGATCACCCCTGCTCTCATTCGTACCCATGCAAGAGGAGTTTGAAGCCATCTTACACAGAGAACATAAGTTATTTTAACACTTAAAAGTGTTACATGTAAGTCTCATTCTAAAGAATAATTGCAAAACTAGCTTTGTAGAAGAGGAAAAGAAAAGCAAAAAGAAGTATTTAACGGGAACTGTTTGGGAGGAGATTTCAGTGGAGTTTAATACTTTCCAAACTCCTTGTGTACTTACTATGTCAGGATACTTTTCAATAAAAACCTGACCCTGACACATTGCTGACTTAAAACAACCATTAGCTTTTATTTAAAAGGAATGGATGGACTTAGTCATAAATTCCCCAAATATTAGTCAGAACAAGTGCTGGAAGGCCACACTGCATCCTGCATGTTTAACACTGATTAAGCCCCTGCCCCGAAGACCCCAGTTCAGCTCGTAGGGGTTAACGGGTTAGGGCTGTTATTATCGTGGTGTAAACACGTAGTCATTATTGAGTTCTTTAACAACTACTTTTCTCTATTTAGAAGAAATAATTGCTTCAAAATTGCAATCAGTTCAGTACAGAAAGACGAATGAATAATTTATAAAAACGTTATGAGGTTGCTGCTCTTACTATAAGTGCAGTTTTTACACAGTACACAGAATTATTGAATCCCTAAGCTGAATTTGGTGATGCTTCTTTTCTTTGTATTGGAAGAGTTTTACATTCCATCCACTGTTTAACTTGCATGCATGATGCTGGCAGTGCTTTTCAATGGGACTCTTCAAAACTTGATTTCTGTAAAGCAGGCCCAACTGCAGGAGCAGCAAGACATCCCCAGCATCCAGCCCTACAGTCATTATTCAAAGCTGATGAAAAATGCATGCGCTCGGCAAAGGTAAGACATTCGCAGATAAGTACAGGCCTGAATGATTTATGAAACAGGTGCTCTGATGGGGACAAGTATCTGGTTTCTCTCTTTGATGGCCTTAAAAATCATATAATCTTTCGTGGAGGCAGCTCTACTTTTCGCCAATGTCAAGATAAGGCTTCAAGAGGATTGTTATTGATACAGAATGATAACGGCAAAGCAAAGACATTAATATGTATAAAATGTTTGAGTATTCAATTACTCTACTAGGATCCCAAAATAGAAGAGTAATGTTTCACTATACGTTGCATACAGCAACACGTTGTGAATATCTCCATTACGTATCAGCATATATTAAGAAAATAAAGTATTTTTTATCATAGCATGCAGTATCCAGTCTGGGGCACATGAGATGCAAGATTTATTGCAATTTATTAGGGTGCAGATTTTACTCACTAATCTTTGCTGCATCAGTAGTGTATTATTATTATTATTATTATTATTATTATTATTATTATTGCGTTAATAAAACTTGTTACTCAGTTACTCCTCAGCAGCCCCAGCTATTTGGCACCTTGTCCCCCGGAACCCGGAGAGATGCAGCTCCCCCAGTGCCCCTGCACAGCCAGCCCAGCTCCGGGAGTGCAGGCGGAGGCTGGGCCCACGCTCCCCGCCGCGACTCTTTGAATTTGGAAATAGATTTCTGTTTTTTCCCGCTCAATCAAGAGTGATTGCAAGTTCCTGCAGAAAAACCAACACAGTGGTTGTTTGGAAAAGTAGCCTTTTTACAGAAGACCGTTTCTTTTCCTGGAATATCAGCTACACTCTGTAATTGGTGTGACAGTCATTACGCTGGTGTAATTATACAGTTATTGACATTATTCAGAAGGACATAAACACAGCTGAGTGGTTTGGTCCATGACATTGTCCCTTCAAGATCCCATCTACAAAACCCCATTTTTCAGATTTAATTGGCCTCTCCATTCTCTGGTTTATCTTGTTTGGGGGTGAGAGGTGAGGCAGCCAGCAGTTTTCCATACAGCACAGCTATATGGGTTAGATGTTCTTGTGTTAGCGGTGGCTTGAGCATCCTGACCTGCCTGGTGGGGACTTTTGCTGGTGAGTGGGGCTGGAGGAGGGACCACAAAGTCCCTGCTGGCTTCAACCTCAAACTCCAGCGCTGCAACAGCCGCTGGGCAGCACAACCGGTGGTACAAGGGGCTGGTGCAAGCGCCACAGCTCAGTGCACCCTCTTGGCTGCTGCCTTGCCTTCGGTGTGACGGGGCGGTGGTGGTCGTGGTGTGGATGCTAACCCTCCTGCTGCCGCCTGGCATGAGGACACACAGAGACCATGAAACATCCCACAGGGCACTGGCATGGTGGGAGTGATGTTTCAGGTGAAACAAGCCTTCGGGCAGGGGCCTTTCAGCAGCGCTGAAGGTAACACTAATTAATTAATGCTACCACACAAGAAATCCAGAGGGACCATCCTTTGTTAACCAAGGGCAGCCAATTTATCGAGGCAGGTATACAGCAAAATCCTATTTTCAGCAAGCCACTGAGCCTGTTCAGTGTGTTTCATGATCAAATACATAAAAGACAGCTCCATAAAGAAAACTTCCTTAGAAAAAGGACTCTCATTTCTCCAGCACCGCCCAAGCAGCTCATGATCAGCTGCAGCTGGAGCCCCTCATCCTGGCCCTTGTCCTGCAGCCAGGCAGCACCTGAGGCACATGCTCAGCTCTTCCCTGCTCCGTCGTGCACCCTGGTTGTGGCTGAGCCTGCTCCCACATGGGTACCAGGTAAGAGCATGGCAATGAGGTCCAAAACTCTGTGGTCTGGTGCTTGAAATCCCCATCGAGGGTTACTGGGGTTGCAGAGCAGTTCTCATGGGAGAGGGAGTCTCTTCTTTTCTTGCACAGCCTGGCACCGAAGCCTGTGGGGTTGTGTGGCAGAGAAAACTATCCCATACTGGTAATCATCATGGGGGAGGACCTGACCCTTGCCTGAGCTCACAGTAAGGAGCTTGCAAAATAGGATCAACAAGGTTGTATTATTTTAGGAAAGGAGATGGCTACAGGGACAAGCACCGGCTGGTGGAAAAGGCTGCGGAGAGGGTAATGGGGCTGGGTGAGATGCAAACTGCTGATTTTTGCTAAGAAGGGGTTTTGGTTAGAGATGGGGGTGAGCGTGGGGAATCTGAGCAGTCGCAACTGATGGAGGGAACCTGCAGTGTCCCCTGCGCTAGAGGCTTTGTGGAGGGAAATTGGGCAAATGTTTCTGTTTGAGAGCTGAATAAAAGGCCTTCTGGTGAGAGAATGAAAGAGATTGATTTAATTTATCAGTTTAATCTATGATACTACGTCTGTAAGTACCCTGGCGGGGCACATGTTGCTTAAACCTAGGGGAAGGTGTAACTGGAATCTGTCCAGTAGATGAAATTGGAAAAATCCCTATGTGAAACTGGGCTAAACAACATGGAAGGATTTAGGAATTTCCACCGGTGGCACCCGGAAGGACTTCCTCATGGCTGTCTCCCAGGGGAGCCAAATGGCTTTCTGGAAGGGGCTTTTTTCGCCAAAACCCTCCCGGGCTCAGTTTGCAGACAGTGGGATCTGACCTGTGATCTTCAATACATCATGGGAAAACAGGTAATCTACTGGTCCCATCTGGCCTTAAAACTGTGAGAAACTCCTTAAAATCTGTCTGTGCACACTTGCCCAAGCTCAGTGCCCGGTACGCTGGGAGAGACCGTGATGGGAGAGCTGAAATCATTCCCCCGTGAGCCCGATAGCCCGCCCGGCTCCCGAACCCTTGCTCGGTTTTCCTTGCCAAAAACGTGTTGCTGTTATAAACAACAGCAGCGTCAACGATGAAGTGAGGAAGCGGCCAAAGAGACTATCAAAACACTGCATCCTTCACAAAATACTTTCCCAGGGCTACAAAAGCAAGCGGAGATGAAAGCTGAGCGGGAAGCGGCGTGGGCTCCTGTGGGTGAAGGCGGAGGGAGCTCCCTGCTGCGGGGCAGGGCTCACGTCTGGGGTGAAAAAGCCCCTTTTGGAAGACAATGTGGTGTTTTTTTGTTTTTTTTTTGTTTTTTTGATGAGACCCACCCAGGCTCTGTTTGTTCTTGGTTTGCATCACGGCCAGCAAAACCCTCACAGAGGAGAGAAAGTGGGCGGTAGGAAAGGATAAAGACACTGATGCTATCTACTGCCTTGTTTAAAAAATGGGCGGTTTGGTTCGTTTGCTGTGTTGGGATCTCAAATGAGCATCGGATCTCGTCGCATGCTTTCAGCTCTTTTCTGGACTGAATCGGTGGTAAATGTGTCCAAGCTGCCTTGTCACTGGGGTCTAACTGGGGAGCGGGGAGGCAGGACTGTCAGTGTGGTGGTCCCCAGGCAGAATCACTGGGATTTTTCCTTGGCGTGGCTTTGGGAGAGCGTGACACTTGTCCCCGTGCTGTGCCAGCGTTGTGCCTCTGGGCTGCAGGGGTGTAGAGGGTTCAAACTCGCATGGACTTTGGTGGCACCTCCATGGAGCAGCACTGCAACCTCCAGGGAAAGAACGTGATGTGCTTCCACCTCCCGCTACAAAAATCCAGAGACTTGAAAAGCTGAGCTGGGTCATTTTGCTGTGTTTGCTGTTCCTGTCTTCTATCAAATCCCTTTGCCATTTACTCAAGTTTCCTTATCCAACCCGCAGATAAAAGCTGGATACCAGACTGACACAGCATGCAAAGTCCTCTGAGCAGGGAGAGCAGGAACATCACATCATCGTGTTAGCACTGATCTGGAAAGGACAAATGCCAGCAGTACTGGCTTCATGTGGAAACCGCAGCTCGAGCCATATGCTCAGCTGGGTTCCTACGAAGGAGATGGAAGTCACCGGCTTTTCACTAAAATACATAATTCCTCTCTCTCCACACATTTGTTTGTTGCGGTTTTTGTTTGGAAATTCAAAGAGTGATCCTGCCAATAAAATAAACTCCAAAACTAATTGAGGAATTTGTTAACTGTTAACAATGTCCACACAAAAGAAGCTGGCCCCGGTGCTACCCAAGCCACCAATATCCTTCCTGTTGAAACAGGGTTTCCCACAAGCCATGTTGTGCTTTTGCTCCAACGCTGTGGCTTGGCCGTTCTCTCGGCCTGGGACACGTGCTGCAAAACTCTCAAATGCTTCAAAATATATTAACCATAGGCTCCATCCTTGGGGAAGCCATCAGCAGCTCAACGGATTAACTATGCTTGGGCTGCTGGCTCCCAGTAGAAGGTTTGGTCTGATATTTGGGTAATGAGAGACAGACCCATGAGCTGGGTAAGCCCAGTGTGAAAGGGATTTTTAGTCTATGGGGAAGTCACTACCTTCTCATAGCTTGTGCTGTTGAGTACGGGTCCTGCCAGGCGTCCGCCCATGAATGGAGCCAGAGGATGCACAAGATGACACGTTACTCAAAAACCCACCCACACGACTCACCTGACAAGATGGAGGCAACGGCGGCGATGATGAAGGAAACGATGACCCCAGGCCCCGCCATCTCCTTGGCCACCAGGCCAGACACCACATACATACCAGTGCCCACGCAACTCCCGACGCCGAGGGAGATGAGGTCAAGGGTGGTGAGGACCTTGGCCAGCCTGGCACCCTGGGCGGTGGCCGTCCCCGTGCCCTCCAGCATTGACTCCACAGGCTTGGTGCGCAGGACGCGTGTGCGCAGGGCATGGCCCGCCGCCCCCCAGGGCACCCGCCGCGGGTCCAGGCGTGAGAAGAAGCCGCTCATGGCTGGTGTTGGGCTTGGCGGACGTGGTCACGGGCGGTTTTGGCAGCACTCACTCAGGGCTGTGGCTGCATCTTCCTCCTGCAGTGTCCCGGCTACAAGAGAGAGGAACACAGTTTTTAACCGAAATAGCAAAGAAAGAGGGATGTGCTCCATGGAGGAACCAAAAGGGGCCCCCGAGCCGGTTTCTGGCTGGGCTCCAGCTCTGGGAGAGCCCTGGGAGCCAAGGGGAGCTTTGCTTTCACCAATGCCGCTGCTCCGGAGAAATGTCGTTTCTCCATCCCAATTGTTTTGTACAACAGAGATGTTCTGCCCCCCTTTCTGTTTGTCTACATGGTTTTAGCCCCAGTTATTAATACAGCCCCATAAGCAGCAGGAACCTGATACCCTCCACGTGCCCATTACGTGGCTTAATTGCTACCAAAAGCGATGATGGCTATGTATAACTGTGAGGTGCTGGTGGCCACCGTGGCACCTCGGGTCCACTGCTCAGCAGCACCGCAGTATGTCCTGGGAGCGGGGATGCTCCTGTGGGCACCGTGCGTCAGCCCACCGCCGCCGTGCCCATCTACATGGGACCTTCTGCGCGACATTGCTGTGCTCCATCTGCACTGCAAAAAAAAGAGAGTCTGGAACCGTAGCTTTGCTCCTGTATCCAGTGTGTTGAGACTGCTGCCTGCGTGTGCCGGGCTGTGGCTGGCTACGGGGCTTGATCGCCACAAATTGGCCCTTACGGGGACAGGTGATTTTTTTTTGGTGCTATAGAAGTTGACTCTTACAGCTCTCTGGTTATTCCGGTTGGTTTTTCTTTTTGCGTGCTACCATTATCCTGGTGAAGTCTAAAGGGAAATGTTTTAAAGGGTGCTGCTTGTTCAGATCCAAATGAATCGTGCGGTTAAAAAGAGTCCTTGGTGTGGTTTCTTCATTCAATTTATCACTTCTTTTTTGTAGTTATTTAAATACTCTTTTAGGAACACCTTTTTTTTTTTTTAATTAAGAGATGTTGTTTTTCTGGAGTAACTGCAACAAGCTTTGGGGTCCAGCTTCTGCGTGGTTAAGGCAAGCTGAGAGAGAAGCTCGGCAGAAGCTTTAAGACTGTCTTAAAATTGTCTTATGATTCCAAATGATGAGATTGTCTTAAAAATAATGAAATTATCTTGTTTTGCTCTTGCTCTGTGTTTTTTTGTCTTAAGTCATATTTTCAAGAACTATTCAGCAACTGCCATCTCCCACTCTCCTTTCTGCTGTTTTTTAGCAAACCACGTAGTTCCCGGGCAAGGTCCTAATACCAGCAGTAATGACTTCCTAGTGACAAGTGATGACTTCTTGACCTTGAGGAAAATAACAAGAATTGACAATCTCTGAATGCTAATATAAGGGAACAGAAAAAATAGTTTATTAAATATGAATTTTAGCCTGGCAGCTTCCTTCCTGTAAATAAAGAAATCTTTTTTTTTTTTTTAATTGCCTTGAAGACAAAACAATTATTTTTTCCATCTTTACATCCAAAACAAATTACATTGTGTCTACCAGGCAGCCTTGTGTTGCTGGAGTTTATTAAATAAAACACAGCATTCATTTCATGTTTTGGTTGATCACAGTTCAAATGGTGCTGATTTTTTACCTCGAGCAACCACAAGCTGAAAGGCTGGATGTTCTAGCTAAGAATAATAATAAGGAAAAATTGTTACCGCTCTTGAGCAAATGTGTGCCTTTGGGTTGAGAATAAAAACTGGGTTTGGCTTTTGGGTTGCTCAAGGAGTCAGTTGGTTTGTGGCATGGGCTGGATCTCAGGTTAAGTTTTACTTTCTGAAGGTTTGTGTTGGAAGGGGGCAGCTGAGCCAGAGCTCTGTGGGACGAGGCAGAGCCACCCTCGGGGCAGCGTGCCCATGTGCTGGTGCCTCCAGGGTGGCTCTGCTTTGCCAGGGCTGTGCTTCGGCCATGGAGGAAATAACTCCTCTAACCAAAATGATCACCACCCAAAATTCATCCTCCTTTTATCCAAAGCACAACACTTCTGAAGCACAGGCTGGCAAAAAGGTCTTGCTGCCCTTCACCCAACCACTTCCCATACTTTATTTAATTGTTTTCCTTACGGGGACTTTATGGATGCTCCTAGTTGGGTTTGAAAGACTGAGATCGCTATGTTTAGGTTTGCACCGAATTGACTTAAACTAGCCGAGAAGCTGGGCAGAAATATCCGCCCGGTTTTTGAACTGTTACAATCTAGACGTCCTTATCTCTGTGGAATTTTCTCATGTAGTTTGTACTGTAAGAAAATATCTTTCCCAAGTGAGCCCGTCCTTGGTTTACTCACTGCAAAAACCCGTTGCAAGGTGAAAATAATAGATACTGAAGAGTCAGCTCTTAACTCTTGTAAGGAAAAGCATAATGAGAATCAACGGCTGGAAGTTGAGGCTGGACAAATAAAAGTTGGGTGATTAACTACGGGAAGAGATGAACACCGGGAAGAACCAATGTGTGTCTCTTGATGTCTTTATACCATTTCTGGATGCTTTTGTGAAGGCTGTGCTCGTCACAGAGAAGCCGCTGGGCCACCAGAAGAGGTAGGATGGTGTGGGATGGAGGTGCCAAGGCTGCGGGCTTGGTCCCATCACCAGCTTTCTTCTTTGGCCTGGGCAGACCTGCCCTGTGTTTTAAGGGCATTGGGACTGATGTGGTTTGAGATCGGGAGTTTTTCATTGTCTTGCCTGCGGTGTCCATGGGTGGCTGATGAAGGGTTTGGGAAGGGTGACATATGCTCAGGTCTCGCTGGAGGGAACCACATCCACACCGGAGAAATTAGTGCATCTCCCAAACTGAAGAGAGCTGAGCACGACTGATTCAGACAGCCCAGTTCACTCTCAAGGCACATCAGGGCACAGAAATTACTTTCTCACTTTTTGCAAAGAACCTCAAGGGAAGACATGGCAGTCTTGTCCAGGAATAATTTTTAACTGCTAAAATAATGAAAAACTTAAATATTTTAAATCATTTAAATTTAAAGGAGGAACTGGCTGGTGGATCTGTGATGTGCCCAGATTTAGGCTGCTGAGCTGTTCCAGCAGGCCGGGGCCAGGCTGGGACCAGGTCCTCCTGCGTGGCTGCCCAATGTAGCCCTGGGATTCCTACAACCCCTCCTGAGTCACCAAGGGGAAAAAACCTCCAAAACATCTGAAATGAAATAACTTTATAATTGCTGCTATATTAAATTAAAGCGATCATTTGAAACTGTTCCAGATGTTTAAGCGAGATCAGCATATTGCTGCTCTGTAGCTTGGAAAACATGCTTTCACTCCACTTAAAGCCATAAAAAAAAATCTCATGGATGGCAACCATTTACATGGGTCAGAGATGGTTCGTTTCTGCTCTGCTCCACTAGCCTTGGCTAGCTAGAAGCACACAGCGGGAGGGAAGAAGAGTTTTTACTTCTGGTTTTTATCTGCTCTCTTCATTATAAACCCGGGAAGCTTAAGGGAGCTGTGGCTCGGAGGGGACAAGCCCGACTCGGGGAGCTGCAGCCGGGTTTCGGAGCTGCGCAGCTCTCCATCATCAGGAGTCTGGGTTGGTTTTCCCCAGCTGCTGCCTCGCCGGTTGGCGCTTGCTGCTGCCACCACGCGCTTGTTAGTAACTGCTGTTTGTACCGAAACACTCTTCTTCATTAGGGTAAATTAACTAAAACAGCAATCAAGTCAGAAGGGGAGGCCTAGGTATTTACAGGCATGGATCTTCCTTAGTGTCTAGGTCGGTGCTGAACTATTCCTGATGTAAAGCTGCTTTCTGCCGGCTGCCCCACGCCGGTGCGATGCAGCGCGGTGCCCTGCAGCCCCCGGCATCGCCCGTCCTCATCACCCCCCGCATCCCCAAACAAGCTTCCCCATACCTCGTCTGTGTTTTGGGATGGCTTATTTGATTTTTCTGCTAATGACTGCCCTCCATCCAGAAGTCCATAGGGGTATCCTTAGGCAAAGACCTCTACTAAAAAATGCTGGGAAGGCAACAAGAAACAGAACATCGATGGTGATAAATGAAAAAAGAGAGCTCCTGTTGGTGTATTGATAGAAAGCCAGGCAGGGGCACTCATTAAGAGGAAAAGAGTGGATTTCCTTTTGTTTTCATGGCTCACAGAAGTAATTACTACAGAGAAAAACTTACTGATGTCCCAGCATGGCCCTAGCACTGGGGACAGCAGCGCCCAGTTTGCTGCAGGAGTTTTTATGGGGAAAGCCCCTTCCTCCTTGTTCAGGGGAGGCATGCCCCAAAAATGCAGGACTGAAGCAGGTTCCTACCAAACCCCGAGGCGGTGCCTGCTGTGGACCTCAGAAATAATAATACAGATGTTTACAGTGCAGGAGCAACAGCCCTCAGACCCCCCGCCCGCTCTGCGCAGGGGCTGCACGCGGAGCTGGGCTGCAGCATCGCCCCCGCGGACAGGGAGCCCCAAAGGCTCCAGGGGATGCGGGAGGCGGCTCAAGACGATGCAAGAGGCAGCTCCTGGCAGCAAAGACGAAGGACAAGAGAAAGAGGAAGAAACGTGCTAGTCTGACTTCCCCGCTCCCCCTCCCCTTTTTCTTTTAATTACTAGCTCGGTAACGGCGAGGCGGACTTGTATGAAGAGACACAAGATACTGAATTTCATTACAGCTCCTCCAGCAGGCAGAGAAATGACGTCAGCGGTGCGATGCGGCGCGGCGGGTGTCAGGCAGCAGCTCCGGCGGCCGCCGACTAGAGGGATGCCTTCTGCCGGGGCTGCTCGTCACGTTAATGTTTTCATTGCCAATGCGATTTGATTTGGAGTTTTATGTGCTTGTTATTACAGTGTTGATCCCCAGCTGGGTTGCCACTGGAAAAGCTGGCTCTGCCTCCATCATCAGCCCTCTTTAAAGGGATTTAAAAGCCAGGCACAGAGCCGAGAGCGAGGGCTGGTCCCGGCACCGCTCACGTGGGTCCAGCTTCAGCAATCTGGCCTTGTGCCTTTGCTGTTAATTTGGGGCTCTTTTATTTTTAATCTTTCCATTTTTACCTCTACTTGAGCCATTCAAGTGGAGCTGTGGTTAATTTAAACTAAAATTCTCGCTAAATTAAACTAGTGATGTATTTCAGGCTTATGACCAACTTTCTATGTTACATCAACTAAAAAAATAGGTTCAGGGATTTTTTTTGTCTCTTCATAGCAAAATGGAAGTAGAGGGGTTGAACAGCACTTTTCTGTGTTACTTCCATCTCTGTTACTTTAAGTGCTTTCCCAATGTCAGCACTGCTGTAAAATGGCTAAACATCATGACCTTTTGACAAATAAGTAAAGTAAAAGAGGAAATATTTAACTTGACCAAAGACATAAGGCAAGGCTGCCACGCATCCAGAGCCAGCCCCCAGGAGTCCTTACACTTTGTGTTCTAGACACTAGTGCAAGAAAGAGTCAAAAGAGCATAGACATGCAATCCAGTAAAATAATTGGCATGGACATAGAGATTGCCCTTTTTGCCCCTCTCCAGCCTTCAGAGGGTGATACGGAGTGCTGGTTTACCCGCTGTCGTCTCTGGGGAGAGACTGGGCTGCCTGAATAACCGGGGAAAAGGCAGAGGGAAGGACGGGAAGTTGTCAAATCTCCTTTTTGCCTTGCAGCTGGTGGGTCCAATTCCTAAGATAAATAGCTAATTCAAGTATCTGAGCACCGATCTTTGGGCACCGTGTCCACGAAGGCGAGCAGTGAGGAGGTTTAGGTGGCTGAGTGCTCATCTTCCTGCCCGGATGAGGAATAGGTGGGAGCTGAAGTAACACATTCAGAGGTGAAATTGGAGCCGGTCGCGGTGAAGGCCAGCAGATCTCTTGATATAGGGTTGTTCTAAACTTTGCCAGGGTTAATTACATGCCAACCTCACAAGCAGTTGGTCCAGGCTGTCAGGGTCCCTTGGGATCCTCTGGAGCATCAGGCTAGTGAGAAACACCTCTGGGGTTGGAGGGATCAGTGTTTTCCTGCTTCCTAGAGGCTGGATGCATTTGGAGGTAGCACCTATAGCTCTTATAGCCTGCAGGGGATGGAAACCCAAATGCACCGTTAGCCCTTCCTGAGATGCTCAAGGCTCATCCCCTCCTCTTAGACATTGAATCCACCTCCCCAAGACATCAGGTTTTCTGCTGTCCTTCTCCCTTGTGCCTGTAGAAGGCAGTCCTATGCCTGGCATTTTGGTTTTCCGCTTGTTTTCTGCCCTTTTTTTATGGGTACCAATGATTCCTCATGGTGCAGAGTGGCGTAGGACTGAGTGCAGGGTACTTATGACAGATACAACAGTCTGCGAGTGTCGAGCTGTAAGTAATGCAATATGCATGAAGTGCTCCATTTGTGTTTGCAAAAAAGCTATTTAATCACCAGAAGAAAAAAAAAAAAAGAGGGAGAATTACGGAGAAAGAGGTATAATCAATTTGCACATTTTCAAAAAGGTCTATTTTGTCATTGTCGTCTCGAGATGGCAAAGTAAAAGCTTTAAAAAACGTAACGATACTGCTAATGCAGGGAAATGACAGATCAATAGATGGGTGAGCTGAGCAGGAGACGGGGAACCAGGAACTTCTTGGAACTGCTCCGACAGGTTCCCTCTATGAGAGTGATGAAACCACACGAAATTAGTAAATTTGTTCCTCCATCAGTAAAATGGAGAAAGTAGCTACCTTACAGAAGTGCACGAGTGGTTAATTCCGTTGGGTTTTCTAAGGAAGCGGGAGAGAAACCATGCTAAAAACTATTCACGCTCCCCTAGCCGTACAATATTGCTTTTGTGCCTGCCCTGGTCACCTGCAGAAGGACCCCTGCGGCTCTATGCACCTTCAAGCATTCATTTGTGGCTACTGCAAGATTTTGCATTTGAAGTGCAGATATTTATACCAATGCTCACGGCTATCAGATACGGCCTCCCCCATCCTTTTGCAGTCACGAGCCACGGCATGATCGAAGAAATGAAACTCCTGAAGGAAGCTGTGCTCACAGGTCTGGGTGCTTGGACGGTTTCAAGGACTAATGTGCTGACCTCTGAAAGGCAGGCGTTTAAAACACTGCGAACCAGGTGCCCAGGAACCGAGATTCATCTCACGTGAATCTTCATTCTGCGACCTTCCCTCAGGTTTTGATAGTAGCAGCTCCAGACCCTGAGTTGTCACAAGGGGAAAAAGGCATCTTCCTACTAGTATGGTATCTTCTCCGGATGGCAGCGAGTTGCCTGTTTGCAACGCTGGGTAGATAGCGTTGTTCTAGCAGTACGATTGCTGTTGGCATCAGCAGAGTGGTTGCCTTGCATCTGCAGCTCTGGACTTTTTCCTATTTTTGGGTAATGGGTTCTACTTTCGGTAATCGCTGCTTTGATGACGTACACATTTTCTGTAACGAATCTCACTGCCGGAGCGGACAAGGGCTGCCTTTGTATCACTGAAATGTTTAGACCCGGGTTACCAGACAGTCTCTTCTAGAATTATACTAATTTAAAAACTGTCTTTGCTTTAACAACATGGAGGAGGAAATCTCTGTAATTACTGGGTTGGGCTTTCCTTCTCTTTCCTCTGTGGATCCATACTTTTACACTGCAGAATGAAAGTCATTACGGTTTGCTCCAGGCCAGCCATGAGAGCTTTTTTCATTTGACATAATTCACAGAATGGGTTATTTATTAATGTGTGAGGCTCTCTAAACAAAATGGATTTTTACTGTTGTGAGACTTGGGCTGATGCATCATTATGACAACTTATTTCATTTCTGGGTAGCATTCTGAATTTCAGTGGCAAAAACACAAATTAAATTTTGCAGTAAAGTACCGATTTAACGCTTTGGCTTTGTCGTCCAAACCAGAAAAAAAAATGACCTGCATATGAAATACAGGATATGAAAAGTCACCATTTTTAAGCCTCTATTTTTATTTTGAAGATTGTTGGTTTTATAGAGATTCCTTTATTCCCCACTAAGAAATAGGTTTTTTTCCTCTCAACACTGACTCTTCCTTACTAGCAGTCTTTCCGGCTTTCTGTAATAATTTGGTGGGAGTCTGAACTGGTCTTTTATGCTGTAAACACATCAGGCTTACAAACATAGTTCAGTTCTTGCTGGGTTTCAAATGCAATTCTCTTTTGTATGTGCGCATGGTCTCATTAATTACTTATCGTGTTCCATCAGCAGTTATACAAGTGTAATTGATTATGCCTCGCTGACCCGTTGCCATGATTTTGGCTATCAGCTAATTAATGCAGGAGGGGTTCTCAAAGAAACACTTTCCTCAGAAGAAGCTGGAAAGACACATTCTTCAATCCCGAGCCTGCCAAAGAAGAAGCAATAGTAGTATATGCAAATCAATAGGGGTTTTTTGCATATGAAAAGGGAGCCTAGAGCTGCGGGGTAATTTGGCTGGTTGTAGCCTGTGTCACTAAACACCTCAACAGAAGTGTGAGGTAGATTCAATGCACTTCCAAAGAAGTGAATAGCAGCTCCTGCTGCTTTTATTACATGTTTGGCTGTTTGTTCTTATTATTCACTGGGACAAAAAATCCTTGCCTTACATGAGTAATCCTCCTGCATTTCAACACAACCGATTATATGAGTAATGTGAGCACAAGTTGATCAAAGATGATGATTTAGAATAGAGTTTCTGTGTTTAGTCATTTATCACCATCAGTCAGGCAAATGCACTGCAACACCTAAGCAGCGTGGAGTGTGAGTAATACCTGGCGTTGTAGCATGAGGGCTTTTTGACATTTCCCAGTAAGTGAGTTAGGAATGCACATTTAAGACTAAAGCAGCATCTAGGATGGTACTAGTGAAGCAGAATTAAACGAACAATTATATGTTCTTAAAAATGCCAATAGCATAAAAATTAGGGTATTATAATATTCCTGAGTGATCCACACACACTGCCTGGAGATGTCCTTGTGTAGCAAGGGAATCAACATGAGCCAACATGATTACCTTTAGCTTAAAATTTGCTTGCCGTTGAAGCCCTGGTAGCTAATTGCATATTTGCTTTTAGCATCCCTTACCAGTGAGACCCCAAAACCCAACATTTTTCACTAAGGCAACACATTTTGTCTCCCAGCTACAGTAAGTAGAGTCTCCCCATGGTGTGCTGCTCTGCCTGGCAAGCATAACTCCACTGGTGTGCCCGCATGCAATTAAGAGCAGAGAGTAGAGTTGCTGAAATATTATTGCTGTAGTTCTTGTTTGTGCTGGAGCTCTCAGCCAAAGGAACTTGACATATTCCTTCTTTCTGTCTTAATTTACTTTGTGCAGAGTTGGTGACCCTAGTTATTAATTGCACATCTCCTGGTCCCTGTTGCTTCCACAGCCGGTTAATGAGTGGAACGCACCTGCTGTTGCCCAGGTGCCTTAGACAAGGCACTGGCATAACCAGATGCTTCCCGAGCGCTTCGCTGCGGGGCTGGAGCGGCGTGAGACCTGTCGCCAATGCTTTCTGCCTGTTCCCAGCTGAGGATGAAGGACAGGCAGGACAAGCATACATTTCCTTTACTACCAGACTATGGTGTCCAAATCCTACCTGGAGGCCACCCTGGCATTGCTGAGCACCACGGAGCAGTTGCTCATTTAGTACGACTCAGCAGGTCCATCATGAAGACCTGGTTCAATAATGCTCAAGCACACATTTAAAGCTAAGTGGGTGGAAGATGCCCAGAGGTGCAAGTGGTGTCTCAGCACAAGGGAGTGTCTCCATCCTCAGGTTTAAAAAACTTTGTGGAGTAAGACCCAGCCCACACTCAGGGAGCTGAGGATCTGCACGAGAAGTGGACCAAACCACCAACTCAGGTCATGGTCACCAATAAGCTGCCCTCAAACCCACACACTTGGTTTTATAGACGTTTACCTAAAGTTTCGACACAGATACCCCCCTAGGCACTTGCAGCATGGCTGCAGCAACCATTTCCCTAGAAGCAGCAAACCACTTGATCCTGTAACTCTGTCCTCTCAGAATTAGGACGTGGTGCTTGAAAAATCTGCGCCGCAGAAGTTCCTCTTCTGTTCACCTGCCAGGTAGATTTAATTTATGGTATCATGTATTTCAGTAAATTATTGATACAGTCGCTGTGCAGAGGAACAGAAACAATAGAGTCACGTGCTGCGTGGCTCCACCTCGCTGGTTTTGTTTCATAAGTGCCTGGGCTTTGCTCTGACAGTTTTATTGTGGGAAAAAATAGTTTTCTCCTAGGGATGTTCCAGCCTGATGACAGAAAGGGATGGGCTGTGGTGGCTAGCTGGAGCACCCAGCCCCGTGCCGATGACCGCATAGTCTAGAGGCATGGCTGCTATTCCACAGCCAAGGAAACACGTACAAGAGAAAAATTGCTTAGTACTGGAAGGCAGTTTCCAGTTGACAACCACAGCTTAGCTACATCTCATCGCTTGTAAATGAAAAATGTTTTAGGAATCTCTGTGGCTCCTGGATCTAAGTTAGAATCTGCTCCCATTTACACTATGGGTGGCTTAATGAGTTCAGCAGACTCACCCTGGCCTGAGGTGAGACTCTGGAGAGGTTTTCATATCCGTAGGAAGTAGCCAACTGTATTTTTTGACTCTGGATCCTTTTGCATCCCTAGATCTACTGTCTCTCACAAGAATGACAAGTTCAGGCCCAACCATAGCTTTATATTTTACAGAGCACGCCAATCTGGGAGTGATTTTTTTTTTAATCTTTTTTTAATCAATGTGAAAGACAAAAATGCCACCCACCTGCTAATGTTTTTTTTGTGTGACATAGGGATCCCACCACCACACATGGATGAAGAAGTATTTGATTCTTTTTTACAGTCTTACATTCCTATTTTTTAAATGTCTTAATAATCCAAACAACAACACGTTGCTTAAACATATACATTATGATGATCTTAATAGCTCAGGTGCTCTGAAAGCAAAGTTTTTATTATCTGGGGGCTAAAAAGTCTGAGGGACTAAGTATATTCTGTTACAGACTACTCTGTTATCCTTTTTTTTTCTCATGAAAAGCCTAGGATTGTATTTATGTTTGTGTAAGTTCTTGCCATCCTATTTGCTTGAATGTTGCAGGGCCTAACAGGAAAACCATTAATTTAGCCATTGAGAGGTTATCCTGTTCATATTGAATTTTCTAGAAAAACTCTGTTGCCTTCAAGGGAAGATGGAGGAAATCTTATTATATGTGTGTGAATTCAGAACTGAGAAAACAGACTGTCTGGTGCTCAAGAACGAAGCCTATAAATATATCCTTTAAAAAATTTTGGGCTGGAATCCTTTCTGATACAATCCCATGTGAGAGACTGAAGTTCCATAAAGAAGGAATTTTCATCATTTTCATATGATCCTAAAAAATTAGAGAAGGGTAAGATATGTCTTGACTTGGGAGTCATGACTGACTCCCTAAGGAGAAAGATTTATGTTTTCAACTGCTTCGCTTTACTGCAATATGCACAAAGGAAAAGATTCTTTTTAGGGAGGGTTAATTAATGAAACAAGTTGGAAAGCTGGGGGATTCAAAATAAAAGTTGGTCAGTCATTTGTTCTGCTTTTGGTATGTGGTCTAAAATCCCACCTGCTGGGAATATTGTACTTGTCTAGAGGGGAGGCTGGGGCACCTGGGAGCAAAGCTGTACATCTCTGTGCCTAACTTGGGGAATTAAGGATCAAAGGTACCATTAAGTCCACAGAGTTCATTTTGTCTGAATCGCAGGCCATTAGCTTTCAGGCAATTACTCCTGCAGGGAGCCCAATGACTTGCTTTGGCTAAGTTGCATCTTTTGGGAGGACATCAAGTCTTGACATAAACAGATGGAGAATCCAGCAGGTTTTCTGATAGCTCCTTCATCAGGTCATCAGCCCTCCACTGTTCAAAAATGCGATCCCTCACTTAAATCAGAATGTTTTGGCTTTAGCATCTCAGCACTAGTTCATGTCGTGCCTTTCTTTGGCAGATGGAGGAATAACTCAGTGCCTAGCAATTTCTTTCTGTAGAGGTTCTTAGATTCAAGAATCAAGTCACCTCCCACCCTTTTTAATGAAGTGAGTTGCTCAGGTGCTGTAGTTCCTCCATTGTAAGGGCCTTTCTCCGGTCCTTGACAGGCTTTGGCTTTTCTTTCCTTTTTTTTTTTTAATTTCCAATTTTATTGTTATTTTTGTTGATGTCTACTGTATTCTAGCAGTCTCAGTTTCCAAGGGCTGAGGTAAAATTTCCTTCCTACATCTGCCCTTACTGAGCAGCAATTGAATGAGGTTTTTTTCCCTTGCTCTTGTTCAACAGCTTGTCCTATTGCAGACATTACCTCCGTCCTGTCTTCTCAGATATGTACTGTACATTTGACTTTACTTTGAAAGGACCCAAGATTCTTTGTTGGCATCATTTGCTACTCATCCGTCTCTGTTTTGTTGGCAAAGTTTAGCCTTTGACAAATGAAAATGAGAAATAGCACTTGGGCTTTGGATCGCCGCAAGAACCCCTTACTTCTCTGTTCTTATGCAACAAGGATTCCCCATGGAGCAGTATGTTTTAAGAACAGATAATTAGTCAGCTTAATCTAGGTAACTTTTCACTCTAGTATTGGTTTTGGCTTGTTTGAGGTTTTTTGTTTGTTTACAATGTGTTGTTCAACTACGGTAAGTCATATGCCTTAGCAATGTGTACCAATAAAATGAACACATGTAAATATCTTTAGCAATCAGACTTTCAGTCTCATGACAGTTTTTGGGCAATTAAACAAATGCCTTGGAATGCTAAAATGTACTTGCCTACTACTTAGGGACACTGCGAGGATTAATTAGTTAATATGCTAGATTAAATCAGACATGGCCCTTTTGAGCCGTAAGTCTTCTCTGGGGTTGACAAGAGTAATACTGCTTCCTACTCCTCCCCAGAGCCTGTGTTGATATAGGAAGCCCTATACTGGAGCTCTCTAGGTACAGCCTGTGACAGGAAGGCACTAAGTCGATCTGTATAAACTGGCATTTAATAGGCCACAAAACCTGAGCTGGAAAGCAATTCTGAGAAAAGAGATTAGGATTTTCAATACAGTGATGCTGAAGCACACCTACCCGGGGCCGAGGCGGGCAGACGGTTGGTATTAGGTAGTTTGAAAATACCCGTGTGGAATCGATAAACAGCAGCGAGACGGGGGTGACGTAAAAAGGAAGCTAACTCCATTACCAGCCTCTAAGTCAGAGGGAGTTTTGCAGGCGCCGGCGGGAGGACGGAGCCGTCAACCGGGTCGGTGTGCGTGGGCCAGCCGCGTCCGTGGGGGGAGGCCTCGGCGGGGCCGGGGGCCGCCTGCGCCTGGGGCCGCCCCGTCGGGGCTTCAGCACCGCGGACAGCGCCCGCCCGCCCGGCGCTGCCCGGCCCCACGCGTGACCCGGCTCCAGCCCGCGGCCCCTGCCGCCACCAGCACCCTGCCGTGCCGGCCCCCACGGGTCTAAGCTGCCCTCGCGTCCTTGCCCGCCTCCCTCTCCGTTTCTTTTCTGCCTATTGCCCCCCTGCCCGCAGCGTCCCGACCTTCCCCTCGCGTGTTTTGTGCGGTAACCTGTAGCGAGAGCTGTCGCTTCGGTCAGGCCGCCCGGTTATTCCTCCTCTCACTCTTTTTTTTTCCCTCTTTCCTATCAATCCCGTACCGTCAGCCCTGACGCCCCCACCTCCCACTCGGGGTGAGTGCCCCCACACTTTGTAAACACGGGGCCGCAGCCTGGCCGGGGCAGTGGGACTCCCAAGCGGGCTGGGGTCCCCCGGGGTCGGTCCCCCGCGGCCCGGAGGAGCGGGGGCGCTCCCCTTGCTCCCTGTGTGCGTGGGCGGGGGGGGGACCGCGGCCAGACCTCGGAGCCGGGCCCCCGTGCCCCCCGCACCCCGAAAGGCTCCAAGCCGCTCCCCCCCCGCCCCGGGCAGGCGGGTGGCAGCGCGGGGAAGCGCCTTCCCCCCTCCCTCCCTCCATCCCCCTTCCCTTCCCCTCCCCGGGGCACTCACCGCCGGGCGCGGAGGGCAACGGGCGGGCGATGCTGCGGAGCCGCCGCGGGCGCGCACCCCGGCGGGGGCGGCTGCGCTGCTGCAGCCGGCGGGGGGGCTGCGCTGGGCACCGCCGGCCCCGGCTCCCGGCCGCGCACGCAGGGCGGAGGGAGGGAGGAGGGATGAAGGGAGGGAGGAGGGCGCTGCAGCTCCTCAATTATTCAGCGCTTCCCCCTCTCTGCGCCCTCCCCGCCTGTCGCATGTGATCGCCCGGCAATACCCACGGGTCGAGCCGCGCCGGGCTCGGGAGACCTCCCCGCACGGGGCTGCCAGCCCCACGGCCACGTTCTCACCCATCGAGTCCTCTCTGCCTGCCCAGGTGTCCTGAGGGCTGCGGGCGGCCTCTCCCAAACTGCCTGGCTGCTGGAAAATAACTCTCCTGGCTGCCTCCTCCTGAGCAGGGTTTTCCTCACCGCAGGGGGAGAGGGTGGGGAACCCCCCCTTTGTTTTCTCCTTGAGCCGCACTGTGAGATTCGGGTGCTAATACTGTAATCCCGGAACAGGCAGAATTAGGACTAAAATAATACCTCATGTATTGCAGCATGCCGTGTTGGCCAGCCCTCTGCGTGGCCTGGCTGGGAGGAGTCAGATCTCAGGTGCAGGATATATTTTATATTTTATATCCATAGCTGCTTTTGAGGGTAGCTGGAGTTTGTGTTCAAGATTATTCCTTATTTTTCCTTATTGCATTTTTATTTCTTGATTCTTGCTATTTGGTTCCCTCTAGAAGCACTCCCGCTCTGTATCTGTATTCTTACCATTTTGACATCAAATCCAAAATGGTTTCATCTCCAGCGATGTCCGGCGAGGATCAGATTTCAGTCTCCGTTACAGCTTCATGCTAGAACTTCTAACAGGACCCATTCCCGGATGCGGGCTGTGCCTCGAGTGGAGAGAAGCTATTCATTCTCTAAACACTGAAATAAAAGTCTGCTGGTAAAAATGAAAGGTGTGACCCCTCAGCTTTGGGTCAGTTCGGGAAGCCAATGTTTGTCTAATGTGAGTGACCCCGACAGGAACCGCATCAATGGCAGTGACCTTCTGGGGACCTACAGACAGCAACTCTGCACAGATAAACCTGGCCAGGATGTCCACGATCCTGTCTTGGCACGCGATAGAGGACCACATGTCCTCTCTGATTTCCTTTCCAGCCCTGATTCCTGTGGTGGTTTTTGTGGCTTTCCAGACGAGTGCCATCATTTTCCCAGTTTCTTACCACGCTCTTTCCCCTCCCCAGCTTAGCTTTACCTCCCTCTCTTCCCTCCCTCACAGCACTCTCTTTGCAGCCCCTCTCTTCCCAAACAAGAACAGAAAAGACCTCTCCCAGGTTATTGCTGGTCAGCAGAAGGTGTCATCACAGGATGACACAATGCTCCGTTCCCTTCCTGGCCAGCACACATCACACCATACAGCACGCAGCAGAAAAAAGCCTCGCTGGAGCCAAAGTGCAGCCAGCTGATTATCCTCCTCACAACCAGAGGTTTTGAAACCCTGTTTTTATTTTTTTCCTTATTCTTTGATTGCCTGAAAGCAACACTCAGAGCTGCAGCTGCTCTCCTGTCCCTGTCTGTGGTCCCCATGCTTCCCATTTGGTTGTTGTTTCTCTTCTCATTCACTGGCTTCCCCCAGCTGCTTTTGCTCAGTCCGTGGACAGTAGACGCAGCTGGGGATGGCTGATCTCGGGAGCTTCCCTTTGACTAAATCTGGGCAAGAGAGAAAAGCTTCTTCATTTGCTATTGCATCTTGTTTTGCAGTGAGTGAAAGGAGTGTGTGAGTAAAGGACACGGAGCAGGGGAGTTGTGTTTCTGAAATCGGCCAAGTTTTAATGGGACTTACCTGCATGTGTGGGTCCAGAGTCTTTCGAGTCATATTTACTCCTTGGGGCTGGTGTACCAGAGCATGGGATTGCACGCCCTGAGGGCTGACCCGCAGGCTGGTGCTATCAGCACATCTGGCCGGTTGCAGTTGGGTTGGTATCAGCAGGGAGGGGCTTTTGTGTCCTCTTAGCAAATATTTGTAGCACCCAAGTTTGTCTAAAGCATTGTGCGGTACCACCGTATCATCCCTGCCTTCCACCTTCCCTCTACTGCTCAGACCTCTTGCTCCAGCAGACTTTGCTGTATAATAGTTTTCCAGACCCTGCTGCAGTCAAACCTTGATCTACTTTTTATATGCTTGCCTCTGTTTTAGCCAGTGGTACCTACAGTTAGCTACTCGAAACACCCTGCCACCGCCTTGAGTAATAGAAGGCGCAAATGTTTTGTCAGAGGCTCACTTAAGCTCTTTCTCATTAATCCTTACCCTGTTCTCATGAGTTCTGTAACTTCCAATCTCGCAGGAAGATGAATTTCTACAGCTGCCCCTCTAACGGTGCTCTTCAAGTTGATTAATCTGAGTCTGTCATCTGGATAAAGAACTGGATGAGGCCAAAGTACCCTCTAGACAAGTCCCATCAGTGAGATCACCTTCAGATTAGGGTGCAGCCCTAATACCACAGCAGCCAAGCACACAATACTTTTGCAGCAGAATTTCCTCTGTCCCCAGGCACTGCCTAGTTTCTAGATCGAAATAATTTCTGCCCATTTTTCTGTAACAGCAAGTGGCCGTCTGACTAGTCATTTAAAGACTTAATCCTATTTTGAATTTGACCAAGGCTTTGGCCTCAATAACACCTTATAGCAGGGTTCTCCACCAACTGCTATTTCATTATCTCAGCTATTCTGCTTATTAGCATCAAATACGGCCTTTCCAGTTTTGTAGGACATAACTTTCTTTTTTGTGACTCTGAATACACACGGGCAGAAGCCGCCTGATTGATTTTCTTTCTTCCTTTTATTAAAATGTTTGTTTACCTCTCTCACAATCCCCTCATACTTGTCTCATCCGTGACTAATTAATTGTGCCATTTAAATACCATGGTTCCTGCAGTTTTCTGGGCTATTTCTTTGTCTACAGGTCTTTTTATTAGGACAGTCAATATACTCTTGGCCTCCAAGTCTCTCTAGGGCTTCCAGCATCCTCACCTCGTGGGCCCTCTTTCCCTTCATGAAGCCTCCTCAGAAAGGAAAGGCTCATCTCTAACTCCTTTATTTTGTTGTGTTTTCCTTAGTGCCGTTTCTCAAAATGTTTTGACATCATCAAAGCTGACTAATGGGCTGCTCAAGAGAAACAGTTTGGGTTCCCTTTGGATTTACACTGGGCTCCCAACCTGTGTGCTTGGTCACCCTAACACATTTTTGTTGGTTTTGCAAAGACGCGCTGATTTGTGTTATGTTTCCAAATAAAAACCTATTTGAAACAAATGAAGTTGTAGAAGAAAAACTATTTTGGAATAAAATCAAACTCCAGTCAGAAATTGCATTTGAAATCGGCATGAGAATAGAAAATTATTATGTATTTTCAAATGTTTGCTCCCAAACTCCACTAACGCCACTAATGCCACGGCATTTTTCCCTTGCCTTTTCCATGTCCGTGTGCGCTGGCTACGGTCCCTCCAGCAGCTCCTGTTAGACGAGCAGGGCTGAAGGCACAGCCTCCATCACACGTTTATCATTTAGCGAAGGAGGTTGGAGAATGTCAGCTGGCTTTTAGGAAAGATTGATATTTCATAGAAAAGCGCTACTTTTGTCTGCAAGCACCAGGCTGCTTACAGGGACATCCTATTAAGCAGCCACTGGGATGCAGTGATGGGAGCTGGTTAGACCTCCACCTGCTCGCTCTGCATGTCCAATAGCTCATGTCCATGGCTTTGGCAAGCGTTCTCCCTCCAGTTTGGTCTGGGGCATCACAAGATATCTCACTGAACAGCAGTAGCTCCTGGACATCCAGTGCAAAGTTCGCTTGATGGTGTCTCTGAGCAGAGACCAGATGGAGCCCTGCAGAAGTGCCGGTATTTTTGGAAATGTGGCCAGAATGCTTGGCCACTTTTTTTCTTACTTTTCCATCAGTTGGAACCTCAGTGAGTACCCTATAGGGGTCAAATGATGGAGGCATTAATGTAGGAGGATAAGAAGAGGGATTAATCTTGCTGTCTCATCTCCTGTTGGTGACTGGTGGTACGACGAATACCAGCGTGAGGAAGGATAGTCCTGCAATTAAAGCCCCAACTCAAGACTTAGAAAACCTCACTCAAGTTACTGGTTCTGTGACAGGTTTCCTGGGCAAGCTTCACTGTTCTTTGCAGTCCTAATGCTGTGAAATGATAGTGAAAATATTGTCCTGTCTCAGTGGGTGTATTGGCAGCATAGGCTGTAATTTCTTTGGGTGAGGGACTGTCTCTACATGGTTTATGGGACCCTGACCTCGCTGGGGCAATTCAGCTGGGCAGATGCAATTAGCTGGGCAGATGAAAGAAAGTGCCTGGAGCAGCGAGCTGTACCCCCCTCCTCCCTGACCCCATGAGGTCTTACCCTGATGCACAGGGACTGCAGCCTGACACAGCCGGGAGGGAACGAGCCCAGCGCTCACGGGACACTCTCTTAATTATTTAAGTTACTTTTCTGTAGTGGAACTGGCCGTGGGCTCTGCTTAGGGCAATGGAAGGGGTTATTCTGCCCTGCAAAGCAGCATCTTGGACAGGTTAAAAGAAAACAGCTGTGTGGATGTTTCTCATAAACCCGTATCAGGGCGCTTCCCCCCCGCGTGGGAGGGGAACCTCAGTGGGTTGTGGGTATAAACAGAAATTGGGGTAAAATCCCAGCACAGCGAAGCCCGGAGTTGCTTTGCCATTTGATTTTATCCAGCTAAGATTTCCCCCAGCCTCTTTCTTTCTTGCTCCATATCCTCCATGCCAGGTTGAGCGGAGAAGACAGGTAACGCATCCATCAGACACGTTCCCCGTTCAGATAGAAACGGGGTGACGGAGCATTAAAGAAATCCCTGTCAGAGCCACAGACGAACGTCCAGCCCAAGCCTAGTGCCAGCATGAGCTGTGGCCTCTCCCCTGGCTGGAAACCATCGCTGGTGCCTGCAAAGAAGCGATGCCCTTCGGTTGTGTCATCACCGTCCCCAACGTGGAGCTCCCGCTGGCACAAAAAGAGCTGCGTTAACCTCGGCCACGGGCAGATAAAGACCCGTGTGATGGGGTCAGGGGCTGCATGGGGTGGGGGATACATGTGGGGACACCCCACCTTGGGGACTGGGAGCTGCAAGTCCCCGGTGGGGATCCCCTTCCCATGCTGGGACAGGGGCTGCAGCGGGGCTGCAGCCGTGCCTTTGGGGGAGGCTGGGATAAAGCAGCCGCCAGCAAGAAGGGATTAAATGATTCAGTGTTTGGAGGCTGCTGCGTTATTTAAAGGACCACACACTATTTTTTTCTTATCCAGAGAAGACTGCTTTTAAGCAGAAAACCAGGCAGAAACGTGTTTGTTGCCTTCTCATTTTCTCCATCCAGGTTTAACACTAATGCTTTGGGCCGCTGTATAGCAGATAGGTGCAACCTGTCCATCCAGGTCACACCACGTACGCTGTGACGATTATGTCTCAATCAAGTGAAACTTGATACATTGCTGAGTATCATTTCCCACTGTCCTGCAGGTGGATTTAGCTCTTCTGGATGTCAGTTAAAGTAACAGGGGTGCAGCTGGTGGCAGGATTTGGTCTTAGTTATCTGTTCTGAGAGTGACAGTTAAAGTACCATAGCAGAAAAATCACAGAATCACAGAATCATATAGTTTGGGTTGGAAGGGACCTTTAAAGGTCATCTAGTCCAACCCCCTGCCATGGGCAGGGGCATCTTCAACTAGATCAGGTTGCTCAGAGCCCCATCCAACCTGACCTGGAATATTCCCAGGGATGGGGCATCTACCACCTCCCTGGGCAACCTGTGCCAGTGTTTCACCACCCTCATGGTAAAAAATTCCTTCCTTATATCTAGTCTAAATCTCCCCTCTTTTAGTTTAAAACCATTACCCCTTGTCCTGTCGCAACAGGCCCTGCTAAAAAGTCTGTCCCCATCTTTCTTATAAGCCCCATTTAAGTACTGAAAGGTTGCAATAAGGTCTCCCCAAAGCCTTCTTTTCTCCAGGCTGAACAACCCCAACTCTCTCAGCCTTTCTTCATGGGAGAAATGATACCAGCGCAGGGACATTTGATGGATTTATTGGCAGATCGCACACAGGACGTGACTCTGGATGTAGAGTCACCACAGGATAAAGTCTCTGACTGTGTTAGGAATGAGTTTGACTCCCATTGGGTGCTCCCCAGAAGAGCAGCACCTACTTGATGTCTTTAAGCTCTCCAAAAGCTGCCAGCCACCCTGGGTTTGATGCGATGTACAACATGTAGTCTCTATCTGTCGGCACTGCCCTGTTCTGCTGGTTCAGTGCTACTCCGGAGCGGTGCGTGGCAGCGTTTGCCACCCCTCACGTGCCCTGTAAAGAGATGCCTCTCAAGCTGAAGAGGATTGCTTGGTGTAGCTATCTACTCATCTTGATAAAGCTGCGGTTCTAGCAGGAGCCATGCTGGGCTAGTTTTAGGCAGAAACTCACTGTATCAGTTAAAGAGCTCAGAGAGAACATTTTTTTCTTTGGTATAGGAGCAGGTGCTGTGAACGGTTTTGTTAAAAGCGTGCTAGTACTTTGAGGGCAAGGCGTTGGCAAGAGGACACATCTCATAGCTTGGTTCACCTGCAATGAGCAGCGGGCAGGAAAGATGTGTTGCTGCAAGGACTTCTTCTGGGAGGCTATTGGGGGGCTGACTTGCTCTGCTGTGATGTTGCACACACCAGGCTGTGTTTGATCTCCATCGCTTTCCCCTGTTGCCTCTCATGGCCCCCATCCTGAACTCATTTCAGCTCCCCGTCACCTTAATCTTGCTGTCTGTGGCTGGCAGAGCCAGGCTCTGGGTGGGCAGTGGTACCCCCCGTGCTGCACACCGGGCTGGGGAGCATCCACGTGCCGTCGGTCCCCACTGCAACACGCTACGGTGACAGATCCAGCTTCCTCTCTGCTAGGCTGCCCACGCACAGGAGAAGCTGTTTCTGTTGTCCTCAGTAAAAACAGCATTAGGCCACAGTATTTGTTTTGGGTTTGTACACAAATAGCTTACACCCTACTGCTGAGAGCGCCAGGTTAAAATTAGTGGTCTTCAGAGTATTTTAGCATTTACTTGCCAAATTTTACCCAGAGACTGAACTGTTTCTGCTTGAATAAAAAAAAAAAAACCACAAACAGTTTTTTTTCTGGGGGGAAAAGAAAGAAAAAGATGTGAATGCTTCCTTGGCATTTTAGCTGGCTGCTTGATTTATCTATCTTGCTGCTAATAATGGACGGGGCTTTGCCCATCCCGGGGTTTGAAGAGAGGCTGCTGTTTGTGCGAGCGCATTTGCTTTGCATGCAAATAAGAGGGTTTATTGTCTGTTTGTTTTTCACAAAAGTGTAGCTCTTTGCGTGTCCAGAATAACCGCTGTCATCCCAGGAGCAGGCCTTGCAGGAAAGGAAAGGTTTGTGAACATCCCATGGACTGAAACTAAGTGGCATCAGCTATTCAGCAGGAGAGCACCGCGCGTCTGGTCCGAAACTGGTGGCACTGGAGAAAAAAAGAGGACTATATTGATCTGATACTTTGTTGTCATTGACGTTTCTATCGATCTACTATTCCCCGATTATTTCTTACTGCTAAAGCCAAAGGACAGTGTTGGGAAGGGTCAGCATTGAAGGTGAAAATGTTACCCAGGTGAAACCATAGTGCAGTTTTTCTTGGAGAAAACACAATTTCTCTGTTGAAGCTCAGCCAAGATATTTCAGCTGGGTCATTCCAGGTCTGTTCAACCTGGTTTTGTATCTCAGCTGAAGGACGATGAGCCAAAGCCTACACCTCTGAAGTCACCATGGATTTAATATCGTAATGCAGCCTTGGCTGAGTGCTGCTTGAAAGAGCAGAGTGGCACGGATTGAATTACCTGCGGCATATTAGTTGAAATCTCCTATTCAAGAACCGCGGGGCCTGATGCAGCTCAGCTTTCAGGGGAGGTTGATAAGATCGTAGCCTGTGGTAGCATAGTTTTAGGTTTTAATTTGGTATTCATTATATCATTATCAGTGATCAGGGTCCCATCTCGCTTACGAGCTGCTAACGGGATCTCGAGCCGCGTGGCTGCCGGCTCCGCTGGCTTTGGTGCAATGACTTGCTGCCTGTTAGGTCTCTGCCGTCGGTACCCATGGCACGGGGCCACCATCCCTTAACGACCCCCCTTTGATACATGGCGGTGTGGTGTCCATGAGAGCACCCCAAAGATGCTTTAAAAATAATATAAAAGGAGGAACACGAACCAGATGGCTTCTTTAGAAAACAAAGACTGGATTTTCGGTTAGTTTGTGTTATCTTCTAGTAACTTAAAATAGCCTCTTTCTGTTTGTTGAGGCAAATAAGACAAGACATTAATATGCGCATCCTAGCAGTAAATAGGTTTCAAACAAGCTTCTGCAGTGCTGGGGGGGGATATTAGGACAGTGTGTTTTTCATCACTGGTGTGCCAGTTAGTATGCAAAAAGATTCTGCTCTTACAACACAGGGAAATACTGGAAAGTTGAGGAAAAAAAGTTTTTTTTCACTAGTATGTGGACAGAAAAAAAGGTTGATCCAGAATGCAAACCAAATAATAGTATTGCTTCTAATTCCGTTGGATCTAATGCTAAAAAATACACATTTTGAGGAATGGGTTTTGGAGCGGGCCAGGTATAGAGATAATGTAGCTCTTGGAATCAGGTGGATTGTACATAAATGAAATGCTGTTTACGTTGACCCATTCTGCTTTTTTTTTTTTAATTGTTATTTTTCTGGCCCTTAACTTTGCACATTTGTAAAGACAGGCTTCTAAAAATTACATCTCATGGAAAAATCCACTGGGCTTTTCCACAGAGGAGTTAATGGCTTTTATGAAAAGGTTTACCTAATCTGAGGTGATGTTTTCAGTCTCATGAAACCATCGCTGAACAGAGCTGGAAATGAGTGCTGAAGAAGGAGCTGGTGCCATCTCTTCTGTGCCGAGCACACAGGAAAATGAAGAGTTTTCCTTTGTTTCCTGCTTTTGGGTACAGTAAAGTAGATTTCAATTAAAAACCCCGAGGAGTGAATGAGTAATTTCTTAATGTATCCAGTCAGCAAAAGAGAAATGAACACATCAATTAGACAAAACAGATTAATGCTAGGTGTGTCCTCGCTGTCCACATAAAGCATCGACAGCCCAGCCTCTGCTAAAATATACACTGATAAACCCGGGCAATAACTGATCTATATTTACCTTCTTGATTTATGAGAACAGAGATTAGCAAGGACTCTGAAGCGTATGATTCAATCATGTTTTTCATGGTTTATACAACTGCTGGTTAGAAAATTACTCCTATTGCAGGCTGGGGAGGAGGTGAGGGAAAGCCCCCCCCTTCCATCCCCTCTCCAGCTCCTCGAGGAGGGTGTAAGTCTTCAGTGGTCCTCACCACCCAGCGCTGGAGATGGCGTTTACCTCCTGGAGCCACCGAGTGCGGTCGCCCTCATCCACAGTCGTCTTGGTCGGGTATTGCGTTTGACTTGGCCTGCAAAAAATACAACATTTGAACTGCTTTTTGACGACCTCCATCGAGCCACGAGCCAGGGCTGCGAGCTGGGGCTGCAGGGAAAGGAGATGTGCTGCAGCTCAATGGCCTCCCTTGGGGACAACAGGGACCCCAGGTTCCCCAGCCAGGCTCAGGATACATGGCATGTGCAGGGGGCTTCATGGAGTGGGCAAAGCTAACAACAGGCAGTTTTTAACCATACAGGAGCATGAGAAAGCAAGCAAACCAATCTAAGCAGTGGAGGAATCATGTAGCGCTACAAAGGGAAGGAGGAAAAGCCCTCTGCTTAGCGTTCATCATCATCTCGTACATACGCAGTACCACAAGAAGTTGAAAAATGCTAATGCTTCAGTGTTTTCCCACTGGTCTCATAAAAACGGTTTTAATCCCAGTTTCTTATTGCCATTCCCTTTACGCTGTTTGACAGCTGATGGGTGCAGTGCTGACTTTTCTGCAGCCAGGATAACTGGGGCTGGCCACCCAGTCCTTCCCTCTGGGAAGCATCAGGATGAGGGACGGCGGGGGGGAAGCTGCGCTGTGCTTTGTGGAAATGGCAACCGGTTGCTGCTGACCCAGAAGCTGCTCCTGCGCAGTGGCACCGGTCACCCCAGGGGACAGGGGGGACCTGCCCGGCTTTCACTGCTCCCCACTGCCTGCACAGAAGCAGCCCCAGAGTGGGGCTGAGCTCAGGCAGGAGGAACAGGAGTACCAAAGGCAGCAGAAGGGCTTAAAACCGATTATGTTGTTCATAGCAGATCTATGCTTTAAAGAGAAATTAAAATTGGTCTTCTATTAACAACTTTATTGTGCTGGTACAGGATTATTTCTAGTTCGAGATCTGAATGGAGGCCTGGCTGCTAATTTTAGCATTACGGAATTTCCTGGGGTGTTTTTATTGCATTTTGCTGTAAGATAGCACATATTATAGTGTGCAACAGTTATTCAACCCCCAGTCCCACCCTGCTGAATAACGTATGTATAAACAGGCTTCACCCAGCTTGAATTCCCGCTTTCCTTTCCCGTTCACCGGGGAGCACGAGCTGCCTGACGCTCTGTGCCGCACACGGGGCACGCGGTGCCCGACACCACCAGTTCCTTAAATACACTATAGATGTGCACGCATGCAGGCAATTTTTATCACCCTGTGCCCAGACCAAACCACAAAGCCAGTTCGTCCTGGGGTTTCTGTGAAGTTTCTGGTGTTGAAGCATACAGGAGGGGATGCGGGGAGATGCGCTTTACTGGCTGTTTCATTCTTTCCACTTTCCACTCTGGAAATGGCTGTTTAGCAGAGTAATTTCCCTTTTCCTGCTGGGCACGAGTCTGGAGGTGTGTTACGCTCCGACGCAGTTGCTGCGGAGCATCACCAGGCGCTGGTGCGTGACTCGTCCCAGGTCGCTCTCCACCAGCTGGTGTTTGGAGAGGGGGACGGTGAAGAAGGCACTGGCATTGGCTTCACAACATGTGTATTTTCCCTTTTTTTTTTTTTCCCCAGCAAGAAACCCCAGTGTTTTGTTGTCACAGAGCATAACAGTTCATTTGCAACTCCCCAAATGAAGCTGAATTACTCTGAATAAATTGAATGTTAAAGCAACATCTGAGCAAAGCCAATCTCCTGATGGATGGTTTAGTCCTACTTGGAAATGCAGATGTTCAGCCTAATGGGTTTCTCAAAGATAACCAGCGACAGCCCCTACCCACCCTCCCAAGACCCTATTCGTAGCACTTATCCAGGCCTATCCTCCATTTTTTCTGGGTTTTCCATGACTTTTAAAGTATTATTTCCTGCTGGCAGTGGATTGTCTGAGTATTTCCAAGTCTGAGTATATTCCTAAGTGGAATACTACCAGCTGGTCTCATTGCACAGCGGCGCAGCAGCTCTGGTCTGGATTGATGAAAACAAACGAGCTCTTAAATTGAAGAGTCATTTGACATTGTGCAGTTAAAGATGATGTTCTTCCTTACGATAATTAATGATTTTGAAGGCAGGCAGCAGGGGACGGGCAGCCCAGGTTGCTGTTGGCCAGGGGAGAGGAGGAGGGGAGCGATGGCCCCGGCAGGCTGTGCCCGGCCAGGGAACCCATTGCGGGCTCCTCTCTGCAGGAGAGGCAGTGGACATCTGTGGGGAGGGAATAAATTCATACCCAACACTGAAGCAGAAATCTAGAGCCAGAGCCATGCCATCTTTAAGGAAATTTGTGATTTTGCCTCTAGTAGGAAGGACCACTGGGTGATATATAGCTGTCCGTGGGTGCCAAGTGGCCAAATCCAGCAGTGGAGCCATACATGCTTAAATCAGAGCTGAATTTGCCCTGTTTGTTCTGTTTATTGGTGCCCTTTCCCAACATTTCCCTCTGTTGAGGTTGTAATTTTCTGTCAAAACGTAACTGCAGAGCTGTGCATTTTAATCCTGTGTAATTACAGTCCTCGGGAACTCGGTCATCCCCTGCATCACACACCCACCATCCCCCCTTCCCCCTGCAGAAGTGGACTGAAGTGCTATTACGGGAGGCAGCTGAAAGGGGGGGTCTTGTTCTCAGGTTCTTGTTCCTCCTGCTATTATTTTTAAAGCTCTGACTCGAGGTTCACTGCCACAGAAACAACCTCCTCCCCAGCACTCCCTCTTGAAGCAAGGAGGGAGTTGACACAAAAGCCACCCCACCTTCAAAGCAGATGTGACTCAGCCTGCAGTTTGGGGGCTCTTTGTTTAATTCGGAGGAGGATGAGTCACGAGGAGGCTAAGGCAGAGGCTCAGCTGGCAGGAATCAGCCGACGGCCTCGCAAGTTGGCTCAGCTGGGCTGAATCACGTCGGTGGAGGGTCCACCGCTTCCTACAGCAATCCCACCCACCCACTGCTTGTGCTGAGTAAACACCATAAATATGGGGCAGCTGATCTGAGAGGTACAAATTATCATCAAGTTGATTGTGATGGAGAGAAATTAAGAAAATCCTCCTGCTCAATTTAAAGGACTGGGAGAAATAGTTCTCTGTTAACAAAACCCTCGTCAGCTTTCTGCAGCAAGGGCATGGGGTATTTCCAGGCAGCATTGGGAAAAAGCAAATGTGCTGCATGCAAGCACACAGTCAGCAGCCCAATAGCTCTAACCTGTAATTTTTCAAATCAAGCCAGTAAAACAGGATTTGGCCTGATCAGTGCTTAAATAGGAGACACATACAAAAGCAATGGCCTGATTAGCCTTTGTGCTTAAAGCATCAGGAGGTGATGCTTCACTCAGCTGTAGGTGCCACCCCAAGAGAGGTGTGCAAGGGACAACCAAGTCCTGGGAAAGCAGCAGAGGAAACCTCCCTGTGTGCAGCTGCAGACTGGTGCTGTCCCAGCAGGATGTGGAGAGTCCCACTTGTCCAGCAGCATGGTAGGTGAGGACTTGCAGCGAGTCTCTCCTTCTATGTTTCAATTCTGAATGTCTTGCTTTAGAGGAATAAAAATGCTATCTGAAAGACTTATTTTCCTTACAAGCATTAAAGATGAGGATGGCAGTCAGAAATGTGGGGAAAAACAAGTAAATACCTAAGTCTTCTGCAGTTGTTTTATTGAGAGCATAAGGAGGATTCTTATTTTATTTATTTTTGTCCCCGGTGTGGCTGTTGGTTTCCAGTTCATTTGATGTATTTAGTCCCACACCTTAATTTTCCTTGCTCTTTCACCTGGGTGTTGTATTCTCCTTCTCCTCTAAATAATGTCAGATTGCTGCATCCCACAGATGATGCAACTCAGAGTCAGTAATCCTTTCTTGGAGAAATTGCTTTGAACGGGCTAGAGATCCTACCGAACAAAAGGCACCTAGGGAGTGGTGTCCTTTCCTTTGGGCTGGGCTCATAGTACCCTCCTGTATGGGAGGTGGGATGTGACTCAGAAGGCAACTCCTGGATGAGCTGTCCAAAAACTATCACTGATGAAAAACAATCTTTGTACGCTAATATAGAAGCAGAATCGCCATTAGTTTTGTATCAGGTTGGTTGTCAAACAGGGGCCGTTTAGGGGCTGATGGGAAATGGTCTCAGTCCTGTTGCATCCTGAACTGAATACCGAGAGACTCTTACATGGAGGGAGCACAAGGACAGAGTAGAACTGTTGAATGATACATCCAACGGGTCAATCGACATTGCGTAATACGGTATACAAAATAGCTTCATATATACCTGCCACTGGTGGTAACTACTCTCGTCAACCACCTGCTTATAGATCCTTAATGAAGAACTGTGTTACTTATAGAACAGATTGCAACAGGGCACCTCATAAAACCAAAATAAGTCAATCTGGCATCTTGATAAACATTTCTATTGGGTTGTGTGGACAGCAGACATGCAACAAACCCGACTTTTTCATAATGACAATACTGAAAGATAAGTGCCTACGTGGCAGGGATGTTGGTTTGACGCACGCAAAGTGGCCGTGGTGTTCTCCCTCTTTCATCTTGACCTACCTTAGCAAAGATATAATGGGAAATGCATGTGTGCTCTTGTCCAAAAGTCCTGGGGTAAGCAGGGTGAGAAAGCCCAGGTTGTGTGGATGGGTGCGGAACAGCCCATTGGGTTTTGACAGAGAGGGATCAGGATGAGACCCCCTTGCTCTGAGCCAGGATGGGCTTTGGCTCAGAGGAGCCAGGCGGAGCATTTCTATTAACTCTACCAAGCTTCAGGTCAGGATTCCTCTTGGCATGTCTCTGCTTTTGTGGCTCACAGGGGAGTGACTGCTGCTTCCATAGTCTTAATTTCCTGCAGCTTTTTGAGCAGAAAGGCTGTTGTGCTTGTAGACATCTTCTCCGGGACATCTTTATTCCTGTGGAAAAGAATGTTTTAGGAAAGACTGATTTTAGCCATTACTCAGATTTTGACTGAAGACTTTGTTGTAGCCGCGAAAGACCTTACAAAAGAATGTTGCAAGCATAATTGTTGGCTTTTTGAGCAAGGATAAAAGTTTAAAATACATGGCACAGAGTGAATAAAAACAAACCAAGAGCGGTCCTGCTGTCAAGCGTCCAGTGTACGCAGGAGAGAGGCGAGAGCCCGTGGCGAATGCAGCACATCACTGGCAGACTTCTCTTGTTGGGTCTGTAAATTCTTGTCCGAAGCCCAGAAAAATCAAGGGGTTCCTACTGAGTTCCTTGACCTTGGGATTAGGCAGGATGTAAAATAGGAGGACATGGATCATGATAACATGTTTTGAAAAAGTTATGCAAATGATGTTAAAATACACGATTTAAAATATTAGCTCTGGCAGGGAAAGACTGCTGAAGTTTCAGTCAAATAGATTAAAAAGTCAGGAGTTGGCTTTAAAACAATTGCTTTGTAAGCAAACGCTCCCTTTTGTGGTCGGCATGAAATGTGCTACGGGAAGGGATACAGCCTAGCTACTTTCTTAGGGGGTGGATATTGCCATCATCAAATCCGCCTGAAGAAATTACTTTTGTTGGCACTCAAGAACCTGACAGAGGTTCAGCAAGTCTTAGCCTTTTTTTTTGCCTTTTTTTTTTTTTTTTTTAATAGAGGGGATCTTCCCAGATGGGAGCTGTGGTCCATTTGTAACTGTAGGGAAAAAAACTGCATTATTATGGCCAGGTCAGAGCCCCCCCCAGCCAGCCCAGCACCATCATGAGCAAGGGTTGACTTGCATTTTAAAATTAAAAGCCATATCTAGTCCAAGATGTAAATTTTTTTTTAAAGCTCACCTTTTTTTTTTAAATGGTATAAGTATGCATATGTCTGATGCTTTCAAGGCAACGTCTAGAGTCACTATTTTCTATGATGATTTCAATTATCTAGTAAATCTGCAGTACTTTTATCCACTATGGCTCTGTTTCTCTGGGAGGAAGAAGGTCACAGATTACAGGAGGAGCTGGCAAAAAGAATTCAATTTTAGGCAGCGCAAGTAACAGTTAATGGCAAAGAGCAAATTTATAAAATTAAAAAAAAAAAAAAGGCGAGTATGTGCTAGTCAGTGGTAAATTGCTTCTGGGCAGAACAATGTTGGTTCAGTTTTTTCTTCCCCTCCCAGGTTCTGCATTTCCAGCATCTTGCACAGTTTCTTTTCTTTTTTTTAATGTTTAATGAATGCTGTCACTGAACTCTTACCTGAGCACCCAGGGGACAAGCTAAGGGGAGGGTAGGTCCAAACCATGCACTCAAGATATACCCTAAAAAAGCTGTGTTTGTATGAAATCTCCCAAAGCTTTTGAGTATGCAAAATCTTGACCCAGATCTGGATGCATGTTTTCCACTGCCTGGCTTATCCCTGGGAGGCTGATCCATGGTCTAGAGGGAGTAAGCTTCAGCCAAATAGCGGGCAGAAATTAAGGAGAGAGAAGCAATAGGTACAGATGGGAAATAATAAATAAATAAACCCAAACCCAGAGTTAAATTACCACATTGCTTGGTGAATTTGATTAAATAGCATTTTAAAATCTGTTCTTGCTTTTCCCTAAGCTGAACATACCTGCTCCCTGCCCGCAGCCTGCGGCTGGCGGGGGGTACCACGCTTTCTGCAGCAGCAAAAGCAACCAGCACGTTCCCTGCATCAATATCAGCAAGGAACAAGTGAAGGGCCAACACTTCGTTCTGGGGATGCACAACACTTCTGAGGTCCAGACCAGACCCCACTCGGACCCTGGACCTTCAGGTCTGTTCCACCATCTTTATAATTACCTGCCTTCATGACTAACCTTTTACTCAAGTACTTCCAAGAGGCTTTTGGAGATGAACTCAGTAACGCTTGCGGAGTGATACCGATGTACTGAGACCCTCTGGTCTCTCAAACATTTACAAGAAAAGCAAGATACGTGTTCAAGGTTTCACTTTTGTTTTCAAGTGATTGAAACTACATTGGAGCAGGAGAAATTAGCTTCATATTGCTGAAGAACACTGAATTTGATTAGTCCCTGCTCTGCTTTTCTTTTGGCTGAAAAAAAAAAAAACCCCCAAACTATTTCTCTTGCAGAAACAATTTATTTGCACTGTGTAATAGCAGAGCGCTGTGCTTTGTCCCATTTTCTGGTTTTGTGTTAGGGAGTAACAACTGCATGTTGCTTTTTCTTGCCTGGATCTCTAATGCTTGCCTTCCTCTGTGATTTTTTGCCAGCTGTGTTTTTTTCAACTCACACATTTCTGTATGAGAAAGAGATCGCTGGCCGCCTGTCTCGCGTGCAAGGCTCTGACTGCGACCCTGGAGCCTGGCGCTGGTGGGGCTCCACCTTGCTCACAGAGGTACAGACAGCGACCTCAGGTGATCGTGCCGTGATGACCATCCCTTGGGTTGTGCTGACCTGGCCATGGGGTGTTTGGGGAGAGACTGGCAGCTCTGAGTGGTTGCAAAGCCTGCTGTGAAACCTCGTGGAGATTTACCCTGTTCCTTCCTGAAAGCTCAAGGCAAAGGAGGAGCAAGCTCGGTGCCAATCGGCTCTGTTTCACAGCAGGAAGATGTGAATGGTGAGCTCGTCCATCACAGCTCTCGAGAGCAAAAGAAAATGGTATAGAATTTCTTCTGGAGATATTGCTAAGCTGCTAACCCATCGCTCATCCACAGTGTCTCCTTGCAGTTACTTTTTTTATTGAGTGCACTAAAAAAACAAGAAAAATGTCTGTCTTTCTTGTCTAATGCAATTGCTTTACTTCCCGTCCCTGTTCAATTCTGCACTTGATGAATCCCTCAGCCTGTCAGGGCTGTGCTGAGAGTCACTTCATGCAGGTAAAGGAGCCTTGCTGGGTAGCACTGGAGCTGAAGTCTCGTATGTAACCACAGGTTTGGGACAGGAGGGCTGGGTGCTGTTTTTCAAGGATGACTTTGAGTGAAAAGACTATGTGTCTGTCACCGGGTGGGTGACTGTCCCCTAAAGCTTTCCTGCAAGCGGGTACCACTGACTGGCAGCTCTCCAGAAGAGCAAAGCCCCTGACAAATGAAGCACTGGAATTCCTACTGATGGTAGCAGGGTTTATCTGCTGCAACTCTCGGCTGATTACTGTGACCAGTCTCTGGGTCTGACAAAGGCTTCGTTGGGCAGACTATGGCATGGGGCTATGTGGATAAAAATGTAAAGTGATCAGAAGAGAGCAACACGATGGGTTTGTTGTCCTGAAGTTATTTAGGTGATGGTTTGGAGGTGGCTGGGGGAGTATTGACACTGCCTTATGGCTTGGTGATTCGTTTGAGATAATTGCAAGTGCCTGAATCAGGAGGAGTAACTATAAATGTAGGGCAGTAGAAACCAAGAAAAGTTTATGGGGCAGTTGGAGGCAAGGTAGTGTGCTTGCAGATGGACAAGTATTAGTGATATCTAAATGCTGGAAAGCTGTGCAGGACTGGCAGATAGCAGAGGGCATTTTCCAAAACCGCTGCCCTAATCGCTCCCTTTGCAGTCCATGGGACTCCTGTCAAAGATGCTTTTTGGGCATGGAGTTAACATCCTGAAGTAATAATACAAATTTAGTGATAATAATAGTTTTGTCCTCAGTAGTAGTCAATACTTTCCTTTTGAGCTGTTAAGGATGGAATATTTTACTGTCTCACTCTCTTCTTCTGGAGTTACAGTAGATGTGTTTTCCCTTCCCTCTCGTTTTTCCTGACTTCTGCTGTCATTATTTCTTTTCTTTATTTTTCATTTTCAATTTTGCATTGTAAAAGACCTGACTGGTGTCAATGCAGAATGTCTCAGGCCTTGCAAACAAGGCCAGCGTTGCCCAAAGCTCTGCTAACGCCTGGGAGGACCAGCCTCCACCAGCCTCTTGCCTGCTCTGTACACACACAGAACTGGTGTACAGTGCCTGCAACACCACGCTGTGCTGCGAGAAGACTGTTTCGGAGGTTGGTAATACAACTCTGAGTGTCTGTGATGGGGTGAAGAACTCGAAAGAACCTAAAGTAGGTAAAGGAGGAGGGAATAAACCATTTTCTCATAACTAACAGCATCAGCATGGGGTCAGAAATTATTTGTGGCTCGCCCAGCCCAGCCTGCTGCTCCATAATGTCGTGGGTTTTTTTCTCTTAAGTTTGAGAAGAGCTGGGTGTAGATGGGTTTCTCATTTTAATGCTGAAGTTGCAGCAAATGGTGTATAATCCCATGGTGATGATGGTGTCTGGGGGTGAGGGATTGAACTGCTGCTCTTCGTGCCCCAGCCATAGAGCAGCCCTTGCTTGCAGAGCTGAGAGCAAGGGGGAAACAACACATCAGCTTTGGGAAATTGGGATATTGGGACCCTGTTATCCCAAACTACCATGGCCACTTCCCTGCCTCCATTTTCTGTACTCTGGCCAAATCATGATGGAGCCACGGTCTCGTCCCAACGAGCACCCAGCAAGCTCGTGCCAACGGACACCTCTGCCTGGTGAAGGCACGTGTATTCCCTGTGTTTTCCCATTTTGCTTGTGCTGCAGATCGGCATGTACAACAAGCACAGCAAACATGAGGAAAATTAATCTCTGTCCAAAAGAGATCTGTGCAGTCGGCCTTCCCGGTCCCTGTGGGATGCGCAGAGCTGTGCCATGCACAAGGCAGATGCCCGTGGGCTGCATGGGAGGGCAGCGAACACGAGTGAAACTGTGGCTGGGCATTTAATGCACCTGCACACAATTTCCAGCTCTTCTGTTGAGGCTGCTGCATGCAGGTTAAATGTCTTCCGGAACTGGAAACAGCTCAGCACACAAGAAAAACCCAGTTGACTGTACAATAGCCTGGAAATTTTTCTTTGATCAAGTCGTTTCACTTTCATATCATCCTAAACTCTGTAGAAATACAAACTGTGGATTACAAGATTGTTGTTGTTTTTTTTTTCCCCATTGCTCCATTTAATTTGGTAGCCTTTCCTCAGGTATGTCAGTGCTCTCTGCCTCTCTTCCCCTGAATGTGAAATGCAGGTGGTACAATACTGCCTGTATCACACAGACAATAGAAGTTATTTAATGTTTTTTTAAGTACTTTGAGCAACAAAGAGGAAAAGGGATCTTCAGAGGTTTTGAGACATCCTTTAAAATAGTGCTTGGCCTGGAGAAGTGATGGACTAGATGGATAGGATGAGAACCAGGGGAAAGGTGCTAAATAGAGGTTACTTTGCAAGGTGCAGCTCTGGGTCCGTGTTTAACACTCCCCTTGGTGGTGGTGTGAGATCTGTGAAGGGAGCAGATGCTAGAGCAAGCGGTGAATACTTTGAAATATTTTATTTAAATTAAAGGTGCTCTCTTGAGAAGGACTGTAGTGCCCTTCAGGGAGGATGACTTCTGAGCCACCAGCAAGAAGCTGATGACTCGTGGAGAGCCCAAGAGCCCCTCCAGCTTTGGCTGTCCTTCTCATCTCTTCAGTACAGGTTCTCCCTGTTCAGACTCAAATATAAATCTCCATTGCAGTATAGAGAATGCAAAGCCATATTAAAGAAATTGAATGGGGCATTAGTCATTCCTTACACAAGAGCCGTGCCCGGGGAGGAGGAGGCAAGCAGAGCAAGGCATCACGCCACGGTTTCTGTGCAGTGCCAAGGCAGCCAAAGCCCAGATCTTCCTCGCTGCTGCTGCTCAGGGGCAGCAAGATGTTCAATACTGAACATATTGAATCAGCTGGATTATTTCACAATATTGTTTTGTCGATAGTCAGTGTCAATTTATCCTACTCTGTTCATGCTTCCTCTCACACTTAGCCATGAGGAATTAAGTGAAGAAATAGAGTAACGTGGTGGATCGTACAAGAATTAATCAGGTTTTCCTATCAACTGCATCAAGAAGGTATTATAACTGGAAAACTTTGCGAGTTCAAGCTTCCAAGATTAAGCCAAAGAGTGTAATATTTTGCTAAACTCAGAAGCCTTGGCTCACTCTTTGTGTTTGGATTCAGTGATAGTTTCCCTGATTAAGGACCATGCAAATTTAGCAACAAGTGTTGAACCAAGTTGGACTTTAAGGCTACATTTGTGCTCGTGTTCAAGGAGTTTGGAGTCACGTTCCCTGGTGCAGGAGGCCAGTCCTTGATACCATTCAGATGTTAGAGCCGTCCATGGCACACTTTTGGCCCGTTCCAGGCAGCACTCCCTGGGCATGGTGCAGAAGTCAGTATGGGTCAACCCTTCCCGTAGGCAATTTGCACACAACCTCTTTGTTTTGCAGGTTGAGAGAGTTAAACATTACGGACAGGGATCATTCTGTGCCAGCTGGCCAATAAGAGAGAGAATGGTCCCAAGCACATTTAATTTATTAGCAGAGAGGTAGCCTGATTGAATTGGTGGTTTGCTTACTGGGGACTGAGGATTCTTTCAAAATTTGGTCATTTGGAGGCAATGAATCTTTGCCTCAATAAAGACTTCTGGATTTGACCCAAAGTAAATTAGTTCAGATGAGTTAAAAAGCCAAGCAAAAAAGTCTCAGAGGGCTTCATACAAACCATAAGGTCTGTATGAAGGGTTACGAAGGCAGCCTCTTTATTGTCCGCTTTCTTTTGGTGTTCTGGGGAATACATTGGGCAAATACCATGGGAATAAAGGAAATACTTTTGTCAACAGAAAATCCACAGTCTCAAAAGGGCAACCCTGCTAACACATTTTTTGAGGGTATGTTCTGCCTTGGGCAGAAACTGCTGAGCGTTATGTACAATGCTTAAGCTTGATTACTTCATGTCGTGCAGTTCTAATCACTTCTGAGTGTTAATGTATGTGAATTAGGAACAGGATTAAAATTATTCTTGGGAGTGAAATGTGTTCTTTCTGATGAAGCATTAAATCAGTTGTCTCTCAGCAAAGGCCCAGTTGAACAGTGGTTTATAGGGGTTTCTTTCAGAATTGGGGCATTGATGGTTTGAGTCCAGATTTAATTAAAAAAAAAAAATAGTATGTTCAGGACCACAGTGTGATGTTTTGCTTGCTGGCAGCGATGTTGCTTGCTGCAAGATGACACCAAGTTATCCTGGGGTTTCCTCTCCACTGTTGCTTAACTTATAATGGACATGTCTTTCCAGGTAGGGAACAGGCCCCCTTGTTAAGGAAGCTGAGAAACGGTATGATTTGAAAAACTGTTTAAATAAGGCAGCTGTTGTGCAGGCAGTCCAAGAGGAGAGCACGAAGGCACACAAATCGTAGGCATGAGAAGCAGGATTACAGGACTGAAGTGGCCATGCCTAAGCACGGGGGAAATGCTAAGGCAGGGTAGGAAACAACCGTTTTACCTCCCTGTGTCTGATCGTCATGCTTGTGTAGATAAATGAGTCAGGCTTTGTTTCAAAGATACTGTACGTTGTCACTGTATTTTCCGAAACGAGAAAATTTATAGGGAAGCGTCAAAGCTAGCAACCATCCTTAGAAAGACGCCTGTTTAGTTTCATTCAAAATGAGCTTCACATTAACTTTTACCAGATGGGTTATGACCAGTATAATCAATTGAGAGCTGAGTCACTTATGTTTAGGTACCTGCATCACGCATGAGTCATGTCTAATCCAAGATGTTTCTGTGGGAAAGGAAGGACTATCATCTCTCATTGGCCGTGGAGAACCTGGATGAAGTCTTAGACTAGACAGGAACCTTTCAGGCAGCCACGTCTCGCGGTGTTATGACATGAAGCACCCTACATCTGCCCTTTGCCCAAGCAGAGATGAACACAGTGACAGGGCTGGGAGCAATGCTTGGGGCAAAGTGTACTGAAGTCCAAGGACTACCTAGGCAGCAGTAATGTGCTGCTGGAGGACCACCGGAGTAGAGGCACCTCCTCTTCCGAATGCTCTGACAGTGGTACGCTTTATGGCTGCTGTTCTCAGGAAGTTCCCAACTGAACACGCTTATGATCTACAACATCTCTGTTAATTCCTGCTTTTGTAGTTGTGCCACAGCGCAGCGTGCAATGATGAGGTGTAGCCTGGCAGGAACGTGTGCCAGCGGCATTAGTGCGCGCTGCTTGGCTAATGTAGGGAATGGGTAGTTTTCACAATGGGATTTGTAATTTCATACTAAAATTTAATGTCTAGAAAATAAGTGGTTTGTGGTTTTAATCCAAGTATCTCCAAGCAGGTAAGGTTTGCATTGTAAAGATTGCTAAGGTTGAGCCCTTTGGTAGATTAACACTTTAGGAACAACTGGAAGAGGTTCACAGATCAGAGGCTGATTAGTGCCCCTTGGTGGGGTTACTGCCTCCGAGGCCGGGTCACCACTGCTAACTGGGCACACATGGTTTCTTCTGCACAAAGTCAACTGGTTAATTTACCCTCCAGACAGAGATCAAACACTTCTTGTGAGTCTGAGTGGGTCTGTGAGCATCTTGTGCTCAAAGGCTGTAGGAGGGTGTCATCTTATTTTTGTGATAAATACAGGTTGGGCATTAACTTGTGTGATGCTGCTGTAAGAGAGTGAAAAGTCATCGGAGCCTGCTCAGAGGATTTACGGTCTTAGGGCAGTGAGGAACTGAACATGTGGTTCCTGGCATCCTCATTGTTCTCCAAACGCAGAGGATCATATTCCTTTCTGTTCATTTAGAAATGTTTTATGAGTTCAAAACCATATTCAGGTGGTCATCTGAGCCTGTAGGCTGCCATCTTTTTATGTGAGTCATTTGCTTCGGCGGTAGGTTTGGTCTGCAGCTCAGGCTGCAATAAGGAATAGATAGATTCACCATAAAGAGGTCACCAGTCAGTGCAAACCCGAGGCCCTTGCAAGCAGCCTCTGAGTAGCCCACTGGGCTAGTCTGCAGTGTCAGCACCATTAAAGCTCCATGGTAGCATCTAAACTTGCTCCAAGCCAACCTTTTCCCAGATGAATGAAGGGTGTTGGCTGGGTTATAACTTTGTTTTATGGATGCTGTCCTGTCTTCCAGTTCTTTGTGTTGTTTGTTTGTTTTCTTTTCTTCTTTTTTTAATCAAGCGATAACCAGCTTATTCAAAGCGTGGAGGAGACTTGCCAGACATAACACTGTTGGTTTGGTTTCCTTCTATGTAATCACTTCTGTACTCATTTTTCATTAAAATTTATTTCCATTTCATCTTGCCAAAAACAAATGTATCTTTTTGAAGATATGCCAGGACAATAAAAAAAACACCGCAAGGCCAGAGAGATGTCACATATGGACTTCATGGGCCATTTACAATGGAAATATCTGTGACAGCATTAGATTGGCCTTCCAGGGGCTAAACTGGACTTCCAGGGGCTGGCATACTTTCAGCTGCATGTTACTCTCTTCTGTCTGTCACCAGAGCAGTCCGGTTTTAATTTCAGTTCCATGTCATGCAAAGTTGGACATGATGTTTAATACCAAATAGTGGAAGTTAGCTCTTCTTTCGTAACTTTAGAAAAAGTTCCTAGTTATAACGTCTGGCAAAGAAGCTTGAAACATGACTCTGTATGGTGGGTCTTCATGGATTGTGGGACCACGAGTCTCACTGAGAGGGTGAGCTGCTGTGTTCATCTCCATGAGAAACTGTTAAGAAGCTCAGAGAAAAGGATGAGGACACCGCTATCTTCATTTAAATGTCTTTTTGCTTTCATCCACCACTGGTGTGTGTAGTGGCAGCTGCTGGGAGGAGTCGAGGCTTGCCAAGGGTTAGACAATGAATGCTGAACCTCTGCTTAAGCACCTCAAGTAGGGATGAAAAAGGCTGGAAGCCCAAACTGTCTCTGCTGTTAAAAGTCGAAGTTGCCTCTTGTACAGTGTGACTTAAGTCCCCACTCCTCCGGTCTCTAGCTGTGAGGTAAATAAGAAGTGGTGTAGTTAGACACGCAGTTAAGAACAACATTGGATTTAATATTCCCAATACTTCCAAGCAAGAAAACTTTCCAAGGCAACCACTCAAATTGAACGTTAATTAGAAACAAAGATCTTAAAATACACTGAAGACAGATTTAGTTCAAGAAGGGCTTTCTGCACTTCAGTTTACTGGAAGCCGTACAAAAATGCTGTGGCGTTGAATCTAGCTTCGCAGTGAAGCAGCTTGAAATCCAGCTTTCTGAATAACCCCGTCTTCGCTGTTACCACCATGGAGAGGAATGAGGAGTTTAATTCAGCCCTCTAGCCAAAGTCCTTCTACTGGCTGGGTTCCCTGTTCACTCAGGACAAGGACAAACACCTGCTTCCAACCTCCCAGCTCTTACCCGATGGTCACATCAACCAGCAGAAGGAAACCCGCTCTCTGTGCAAAATGCCCTTCAGCGCCCAGAGGAAGGATGCTTTTCCAGATCTGACTTTCCCTGCTAAGTTTCCTTTTTTTGCTCTGACTCCAGCGGTAGAACTCCCAGAGCTGCTCCGATCCCTGTCACCTTACAGGAGAGATTGAATCCTGCCCTCATCTGCAACAGGCTGGGGCAGCCACGAGCATCGCAAGGGTAAAGCTGGGAGCGAGCCCTGCACCCTCCCTCTGGAAGTGCTAAGGGGGCAAGGCAAAATCCAATATGCAAACCCTCTGGGCAAAGATGGAAAGGATTAGATGCACCAGTTTGGATCTTTGAGCTCTTCTACCGAGAGCTCAAATTTTGCAATTTCAGGAACAATGAGTTTTGCACAGCCTCTAGTAAACTGGAGGTTTGATGCCTTGCAAGGCAGAGGTGGCTCATGTCCAGCTGAAATCACTTGGGAAACAGGTGACCACGTTCAAATCCACCCCTCGCCATCATTCAGACCAAGACACCAGGGTAAAAGCTCTTACGCATCCAATGCATTATGTCTTCTCTTGAAAACTGCCTCTAGAAAATAAACCAGGCCATTCATCCCAACCTTCTGGCACCAGCTCCAAATGCAAATACCGGGTTGCACAGCCTGCCCTTCTCTGCATCGCATGCTCCAAACTGGGAGGTTTTTTGTGTGCAATGCCTGCTGCAGCTGGCAAGTCCCCATTTTGTACTAGACAAACACTGACAGCTTTATTTCTTGTTTGTTCGGTCGCAAAGATCCTCAGCATCCTGGCTTGAATTGAGTATTGTGGTTCCTCGCTAGCAGAAATGTAAATAACAAAGAAATTTAATGTATTTTAATTACCTGAAGGTGACTGTTCTAATCTGGTGAATCCTCTCCTGTGATAAAAGTAACGTTGCTATGGGAACCCTATCTAACAGGAAAGGTAGCACCAGTCTGCACGTAAACAATTAAGAAATTGGTACAATGAAGGGATTTTTTAGTCACTTGGCATAGAACTGACTTCACAGTGAAAGTTTAGACCAGTGTTATGTTTTTATATGTGTGCATACGAAGGAAAGAGGCATAGATTTAATCCGGAGGATCCCCTTCAGGCGTCTTGGAAGTGCACGTAAATGTTTCTCGCATATGTTCACCACAATACAGCCCACCACCAGCAGCGCGTTTATATACTGTGACTCTCTCATCAGTATTTATTAAGTGCTTTATCTGGGTAACGTGTAAAGTCCACTCAGGAGTGGGACTCTCACTGAATTAAGCCCTGAAAGCTAAATCCTACCCAGTAACATACTTGTGCATCTCTGATGCAGGCAAAGAGCCGCAGCAGTGCCCTGAGAGCAGAGCCAGGAGTGGGGTCCCCTCTCGGTCACCCCCAGCAGTGGTTGGTGTGACACCAGCTCCTGCCATGGTTTTGGCTGGAATGGGCAGGTCAAGGGTTTAGTAGTTGGATATGGTCCTGTTTGTCTTTAAATAACCAAATTTCCTTGCTTTGCGTAAAACATCCAAGGACAGCAGTGCTGCCCAGCTGGGCACGTGCCTGCTGGCAGGTCCCCGATGGGCAGGACGGGCATCCTCTGCCTTGCCTGGAGCTCTGCGCTCTATCCCAGCCTGCAGTTAGCATTTGTGCCAGAGCTGCGTCGTGAAAGGTTTTATTCATTTACCAAGTGGATGTGCTGATAAGAACCCTGCGATAACTGGCAATAAAGCCATAATGACAATATGTTTCAATATATTAGAAAATCTTTCATGCTATGAAATCTTTTTCCCTTTTATTACATTAAAAGGAACTGACTACAAGGATATTTCTCATTTTAGTTTACTGAAGTACATAACATTCAGTATATGTCTGTTACGTTTTAGGGTAGACCTGGTTTATGAGGAACTTGCTTTCCTCCAAGGCAATCCTTACGCCCCGTGTGCTGGTTCAGACCACTGTTGAAAAGGATGCTCCCATTATAAGTTTGGAAGAGATATTGAGTCACTCTCAAGTCTGGGATGCAAATAAAGGAGAAAAAATGAAATGTACTATTCATTAAATACTTCTAAATTCATTAAATTCATTACACACTAAAGAGAACTCATTGTTTGCCATATAACTGTGTAGCTATCACTGAAGAACAAGTAGACTTTGTTTCACAAACTGAAAAGCTATATATCAATCTACTCCACGTACTGCTCATCCACAGATTATTATGCAGTGATGGGTAACATATTTCTGTCCCATCGCATATCAATAGTGTGGTTTCCATGGACAACATTTCCATTAGGAATTGTAAATTTTTGTCAACCAAATATTTTGTCTGCAAAGAAAACCCTTGTAGAGGCAACCATAAGATAAATATGCTCCATAAACACGTTTGTTTTACAAATTAGTATTTCAGTCCACACTGTCAATGTGCTGACATAGTTTGAATGCAATTATTTCTTTAATATAGGGTGAGGTTTGTTATAACTGAATAGAAATGCTTGAACTTTTCCTGCAAGCTTGATCTTCCTCCTGAAGTGGACATTCAGGAGGAAACTCCAACACCTGAAGTAACATCAGAGATTTTTTTCAGAGATTGCTCTGGGTAGGAGCATCCTATGGACCAGTCTTGGCATAAGGTTTCAGTGATCTTATGGATTTTATCCAGCCTGAACAATTAGATGATCATATTGTAATAAACTGAGTCTCAAAATTCATAATCAGGTTCATGGAAAATCATCTCACTATCCCAACTATTTCAGTTTGAACCTGCACCATTGCAAACAGCGTTAAGGAGAATTAGCTGTGTTCACGTTGTGCAGGTAACCTCCAAATGCCCTTGTCTGAGACGGCGATTTGGGGAGAAGGGGCGGGGAGGGGAGAGGCAGCGCACTGGGAGTGTCTGATCCCTGGGCATAAAAACAAAAAACCATGTTTCAGTACTGCAGTATTAGGTTAAATTAAAGTCATGTTCCTGACACAGCTCCTGCCCAGCTAGATATGAATCATTAGTACAAAAACAATTTCCTAATTATCTTTCCATTGCAGGGTAATGCAATGATTTTCGCAAAGTTGTAATTTTATCCTGGTTTATTTCCATGTCCTCTATTTTCTCTAGAGACACGCTCTGTTCTCCTCTGAGGTTATTTCTGACGTGATCTTTGGCAGCAGGAAGGGTGATGGTGTGTGGATGAATTCATTGTCAGCTGCTTTCCTAAATTCCCAGGGAAGTTTCACTGGGAATGTATAAACTTGTACAGGTGTTGAATGGTCTATAATGAAGCAAATAGCCTGCTTTAATGGTTGGATTGATCTTCATGGCAGATAATAGGAATACTTCTGTAGCTGACCTGCCATATCATGCTATAGGAATTTTTCGATGGTTTATATAAAACAGATTTAAAAAACACAACAGAGGACCAAGTTATGAGGAGGTTCCTGAGAAGCCTCTGTGTTAATCGACATTTCTTTCAGTACCTGTAGATATTGGAAAGGTTAATTAGTGGAATTTGTGAAAAAAGCTGAAGCAGGAAAGTGTTAAAGCAGGAGCCTCTGGCACTCGTCACCCTCCGAAAGCGTGGGTGTTCCTATGCTCACTTGCACAGGGCTACGTTGGTTGGGTTCAAAACCACGTCCTCTCTATAGAAAAAGGGGAAAGACCTCAAACTTATGTGATGGAAAACAAGTGACGTAGCATCGCCCTTGCCTGCCCGTGGGTGAGCTGTGGGCCAGCGTGGGTCTGTGTGAGCTGCGGCCACGTTGCCAGCAGATGACCCTGCCACTTCGTCTGGGGAGGAAAATAAATGTGTTGACACCATCCCGGGAGGGGAAGCATGGGAGAGTCCCCAGCTCCACTTAGTGGGCAAAGCATAAACAACACGTAACAGCTCAGCAACAACAATTGAAGCCAACCGAATAGCGTGTTTTAAACCTTCAGCTAAGCCATGCCTAGGAAAAGGGTTTCTTTGGCCTTGAAAGACCATCCTGAAGCCCTTGGGTCCCCAGAGGAGGACCCACAGGAAGTGTCACCACACGAACTCATCTGGAGTTACGGAGGGATGCGGTGGAGCGGTCATGTTCCTGCTCAGGCAGATATTATTTAATTAACCATGGTCAGATTTTCTAATGTTTTTTTCTTCGAAGCTCCTGTGATACCTACTCACAAGGGGCATCAGGAAACAAATCTCCCGAAGGCAAAGCTTCACCCTGGCAGCAAGGGTCAGCCTGCCCAGCAGTGGGGCAGTCTCCAAGGAGCAAGAAGGAGGTTTGGTCCTTCAGGCTGCAGGGGAGGCCGCACAGGGATTTCCAGGACGTCGTCAGAGCCAGGAGAAAAGAAAAATCAGAATTTTTGTGCAATCATCTTTTCTGCTTGCAGATATCTCAGTAGGTCTGTTGATGAGTTAAGGGCAGTTCATTAAGTAATTTCCATTGGTTAGGCGGTGTACACCTCGTCTGAATCGCTTGCTTCATTATCTAGTGCTCCAACTATTTGGCATTTCATCAAGAAGAACCTTTAAGGGATATGGCTTAATTAAAAGCATCCCCTAGCCTGGCTGCAGCTCTCCCCAAAATGCTCCTCAAGCAACAGCGCTTCGTGTGCCATTAGGTACCCCTGACCCCTCCTCTCCTGGTGACCAAGTCCAGTTAAGGCGATAACACAGAAAATTAACAGAAATCATACAAATGTGGCACATTTCGAGGGACCATTTGCCATCGCACATTTTCCTGTTTTCCACAGGGATTTGGTGTGTGCTTCCTATACTCCCACAGGGATTTTATTATTGAATGGTCCCTTGCAGAAATGAAGAATCCTGGTCCCAGGGTTGCAGGATCGCTTGCACAGACAGGAGGCTCTCACGACATATAAATTTTCATCTAAACAAGTGTTCCCCTCTTTCACCATGTCAGGGCCTGCCGGCACATTGGAGAGGAGGGGGAACTAAAAGTGCTTTTAGCAAAGAGGGAGAGCATCTAATATTGCTTTTTCTTTATTCATTTTTAAGAAAAAGAATTGCAGGGGAGTCAGAAAAAAATGGAAGCGGTCCCCCCTGCATTTGGAGAGGATGCAAGGAGAGGATAATGCTTAGTAGGTTTGGGTTGCACTCTACTTTGGATATCCAGGTTTGTTTTTTTGGGTTTTTTTGGGTGTTTGTTTTGTTTTTTTTTTTTTTATTCTTTCCTGCAAAATTCAGGTTAGAGGCACTCCCAAGCCACTAGTGTTTCCAAAATTTGCTGGATGTTTTTTTATCGTCCTCTCTGTATCTCTGCTGCCACTTCATCCTGGGAAGCTGATGAGCACTGAGGTAGCTGCACAGCAGACACTGGATCTTTAGTATAATTTTCAGCAGTTGATTAGCAGCTCTGCCACTCACATCAACAAAATGAAAAGCTTTAATTAGACTCACAAAGGGACTCTGAAAAACTAGCCAGCAAGTAGCCTCTCTGTGCTTGGGTAAGTGAGCTGCCGATGGAGGGAGTGATGCTCAAACGTGGCTGTGCTTGTAACCTCTGCAGCTCTTGGAGAAAAGAATTTTATTAGAGCAAAAGGAGGAAAGGGGATGGAAGAGTTTCCTGTTTACAGTCAGAAGTACGTTTTCTCTACTCGGTGCCCTAAATTGGCTCCAACTGTAGTTTTACATGTCACTGTTCTGCACCCACTGTCAGGGAGCGTCCACTGCTGCGCCTGCTCTTGCTTAATTTTTTTGTATGGGATGTAACTCTTCGTCCTCTCCAGTGATCTCTGCTCATTTCAGTGTCTCTTGAAATATTGGCAGCTTTCAGGTTTCCTTTTTAATTGCATGTCTGAACAATGCGTGCTTGAACAATGCGTGCCTGCTTTGAAGACCAGAAGTGAAACGCGTCAGTCTTGTGTCATGATGGGCCCCAATTAAAATGCAAAAGCTGGGTGGTGTTTGGGGGGGGGGGGAAATATGGGAGGCTTTTAACAGCAGTTTGAACAGTCTTAAGTTCTGTGCTGATGCCAACATCTACTGTAGAAAGGTTTCGTTTTGAGGCTGGAAAAGATGTATTGCCTTGGGAATCCAGGCACTGCCTTACAGCTTACATTTAAAATATATTATTACTCCATTGTATGATTTAATTAGCTAATGCATTTAGCATTTTTGGATAATTCTGTTAGTAATATTTTCATAGTCTCTCCAAGATACGCTTTGCTTGCCGTAAAGCCTTTAGCAATCCTCTGGCCTTAAACGGGACGAGCCATTTCAAGCCTGAGGCAATGAGAAGGGCGAAACACAGATCCAGCTCTTGCACAGCCTGGTTCGAAGGGCAGCCGGGGTGCAGGGTCTGCGTTTGGGCTCTCCACGTGGAGGAAATGCTGTGATGCTGAAATCTCCTGTGTGCTCAGGGTTTGTTTCACGTTCTTCATCCTGCTGGAGTTTACTTCATTTGCAGAAATTTAAAATAATTTAAAAGCATTTCCGTGATATATTGCCTGCCATCAAGCAGATGAGCCCAGGCTGAACAAGGGAGGCAGCGCCCGGCTCGCTGTGCTGCAGCGGGGCAGGGGACCCCCACCCGAGGGTGCGGGATCGAGGGAGCGGGGATCACCGATGCTCCCCATGCACCTCCAGCCGCCCCGGGCTGGGCTCTGCCGGCTTCCCCGCCAGTCCTGTGGTACTGGAGGAAACTTTGCTTTTTCCTTCTGCTGTTTGGGTGGCTGGTTCAGCCTGCAAAATCCATTTAGCTGCTGGGCATCTGCCAGCGCTCTGCTCGAGAGAGACGCTATTACATTAAGCTGCAGATCGGAGAGATTGCAGTAATATTTTTACACTAAAAGATGTGTTGTCCCAAGATGCCCCTGATGGCGGGGGACCGACAGCCACCAGGCATATTTATCTCCTGCCCTAATTACCTCCGAGCTGAGCATTTGCAGCCATGCGTTGCCGGCAAAGCTTGTTATTTTGGAAAGCAGAGCGAAACTGCGGGGCAGGGAACGACCCCAGAAGCAGGATGAATGATTTTCGTCTCTCTTCCAAAATCATAACCTATTTTTGGACCAGCCATTGAGAGGTTTACAATTTTATTAGCTGAAATAACCACAAACTGCAGCTACTCACCAAATGGCTGCAGCTTTCTACCTGTATTTTGACCTCTTCTCTAGGGGTTGGTGTTTGTAACCTGGGACAGGCTGTGACCTGTTGCTCGCTGCCAGCCGGGACGATGCGGTTCCTGCTGCAAGGTACATGCACACAGTTAGGTGAGCCCATACAGGGGTTTAATGTCATGTTGCTCCCTGTCTTCATTAGATTCCACATGCAAAAATGAAATAGAAAAAAAGACGAAGAAGGATGCCATTTAAAGGAGAAAGTGATAATGGCTTTATTTCAGTTATTTTCCTCTGTTCTGCTATCTCCAGATGCCAGCTATACTTGAGTATCAGTGGGAGGTGGGTACCAAACTCCTTCTTGTATCCCCTGAGAGTCCTTTCTCTTACTTTCATCTTCAAAACAGCTCTGTGATGTGACAAGAAACTGGTGTTACAGGTTGACAGAAACAAGAAAGCCAAGTTATTTGCCCCAAATTATACAATTAGATCCTGCCTAGGACTCACTCCCCACTAAATGATGGTGCAGACCAAGGCTGGGCAGGGAAGCACCAGCAGCTGCTGGTGTTCACATGTGGCTGTCCTGCTGAGGGTCCCCGCGGCGCTGCCGAGTCCCCCCACCGCCCTTTTGTGTTATATGCTGATTTTAACGCCACAGTGGAGCCAAATCACATGCAGAAAGGAAATCTCTAGCTTTAATCACGCAAGTCATGTGATGCTGGGCTGTGTGGAAGCTCCCAGTGTTATTTTATCAGCCGTGTGCCACTGGTTTTGCATTAAACAAGCAATTATTGCGCAGCCCGGGACGGGCTCCCGTGTGGTGCTGAGGCTGCCCAGCCTGGAGCAGGGTCCCACAACCCGGACGGGACGGCGGTGCTGGGGTAGCCCTTGCTCGCTTGATGCCACGACCTTCCTGCCCAGGAAAGTCAGGCTTCATCTACCGCATCCCTGTGGGTTTCAGGCAGGGTCATTAAAAAATATGTAAGGTTTGTTTGTTTTTATCTGTTTGACTCAGTAAAATAAAATATTAGCAATAGCTTTGTGTGCAAACTCTGAGCTTCAGAGAAGTCCAGAGTCTCAGGATGGAGATGATCTGTTTCAGGGTGTCTTTGTGTTTCGGAGGACCCTAAATCCATCCTAAAATTCAACATTTGGTTTGTCTGAAGCCAAGATTGTGTCCTCCACACATGTTCACCTGCAGGCCACCTAAATAAGATGTACATCGCTATATGTGCTCCTTAATGCAGTAGCTGAGGGAACGGCACTCATGATCTGCCTTTGCCTATACCACGCTTTGACCAGCAGCATAGAGAGAAATTCACCTGTAGCTTATGAAGTGCAGGGTTTAGCAGACATCTCCTGACGTTTATGCTATTTCTGGGGCTGCAGTTCTGTCCTCAGGCTGGGACAAAGATTTTGTAAAACTGTACAGCAAGTTGGGAAGCGGGGGGAGGCTTTGGCTGCTCTGCAGCCTGTGATATTCTACAGTGACTCAGAAAAGGAAATTTTCTGCCTGAAGAATCTGGCAAGATGCTACAAGCCATGAAAAGGGACTTGTCATTGTGGTGGTGATGAGGAAGGTGAAAGAGAGATTGATGCAGGAGCTGAAATATTCCTCTGGTACGAGAAGGCACGAGACATTTGAAGCCTCTGAATATTAGATTGCAGTCTGAGTGGCTTTTTGCAGTTAATGATCTGACCAGAAGCACACTTTGACTGAATAAATGCATGTAATTAGAGACATCTCCTACTTTTCCTTCTGTTTTGGGTGACAGTCTCTTCTTACACAATTCTCCAGCATAATTTGCATGTGCACGTTAATTAATTCCTGCTGTAGAAATGTAGAAGCCCATGTGGTGGTCTATGCTGCAGACCTTCCTTGGAGGTGGAAGACCTGCTGCATGCACTGCAGGGCTGCTCTCCCAGTACCTAGGGCTGGGGGGGGCATCAGACAAAGCAATCTCATTTTGCAACCCACAACTCTACCAGCAAGGGAGCAAGGCATTTTGGCATTTAGCGCTGAAACAATTTTTTAAAATTATAAAAAGGTTTATGTAGGTCACGATGGAGTGACGCAGAGGAAGAGTCTTACCGGAGCGTGGAGCGTTTCGGGTGCTTTGGGCCAGGGGAGCATCCTGCAGGTCCACACTCACAGCAAGGAGAGCAGGGAACAGGTTGACCTTCAGAGACCATGGTCCCTGCCCAGAGCTTTCGAATTGCTGCCGCTTGCTGTTCCTCACTGGAAGAAGCAGCAGCACAGGAAGAACTCAGAGAGGAAAAAAAAAAAAAAAAGAAAAAAAGCCCAGCATGGTCATTAGGATGAACTGCTTGGAGTTATTGATAATCAGAAATGATTAAACAACGCTCAGGGAAAATGATCTGGAGAGAAAGTCATGGTGTGCAATACGTAAGGAGCATCGATGAGCCAGCATTGCTCTGCGGGAGGGAATACGTGTGTTAGCAGAAAGTGTGTTCAGGTACCGTAGCACAGCAAGCTGGGCGCTGGGGCCGTTTTGGAAATGAAATGCAGCATTTTTCTCTATGGATTATTACTTTTATTATTTACTGCTTTATTGTTCATTCCTTGATGGGTTCTGGAATTTTCAATTTTTGAGTTTGCAGAGGAGCTCTTCTGTCCTCAGATCCACACAAATATATTTACTCCTTAGCTAAACACATCTTCATTATCCTGAAAACATGTCAAAACCATTTAGCTATGAAAAATCCTTAACCAGTACAGATATCTTTGGAAGAAGGATGTATTTATGGCACTGATTAGCTCCTGTAATACACATAACGTATGCCTTTTCTCTGCCTACTCCAGTGTGCATGTTTCTAACCCTTCAATCCCAACCCTGAGAGAGACTGGCCAGCATCAGGGCACTACGGACTTGGAGGGGGATGAGATCTCTGCTGTGCAGTTTATGGTTCCCTGGCTGCCCACACTTGAAGTGGAAACAATTTAAGGATTTTTGTGTCCAGATCCAGCCCTCGGTACAGACCAAGCTGCAAAGTAGTTAATCATCAGCAATAGCCTCGTGAGTAAAATTGAAACTCTTTTTCTCCTGGCGTTTATCCATGGCATCTATTTGCAACCCCTTGTCTCTTTAGCCCAAGCAAAGATATGAGTCGTAGCTAATGACTCAGGGAGCATTTTATGATATCATTGTGCTTGGTTTTTCTCCTCCCGCCATCCATTCTGCGTCTGCAGCCTGTCCTTGATGCCTTTTCCTTAGATAAACTCTGCATGGAGCGATACAAAATGCTGACTCCCTACAGCCTCGCTTGTCCTGCACACTGGGAAAGCAAGCCTGGCCCACGCCACCTCGTATCAAATAATCAGCAACATCGGTTTGAATGGCCACAAACAGCAGCTCCCCCAAGCGAGACCCTCTCTCCCGACAGAGGATTTCCCAGGGAACAGAGGCGGCTCTATCCGTGTTATCTCCGGGCTGGAATCGCCGCTCCCAGACACATCGCCTGGCTTGCATGGAAATGTTTCTTGTTCAGGCAGGAGGGACAGAAAGCACTGTGAGGAGTGTCCTTGCTGATAAGGGATATGCTGAGCTAAGCAAGCCTGGCCAGGTCCTCCGCCGAGGTGGATGAAGCCAAGCTCATGCTTAACCGGCACCGGCTGACCCCAGACAAGGGCTGATCCGTAGCAGCTCATTAAAGGATGATCCGAGTCTGCGGGGAGGGATTTGTCATCAGTGAAAGTTCCGTGGTTCAAATATCAGCGCTTCATCTGCTGAGTGACATGTGGAAGTGGGAACGCGCCCCGAAGCCCTTACCCTTCTGGGTTTGGGGTGGCTAAGGGAGAAAAGGTTTGGGTTGGCTGGTCATGCCGTGTTTTCTGTGTGGAGAAGCTGGTGGGCTTATCTGGGGGGATCTGGTTTTAGAGGGGAGTTCTTGGTGGTGATAAAGAGGGGGGTGTGTGCCCAGGGGGACCCTGAGGTCCTTAGGGACACCCAAAGGGTCACCGTTACTCGTTAGGACGAAACCAGGAGCTGGTTGTTAGGAACAAACCACCTCAGAAAGAGGCACAGCGAGCTCCAAACCTTTCCAGCTGGGTTTTCCCATCCTACGTTGCACCTTTGCCTTTCGCAATGACCCGCTGTGAAGCAGGGCGATGGGTGGGAGCTGCAGGCAGCGATGCTGGGTACCCACGAGCCAACGGCACAGCAAAGCCCGGCACTCGGCACTTTGCCGGAGCACAGTCTTCCAGGCCTGGTCTGGCATGGTTTTGTATTTTTTTGCTATAAAATAGCAACGCAACTGATCTGGCGCAGGGCAGGGCACCTTCTGCCGAGCCGTGACATACCCTGTGCTAATCAGTTAATCTCTGCCTGCTTCGTTTTCTCTGGGTGTAACAGCCTTCTGAGGGCTTTGTGAGAATTAACGTCTAAAAAATGCTTTGATGAGTGCTACAATTAAAGATGCTTTGCAAGTTCAAGGAATTACAATCAACCAGCTTGGGAATATATTGCAGGTTGCTGGCGGTTGTCCCTCAGAGGCTGTATTTTCCGGAGAGCAAAGGGAGATGTACCTGTTAATCCCTCCGGTAGGATCCAGAGCCCTGGGAGTGAGGGGACTGCCTCCAAGCCCCCTGCCACCGGGAGGGGACAACGTGGTGCCCACAGCACTATAGCAGAAGAGATGTTGCTCAAAATCACCCTCCGCCTGCCAATTATGCTTATTTTTTGCTTTCTAGGAATCTTTTCTGGTCAGAAAATCGCAGGTCACCAGCATTGCCTGCTTTCAGGATGGGAAGAGAGAGATAATACTAATGAACCCTTCATTCCCAAGCACTTTCTTCCATTTTTGGCATTTAAATGAGCCTCAGGCTGCAGCTGGCCACCCAGTCTTTCCTGTACCCTGACCCTGGGTTTAGATGAGGGCCACAGTGTTGTCTTATTAAAGTTTCACAGAGACATTTCTTTTCATAAGGAACAGTTTAAGAAAATAATAGTTTATTTAACGAACCTATTTTTACTCTGACTATCCTGTCATTTGCCCTCAGACCATCCTACAAAATGCCTGAGGATCCTTAATGGCAGTGATAAAGAAATCATAAAATAAGAGGAGCCAAGGATGTTGGCCATTTCTTCCCCAAGACTGTTTGTTAGTCTGTAGTATGTGTATTTGTGTGTCGGGCCATGCTCGTGTACTTGTTGTCTTGTATAAACAGGCTTTTACCCCGCTGCTGCCGCCGTTCACTGCCAGACAGTGCTGGGGTCTGATCCTGCCTGGGGCGTTCGCTGCTGTGCTGGGGGTCCGGCCATCCCCAGAGCTTGAAGGGGGCTCAGATGCACTAATGATTTGGTGCTTGGTGGACTGAGCTGTTATCAAAATAGGGATCTGCTCAAGAAACATCAGAGGTGTCCAAGTCTCCTTTGTGCTGGGTGACAGCTTGTTTTGTCTTAAATATCTGTGTTGCTGCATTGAGAAGCTTCGCCTGCCAGAGTAGAGGATAAATTACAGAAAAGCCTGAGCCAAAAGTTTAGACCCTGATTTATATACAAAAGGCAGAGGTACAAACTCATTTCCACTGCCAGCCTGGGCCCTTGATGGTAAAATGCAATGTCAACTCAAGCGTCGGTAAAATTGGGACAGAAAAGGGAAATAAAAGAAATGCCAGGACATAAGTTGTTGTGGTTTAACCCCAGTTGGCAACCAAGCCCCACACAGCTGCTCGCTCACCGTCCCCCTGGTGGGATGGGGGGGAGAATCTGAAGAGCAAAAGTAAGAAAACTTGTGGGTTGAGATAAGAACAGTCTAATAATTGAAAAAATTGGGAGGAAAAAAAAATGTGATGAAAAGGAAAAGGAAAACAACGAGAGGGAGAGAGGAACAAAACCCAGGAAAAACAAGTGATGCAACTGCTCAGCTCCTGCCAACTGATGGCCAGCCAGTCCCCGAGCAGTGATCGCTGCTCCCTGGCCAACTCCCCCCAGCTTATATACTGAGCATGACGTCATATGGTATGGAATACCCCATTGGCCAGTTTGGATCAGCTGTCCTGGCTGTGCCCCCTCCCAGCTTCTTGTGCACCTGGCAGAGCACGGGAAGCTGAAAAGTCCTTGACTAGCGTAAGCATGACTTAGCAACAACTAAACCATCAGTGTGTTATCAACATTCTTCTCATCCTAAATCCAAACCACAGCACTATACCAGCTACTCGGAAGAAAATTAACTCCATCCCAGCCGAAACCAGGACAGTTATAAAACACAGATAAATATTTCCCAGCTCCTGTTTATTGGCAAACAGACTTCAGTTGTTTAACCCGGAGAAAGCAATCCGTGTGTGTGCCTTTCAGTGTCTTCGAAAGCTTTCAGAATGAAATCTCAATAATTTTTCACTCTCCAGCTGGTACCTGCCCCGCCGTGGCTGCCCCGTCCCAGGAAGGGTCCCTAGCGCTGCATCCAGCCTTTGCTAACCCAGACGAGGCTGAGACGGGACTGGGGTGTCTCCAGGGTATGTCCTCCTCCAGTGCTCAGCGGCTTGGGAGCAGGCATTCAGGTCATGGCTTGAAAATATAACAACACCCCCATGATATTTTAGACTAATTAGAAGCAAGAATTGATGTTCTTATGGAGATTTCCTTTAATGGTGTCAACCTTCTTCTCATTTCCATCCTAAATTATTTATGGCCAGCTCAATCCCACTAGTTCTTGTGTTGTCAGCTTAATTATTTTCTTTTCCTGCTGTTACTCCTTATAAACAGCAATTGCATCCTCTCTCAACCTGCTATTTTTTTTTCAGCTAAGTAAGCCAAACTTCTCTAGTCTCCTCATAAAACTGTACTCTCTTATTTCAGGCAATAAAATGATTAAATCCATAAATGAAGAACCCAATCAGGAACCTGTCCCAGTTTCTCTCTCTCTTCTCAGTGGGTGAAACGCTGCCGCGTGGAGCTGCTGAGCAAACCTCCACTGGTTTTACCTTGACCACGATTTCCCCTGCCAAATGTAAGTGCTTGTAAAGTCAAACAGAGAAGCTTAAATAAATAAACTGCTTTCTAAATGTGGGCTTTTATATTTATAACCACAGAAAGGAGGTTAGCCCATTTGTTTATCTGCAGAACAGTTGCAAAGAAGAGCCATATGCATTGCTGATGTCCAAGGCTGACTTTCAAAGGTTAGCAGTCTTTCAGGTTGCATTTCTGACTAATTGTCACTAATTAATTTACGCTAAATTGTATGAAACTGGAGGGATTTTTGCGAGAGCTCTTTCTACAGTGCCTTTCACAGAAGGCATTTCCATCTGAAGAAGTAAGGGTTTTTCTTAGCTCTGTCATCAAACCCCTTCACCAAACCTTCTTAGTTGTGGCATGAGATTTGCATTTAGCATATCACAAAATTTAGTGTTTATAGGCATTTTCCTGAGCCTTAGAGCAGAGCGGTTCGGTTTGTTGGCATCAGGAGCATGGCTGTGCATGGGAACCATGTAATGATATTTCATCCAGTTTTGGATTCTCCTGTTCTCTTTCCTGGATTTATCCATATTTCATATTTGGAGTTATAAATTGATCGTTTCAGAAAAGAAAATGCAATTAAAACTCAGGGAGAGCACACGTTTGGCATCCATCTCCAACATGTTAGGTCTGTGCAAAATCTGCCGCTTTCCTTTGAGGCACCAGGACAACATCCCCGTTTTCTCTAGCAGCCAGCAGCACTCACTGAGCACTTTGGAAATCTGATCTATTTTCTTCTGAAAATCTGATGGAGTGTTTGAAATACATTTTGAGAAATTGTGCTAGGCAGTCTTACTTGCTTTCTGAAATCATTTGAAAACACCAGTTTTAGGAAAACGAACCGCAACCCTAGCAGAAGGATTAATTCATCTCTTTTCTTAAGGAAAAATAATAACTACGGATCTTTCAAAGCTTACAAGGAGTCAGGAGTAAAATCTTCCCCAGAGCTGTCATCTGTGGCTGCAGATCTGGCTGTGATACTCCAAAATCAATCATTCCTCTTCGCCGGGGCCAGCGAGCGGGAGGAGGCACCTCTGCGCTGGCATCTAGAGAGTCAAAGCTGCTGCTGAGACTTTCCCTTCGCTGAATACGTTGAGAGATGCAGCATCTGCCGCGGTTGGTGGCTATGAATATATATGAGGGAGATGGTTTTCATTTCAAATATGCCAGTTCTTCGTTACTGGAGATGCATGATACCCAGAGGGAGGATGCCCAAAGGGGAAGGGAAGCTCAGCCCTGGTGGTGGTGGTCCCTGGTGCCTGGCAGTGGGTGGGCGGGTGGGGAAATTAAGCATTTTGCATCTGAGTGAAACCCCTGGGAAAATTGAATTAAACAGTAGTAGCAAAGGGCGGCAAGGAAACAACCTGGAGAAAAGCCTTGCAGGAAAGCTGGGTGCAGGGCAGGGTGTTAGTGCTGGGGCTTCAGAGAGCTCAGAGAAACCTCGGAGCACCGCAGGGTGAGTGAGGATGGTCCTGATGGAGATGTGATGGGTGCTGGCAGAGAAGAGCCTGATGGGACTTGAATAGCTATCAGCATGCTGGTGTAAAACATAAGTTCTCCTGGGATGTGAGCCCCAGACAAATGCAAATAAGAAGAAAAGAAAAATAAAAAGCCTCTCTGGAGGGCAGTGAGTATTTAGAAGGGAGGGGGAGGCAGCAGAGCTGGGCTGGGTGGCTGAGCATCACGGCGCTCAGCTCACCTCCGCCTGCTGCAAAGCCTGTGGCCCTGCTCCGGGGCGGGTGGGATGGCTTCTTGGCAGGGACTGAATTTCTTGAGCTGCTTTCCCACTGGAAAAGACATTTTTTCATTTCACATTTTCACAGGAAAATGTCAGTTCCACAAAAAAAAAAAAAAAGAAATTGTTGTTTTTATTGTTATCTACTGTCAGTTTTTCCTTTAGACTCTCCCCTTCCTCACTGTAAGCTCTCCAGGCAAGGATTTATTCACCATTTTCAAAAGACTGGCATGAAGATACCATGCCAGCAGAAATAAATATCCATAATCATATGAATTACCATCTTATTTTGGTATTTTCCTTTTGGAAAGAGCTGAAAAAACTTAAAAACCAAACTGCAAATTGCTTTGGAATTCATTTAAAACTTCCTTTTAATTGGTTAGTTTCTAACTTATTTTGGGGGAAGCATATTGTTCCTACCAAAAACCTGTCAGCAAGGATTTTTCACCAGGCATGTCTTGTCATGTGGATTTTATCAGCTCTGCAGATGGCCAAAGTTTTGCCAAACGAAAAGGTCAGGTAAGTGACAGTGGAGGTGACAGAGACTCTTTTGCTCAAGGAGGTCGTCTTTACAGCTCTGAAGATCTTTCTGGCTTTGAAGAAGACCTCACACATTTCTTCTTCCTGATTCTCAGCCTGCGGCTTCTTGCTGGTCGAGAGGTGTTGGACATTTGGAGCCCTTTGCCTCTAAACCTGAAGGAAAATCAATTTGCCTGCAGCCAGGAGAAAGGAGAGTACAGCTCCTCTTTTAGGTACTTGTGAAATCATGTGTTACTCCTCTGAGTTTTTGTTCAAAGCTCTTCAAAATAAATTTTTCCACGAGCAGCCGAGCTGACAACTTGTGGTTTGCCTGGTCCCCTGGGTCCTCTGTCCTGCCCTGCCACCTCTCCCTCCCCAGGTCCCCATGGGTCTCCACGGGTCTCTCTGGGTCCCTGGTGCTCCTGCCATGTCCCCTGGTGCCCTCGGGCCAGGCTGGGCAGGAGGTGCTCTCATCTCTCCCCATTTTCCTTCTTGGTTTAGTCTCCACTTTCTTGAAATGTGAGCAAATGCAACACTGAGAGCACCACCGCCACGCCAAATTTGGAACAACACTGGCAAATAGGTTCAAAACCCATTAGAAGTGTGGTGGGAGGTGGACAGGCCAGGGCAGGGGAGCACCCTGCCCTGCTCGGCGCATGCTGGAGGACCTCTGTGTCCGTCTGTCTGGACGACCACTGCGTCCTTCATTTGCAGAGCACAGCGCAGCCGTTCCCGAGCACGGTCCTCCCACCTCTGAGACCCCGTGTGCCCCAGCGCCTCCCCGTCCCCGCTCCGCACAAGGGCTTGGGGTCACCTGTGTGGTGGGTTTGTTCCATGATTAGCAGAGGAGCGCGGGGGATGTTCTGTTTGTGTTGGCATCCACTGTTCTGTGGAAAAAAAAAAAGTTTAATTGTGTGTGGGGTGGGTGGAGGTGGTAAGTGCTGACTTCAAAGGTTGCTCCGTCTCTGGTGGTGCTGAGTTACTCCTGCACAGTCCACTTCATCGTCCAGCTGTTTAATTACAACAGTATGAGGATGTTGGAAGCTTGCCCATCGGGTCCACCGGGCTCTCTGGATAACAATCCCGGCAGCTCTTTAACATGGTGACAGTGAGGGGCCTAAACCAAAGCTGTGGAGCTGGTTCTCCTGGGGGTTTTGGGTTGTTTGGAACCAAAACATAGCTGGGAGCTGACCACGGAGCCAGACCGTGCCCCAGCTTTGGGCAGAGCAGACAGATGTATAGCCACCTATGTTTAGTGACTTACACTGGTCTTTGAGTAGACCTTGGAGTAGCAGGACTGTTCATCATTTGCTTGAAAAGCAGAATTAAGCATGATGAGTGATTTCTTGGCAGGAATATCAAGTACTGCCGAGGCCATGGAGACCAAATTCTTCCACTAGCAAGAAGGCTTTAAAGTCCCAGATCTTCTTCACCCATCCCACTCCTACTGTCCATTCCCATCGTTGGTGGATCTTGATGGTCTCTGAACCTCCAAAACCTTGCTCAGATGTTGTGGTGATGGAGCACAGCCCATTTGGGGGCACACACAGCTCCCCACCCAGGGCAATGGCCCCACATCTCTGATAACGTCCAGGCTACGCATGCCTGTCCTTATGCAGTCTTGGGTCTGACTGACCCATGGGTGGATCTGCAGGAACCTGAGCGGGACCCAAGGACCCAACGCTGCTCATTGCATCTAAAGCTACCGAGTATCCTGCAGGAGGGCGATGGGACGTGGTAAGCCACAGCCACAACTCGCTTTCCCCAATGCTTTTCCTTCTGCCTCCCCTGGCTCTGTGAGCAGCAGAGCATGTGGCACCCTCTCCTTCATGACTCAACGCTGCTGTAGATTCAGACTCTGCATCTCCACTTAGAGTCTGCAAATGGAAATAAAAAAAAACCTCTGAAAGAAAACTGTAAGTAATTTCTAATGATCCTTTCCAGGACATTTTAAAAAATGAAAAACCCCTCTGCTCTGTCTGTAGTTAACCAAGGCCCTTTGGAGCCAGGAGACTACTGAATATTTTAAGAGCAACGTTATTTTGCAGCAGCTCATAGCTAATGAATTCCCAATTCATATTTCACAGTAGGTGAAGAAGAAAAGAAAAATCCATTTTCATCACAGCTGCAATGTATTTTCCAGTCACTTGTGGAACAGATTGTGCTCAGACCTTCACTTTAACCACTGACACGGCTGAGACGGAGACGGAGGTGGTGGAGGTTGTGCTAAAGATGTTCTCCTTCCTCCGGCACAGTGTGGTGTGTCCAGACTGCTGCAAATTTTGTCTGTCTGGTGGGTTTTTATAGCTCATTTCACTCCAAAGCATTTGACTGCTCGCTGCAGCTCAGGTGCTCCACCGAAGGTGTTGGGTGGTGGTTGATGCGCTGGAGGTGTCTCCGGTGGCCTCCTGGCTTGTGGTCAGCCAAGGAGGGTGCTCCTGCCACAGGACCCTCCCTGCCCTGGGGGTATCATGGTGCAAAGCTGCCCTCACCGGTGGTGCAGGTGATGGTGGTGTTGGGCTGGCTAACCCCGGACGCGGGCACAAGGAGTTGAGCTGCAGCTGGCCCAGCAGGTCAGCTCCTGGCTGCACAGCCTGTCCAAGAGCAATCTGTCCAAATGGATCCCACACAGATGAAGCTATTTTGGAACAAACCATTTTTTGAGAAAGGGTTTTGATCAGAATGGCCTTTAAGGAATAATTCCACCTGCAGGCAAGCTCTCGCACCTGGGCAGATGCATTTTCCTGAGCTCGATGGGCTCAGACACGTGTGCCTGAGCCGGGCGTCGAGAGCTTCAGCCATGGGGCAGGTTCCCCGGGGGACGCACGGCGCCAGGGATGGGCTGTGGGCAGGGGACCATGGGAGAGCTCCCTTATGGCACCGGGCACAGTTTGCTGCTGGCAGAGGGTGTTCATTTTTGCCCTTTGGTTTTGCATTGCACTCCCGGCTGGAAGAAGAGATAAGAAATGCAGACACATTGGTACTTCTCTTACAGCATAAAAAAACACAGCTAGAGTTTGGCTACTTCAGGACCAGGGTCCATCATCCACTCCGTATTCTAATTGTATTAAAAGCATGCAGGAGGCTGCCAGAGGCTCCATTTTCATATTATTTTGCTGGGCGCTCTCCCCATTTCTCCCAGTTCTGCTGTTGCTAAGTGCCTGCAAAACAAATTACAGCAAATATTCCCTCATCAGGGCAACGCTTCTTAATTCGTGGTGTATTTTTGTTTGTACATGTCAATGCATCTACCTAAATTGTGCTGGTGGAGACCTTGAAGGGAGTCACAGAGGTGCAACGGTCATTAGGCATTTTCATCTGCTGGGTGATCAACCATTTTTCATTCATCGTGGTTCCTCGGATTCGGGATCGAAGGAGAAAGGCCTCATCGCCTCTTTTAGCGGTGAGTGGAGAGAAACAGATTTAAGATTTCTGTCTCTAGCAATGAAACCTGTGTATGACTGTGTATGGAGGGCTGTTATATCCAGGCGTATATGTGGGTATCACATAGACCTTTCCGTGCCACGCTTTACCTTCCTGTGACGGGGCCCGACTAGGCTTGGGAAGATCATTCGGGGAAAGGGTTAACCAACTTAAGTTCATTATGATATTTTAAATATATTGTAAACAAAAGCTGGTGTTTAACTGTTTTCCAGCACAAAATCAAGGGGGTTTCTTGGTGCATCTTCCACGACTTCAAGCAGTTGGCAGCTCCAGGCATGGAGCTGGACGTGATGGCATTTGCTGGACAAGGCTCCTCCCGCGTGACTGCGGGGCCGTGCAAGGAAGCCCCTGCACCGCGGTGGAAGGACGGGGCTCAGGACACGAGACCCTGTCCTTGGGCCTCTCTGCAAAGCAAATGTGCGCTGCCCTCGAGGCTGCCGCCCACCAGAGTCAGGAGGGCTTGTTGCCACCATAGCGTGACACCGCAGCGTTGTGTTGGTCCCGTACGCTGGGCTGCGGTGGTGAACAGATGGCAGGGACGCAAGAACTGCCTACCAGTAGATGATGAAGCATCTTTTGGCATCTGTGATCGCTTTTAGGCAGCAGCCAGCACAGAATGGCACACGGGCAAGGGGTCTCTGCTGGCGAGGTGGCAAACAGAGCTGGTGTGACCTGATTGTGGCTGCACGGCTTTTTCAAGGTCTTTAATTAGTCTGCCAAACATGACAACAAAACTCCCGTGCGTTATTCTGGCTGGGTATTTGAAGCTAGTGGACCGCCGAGATGCAGACGGACTTGGACCGGCTTCTCCGGGTCACAGTTCTTCCCTTGCCTCCTCTTCATCCCCAGGAGCCGCCTTGGAAGACTTCTGTGTCTGCTGGATGCTTAAAATTTTAGGAGAAATATTAATTTCCAATCAGTGAGATAAACTGCCCAAGGGAAATAGATATGGGAGAAAACCTTCCCAACTTATATAAATATTTCACCAAAATTGAGGAGTTTCCAAGGAATGTTTTGACTTTGATGATTAATCAACCAAGAAATAGTCTGTCAACATTTCCCCCCAGCTCTTGGTCCTGGAGATCCGTCGTTTGCTCCTGGGCTGTGCTAACGCGCTTTCCCGTAAATGCAATACTTTTGGGCAGCTACTTCAGCAAGGGAGTTGGAGCATCCCATCAGCTTATTCTCAGGAAGCATTTTGCTTGGATCTAGACTACGAGTTTCCAACTTCACTTGGGATCTAGCTTTACCATATCTCATCTCTTCCATGTGATTCTGGTTTTTAAAGGCTTGGCATAAAGTAATTGTGGTTCTGCCTGTGTCAGTCTGGGCTGTCACAGTTAATAGAGCAACATCCCGTGATGTGGCTGCTAACTCGCATCTTAGCTCTGCTTCTCACCTGCCTATTGTTTTCATTCAGTTGTTATTTTTGCATCTGCAACGAATCAAAGTGTGATCTCATTAACAGTAGTGTCTTGAAGCATTTTAGCTTCAATATTTGGGCTTCAAGGTATTGTAAATAATACCTAGCTGGTGAAATCAATGCACTTCCTTAGAAATAGGAGCAAAGGAGGAATCTGAAAGTACAAGTGGATGTGCATGTGCATACCAACACGTTAATTCTTGAAGTTAGTTGAGAAAAATACCCAGGGAAATGTAAAATTGGTTATGGATAATGCACACAGCTGAAAAAGTATATTGTGCACATCTGGCATATTGTGCACCAGCTGGGCAAGTAGCTCTTTTCCATAATCCTGGATTCACCTTAGAACTTTTAATTACTAAACTCAAATTTCAAATTATTTACAAGGCAGTGTTACAGAGCCTAAAATAATCCTGCTGCATGCAACCCAGCAGGACGCCTGCCTTGCACGCTGTACGTGCTCCTGGCACTGCAAGAGGTGCGATAACATCTAAAACTCATAGAGCTGATTGCTAAAGGACCAGGAAGAGCCTTCGGTGGTTACTTAGGTCAGGGCAGATCGGTACAGCCTTGCAAGCTTCTTTCCTTGCATGCCCATGTCCCTTGGTTTTAATCCAAGCACCCACTGCAAGCGCCAGTTCAGTGTTTTCCCCAGACACCGTGCATGGACATTTGCACGGCATTCATCGTACCGCTCCTTGCTGCAGGACCGGCATCTTTTTCCTGGCTTTTCATTTTATTGTTAAAAGTCTAGAGTGATCAGTCATGAGTGATGCTTAAAACCTGGGCAGGCGGCTGGCACGGCGGTGCCGCACTGGTTTCCTAGCCAAGGACCTTGTCCCTCTGCTCTGACTCTCTGGTACGTGGTCAGGTGGATCTGAGCGCAGAAGCTCACATCACTCTGGTGCTTTATATAGAAACTCTCCAATAAAGCATGAGCCTTATTATTATAGTTTATTTGTAGGCTAGTTCTAGTTAAAATGAAAAAAGGTTTCCAAATTATCATCAAATTCCAAATATCCGCATCAATCCGTCCGTTTTGGAATGTATTGTCCATCATTTGAGTTGCAATTGCAGGTGAACACGCCATGGGAAACCCAGGCACCTTTCTGTGCTCATTGGCAAGACACTGTCACACCCGTGCACTTTCCAGCTGACACTCAGGATCCGAAAAAGGAGAGAAATTTTCATTTAGGTCGATCAAGCCTTGGTTTTTTAGTACTGATCTACCCAAGCCACCAGTTACCTGAGAATACCTAATTTAATTGTAACTACTCTTGACCAGTGCAGGGAGCTTCCTGGTGCATGTGCTGTTATTATGAACAATATTTTATTGCTGGCCAAACCTCTGCTCTTTGTGGTTTCATTTTGCTGGGCTATTTTGGATCATTCCTGCACATTTCAAGCCCACCTTGTGCTTTTGGTAGATTTGATGGCAGAACAAAAAAGCAACTCTGCTCAGCTGGACCCAAGTGTCACGGTCAATGTCCCATCTCCACCAGTGTCCCGGTGTGACCCGAGATGATATTTCGGTGCAGCTGAGTTGCGACGTGAGTGAGGACAAGGTGTCCTGGATCTCAGCCGCTGGTGGGGTCAAGCCTGGACCCACGGCTGCTACTGCCCATCCAGGCTGGAACCGGGTGATTTGGGTCATCTCCTGCCTGCAGTGGGGGGTCCTGGGCAGGACACGGCTGCAGCTATTTAGGGCAAAATGTGCTTTTTCCCCTTGATCTTCCCCCTATGCAACCGAGATGGAGTTTGCTGCTGTGTTTTACGAGCTCTCCCGTTATCACACCCTGGCCTGAGCAGTGGATCGGATACCTTGTCACACCCCGGGGAAGGTTTATGAAAGATGAGTGCAGCGTTGTTTAACCTCTACTTCCAAGTTCAGATAAACACTCGTGCAGTGAATTTCAAATTAAAAGATAAACCACAGAGCTGTCCCAAATATCGAGGTAAATAATGAATTAACAGGCCTTGTTGCCCCGTATGGACTGCCCATTGCAACTCTCCAAGTGCATTGCTTTGATATTATTCACTCAAGCATTTCAGCAACTAACTCTTGCTCCACAGGTTGGTTGTGACCAGGTCACCATCAGCCCAGGCCGCGGTTACGCTGCTCAGCGCGGGCAGCCAGCCCCGCCGCCCCTGCCCCTGCCTTCCAGCAAGGCATTTTCCTGCAAACCTGCACATCTTGGAGCACCTTAAACCTTGCTGGCTCAGGGGGCTGTCTGGTAAGGAGAAGAGCAATGGGCAAACTGGGGGAGGACCTTAACTGCACCCCCACGTTCACTCATCCCTCGGTCAGTCGGATCCTAGTCTAAGATCAGCACTTACGCTGCAAACGCTGCTCCTATCTTCCCTCTTTCAGGGCAGGTAACGGTGCCGGCTGTACCTGCCCTGGACAACTCAGGTTTTGAGCTCATATCTGTAAGGTCCATTTGCAAAACTATCTTAGGGGGGTTGGCACAGGAATGCTATTTGTTTTAAAGGGAATTAGACGTCCCGGCTGCTTCTGGGGCTTAGCAAAGCTCACTATTACACATCTAAATATTCTTATAATCATGACGCTCTTTACTTTGCTACACAAGAGACTCTAAAGGAATTAGGCAAGCGACAGCAATAACTTCTCAACGAGCAAGCAGAGCTCTCCCCAGAGGCTTTGTGTACAGCAGCAAAACGCCCTTCCTGCACCGGGCCCCAGCAATCCCACCCCGGCAAAGAGCATCCGCGCTGCAGGCAGAGGGACAGCCCGGGCTGCGCACCCCGCCCGGGGCACCCCCGCTGATGGCATCACTTTGTAGGGAGCTTCAGAGAACCCCCCCCCAAATGTGCTGGAACAAAAGCTGCTGTTTTTTTTTTTCCCCGGTTTCTGATTTCATGGGCTTTATTGATTTTTTGATCACTGGGTTGATGTGAGAAACAGGCTCCTGCTAAAGGTAAGCAGAAAAGTTGCAGCTTTATATCACAACCTCTGCAGTTTGCTCTCCCAACAGATAATTCTGCACCTGCAAAAACATCGGTCGCTTTGTGCCTCTTTATTATGTTTGGGGCGGGAGGAAAACAGCCCTCCTGAGCTTTCCAGGGTGGGTTTGAAGGTTAAAAGTCAGTGACAAAAAGCAGATTTTCTCTGCCTGCTAACCTCCAAGTGCATACGGCTCGTCCCGGACCCAAGGTGTGGCGCTTAGGATTGCCACCAAATACATGGTTATACTTCTACGGCCGCAGCGGGCAGTTATGGAGATACCTTGACAGTGTTTGGAGCCCTGCAGTGGCTCGGCGCTCATTGTAAGCTCAAATGCGGTGCGGTGCTGTGAGCACCCTGCTGCCGTCATCCCTGTCCTCTGAGAGGCACATTCCCTGGGGATTATATATATAATATACATATACATGTTATTTATATATTATGTCTATATTTAATATATTATATATGTAATTACTAAAAATAATAGCTATTATATATAATAATTATATAAAATATATATACGGTTTTGATATTGCAGTGCCACGGTCACATTCATGCCCTGTGCCCAGCCCTGGGCTCTGCGCATGCAGTTGGGCTTGGATTGATCCTGTGCAAGAACTGATTAATTAAGGGCTTTTTCCTCCAAAGAGTCAAGTGGGCTGCAGCGGAGGGGGGGAGTTGGGCAAAGCAACCCATTTTGTGCCTGAATTGGGACACTCATTTTCATTCCCCTTTAATCAATGGATGTGCTTTTGCCCATGGAGGAGGAGCAGAGGGATGCAGTGGGAGCCAGCAGTGCCCAGCAGATAACCCTCGTCCCCTAGGAGAGGCTTCAGAACGTGCCTGCTTGATTTGGCTCCATCTTCTGCTGGCTTCACAGGCTTTTCTGTAACTGCAAGCCTGGCAATAACTGGTGTTTGGAGAAATAATTGAACAAATTTATGGTAGGAAAGGAATCTAGCGAGGGTTACTGAACGCATGGATACCAGCTCTGGCTTGGAAAGTCCCTAACCACGAGCTGCTGCGATCTAGTGAGTACGGCTGATGCTGCCTCCTGTTCCTGACCCCCGCTGAAGGGAGGGCACTGGGATCCAGGACCATCAGTCAGACCCACTATAGCTTTTTCCATGTATTTAGCTTAAAAGTTCTGCCCTTGGCATCACACGATTTCCTGAGACTTTAATTTTAAAAACAAATTAATTTCTAACTCTCCTGCCAAGAAGAGTTGGAAAATATTACTCCTTAAACTGTAGGAGAGTAAAAAATAATTAATTATTCAACCTCATGATTTTTAAGCCAATACCACAAATTTTGGTGCCCTTCTGTGTTTCTCGTCCACTCTGCTGCCGCAGCGCTGCTAGCAAAGATCTCTTGGCACGGAGCTGTAACCTGTCAGCGGGGTCAGCAGGGTCTGGCAGGTCTGAAAGCAAACATTGGGTGAATTTAAATTTAATAGCAAAGCTGGCGTAATGAGGGGACTCCTGTGTTTGGTTTTCATTAGCGTTTTTCAGCTCCAATATAGTTTCTCATGGAAACAGCCGTATATGAAGGCAGTGCAGAAGCCGTGGCAGCAGAGCCCTCATCTCCAGAGGGTTAATGCTCCCTGTGATGCTCTACAGCAGCATCCCCGCTCCTGCGTTCCTCAGACTATCCGGAGAAAAGACGACTTGATCCCTGCTTCCAGCACACACCCATCTGCCCCAAAACGTGCTCGGGGAGGAAAACACGGGTCCCTGGGCTGTGTGGTGGGTGCTGCACAGCCAGGAGCGATGGCAGGACCCTCCTGCTTTGCCAGTCAGCTGCCCCTTGCTGACCACCCACAGTTTCTGCCAGCCCCACGCAGCCGGGTGCCATGGGGAGGTTTTTAACCCCCACGGGGGTCTCAGCATCCCAGGGGCAGGAGAAAGAGCCCTGAAACGGCTGCTGGGGAGAAGCGTGGAAGTTTTACAGCTCCCAGCCTGCTGTGTCAGCAAAACCTACCCCTATCCTTATCTTCCAACAGTGTAAATATTTTCTAAATGAGCTGGGAAGAGGAGGATTGACGAATGCAGTTTTGCTGGAAAATGTCACTGAGTTGGGAGCAGGGATGGCTGAACACCCCCTTATCTGTCCTGGCCGAGGAGCGGGGGGCGGCTGGGGGCTCCTCCTCCGGAGCCGGCGGCCACGCTGCACCCAGAAGCGTCTTGTGCTTCTGCACCAAACCAAAGCATTTTAGTTATTTGCTTTCGATTCTGCTGTTTGTGCACCTTGCTGTAATTATCATTCGGTGCCATCTTTCTTCTCCCCGCCCCATGTGCCAGCAGTTGAGAAGATGCTGATGCCGTTGTCGGCTTTGGCACCCAGAGGTTTGGCTCAGAGCACCCCGTCAGCGTGCGGGGAACGTCGGTGCAGTGATCGAGCCACTCTGTGGGCAAAAGGCCACTGAAAAAATTGCCCGTTGTTCCACGTTCCCATTTAAAATCCCTAACCTGATGGCAAGAACATTATAACAAAACTGAGACTTAAATCATGCTTAATATTTGCTGTAGTGGGGATGGGGGTGTTTGAATTGTCTTGCCTAGCTAAACTACTTAATAAAAAAAAGATTTGTTAAGAGAATGCTTAATAAAGCATTGCTCTCTTAATTGCTTGTTAAAATCCAGCATGGATGGAGAGCAACAGAAAATCCTTCCCAGCTGGTGGTACTTTGGGAGTTTATTAGTCCCCAGAGCAATGGGATTCAGGTGCCAAAAGCTGCTAAGGGCAGTTTCCAGGCTCGGAGCGGTCATGGAAACACTCGCCTTGGAAATACCCCCCAGCCCTCACCCCCTCTGGCAGGGCTCCATAGGATTCTGCACGGAGGGTCTTTGGGCCGTCTTTTTTTAGCCACTCGGCCCGGTTCTCCCCCCACCTCCATTTCTCTCAAGCAGCGGCTTCAGCATGAGTTAGGGCTCAAAGAGCAGCTGCAGTGCCAAGGCAAACCTGAAAGTGGTTCTACGCCAGCGTCCTGCCAAAAAGGTATGTGCCATCAGAATTTTAGATATTCCTGTGTCTGTGGGGCAGCTGGGCAGCGATCCGGAGGCTTGCAGCGGGACGTGCCTGGTGGATTTAGATGCTGAAAGAGGATGGTGCTTACACCAGTCCCTGCCGAGCCCCGCAGCCCCTGGTGCCCACCATGCCCACACCGTGCCCCAGCGCCCTACCTGGAGGACCTGCCATCGCAGGCAATAACACGCTGCTGGCTGCTATGTTCTTCCCAGCCAGCCCTGCCCCGGGGGTGCACATCTGTCCAGTTGTGTGACGTCTCCTTCTTCCACTTCTTCAACCGTGGGGTCTTTCTACAACGTGTCCCGGGGAGCTTCCTTGGTGCCTCTGACATACTTCTTGTTTCTCCTCTGACTTGCTCCTTGTGTCTCCTTCTGGCTTTGGCCATGCTGTATTGAGTCACAGCTTCTGTGCCTATGAAGCTCTTCTCTAACGCTCAGAGTGGTCCTTGGGACAGGCGTCAGCAGGAATAAAGTCTTAACCTGCTAAAGGGAATCACAGTCCCTTGCTCATGGGATTGGGATCATGCCAGGACACTTCACCTGACGTAACTGTTAAAGTCCATGAGGCAAAGACTCTACTTTCAATATCAAACATATAAAATAAACCGTATTTTATTGCCCTAAGTGGGAAGCATGGGCTGTGAGAATTAATAATGACAGTGGGAAGGTGGAAAAGGTCTCCAAAGGCAATGGATGCCCACCTCGCTGCCCGCTTTCCTGCTGCCGCGGGATGCAGGGCATGATCCCTGGGCATCGGCAGGAAAACCACTTGCTTCCATGCGATCCGAGCACTTTTCAGGCTGGTATTTGTGTGCTGCTGCGAGGGCTGAGGGGAGGGGGCAATGGGGCTGGTCGGGGAACCAGGGCAGGGTGAGGCAGAAACCCGATGGGGCATGACGACATGGGCAGGGCAAGGAGGCATGCGATCTCTTCTGATCTGCCTGATAAGAAGCCTTCGTTTTGTTTTTGTCTTTAAAGAGAAACAATGATTTTTCCTTATTTTTGTCTATATTTGGTGTAATCAGATCACTCCCACCACTGAAGCTCATTTCCTGCTGTTGGGTACACTGAAGCTATTATTGAGTATTTATTTTTCCACGGGCCTCTCTGTTTCTAATTACTTTGTGCTGATGTTATGGGAATATGTTGAGTCTGTGCCTCCTTTATACCTGCCACATGCTGGGTCTATTGTATACGTTAGTACCCTGACACATTTTTCAGATATTTCCTGCTATTATTTATCTCTTTATTTCTGATCTTACTACTTTGGGGTATATGATAAAGCTGTTTTCTGATGCGGCGCTAGGCCAGAAGGACGGACAGAAAGCATATGGATACGCAAGGCCATTTAGAAGTCATTTTTACTAGTGGTGGTTCCGATGGGTGAAATCCTGTGGGTTTTGTTGTTCTTTTTTTTAATGGAAGTCAGTGAGAGTTTTGCTGCAGGAGAGGCAATAGAGACTGATGGTGCAGAAATATAATATCTCTGTATGCCCACAAATAAATAGCCCAGGTGGTGCTGCTACCGCTGCTCTGGCAACAGCCGCATAGCTCTTGTGCTTATAGATCTCTGTTTCTTTTTTTTTTTATTTGCCAGACATTGAAATTTTCTGTGATGTGTGGGAGGTCTCTCATAAACTGATTTTATTTGGAAGAAAGCAGCAAAAACATTTTTTGAGAAATGAAGGGGAGAAACATTTATTGAAAAATGAAAGGGGGGAGGAGATATATATAGATATATATATTAAAAAAAATACATAAATATATATATATAAAATTTTGGCTCTATTAAAACCTTGTAAGAGTCATGGTGCCATCGCCCTGCTTAGCCCCGAGCTCACAGGCGCTGGCCCTGGCCCATCTGCTGCACTCCCAGAGCACTTGGTGCTTTGCAGAGATTATCCCTCTTTCCAAATTAAACTTCTGGCTTGATGAACCAGGGCTCTCAGCGGGGTGGAGGCAAAGTGGTGCTTCCGAAGCACTCGCTCCTGCTGGATTTTGTGTTTTGGGAAATCCTAAAGCACCCTGAGCCTTGTCCGAGACCTGAGCAGGTTACTGTGGAGCCCCGGGGTCCAAACTTGGCAGCAGCCCTGGTCACCTGCAAAATTTTCACGCTGTGGGTGCATTATTTTTCCCAGCAGCTTCACCGCCTGGCTGCCGCAGGAGCGCGCGGCTCTGCAGCTCCGAGGAGAGCCCGTCCCTCCCTCGAGCAGGGCTTTTCTGGGCTCTCGTCCAGCACTAAATATGGAAAATTCCGACAGTCAATCCTGTCTGTTTTCAAGCTGTTCAGGATCTTTTAACTTTCAAAACAAAGATGAACGAAACCGGTTATTTTACAGCAGATTCTAGTTGGAAAAAAAAAACAATTGCCCCAATGAAGGTACCTGGTAGCTCCTGGCACAGCCGAGCTGCCATCGAAATGAGTTAGACCCCACCAAAGATCAGGGAAACGCTGACCTGCGGCTTTTAAAAAAGCTTGCTTCGATTGTAATCTGGATAATTTGTATTAATTACCTTACGTGAACAATAACAGGCTGTTTCCTGCCTGTCACCTGCATCACACCTGGCCTCTTCAGCTGTGAAATACGTGAAATTATGAATCACCCTTTTTCTGAAGCTTTGTCTGAGGTCAGCTTCTCGTCTGCGTACTCCAGCTATTTTTCTCCATGAAACTTTAATTGTAAACACTCCATTTAAATTTAAACCCCCCTCTTTGTAGTTTCTATGACGTGTAACACACACATATGCTCTTTGACTGATCCCGCTGACCCGATAAAGCTCGTAACTGCACGAGAAAGCTGCAACAGCCGCACGCTCCACAGAGCGGAGCTGGCCGGGAGGCTCTGGGTAGGCAGCAGAGCTTGGGCAGCAGCGCAGGGATAAAACAAAAATTTCTGGCTGGTATCTAAAGGAAGGAAATTTTTCCTAAATATATTAAGCACTCTAGAGCCACACTTATCGGAAATTTGGAATTTTGTTTTTTTTTCAGTGTCGAACGTGTTTTCAAGCATCGGGGAAAGGAATTCCTAGACTCCATCCTCACGGCAGTGAAGCTCAGCGAGTAACACGACTCACACGAGCACTTTGGCAGTTTTCCTCCAAACCCAGCTCTGAAATAAGTTGCTTTGCTTGAAATCCCAGCCCTTGTTTTTCTATCTTTTGACTAACGACAACCTGTAACTGCTAGGCCATACAGCTACAGGCGTAGCTGCCAGCCCGCTCCAAAAGGAACGGTAACAAGGCAGCATAACCCTATGAGCTCTGGCTGTGCTTGTGCTTGTCCCACTGCACCAGAACGGTTTTGTTGTCTCAGTCCGGCGTAAAAGATGTATTGTCACATACAAGCGCAACTCTGAAAAAACAGGTGAGGATGTGTGTTGAAATGCGGCTGTTAGTCATGCCTTTGCTTAACTTGGTGCAGCAAAGCAAACGGACCAGAGGTTTTCAAGTATTTGTAGCTTTAGTGTGAAAAACAATGTTGCTTGTTCAACACGGTATTAACTACCGATACTGTAACGACTTTAAGAAAACATTGGCAACCTGTTGGATTTCCAGAAAAGGAAGAACTCGGCCACCTTTAATCGTTCCTTCAAAACTGCCTGATTTTTCTCAAATAGGCAATTCCAAGACAGCACTTTGGCATTATCCAGAGCCCTAGGTCGGGGGGCAGGACTTGAGGTGTTTTATTTCCACAGAAGCGTGTAAAGCTCAACGTATATGAGCTGGGAAAGAATCCTCAGCCTTGCAGCCAGCCATGCACGCTGCTCCCTTCCCTTTGCCAGTTCTGGAACAGCACAACGAAACAGATCAACAAGGCAGAGACGACAGAAGCGGCTGTGGTTCCACTGCTGCTTCCTCTCATCTCCCTGGGCCACACTTCAGGAACAGCTGCTCAAGAAAACTGAAAAATGACAAATGAACGCCGGCGACATTCATCTCCCCTTCTGTACTTTTCATTTAGATTTAGGTGGCACTAGTGGGTGTCACGCAACTGTTAATGCATCGCTTTGTGGTTGGCAACTCTCTTAATAGTCTGTCTCGGAGGTTTGCCAGCAAAAACAATGCTGAAATAATAACAAAAAAAATCATCAGGAAATTAAACAAGTAGGCACACTTCAATCTAAACTAGCAGATTTGTTCAAGCACAAGAAGTTCAGTATCGGAGCCTGCATGCATCCCTGCCGTATGATATTAAACAAATATGGCATTACTAATTCCAGAGTTCACCATCGCACTGGAACCCGAGAGTAAACATTCTAACTGACCACGTGCAGAGCATACCACCCGCCTGACGGAGCACGGTACTGAAACGCACGTGCACGCGGTAGTTACTGCAACTGCAGGATCACAAATACCACTTGTCCATAGCAAAAACTAACCGAATTTCTCTTGGTATTACATGAACAAAAGAACTAGTTTATAGCATCTGGAGTGATTCATGTTTCAGTGAAGAACCCGCCACTTCTCCTAAAGAAATACTTGTGTTAAAGTAACATCCGTATGGATTTAATGGGATTCAGTCACTGTCAACATTAAAGCACATCTCACTGCTTCCTTTAAGCTGTTTTAGCTAATGCTGGAAATGAGATTCGTCTCTACCTACTCACTTGTCAATCTAATGTAAACCTGGCTAACAAATCTTTATTTGTTATACTCCAGTTTGACTTGTGGTTATACACAGGAATACTACAACCAATTAATGATTTAGGTAAACCACACAGAAATAACATCTTTCTCTTTTAAAATATGTAAGCAGTTTTTTTAACTAAAATAATTAAACTTTGATTAAGTATTGCATCATTAGCGCCACATAAATTAGCAGAATGAGCTGGTACTTTTAGTCACAAAAAGTTCTAGCATTATTTGCAAAAATATAATTAAACACTGATGTAACTGCCCTAGATACGTAGTGGGCGAAGGGCTCTGTTCTCTTCTACTTGGACTTTCACTGATGCCATGTTGAACAGCTCTGATTTCTACCAATGGGAGGAAAACTGCAAATCAAGTGATTCCCTGTGATGGTTTTTAATTAAAATTTAAGAAAAAGGCTAGAAAACTAACCACGCTCTGTCAAACAGGGTACAAAATCTTTATTCACCAATAAGTTAAGTATTCTTATAAATAGATGTTCTCATCTTTCACACACTGTATTGAGTATAAAGCTAAGCTTCCATTATTCCTCAGACTCTGACCCTTCTTCATCTTGACTGATTTGGAAGTAGCGTAGTTCGTATGTCTCCTTGTCAGAAGCAACGACACGAAGCCAGTCACGCAGATTGTTCTTCTTGAGGTACTTCTTTGTGAGGTATTTTAGGTACCTTAAAAACAGTAATTATACATTAGAACCTTCTCATTTAACAACTCATACTGCTGTCTGCACTCCACCCAAAACATAGCCCTAGCAGGGAAACAACACGCTAATTATATCCAAAAATAAAGAAATATCAGCTATAACAGATAATAAAAGTGTATTTTCATTCCAGATACGTAAGAATTTATTATTTGATGCTTTCTGACCACAGAGCACAATGCCAGTAACTCAAAAGCATTGAGAAGTTCTGAACCTTGGTCGAACACAATAGGTATTGGTGCATCTGTATCAGGAGAATGGAGGGGGGATGCAGGGAAGGAACTGCACCTCTAACCAGTGCACTCATCTGTCGCATGCCCTAACGCACGAAGCAGTTTAAGGCTTCACTTGACTTAAGGGGTTCTTTTCCAACAACACGTACTGTGTACACACACATTTTAATACAACCAATTAAATAATAAAACAGCCACCCGTGAGGTGAATTCAGTATGACTTTTAAAAGCACCTCTTTCCTTGATATACTTCTAACAACCTATATAGTTCTGTATTCTGTGTTTATACTAGAGGAAGTGTTAATTTGCAATCAACTCCTGTGTTTTACAAAGCAGGTTTTTAAATACCTAGTATTATAAATTTGTTTGAATTACATGTTTCATTAATATTTGTAAGTGCTATGAAGGTTAGCTAACATCTTCTCTGTACGTATCAGAAGTGTGTCATGTTCAACATACGACTGTTCAAAATCCACTACCGCAAGTACCACAAAAGAAAACCTATGCCAACCTTTTAGAGAACTGTTTCTCAGATGTCACTGTGATCTTGTTCTTCAGACGTTCAATGTGAACGGTGTTGCCCAAGTTTCCAGTTTTTCCATTGACCTTAACCTTCTCCTTTAGGAACTGTTCCTGTTTCAACATTAAAGAAATAGAACACTAGGGAATGGCACCCTAGGTATGAACTAGGGAAGGGACCCTAGCCATATAGCAATATTAAAAATCACCGTTTACTTATGTCCTGATAGCAAGTATTTACAATGCAGTAAGATTTTACAGTGTGTAATTAAAAAAAATCACCCCCGTGCTTCAATTTATAGTAGCTCTATTCACGGACAGGCATGAACCATCTTGTCTATAAAAGACATCTAAACCCAAGAACTTTCAAAATGCTGACAATTTAAAGAACAGCTGTAGATTTTACTAGTTTAAAATGTAACTTTTCAGCTGTAATTCAGCTGTCGTATTGTACGAAGACTGTTATTATACCATGCACGAGAAGTATGAGCAAAACTACGACTTACAAAATTCCCGGAATCAAAAATTCCATCTTCCACAGGATGGGTCAAGTCAAGGCAAAACTTCCAGGTTGACTTTTTAGATTTTCTGTCCTTTTGCTAAAACACCAAAAAACCCCAACGTTAGCAATAACAACCCACACCCGAAAAACATTTGTTAGCGCGAAAGGGGACACGGCAGAGGGTGGCCCCACGGCGGCGGGCGCCGGCCCATGCCGACACCGCCTGGACAGCGATGCTCACTGCAGCCAGCTCGGCCAGGCCCCGGCCCCGGCCCCGGCCGGCCGCCACCCACTCAAGGCCCTCTCGGGGAGAGGCCAGCTCGCCCCCGGCGGCGGGAAGGCCGCCAGCTCCCCCGGCCCCCGCCTCGTCGCGGCCCTCACCGCGCCCGCCTGCCGTCCCTCCGCGGGGGCGGCGCGGCCGCGGCCCGCGCACTCACCGGCAGCATCCTGCCCGCCCGACCTCCCGCAGAAAGAGAGCCGCGTGCCGCACGCCACGCTTTTATACCCCGGCCGTGACGCCATCACGCAAGCGCGCGGGGCGGCGCAGCGCAGGCGCAGGCGGGGAGGCGGGGCCCCAGCCCGGGGCCGCGCTTGCCCGAGGCACAAACAGGCGGCAGCCAGGTCACCTCTTTATTCGATTTTATTCTCCGATCTTTGTTTCTGTTGGACAGGAACGCAGGCGCCTCTCTCGCTCTCGTACAACCGGCAGGCCGCGCCGCTCCAGCGGTGACGCGCTTCTCCTCCGGGAAGCCGCGGGCTGACAGGAGGGGAGCGGCCGGGCGGGAAGAGGCTGGAGCTGGGTTAGGGTCTCCAGCGGCCCCCGTCAGCTTCGCCGCCGCCCAGCTGTGGCACGGGCGTCTTTATTATTTCTGGAGCAAAACACACACGTACACCTTTCCCCCGAGCGTTCGCGCGGCGTTGAAAACAATACAGCTTCCGGAGCAGGTACGCGTTGGAGCTCACGCGAATTACAGGGTCTGGTTTTTGCTATAATCGGTAAAATGAGCCATCGCCACCGTTCCTCTTTCCCCCGCATTTTGAAAGCCACACCGAACAACAGTTATGTTTACAATATACAGCACAGGACAACCGAGAAGAGGGGTTTTCTGCGATACAGCGCTACATAGCACACATTTTGTTTTAAGTTCACAAATCGAGTTACTCTCAGATGCCAAATACCGTAGGGCCAGACTGCAGATGCTGGAGAGACTTCTGATGCTCTTGGCGTACCGTGCTGAACAGTCCACCGCACTCCCACCACAATGCCTCCAGGATCTGCGCCTTCATTAACATTCTCAGTGTATAAGTGAGATACTCAAAATATCCTTAACAAGGTCTTTTTTTTTTTTCCCTTTAACAAGGTCTTTTTTTTTTTTCCTGAAGTTTAGTTCTACTGTAACAAACTACCTTCTAATTACTCAACCAAAAAAAGTGGGATTTATTGAATTTTGAATTCTGCGAGACTGACCTGCAGTAACCATAACAGTTTCAACTGTCAACAAATTTGACTTCTTTACAGATTATGTAAAATTACCTGTATTGTGAAACTACAGACTGTGCACCGTTTCTGGGTACGCCGCGGATTAGAAAAACCTGCAAGAGGCTTGAAAGCAGTTACGTTAAAACAATGAAATTCAGCTAACTTCTTAAAAAAAACAGCCCTGAGAACATGGCTCAACTAGTGAGAGCCTAGTTGAAAAACCACCATTATAAGCAAAAATTAGAAGGATCTATTGAAATCTTAAAGTATTATTTGCCAACATTTGAGGCAGGAAACACTGCAGTCTTTCCAAATCCATAAAGTAATAAGAGAAACTCAATGAATTGGAGCCATTAAAAAAATGCATTATTTGGAGTGGAAATACTTTTCTTCACCTCCCAGTTTTCACAGCCTTTACTCTAAGCAATTGCATCAGCTATTAGAAGTTTATAGTTTTCGGTTTTGACACAATTTAAGTGTTAAGACAGTACTACGGAACAAGCACATCGGTAAGATTTGTTTTAAAGTAAAGCTATGAAAGGAGAATTTCCCTAAGCATTTGGTTAGGGATCTTAAAAATACGCATCTATATGGACTATTGATCACAAACAAAGTTTGTTGCAAACAATTCTGACAGTAAACTGAAACATCTTACTTTGGAAAAAATGCCTCAAATACATGTTCTAATTTAGAAGCAACTTTTAACCTTACTGAAACTTGGAGATTATGCTTAAGACTCATGCTTATGTATTACCTATGGAAAACTTCATGCATGACAAGCCAATGCTCTGCACTTCCATAGTCTTCGAAGTGCTTCACAAAAGACAACTAAGTATATAAGAATAAACCTATAATGAAGTACTTAATCATTTAAATCTTGCAGAACTGAAGGTTGCAATAGGAGGACATCCATATGTCCCAAGGAGGACTCTTCCAGCAAGCCGGAGGTCATAAAACCTCTATCTTAGATTGCTGTAGTACCTGAAAACTCCAGTCAGACCAGGACCCCACTTGTAGGAACAGGACAAAAACCAGCCCTTGTCCCAGAGAGCTTACAGTCTAAGTAAATGCTTAGATTGTGGGCCAGCGGCATCAAATACCTGTCTTCCAACAAGGTTTGAGAGGACAGACAGGCACCTGGAAGTAGACTAAAGCACTACCAGAACAAGGACAAATCCAAGTCTTGTAGTTTTCAAGCATATTAGAAGTATTCGTAATGCGGTGATAGCATTAGAACTTGCGTTAGTTTGACATAGCAACCTGTGACTTCCCCTTTGACATCACACAGCTCAGCTTGCCGTCAAGACCACCATCAATGGTTTCACAGTCACCTCCAAAGCCAACAAAGCCTGTCTTTCAGGTACCAGTTCGACGGAGAGGCAGAAAGGAGCATAGTGCAGACTAGCTTGAACTATGAAGCACGCACTTCAAAACTACTCTGAATGCATTTCAATCTCTTGCATCTACAGCTTTTTTTAAAAGCAGTTTTGCCATTTCAGTCAAGGTGCTATCTATAGAGTTGACCTGCGATGTGTACTGTGCTAGGCAAGAGCGTGTGGCAGTATCCTACTTCTGCCAGGTGTCCCAGGTAACTGTGCTTTATTACCAGAGTATATTTATTGCTGTCTTTACCTTCACTGCACTGCTCTCCCTGTCATGAGAAGTCTATGGAAAATGCGTGGTTTTGCCATCTACGTTAGACCTCCAAGATTTGCTAAGCCCTGCCACGGTATGTACAAGGGCAGTTCAGGACATTGCCCTGAGCCCTCTGGGGATTAGAGAGTACATACTATTAAGCTGAAAACATTTTAAGCAGTTAACAGCAGCGTGAAGTCTGACTCTCGCTGCCAACAGAGTGCGAATTGTGCGTGCTGTCCAGGGCAGCATGCCACGTGTTTACAAGTTGTCCACCATTAGCCAACAGCCACTGAAGCTTAAGGCAAGTTCATGAAACAAGTTATCAACTGAAGAGAGGTCTGAGCCACAGACTAAGGAAGTTTCCCACTCATGAAGAGTCACCAAGTCTTAGAATTCAAGCCGAACGCCTTAAACAGGAGCAGACTAGTAATCCTTCCATGACTAGTTCTGCGAAGCCTTGCGTTTGCCTGTTAAGCTACTAAATAGAGGCATGCATGCGTGTTTCAATGACTCAGAACTCCCTTGGAGAGGAGCTAGCTTTCGTAACTATGTAGCAATTTATTGACTTTCATAGTTAAGCCATGGCTGTTCAGTATTGTCTGTCAAGTCTGTATTTTGAAAATACAATAGTTTTGTTTTTTTTTTTTTTAAAAGAATCACATGCATTTAGTTTAGGCTCAATGCTACAGTTTGTCCCACTTTTCGAAAAACATGTGGTCCCTGTGCTACAAAAATATGGTCTGAACCTGAAGATTAAAACCTAAAGCTGGAAGCACTGCAACAGATTTCCATGGAGTTTGTCACCCTTTTATAGTTTAAGATAAATACAATAAAGGAAAGCAATTGAACTGCATTTTTCTATTTTATTTTTCAAGTCTGACAAAGGCCTCGAGTGAAAGTCTATAGCTTTAACATCCATTCTCACCTTTGTGTCCCCTTGACTTATCTATGTCTTATCTACCCAATACTCCAACTGCCTGCCTAAACCACAGGTAGGCTTTGACACCATTTTATCGTTACAATAAGCCAACAAGTTGGCAAAGAAGAATACAGAGGTAATACAGTTAAGTTGCACATGGCCACTGGGGCTTGGTCAAGCCAGCTGGCATTTTTGATCACTTGAGTTTCTTGGTCTAAAAGTTGCGATTGGCACCTACAGTTCTGCAAGAGTCCCAATCCACAAAATACTTAAGCTTAAAAAAAAAAATGCTACTTTTATTGTCAGTTCTACCTAAACATGTCAAGAAAAATACTATTTGTGCTCTAGGTCACTTTATAATCCTAGATACCTACCAGCTTATCTAAAAGCCCCTGAATACTGTATTTTGTCTGTTCATACAGACAAACACTGTTTTGCTCAAGCAAATAAAAATATATCCACTAGTAACACCTGATTGGTTTCTTAGATCCATAGCTGAAACCCACAGGAATGTTAAAATAGTTACAATTAAGGAATTAAAATCTCAGTGATTTTGAAAACTGCCAGTTAGCCTGCAACACTAATCCAGAATCCAGCACTGCTTTTTAACAATTCAAAAAAAGAAATGAGGTTGCTTGTGAAGGCCAGAGCTTTGGTGACAATAAGAACCAAATTTATAGATCTGTGGTTTGTCCAGACCTGAGCAGTTGCCCGAGCCTGGTGATCCTCTTTATTTGCAAGGCTTTATGGCTACAGCACATTCTTCATTCATTGCACTTATGACGGATATCTGGAAGAAAAGACAGATAGGTGAGCTCCCACCCATGCCAGAGGAAGCGCTCCCAGAAGTTACAGGCTTTCACATTTTAATATCTATCCCGCCTCTCTTGAGAAGAAAAAAGGAAGTTGAAGCTGCTAAAATTCAGTCATTAGAAGAATTTCCACAATATCTGCCCTTCCCACCGATTTGCTCTTCTGCTGCCTTCTCTTTGCCATATTGCCTTGGCTGGCAGCTTGAGGCTCGTACAACAGAGGAAGACGAACAAGCTCCTGCAATAGAGCCAAACTAGCAACTGGTGTGGCCCAGTACAGACTACAGTCTGCAGAGCTACTTGCAGAGAGGTTTGCCAACATAGCAAATTAGACTACTCAGACTACGTCACAGAACTCTACACTTGGTCCCGATTAAGAAAGCCTGGAGGCTCCAATCCACACCGTGAGGACAGCACTGTTAGGATTTATCTAGACATTTGAGACACCCGTATCACCTCACTGTCAACTGAGCCGGGCTTCAGTGCCGTATTGAGTGCTCCAGTACAAAAGTCCTTCTACATCTCAAAGGACCAATTCCCGTGCTTCTAACCTGCTCTTCACAGAGAGATACAAACGGTCAATATCAGAATAAGACTCCTTCATTGTATAATCAAGTGGAATTAACCATAACTCTTCTTGTCTGCCCTCTACACTTACCTGCACATCTTCATTGGCATTGAATTTTCCTTCTATTTCTTTGCCAAGATCCCCTTCTGGCAACTTTAGATCCTCACGAACTTCACCACTTTCTGTCAGCAGGGAGAGATACCCATCCTGAATACCTATCAGCTGTGAAGAGAAGTTCACTCTTAGGAAGTTTAACTTCATCAGTATTCACTAGTAGGCAGTAGCTGAAGATAAGCAGGAGGCAGTGAACTCTACCTGTTACATTAATTCTTTAGTACTGTGTTTGTAACAGTTAAGAACGTAATTTAAGTCAATTTTTAACAACAGTTTAGAGGGCCGAGTTCGGGCAACTGTAGCAAAAGCCAGTCTACTATCAAGAACCGCCAGAACCCTGTTGGTTACTTCCTAGCATGTGGGGCACTGCAAAACCCATCCTCGTGATTTAGAAAATGTACTGCTTCCACGTCACTGGTTCAGCTTTTTACATCTGTGAATTAGAAACAACAACTGAAATGGTGTTCGCTGAACAGCATTGCTTCTATAAAGTGCACAAAGTACACAACGGTTGAACTGTACACTTCCATACCTTCATTTGTACAATGAGATACTATCATTTACGTTAAAGGCTAATGAATAAATTAGGGAACATCCACCAAGCTCTGGACTCCTTTTATAACGCTGTTTTCAGCCTAACCGAAAGCCTGAGCTAAAGGGAACAGCTACTTTGACAGAGTTAGGGAACTTGGAACACGTAACGGTAAGCCTAAAAGGCAGCCCTAACGGGTCTGATAAACAGCAAGAATTTCAGTAGCAATAAGGACCCAAAAACACGAAAGAAACATCACCAAGAGAACGTTAAGAATCTCTTGGAAGGTCTAAGCCCTAAGGCAGGCTGGTCACACTTTATTTAAACACCATCATCCTGAAGAGTTGTTAACACTCTGAACTTCGGCTTTGTCAAGCAATTGCAGCTTTCCAACTGACGTGGATGTATCAGTTCCTGACCAGAACTACTCCCAAGACAATGGGAAGACAGCCGACACATTATAACTCAGAACCTGAATTGTGCTGCTTTTAAGAGCTCGCTATCCATATCGCAGAAGGCGTTACAGAAGTTACAGAAGCCTGCCAAGTTCCCTCCGAACATATATTTCAGAGCAGAGCTCAGGAGCACCAAAATTACTCGAGATCAACTAAAGCCAGCTTCCACGCAAGGAGCAGAAAGTACTGCAGCAAGTTAGAACTGGCATCAGATACAGTTTAAGACTGTCTTGTTGATTCATCTACCCTATGTAAGGGTGAAATTATAAATGACAATATATGCTTAGATTCAAATTAACATGAAATGAGATCTTGATTATCCTTTAACTAATACTAACTTGCAGTAGGGACAACCTCTCTCCAGATTCTAAAGGATGACAGTATCACAAAGAATAAAGAAGTGACCGTACAACATGAGCTAGAAAAAACACAGTTCTGAATTATGCCTATTACCTGTCATTTCTAAAGATTACTACTATAACATGAGGTTGTTAGTACAGTAAGGAGCTCTCCATCAGTGAGGTCCAACAGTTTTAACAATTCAGTAAATGCTACGAGTTCAGCAATGTCATGTCTAGACAGGCAAGTTCCATTAATTCTGGCAACAGTACTTTATTAATTGAGAGGCAAGTTTTGGGATAAAGAGAGTTTACGTGTGGTATTAGGAATATAAAGTCTCTTAATGTGTGGGAGGACACAGTGACTGTTAACTCACCTGGTAATCATTCCTCTTGATATTTGGAACATCCATGTTATGAGTTGATGGGCAAATATCTTCATATTTTTTACCAGTGAAGATATCAATACCAACCAAGTGGACCTATAAGAGAAGAAAAATAACATCAGTTACTGTTGGCCCTAGAGAAGCAAGATGCCACTGCTGTCAGCATTGCTGGTTCCACGCAGTTTTCTAAGAGATCACATGTAATACCAGATTCCGCCTAGACCCTTTGCTTGTGGTGTGAAAGCAGCCCAAGCACTGAGAGAAGGCCTCTCACACCCTTTCATAGCACACTGTAGAAACACTACCTGAGAACAAAGATCAGCTACTGTTATCTTCCGTAGCCTTCCATAGTTTTACAGCAGCAAGCTAGAGCTCAGAGTATGCAGCGGTTAAGAAAACGTTTCCTTCAAATTCTAGCTGTTCTGAGAAACACGACAGTGTCGGTGACAATGTGAAGGTTAAGAGGAAAAGCAGAGGTGGTCATGCACAGAGATTAAAGCAGCTCCCACCTCCCTTTATGCTAGCAGCAGCTGTCCACTGCAGCTAGTGCTTGCATTACCAGTTCCTAGCCCGCTCTCCTCAGGTACTTTCCCTCTCACAACTGTTTCGGTATTTAGGAAAACTGGATCTGTCTAATAAAACAAGCCATAAAAAAAGCAAGGGGGAGGGAGAAAGGAAAAAACTGGCAAGGGCTTGGTACACTCTAGCTTTGGGGAATCCTAAATACTTTACCCATCTACATGTATCATACAAGGTTGTGGAAACTTACAACTCCAATTAGTCCATGCTTGTAACAGATCTGCTTCCAAACCCACCATAAAGTGCTGTTGAATGAATGAAGGGGGAGTCTAACCTTGGTCCAAGCTCTGGACAGCTGCATAAGCCAACTGCTTAGGCAGCAGGACTGCAGCCCCAGACAGCAGCCTAAGAATGTCCCTGCTGGGACGCAGCGGGGGGAAGGTACTCCTCACTCAGTGCTGAAAAAAGGAAAGAAGCAGCGAGGCAAGCCAGCAAAACAGGGCCAGAGCAGGCCCACGGAGGTAACGATTGTCCGCTGAGCTCTTCTGGATTATGTAACGGAACATGGGCACCTCTAGTAAGCGTTGAAGTCGAGCGCTGCAATAGTGAAAGTCTGCTAGCGCAGGCAGACACAGAAGTGCTTTGGTGGGTAGCGACAGCACAATCCAACCACGCCCTAGTGATTTCATCAGGCCCCCTTCCAGAACTTACTCTACCCCCACTACAGAAACAGGTTTTATCGCTATCAGCGTTAAAGCTTTTTAACAAGTTGGGAGAAAAAAACCACAACCCAACCCCCTGTCCTCAATCCTTCCTCCTTTACATCGCTGGAAACCCTTGAGCGAACTCTGGACTGAAGAGACACACGAGACGCCGCTGCGAGAAGAGCAACGGCAGGACACGGAACACTCTGCCAAATGAAATGCTGCACCCTTCCCTCTCGGCCAGCCCCGACGCCGCTCGCAGGGCCGGGAGCCGCAGCAGCACACACTGCGGGCTGTGCAACAGACTGGGGCTTGCAGAGCCCGCCCGGGGCCGCTCACCTTGGCGTGGCCGTGCTTGCCCGTCTTGGAGGTGGACATCTCCACGATCTTGCAGGGGCGCCCCTTGAGCACCACGAAGCCGTTCTTCCGCAGCGCCGAGCACTGCATGGGGTAGGTGAAGGAGGCGCCGGCATCGCCCGTGGTGAAGTCGAGCTCGTCGGCCATGGCGGTGGGGGGTTGGCGGCGGGGCGGGGGGCTGCACGCAAGCGAGAGCGTCGGCTCGGAGCCCCGGCGGCGGGAAGGGCCGGGCTGGGGCGGGGGGGGGAGGGAAGACGGGGGACCCAACCACCTCTCCCGGCGGGGGCAGCGCGATGGCGGCGCCCCGGGGCGGGCCGGGCCCGCCTCGCCCCGCCACACGTGCCCGGCGGGCGGAAAGCCGCCGCGCGCCCCGCCACGTGCCGAGCCCCCAGCCTCCCTCCCCCCACACACCGGTGGCGGCACCCGCCCCCGGGCTTGCCTCCCCCTCCCTTCCCCGTCCCCTCAGCGCCGCGGCCCAACCGGGCGCTGGCGCCGAGCGGCGCCGCGGCCCCTCTTACCTTGCGAGGACGGTGGGGGAGGCCGGGCGGGGCGGGCGGGGCGGGGCGGGGCGGGGCGGGCGGGGCGGGGGCACGGCGGGGCACGGCGCCGCGCACACGCGCCCGACCACTGCGGCGGCCGGCGGGAAGGGGCGGCGGGGAGCGCGCGCAGCGCGCACCGCCCAGCCCCGCCCACCCGCTTCCGCCGGCCCCCGCGCTCATTGGCCCGTGGCCCCCACCGAGGGGGCGGGCCGGCCTCCTCGCCCCCTGCCCCCTCCGCCCGCCGGCTGACCACGTGCTGGGGGCGCTTCCCGCCTTCGCCCACCCCGCGCGTTCACCCCGCCCCTCGCCGGCGCCTACGGAGAGCGGTTGGGCTCAGCCCGCCCCCGCGCCAATCGCGCGGCGCCGGCGCCATTGCTACCGAGGCAAGCCCTTCACCCCCCCACCCCGGCGGGCGCAGGCGCGGGGCGGCCCCTCGGCCGCCAGGCGGCGCCGCGCGCCTCCTCCCGCGCCCCCCGCCGCCATCTTGGCGCCGGGGAGCCTCTGGCGGTCGCTTCCTGTGAAGGGCCGTCAGGCGACAAACCTGGGTTTTAAAGGAATTGGAGAAGAAATGGGTGGTCCTGGCGGGATGAGGCTTCCTCGTGAGATGTGCTTAACTGTCAACACAAAGCTCTTTTGTCCGCTTAATGTTTCCCCTTTCAGAATAAGCAGAAACAAGAGCGTTTTGCAAGCGCACAGTAATGGGTCAAAAGGACCTGAAACTGCCTAGAAGTCAGGTGAAGGCTTGTTTTCGTTAATGGACATGAGACTGGTGGCTCCATGCCCTGCCCTGCCCCTTACCCCCAACGCTAACAGCACAGCCATTGTTCGCCTCCAGCATTCACCCCCCGCGCTGCTGAGGGGACGTGTGTGGCGATGAAGGCAGCCGCCGGGCCAGACGGATGGATCTCAAGCAAAACGAGGCCAAATAGTTAATTTTGTTAAAACTCTCCCAGTCGGATGCCATAATACCGTCAGCTGTTTGACCGAATTCACCTGAAGACCATTCTGTGGAGCTGCCAGTGGATGGGGCCTGGCCCTGCCCAGAGCCACATGGATCACCTACTTTAAACACCAGCCAAACAGAAAAACGCAGAAATTCGGAGGCCTGTGCGGCAGCGTTGTTGGAGCTGGCCTCTGCCATCAGCACCGTGGGCTGCAGTGTGCTGTCCTACGTTTTCTGCCCCGAGATCCTCAGTTTATTGTCTCTGTTCTAATGGGGTGGCTACAGGAGCCAGTTTTAAAGTCACATTTTAAAATTATTTCTAAGGGATCTTTTATTCAATTCATTTTAATCTGTGTGATCTGTTTGCCTGTGGTCCTGCCCTTGGTTACATAGATCCCACTCCAAATAGTACAGCATGTACCCAAGGAGATAGGTTTGGCTTTCATTTATACAGGGCCCCTGTATAATGCTCCAGCAGGTCGAGACGGTGGCTCTCTTCTGTTACCGGGGTTTTTGGTGGATGCTGCCTCAGCCAGCCCGCTCTGGAGATGATACGCATTACCCTGGGGAACTGCCCATTTTTCTTCTGTGTCAGTTGATAAGCAGAGTCTGGGACATTCTGTTAAGTGTTTTTACATGTGCAGTGCGTGTTTGTTTACCTGCAAGTGTATGACTAGTTGCACATGCTCTAGGTCTTTTTTTCTTTTAATAAAATAATTTGTGAGAGAACTACCAACTGTTCCGAGCCCAAACCAGGGCAGCCTGGGGCTAAGCGCTAATGATAATTTCTTTTCTCAAGTATCAGATTATAAATGTGGTTGATTGTCCACAATTAACAGATTCATTTTGGATGACTTGAGAGAGCTTCTGTACTAAAACAAGTCTTTTTGCTGAAGTGCAGCTGTAGATAATACTTATTTTTGAGACACAAAACAAATATTCCAAAGGCAGCCTTTATCAGAGATTCAATAAAAAAAATGGAAGTCATTGCTTGCAGGCATCTTTCCTTTGTCTGGATCAACGTTTATTTTCTAAAATGTGTTTCTTGATAGTACTGATGTGATTATCCCACTTTTCTCTGCAACAATAGCAATTTGATTTCAAAGCGTATTTGTAAATACCATGGCCTTTTGCATTTAAATGTATTTCCTTTTGTGCATGTGTGTGTAGGGTGTTGCAGCTGGATCACACACACATCTTCTTTATCGAGTAGACTAGGTATGTTACCAAGCTTTGGTTCTGCTATCTACGTCTTTATATGAATGCTTTGCAGAAATGATTGTAGTTAGAAAACTTTTGGAAGGTTTAAAATGAGTGAGTTGTGTCTGTTCTCAGTTATGTTCTGGAGAAATGTCTGACGCCCCGAAACACCTCATTAAAGCCTTGCCTCGAGAGTTTGTTTCCAGCAAACCCACCAGAACGCAGGAGGTGGTGTTTACACCAACACGAGCCGGGGGTGCAGCCTGGCTCACGCTGCCTCCTCGCTCCAGCTGCTTGCGTGGTGCATCGCTGGCTTCTGGGAGAAATCTCTCCGGGGAACATCAAGGAGGGCAGCAGTGTCCTGGGACAGCCCGGGGTGGTGGCCTGGGTGCTCGGAGGACAGAAGAGGGTGCCGGAGGCAAGCCCTGCAGGCTAGCTGAGAGAGGGCCAGTCGCAGAGCAGTTTACCCAGCCTTGCTCCCCTCAACGCTGGGTGAGCACCACGGGAAAGCAGAGGGAGGCTCGTTCAGCAAGACTTGGTTCAGGTCACAAGATTAGAAATTAGAATTATGAGCAAAGCAGTGTAAACAACCCTATTCCAACTTGAGCAAGCGTCTTTCTTTCAACTGCTGAGCTGTCTTACCTGGGATCCCACCAACATGTCCTGACTGTTGGGGGTGAGGGTTCACGCTGGCTTCTGGGCTCAGCCTTGAGCAGGAGGACATGAGAGAGGCTGGGGACCGATGATCCCCACCACCATAGGACAGTGCCATGCTCAGCAGACTCTCTGAGCTCCTACGTGCAACGTCTCCATGTAGCGCGAACCCAGTTAAAGAGCCTCTGCAGTGACCTCGCCATAGGCACCCCACTCTGCGCCAGGCACTGCCTTAATCCTGCCGTTCACCTTCTGCTTCCTGCAGAGAAGGAATGCGCTGCCGGTGACTCGCCTTGCGTTTGCATCGGCCTTGAGAAAGGGGTTCTGGGGTGGTTCCTACAATTATTAGGGGCTCCATGCCTCGGGAGGCCTTAAAACTACCGCCGTACTGCCTCTGCCTGCTCCGTGGTCACCCTTACCTCTTCGGTGGTCCACACAACAGCCCAGCCGGACAAACGCAGTCGAATGAGGTGTGCACAGACAGACGCGCTGTCTGAATTACCCAGGGAGGGACCCTGGGCGTGCACTGGAGATCAGAGGCAAGCGGTGACAGTGCAGGGACATTGAGCTAGCGGGAATCACCTGTAACTCCCGCTAGGAAGGGGGACAACACATAGCAACTCCAGCTGTTCCCTCCTCCTGGAGCTGCGATGGTGCTGGAACAGTGATCTCCCACCCACGACCTGGGGGGCCCCAGTGCTTTTCATAGTCACGAGGGCCACTCTCTCGTGAATACAGGGGGGCAAACCCACAAGGCGCTGCCCAAGCCTCGCGTCTGCAGTTAGACCTACAGCCTGTAAAATTTAAGGACTGCTGATCTACAGCCAGGATTCATCGCCACCCTGCTGGGGAGGAGATTCCTTCCCTTTCAGCACAGCTATTCAAGCTGTGCCTCTGGGTAAAATTTGCCAGTGTTGCTTCAGGATTTAGTGAAACACCTGAGCATAGGCTCAGTTACCTAAATTAAATCTCATGCTTACATGTGCTGCTGGATCGAGACCTGATGTCCTGCCTTGTGATTCCTCAGGTCCCATAGATTTCAGTGAAAGATAAGGACATGAGCACCTCGGAAAATGAATCATACCTCAAAGACTCGGTCCCTGCATAGGTAGTACTTGGTTCTTCTTCATCCTCATCAGCTGTTTGACGCGGGAGATGGAGGACAGTGCTTCTCAGTGATGAAAAACAAGTGGAAGTGAGGCAGAAAAATCTGTGATAAATTAGTGTGGAAAGTGTTAATGGGGCCAAATGTCCTGAGTTTATTGGATTAGGGAAGTCAAACTAATTTTAAAATTATGCCTAGAGAGTGGGAAACTAGATATCGTTAGCCATTTATCTGACACAACAGAAAAGTCTTAATGGCTGTCATTGCAGCACATTAGGAAAACACTGCCAAAGCTCTTGCTGACAAGATGCTTTCTCAGGGATTATTAATTATATTGGACTATTAGCCAGCCACAGTAGGGGAACATATTTCGCATGTTAACTAAAGTGCAACGACCATTTAGCTAATAAGTATGACTTGGTCTTTTAAATTTTCTTAATGATTAGCAACTTAGTAAAACTGTAACGCTGAGAGAGAAAAATAACGATTCAACAAGCTGTGTCTCCAGAACAAGTTTTAACTGGAACTTGCATGTTGCAAGGACAGATAAAGTGTACAGTCCTAATTACTAGCCTGATGTGACAAGACAAAAGTAAACATATCTGCAGATTTAACCAACTCGTATGACCCCTTCCTGCATCATCAAACATGGTAAAAGTGCGCTTGTGATAGTTCAGCCCAGCGTATCCGCTTAATCCTTCCACCGCAGCCCTGGTGAGGACAGGGGTTGCTGCAGCCTTCAGCAGCGCCGAGCTCTGCACATCTTGTCCCAGGCTGCAGCCCACCCCGCTGCAACCATTAGCAGAATTGATTGGAAACATCCCGGGATGAGCAAAGTATCATCGCCAGGGGAATATACAAATAAATGAAATTATAATAGTAAAATGCATGAAGGCGTGTTGTCTAGTTGTGGCCCAGGAGCGTCAGAGGGGGTCCCCGGTGGGAGGTCGCAGCCTGGAAGGAGAAGACTGACTTCCCTTATGCACAGCAGCTGCAAGGAAGCACAACCTGAAACTCGGCACCGACCGAGCGCAGTGTGCGCCTTGTTAGCCCGCGGGATTCACAGCACGCTGGCAGCAGCCTGGAAAAAAAATCAATTATTGGCATATGAAGTCTGCTAGCTCTGAGACTCCTGCTTCAAGCTATATGGTCTTTACTATAGCGCAGCCAAAAGCTTCACAGAGGTGTGGGATGAAATGAGGAAAGAAAGCCTGATTAAATGTACACATAGCTTTCAGCTGACAACTGTATTTACGGAGTCATTTTATTTAAGTGCCTCTGAACCCCCAGGCAGATCTTCTGGGCGGTTCCGGAATATAGCTATGGGTAACGTTAGTGTTGTGGGCTTTGTTAAACTAATGTATGTGCTGCACTACGGTAATTGGATCAGGTTTTCTATTCTCATTCACCTAGTAACACACAGGAAAAGAAAGACTGGCTGCTCCGAGTGTTGCTGAATAAATGATCCCCCACTGCTGAGTTACTGGCAGTGTCACTGACTGATGCCCCTCAGGCATGAGGACAAAGCTCAGCAGAAGATTAGCGAAGCAGTTTTGGACAGCCTTTCTCATGTTAAACCGCCTGTACGGCCGTTGTGCGGCCATAGCTCCAGCCGTTCTGTTTGTGCTGACTGGCCGGCCCACAAGGACCGAGCGGGATGTCCAGGACCCCGGTGCCAGCACCCTCACTGCCACCCCGCCTCTGCTGTCCCATCCTCCCATTCCTGGAGGGAACCCAGCCTGGCTCTGCCCTCAGAACAGGGGCAAATCTGCTTCGAACCCCATCTCTCCCCAAATGCTCCTCCTGCCTATCGTGCCTAGAGAGGCCCCAGCACCAAGTTTTAAGCTGCAGCAGCATCCATGCACGTGGAGGTGTGCTTCACAGGGGGCTTTTACAGGTGGCCGGTGGGGATGGCTGGGGTTAGACGCCGGCACATCTCCAGTGAGGGTTCATCCCAACGCAGAGCCAGCTCCCACCAGCTCCAGGGCTGCCTCCCAACCCCGCAGTCTCACCTCTGGACCATCCATTTCTAAAGGGATTTAGCTGAGGGTTTGCACAGCAATTACCACCCATGGAGCAAACGTGTCCTGCCAGGAAAATACCTCCCACCTGGAGTTGGACATATGTCTGAGATGTACAGAGGGAAAAAAGACCGAACAGCGCAAGCCAACACATGCCGTAGATGTTGTTCATTGTCACTTTTATGTAACAGACATAGATAACATTGCTGAAAGCAAGAATCCATCTCTTTTTTTTTCCTTTTTTTTTTTACATTCAGACAATCCATTATAATATTTAACTAACTGCAGTAGACACCATGGAGAGCTTCTGAGCCTGCCGTCTCAGCTAGTCTCACCTGGGGAGACCTGTTTGCAGCACACAGGCTGACGGTTCGACCCCGAGCCTGCGCCCCAGCTCTGCTGCTCTCGTCTGTGCCCTGGTTCCCACACGCCCCGCGTGCCCCGTGTCAGGCCCAGGTCCCCCACCGCGGTAGCACATGACAGCATTGACCCAGTTCTCTTCTAGTTAAATCCCAGCAGTCAGTCCAGGAAAGGCTTTGGTGCAATCTTATTGCTCCAGTGCACATACCGGGGCCAGACACTTCTCCCAGTGGACCTCGTGGCTACACTTCCAGTCACTTGGAAGGGACCGGAATTTGCTTTAGGGTCTTAATACCAAGGCAGTAAAGTCTACAAAGGAAGAAGTTCAGGCACATGGAAAGGAGCATGAACCTTCCCTAAAACCAAACCCATAGCAGCAGCCTGTGATCCTCCTTGGCCCATCTATTCTCACGCCTTTCGTTACGCTTGATCCTCTGTTACATTATGGTCACTGCTTCACTGACAGCCGCGATGAGCTCGCGGTGACCGAGCAATGCTGGTGTTTCATCTCTAGATAAATAATGGGCTTCCATCCTGAGAACGTTGCTAGAAAGTAACCTGGTATCACAACAAGGAACATGCAAATCTTAAAGGTCAAGCAAACGGAGAGCAGGCTTTTACAATGATTCCAACATATCCCCCAAGAAAGGCAGAAAAATCCTTGCAGTTTGATTTTGTCACATAAAAGGATCTCATAAAGAAGCAAAACGAACACAAACAAGGCTATAGAAACAACACAACCTCCTGCTTGCACACTGGCTTGGCTGAAGCACATCCAGCCAGCAAAACCATAAGTGGTGCACAGTGGGGTGGGGTCAGTGGGGCGCCTTCCAGTTAACGCTGCAATTTCCCCTTTGTTTTATCATTCATTGTTACTGAGCTGGAGCCTGTGGGTCTAAGCTGGAGCCTGTGGGTCTAAGCATGGTACAAAAGGAAGGGGAGGCAGACGCAGAGGGTGGGGAAGGAGGAGCAGGGAGGGGAGGTGACCTGGCGATGGTCACACCATGGGAGGGATGGCAGCAGGACTTGAGTCTCCTGACCTGGGGGCTGGGAGTGGCCGGGCCCGTTGTGTGGTCAGTGATGTGGCGTGTCTTGTGCTGCAGCAGAGATAAAGGAGGGAGGAAAGGCTTCCTAGGAGGAAAGAGGAGATAAATAGTCTGGCTGAAACAAAAGAAAAAACATGCACATCAGCCCAGCCAGAGTTTCTAAGATTCTCCTGAAAAATGGTGTGACTTGAGAAATCCTTGTGAGGTTGGACAGCATTTCCATAATGCACGGATAGCAAAGCAAGTGAGGTGCATCCCAACCGATTTGGGTGGGATCCACCTTCTTCCTCTGCACAGGCAAGAGTAAAGGGGACTTTGCTCGGTCTGTTTTCCTTGGCACCTTGGGCGATCAGTGCTGTGTGCTGCTGCCGCAACTGCACCAGCAGTTGGTTTCTCAAGGCATGAGATCACTCAGCAGAAGAAAGCAGCCAGAATGGGACAAAAAGGTGAAAACATGAGGCTACAGCATCAGCCGACCCCTCTTTCCTTCATTCCAGCTGAGTGATGACCCTGCTCAATGTAATGCTTTGCCAACTCGTAACATCGTCATCCCACCGGGCTCTTCCAGCGGGGCGTGGAGACACACATGTAACATATTCCTCCCGTCCTTTCCCTGGCTCTTCCTGCAGCCCAGCTGTACCGAGTATTTCAGAGTAAAACGCCAGGTTAGCACCTGGGGCTCGGAGGTGTGAGCCGCAGCAGCCAGAAGGCACCCAACGGATGGGTCCTCCTGGTCTGCCGGCTGCAAGGTTTTTGTGAAATGAGACTGTTGCCCAACGTTCTTCCTGCGGTGCCTGAAGGAGGTCCACGCTCAGTCCCTCCTTTCGGGGTGCATGGCGATGTCTATGCCTCCTCACTGCCTCGCAGGTCTTCCAGCTCAGTCATGGCTTTGGCTGGGAGCTTCTTGCGGCGGAACACGGCTGCGATCTCCTCAAAAGACTTTCCTTTCGTCTCCGGTACTTTGAAGTACGCAAACAGAAAGAAGACTAGAAGCAGAGCCGCGAAGATCACAAACACGTATGGTCCACACACATCCTGCAGTGGGGGAAGTGACAACAGGGGACACCACCATCAGCACCGCAGGGATGGCTTCCCCTTCCTACCCCGGGGGGCTGAGGTGCCCGGCGGGCCTTGGGGATGGAGATCTAGGAGGCACGTCCACGTCCCACTGGGGTGCTTCGGGAGCCCAGCAGCGGGGTTCTGCCAGTCATTTATTTGTACGGTTTTAGAGGGATTTCTTACCGCTATGTACTGGAAACACATTCCCACAATGAAGTTGCAGGCCCAGTTGCAGAAGCCGGCGACGGCGATGGCAGCGGGGCGCGGGCCTTGGCTGAACAGTTCGGCTACGATAAACCAGGGGATGGGCCCGGGCCCAACTTCAAAGAAGATGACGAAGAGGAAGATCGCCACCATGCTGACATAGCTCATCCAGGCAAACTGGCTCTGCAAGAGGGTGCGCTCGGTGTTACAGTCCCAACATGACTGTCATTAATTATCACTAATTATTTTTAATTAGGCTGCTTTTTCCGAAATTTCTTTCTATTGAGACAAGTGGGGACTGGACGTGCATAATTAAAGCTCTAAACTCTTGTGCCGGGTGCTGGCTGGGCGTGTGGAGCCAGCGTTGCTGCTTGCAGAGGGATGTTGGAGCTCACAGCTATCAGCTCAGCTATACCTTTGAGCCCTCTCCTTGCCTGCAGCACGGCCAGGAAGAGGCAAAATGGTGTTTTCTTTAATAACCAGGGTGTTCAGTAAAGGAGGCCATCCCTTACCTGGTTTTACATCTTGACAGGAGCTTGCACCAGTGGTTTGGATTGACTTTGATGGGGGCTGGCTCCATCCTCTGCCTATTCTGCCCCATGTCTCACAGCCCGACCCCTCTCATGGGTGTTGGGAGGAATAAGTTGTCCCTTTTTCTATGACAAGACGCTAGTCTAGCATCCCTGCACCAAGCCAGGGAGACGCAGGTTGAGGGTTTAGGGCACACAGTGCTTGCACATGGAGATACGCCCTGAGTTTTCTTAGCATGGGATTATGCCGAGGGAATAGTGCGGTTGCTGTGTAAGGAGCTGAGGTTGCCAGTGGGCTCAGGGAGGGGACAGGGGACACACGTCCTTTCTAGCAGCACTGGGGTATCTCAGAGGCCAAAGAGCGCAACATCCTCGGGCACTGCCACCAGAGATGGCTCCAGCTATGGCCACTTTGAACTGTCCCTTCTAAGGACAAATGTTTTCTGAACGTCTTTGAGATGAAAATGCAAAACATTCACTTTAGAGGGTGGTTTGTCTTCTCTTGTTTGCAAACCATGGAGAAAAAATGGAGGGAAATCCTTACCAGGAGCGCAAGTCCAACCGTCATGGCTATGGCGCTTATTAACATGCCCATCAAACCAGCCAGGAACAGGGACCGCCTGCCCGCCTTCTCCACCAGAAAGACCTGTAGAAACACATGCAGCAGCTCGGTCTCCAGCACCGCCGCTCTCAGGAGGTTTGATCAGGTCCATTAGCAATGAGCAGCCTGTTACCACTACCATACCGCACTCCTGCCCTCTTAGCTCTCGTGGTAGAGACTTATGTGCTGGTTTCCAAGTGTCAGAAACTCTGCGGTGGCTGTTAGGGAGCCAGACTGAAGAGTTGCTCTGCCAAGGGCAAGGCAAACCCACGTATACTCAGAGCTCGTGCACTTCCAAGCTCTCAGGACTTCCCAGCGCTCCTACACGGGTATTGCTGACTATGGACTTTTTTTCTCTCTTGGTTTTTTTCAGGAAGAATAAACTTACTAGATCTGCATTAGTTTGGAAGTAGCCTTCAAAATGTAGCATGATTCAAGACATATTATGGGCCATTGCACCTTGTCTGTCCCAGAGCAGGGATAGTTGTGTAGCAGCTGGAGCCAGGATTTTTCCTTCAATGGCTCCCAGATTCCTTTTGCTTCCCTGGTAGCCCCAAGGCTTAGCTTGCTCCTTCTCAACTACTCTTGGTGGACTCCAGTCACCTCACCCAACTTTCAACATCTAAGTCTGTACCAGTCACTTCACCCAGTGGGGAGATGTAGGTTACTCCAGAGGACAGTGCATCTGGCCTGCCCGAAGATACCATGCCGTAGCCTCTGAGGCTGCTGCTCCTTCCCCTCTGCTTGAAAGGACGCCTTTGGCCATCAGCTCAACCTTTCCTGCCATTACAGCAAACGATTTATGCTTCCAGGAGACCATCTCTTTTGCTGGAGGCAGTTCATCCCGCTAACTCGTGAAGCTGCAGAGGGCGAGCCTCTGCGCTCCCTTCCTCTCTTGCCAAGGTCCGCCCGGCTGTCAGTGCTTCTGCCTTTTGATCCGGATCTGTCATTTATTGACAGATGCAGGTAATTTTTAAGTGCTCCTGGCCAAAAGAAGCAAAGAGCAAATGCCCCAGGCTGCAAGTACCACAGCCCTGGGGCAGAGATTGAACTGCAAGAGACCCCCCAAGCTGGAGAAGGACCTCTTCCACACACCTCTGTGCCTCGTTTCACAACAAACATCATGGTTTCTCCTCTGTATGGGATCTGTGATGGACTTCTTCTAAAGCAGGTTCACCCCAAGACCTCCTATCTCATGCACGCTGGACTAAGATCTCTTAGAGCTGTGTGTTTCTACCTTGCTAGTCCTGCTTCGTAAAAGTCCGTCGCTCCCTAGGTCTTTCTAGAGATCTGAGGGAAACGGGCTTGGCATTTCCTGATCTTCTTATATTAATGGCCACATAAAAAAAATAATTGCCTGCTGACTGGAACTGTGTTAATACTCTCAGGAGAGAGACGAACGGAGGAGAAGGCTGTGAACACGGAACCATCCTCCCGTTGCTGCAGAGCACTGCATAGATACGATGAGGATTGCTTTTAAAAGCTAGATGGCTTTTATTGCTGTGGAATAGCCTTTGGCTATCACTCGTGCGGGTGCTATGTACATACAGAAAACAGTCTGAAAGATAACAGGTAAGAGGGAGATTGGGAGCTGCTGGCTTCCCCATCGCACCCCCAATCCCCTGCCTGCTGCCCCAGGGAATAGGACCTGCAGAATTTCAGTCTCGAAGGCAACTTTTGTTTTGGGGCAAACGCTGAGCTACCAGAGCTTCCCTGATGCAGTTTTCACTCACGAGGCATTTAGCAGCGCTGTTTGATAGCAACGGGTTGTATTTCAAAGCTTGATTTTTCAAATGAGACCTGCCCAGGGAATGATTTTTCCCGTCAGTAAGGTGTGCAGGGTCAGCCCCAGCTCTAGGATAAAATCCTGTTTCAAAACCACATTGTAGCTTACTTGTTTTTGTAGTCTGGGGGGACAGAAATATTTACTTACGGAGATAACTGTGAAGACTGTGTTCACCACTCCAACGCCAATGGTTGCATAAACTGGTTGGTCAACTCCAGCTCTCTCGAAAATGTTTGTAGAGTAGTAAAAGATCTATCAAAATACATCAGGATGAAGGATTAGGCAACAGGGCTGGCGGAACTTTTTGTTCTTTTGAGGGAAGGATTGTTCTTGCTTGGCTGAGATGTGAAGTAATTTAATTATGATTAGTTTTTCAACTTTTTAATGGCTTGTTATAATAATTAAAGCTGAAACTTTCAAAGGAGCCTGAGGGAGTTAAAAAATCCCATTGAAATTCCCCTCCTGAGCTACTGCATTTGCACATTTAAAACTGTTTTCTTCCATGTAGTCCCACATTTAATCTTGAAAGCCAGATCACCAGCAGCGAGTGCTGGAGACAAATACCTTAATATAACTGAGTTTTAAATTAATTTTAAAATATCCTCGCTACATTGGAATGACTCAGATTTCTCCCTTCTCTCAAAGAATAAGGTGATTGCTATCTCGTGGAAGTTAAGGGCAGGAGGTAAAGGGGGGCTGACCGCACGGCTGGTGATGGGGCCGGGCACAGCGTCGAGCTGGGGCAGCCAGGCATCCCTGCGTGCTGCTCCGCCTTGCGATGCGGAAATGCTCGAGTTTTGAAAGCCGGTGGGACAGAGACCTCAACCTCTGTAAAGTTGCCACCAGACTTTTAAAAATTTGAGTTTTAGCCAGTTTTGAAAAGGAGGCTCCATGCTTCTAGATATAAAATGGTAATTTCTGGTATCCCAGGAGGTGCTACAAAACCTGTTTAGCTAAAAATAGCTAAAAGATGGTGATTATGTGGTTCCTGGGGAGAGCAGGTAGTCATTAAAGAGAGCAAACTGCTGACGAACTCAGGTATGAGGAGGGTCGCGGGAGAGCTCAGTGTGGGCTCGCCGAGCCAGCTGGTCTCGTGCTGAACTCCCTCGCACCCTTCTCCCCTCCTGCCTTCCCGCAGCCCGGCTCGGCGGTGAGGTCCACCTTCGACACCGATGGTGGTGGCCGAGGAGCCTACTGCAGTCACAGGAAAACCTTCTCTTCACCCCTACGTGGCTCGGACGGAGCCAGTATTGCCTTTTCCTGCTCAGTGTGGATTTCCTTAAAGCCAAATGTTTTTGAGAGACTCACCGCGTTGATTCCTGAGAACTGCTGAGATATCTGCACCATCAGCGCCACGATGACAGCCTGCCTATACTTCGAAGAGGTGAAAAGCTGCCTTATGGAGACTTTCTTTTCACTAGCAGCTTCTTGCTTTTCCTTTTCCATCTCAGCAATCTCTTTCATCGGGTCACAGTTTCCTCTGAGCCTTTTCAAACCTTAAGAAAAAAAATAATTGACATTTTATTTTCAGTGGTAGATAAGGAGCAGAGTAAGGACAAGAATCTCTCTAGCCAAAACTCAGGCTAAGCCAACCACATGGACGGTAGTGTCCTCTTGCTCTGAGGACTCCTATGGCACGTCAAGGACCAAGGTGTGTCTGCTTGGTAGGGCAGCAGCACATTAGTTGTGCGAAAGCTCTGAGACACCACGCTCAAGCCTCATCCCTCAGCAACGTTTATTAGTCCCATGCAAACATATCTCAATAGTTTCTGGTCCAGAGCTAGTTTATACTTCAGCAGCTCAGAGCAGGGGCATGCACCTCTGCCCCCAAGCACGTGGACATCCTCTGTTTTACTTGCTCCTGGGTTCTCACCTCCTACCGTTGACTGCTCTTACTCCTTGTAGAGATGGCTGGAACCAGCTGAGGAGGTGGAAGATGTATAAGCGGTTGCAGTAACCGCTATGGATTTGCTGTGTAGTTGCAAAAAGCACCAAGGATAGAGAGATCGGCTGTCCCCCAGATGTCATTTTTACACCTGATTGAAATCCCTTCCAACTGAATGGGGTTTTGGGGGGGGTGGCATCTGCTAGATGCGATCTCTCTGATGGAAAAAGATGCGACATAGAAGCAAGCGTGCCGTAGGCAGTGACTATATGCAGGTGTCCGAAATCCCTCCTGCAAATGTGCTGGGTGGGATGGAGCAACTATACCCAGTTACACATGTGAGCCCTCAGCCGGGCTTTTCCTTCTGTGTTTAATACTATGTAGAGTATAAAGACAACTCCAGACAAGCCCAGAATGTGTCTCTTACTTTTTTTAGCTTCCTCCACCTTCCCCAGTTTGATGTAAAGGTATCGGGGGCTCTCGGGGCACAGTAAGAGCAGGAAGAACTGCAGGAGGGCAGCCACACCGGACAGACCGAGGAGCAGGGGCCACATCTCGTCGTTGCCCAGGAGAAAGTCTAGTCCGAGGACCTGGAATAATTGAGGCATCTTTGAATGGCTTATTTTGCACCCTAGAACAAGAAAGCGATTGAGCACTATGGCATTGCGAAGCAACAACCTGGAGGAAAACAAGAAGCAAATACCAATTATCAGTCCTAACGATTAGATTTCGTTAGTGATGATGCATATTTACAAGGAGGGAATGAACAGATGGCGTAAAATGTCATGAGCAAGACTTTGGCTTACAGGCGCTGTGGGACAAACCTCTGCAGGGCTGTTCCCCACCCCGGGATGGCTCGGTCCTCCTTGGGACGTGCCACCAGCAGAACCACTGGCCAGAACCACTGCATAAACAGCTCAGCCAATACAGACATGCCAGTGAAATGTTTTCTCCTCAGACCTTGCTCTCCTGGGTTGTTAGGGTATGGGTTTTTATGGGCATGTGTGTCCTAAGCAAGTCCACAAAGGTGCAGAGCTTGGATGGAAAAGGTGCAGAGCTTGGATGGAGGTCCAAGCGTGGGATGCCCCAGCTGCCCGGCCACTAACCAGCAGAGTCTGAGCACCAGGGCCGCAGCGCAACGTCAGGCTCAGCAAATAGGCTAACTTGAGCTTTGCTTCAGTGTGTGAGTATGGCATTGAAGAAGGTGCTCCAGAGGGGTTGTCAGTACTTGCAACCTTTTTCCTTCCACAATTTGCAAAGCATTTTTTGTGTTCCCACAGCCAGTGAAGCCGGCAGGACCTGCCTTGTGAGCTTTTTTCCCCATGGTCCGTCCACTTAGTCTTTGGCTAAGTCAGATTAGATGAACTTTCTGGTTATGTTAAGTTTTTCTGGATGTGTTGGTTCTTGGTACATTTATGTGCCAGCCTGTCACGTAGGTGGGACTCCTGTCCTGGTGGGAAATGCTGTGGGGATGTTGGACTCCCTCCTTCTCTGCTGAAGCCATTTTTGAGCACCTGAATGTCAGGGATCTCATGTTCAGGATCCAGCCTGACTCTGATGAGATGCGTACAAAAACTTCGCAAGAGAGGGGAGAAATTGTTTGCAGAAGTACTTTTTAGTTCATGAGAAGTCACCTTTGTTAAGGACACCTCTGACTCGGGGTAGGAGTTTATCCCCATCAGAGCAGATTGCTTCCCACTGTCCTTCAGTTTTGGGTGGAATGATGAGCGATACCCCGGCATATCACTGGGGTATCCCTAGTCTCTGAAATACCCTCTCTGGACTCATACGCTTTTCTTCTTACCTGGCTGATGAGGATACCCGTGACGATAGCAAGCTGGTGCAACGTCCCCAGCGCTCCTCGAAGGGCCGTGGGAGAGACCTCGCTGACGTACATGGGCACGAGTCCGGAGGAGAGCCCTGCACCAAGCACATGCAGGCGTCACCTCTTCTCGACCACAGCTCAGCAACCAGCAGAAACCGCTTCCCAAACGGGAAAGGAGGGTGGAGCCCATGTGCTGCATCCCACATCCCACCAAGTCCCTCGTGCCTGGCTGGGAACCACCCGCACCCTGCAAAGGTGCTCGGATATCCCCGGGTTCAGAGCCTTTATACTTGAACACACATATGAGCGTGGAGCAGAGATCGTCTGCTGGGAGAAGTTATCACAGAGCAAAGAGCTTTCTTAAAACTTGCCTTGAACCTTCCGAGCGGAGTATTGTATCTGCATACCCGTCACAGCGATAATGAGCTGTTATTTCTAAGCTAATTCTAATGTGGTTCCATATTATTTGCCTACTATCTTATCCTCCCTCCGTACAGTGTTCCTGTGCTATCTGCTAGATAGGACTGTTGTCTAGGGAACGCGTTGAACAGCGTGGCTAATAACATACTGTTACAACAGCCACCACCAAGATCGAGCCTCGAGATACAGAGGAGGGACTCGCGCCTTCCTAGGATAGGTAAAATAAACTGATTTCACGATAGAGCCACCCCAAATACTGCTGGGAAAGACCCTGGATTGAGAAGGACAGACGTAGGGAGAAGAGGGAAACTCCCACCTGTGAAATCCCTTCTGAACTAAAAAAAAGACTAAAAAATATAGGAAACTCTTAACTGCAGCCCTGGAGCACCCAGCACCCACCAAGGGGTTGGTTTGCGGTGCTTGACCCTGCCTGGACTTACCGCAGTACAGCCCCGTGACTGCTCTCCCGGCGATGATGAGCATGTGAGACGGCCCGAATTTCGCCAGCCCCATGAGGAGGTTCCCAGCGATGGAGAGGACGTTCACCACCAGCATGGCTTTCACCCTGCAAGGCAGCAGCGGCTCAGCTCGTGCTGGCACCTCTCTCAGCCAAAGCAGCCGTCGCGACACACGACCAGAGCTATTAAGTGACTTAATCAGCGCTACAGGGGAAAAAAGAATGATCGTAGGCACTGAAAAATATCGGGCAGGGGTGCAATCAGAGTAGCTAAAAGTGTATTACGCATCCTGCGCAAACGCCGTTCCGATGCCCTCCTCTCCCTTCCGCAACGGGAAGAAGGGGGAATTCGGAAGTTAATCAAGGCTGCTCGTCAGCTGCTTGTCTGAAGTGCTAAAAGTTGCCATAAAACGTCTGATTTATAATTGAGGCTTTTAATAAGCCAGACCTCTGCGGTGGTTGGAACAGTATTTTGGAGGTTTGAGGGTTTTTTTTTTCATTAAATTGAGGAAAATAACACAAATTGTATTTCTACGGAGAGGAAACGGTTCTAGGGGAAAAATCAAACAAAAAAGGCTTGGGCTGCGGCACGCGAGTCCCAGCGCACAAGGTCCTCTCACCTCCCCAGCCGGTCGCCGATCCACCCCACGGTGAAGGAGGAGACCATGCCGCCCACGGCGAAGACGGAGACGGAGAGGGACCAGTACATGGTGAGGATGTGCGGGGAGGTGGCGAGGTCCTCCCCGGTGTCGGCCGGGGGTGCGAACGTGCCCTCGGTGCCACCCCAGGTCTCGGTGCCGGGGACGGGGCTGGTGCCATCCTCCCCGGAGGCGTTGGTGGCATGTCTGTCCAGGGGGACGATGCCCAACACGCGCCCGTAGTGGGCTTCTATCACCTGTGGTGGGCAAAGAGGAAAACCGCCGTCGACTCAAACCTGTAACCACCCCCAGCCCCTGTTTTGGGTTTTTTTCTGCCCCAGGAAAAGCTTTTCATCACAGGCTCCCCAGGGGTGGAATCTTGGGGTCCCCCACAGCTCCCCAGCACCCAGACCCCCCCAGCAGGGAGGGACAGCGAGGACAGGCTCTGAGCATCCCCCCTCATCCGATGCCGCTTCCCGGGGACGGGGTGAGCGCGGTGTCCAGATTCGGCACCTGCGGAGAGGTGCTGTCCCTTGGTCTGGGCGCAGGGACCGTGTTGCAGTGGCGACGGCACCATGACGTGCGGAGCCCCGCTCCTTTCACGGGGGGGGTGACAGCGGGGGGTCCTCGCTGTTGTCTCACCCCACTGCCGTATCGTGGGGGCTTTGTACTGCGGGAGATGGCGCCTGGGGAAGGGACAGAGCCCTCCTGAGGGCTTCGGCAAGGGAGAAGCCAGCCCTGGCCGCCCCGAAGCCCTCGTCCCTTGGCTGTGCATGGCCTGGGGGGGCTCGGCTTACCTTCTGGGGGGCGTTAATGACACCCAGGCTGTAGCCGTACTGGAAGAAGCCCAACACCGCTGTGAAGACGGAGAGGACCAGCGTTCCCGTGAGGTGCTGGGGGAGAAAGCAGAGAACAGCCTCACCCCGCTGTCCTAGCCCTGCCCAAACCTGGGGGGGCTGCACCCCATCCCTGTCCCAAGGGACCCCCCTGCCCAGGGATGCTGCTGCAGCAGCACAGGCGCTTTGGCTGGCTCCAAAGGAGAAGGGAAAGCCCCTGGGGGTGGGCAGGATCAGGCCCCCGGGGCAGAGTGGGGTTGCCCCACAAAGAGCAATCTGTGCCGGGGCTCTCCCCGCTGCGCTGCCCGTCCTCGCCCCGGTGCTCGCGGCGAGCGGGAGCTCTGCCCGCTGCAGCAGCGCAGGCAGCAGCAGCAGCGTGCCCTGCCCCATCCCAGCGCACGGGCAGCACCACCGCTGAAGCAGAACAGCTAGGAAAAAATGACCAAAATGGTATTTTTCAGCAGTGCTGTTTCAGTATTATTTCCTTCCATCACAGTTAAAATTATCTGAGGAGCTGACAGAGCTCTTAAAAAGAAAAAATTAATCCCTTGACCCCTTTGCCCCTGCGCTCAGTATGCAGATATCAAAGAGCAATTAATTAGGGGAGGGGATTTTTTTTTTGTTGGTTTTGGTCTCGGCAAGCAATAGATGCCATTGCTCAGCGCTGGGCTCCTGCAGAAATTCTAGTGCAAAATTACCGCCGAGCCATGGTTACCTTCTCTGCTTGCATTTTGCTCTTCTTGTCCATCCCGCAGCTCCTCCGCTGTCCTCCCGGGAGCGGTCCCTGTCCTGGGCTGCGGAGCGAGGTGAGAGCTTGGGCAGGGAAGGAGGGACAGCAGGGCTGGGATGGAGGCAGCAAAACTGGCTGGTGCTCCGAGAGATGGGACTATATCAACTCTGGAGTTAATGAGAAACCCAAGCCTTCCATGTGTTATTTGGCTACTGCTCGGCTCAGGGCAGCCACTACCAATCCCCGTATTTGGGGGGACAAACAAAGCAACGGGAGATCCGCCAAGACGTAGAGCGGACCTGGGAAATTCAAATGATCGGGCTGAAAGGCTGGTTTGGGGCTGTCCCTCAGTTGAACAGTCTGCGATGTGACGTGCCGGGGACTTGGGGACATGCTACAGCCTATTTCGAGATCTTCGACACCTTTCTTGGCTTCTGTGCTGGGTTCATGTGCTACATTACAAACCTCTTGCTGAATTAGCAAGGAGAAACCTTTCCAGCATATGTAGCAAAGAAGCTAGAAAATGACTAAGAATGTTTTATTTAGATAGCACTTGGCACCTGCTTTAAAATATATTTATGTGTGTATATAACATACACAGCCAAACATATATAAATACAGATGTATACAGGTCTCTCTCTATACATACATACATACCTGCACGCAGGCAGCCCCCTCAACGTAGCGGTAATGCTAGTACACATCTGTACGTATGCATCCTGAGCATTCAGAGAAGCTGTATGTGTATATGGAGATATAACATAGCAAAATTACCCAGAATATTCCAATAACATACGTTTTCATTAAAAAGCCTGAACGCTGAGCCTTTCAGCACCACCAGCTGATGGCTGCGCTGTCAAATATCGCCGATGCTAGCGAATATTGCCGATGCTAGCGAATATCGCCGATGCTAGCGAATATTGCCAATGCTAGCGAATATCGCCGATGCTAGCGAATATTGCCAATGCTAGCGAATATCGCCAATGCTAGCGAATATCGCCGATGCTAGGGAATATCGCCGATGCTAGCGAATATCGCCGATGCTAGCGAATATTGCCGATGCTAGGGAATATTGCCGATGCTAGCGAATATTGCCGATGCTAGCGAATATCGCCGATGCTAGGGAATATTGCCAATGCTAGCGAATATCACCGATGCTAGGGAATATTGCCGATGCTAGCGAATATCGCCGATGCTAGCAAATATTGCCGATGCTAGCGAATATCGCCGATGCTAGGGAATATTGCCGATGCTAGCGAATATTGCCCATGCTAGCGAATATCGCCGATGCTAGCGAATATCGCCGATGCTAGGGAATATTGCCAATGCTAGCAAATATCGCCGATGCTAGGGAATATTGCCGATGCTAGCGAATATTGCCGATGCTAGCGAATATTGCCGATGCTAGCGAATATCGCCGATGCTAGCGAATATTGCTGATGCTACCGAATATCGCCGATGCTAGCGAATATTGCCGATGCTAGCAAATATTGCTGATGCTGCCAAATATCGCAGCCCTTTGCCTTGGCTCACTCGGTAGTCGTGAACTTTGCACACAAAAGCTGGCCTGAGCTGGTCTCGCTCGGGCTCGGGCTTTGTTGTCCTTGACATCGTCAGCGAGAGGAGCTGCAGGGCCAGGGCGGATGGTGGCATCCGTAGCAGACACGCCAAAGTCTGAATCAGCCGAGAAGGTGATTAATGCTGATTAATGCCATTACCTTCCAGATAAGCCCCTGCTGGGTCCGGCAGCCAAGTTACGGCGACTCATTGGATGATGCTCTCAGTCAGCCAGGCTTCACATGGGCACAAAATGTGCTTTCCACAGAGTAAGATTAAAAAAAAAGGTGAGCATAAGACCACTAATCTTTGTACTGGTCTAAAGTAAAGTAAAGTAAAACTTTAACTGGAGGAGAAAAGTTCATTGCATTAATGCAGGCATTGATTCCAGCCGCAGCACCTGCATTCCCCTCTCGGGTTGGCGTAGCTGCAAGGGGGAGGGCCCCCAGGCTGAGCTTTTTGAAGTTTTCCCCAATATTTGTCCTTCCAGCTGAGATCTTTGCCCATCGCGTTTGTTTGCTCGCTGTGTGTGGATACCCAGGCATTTACAAGCACCGTTTCTTTGCATTGTGGTTAAATGCCTCCACGCCGGGGGCTGGCGGGATGAGACAATCAACAGGCTGCTCAAGTTTGTATCGGAAAACAAATGGGAGCCCTGACCCAATATCCCAAACTGAAACCCTGGGGCACTGTGAAACTCCTGGCCAGGACCGACGTCCCCCTCCGGGGTCCCCCTCCGGGATCCCCCTCCCGTCGCGGGTGCCCGGCCCAGGGAGGATGATGCTTTCCCCCCTGCTCTTCCCAGCCTCCTGGAGGCAGTTTCAGGGGACAGAGGCCACCTCCATCCCGAAAGGAGAGCGCAGGGTGGCCTTTCCCTGGCTTGTAGCCTGTCGTGTCCTCCCCGCTCCCACTTACAGAGCAGAACCCTCCCTTAATCCGGCTTCCCGGGGAGGAGGTGCGGAGCGGCTGCGGCAGCGGTGGGGAGGCACGGGAGAGCATCACCTCCCCAGGAGCAGCCCGGCGACTTCCATGGAAACCTTGGATGCCAAAGGCTGGAAGCCCCATGGCCACCAGCCTCCCTCGGCCAGGACTGCTGGCAAAAGGCATGAAGTTATCCCAGGGCTCTCCCATCCCTTCCTGGCCCCTCTTACCCTCCCTGCCAGGCTGGATGCTGTGAGCTGGTGCCTGGGGCTGCGCCGGTGCCTGGGGCTGTGCCAGTGTCCGGGGCTGTGCCAGTGCCCGGGGCTGCACCAGTACCGGGGCTGCGCCGGTGCCTGGGGTTGTGCCAGTGCCCGGGGCTGCACCAGTACCCGGGGCTGCGCCGGTGCCTGGGGCTGCACTGGTGTGCAGGGCTGAGCTGGTGCCCGGGGCTGTGCCAATGCCCGGCGCGGCACCAGTGCCCGGGGCTGAGCCAGTGCCCAGGGCTGAGCCAGTGCCCAGGGCTGTGCCGGTGCCTGGGGCTGAGCCGGTGCCTGGGGCTGAGCTGGTACCCGAGGCTGAGCCGGTGCCCAGGGCTGAGCCGGTGCCCGTGGCTGTGCTGGTACCCGGGGCTGTGCCGGTGCCCGGGGCTGCGCCGGTGCCCGGGGCTGCCTCGCCTCTTGTGTACAGCCCCCAGTGATGCCAGCTGGGCTGTGACGCACTCCTCCCGAGCCTTGCCCCGGGGCAGTTTAAGCACATATTTAGCTCTCAGTCACACGAACCCATTCAAGCCCCTGTTTTTGTGAACGGGGTCTGGGTGCGGACGTGGGGGTTCGTGGCGGTTAGCAGCGGCCAGCTCGAGGTGGTCCCGAGGCTCACGGGTGGGAAAGGTCGGTGTGTAAATCTGCCTCCCGCTGCAGTCACTTCCCAAAGGGGCTGTCAGAGCATCACACCTCGACCGTTAGCTTGGAGAACCGAAGCACAATTGCTCCTACGTGCTACAGCACCCTGCCCGACTCCCGCCGGACGAACGATCAGCCCGTCTCATCTCTTGCACGTTTGACGGCTGGTTGGGGGAGCGCAGAGCGTAGGGTGGAGATACCAACACAGCTCAGCTCAGGAGCCGCACCGACCCGTCCCGCGCTGGGGAGCCACGCCAGGCAGCAGTTAAGTGATTTGACCAAGGGCACAGAGATCGAAAAGGCGAAGGGGAAATGGCAGCTGACCCGCGGGTATCTTCCCTGCGGGGCCAGCCCTGCCATCCTCATCTTCGCTGCTAGGACCCCAGCTTGGCCAGCCTGGAGCTTGTTTGTACCTTCTCCTGTCCCCGTTCAGATGATCTTTGAATACGTCTGAGGGTAACAAGAGCACGTGTGCTTCACGCAGCTTGTATGCACAGGGCTTTCCTTGCCAGGGCCACCAGAGCAGCCCAGCCAGGGTCATCCCAGCGTTATTCAGGGAACGTGGTGCGATGCAGAGGTGAAACACGCAGATGACAAACGTGGGTCTCCACGCGCGTGGCCGAGCACCGCCGTGGGTCCGGGTGACTCCCAGCCTGAGGGCATCACTGCTGTTGCGGGGTAAAGCGCTGTAGAAATACCTGTTTTCAGGACAGCAGCACCCGCCGCACCCGTTACTGCTTTGGGCGGTGCCGTAGAGTTTTGTGGCTTTTCTCCAGGGCTCCCGGCAAGAAGCTGCTCCAAACTGCTCTCGTAGCGTCTCATTGCCCGAGTGTGCAAAATAGGTAAATGCCAGGAATCCTAAACAGCATCCAGCCCCTTAACCCTGGGTGACTGCGCCTTGTAGCATGAATCTCAATGTTTCGTGATGGGCATCACTTACATCATTCGCAAACAGCAGCGCTTGCGTTATTGCTGAGTATGTTACTTATTAATAAAGTGTAAGAGCTCTGTATAATGCTACTGTCATGCAGAATTGCTGTGCTTATTGCCTACTCTGTATCGTGTCTACTGTGATTGGTGGTGTTGCTAAATCTAATGCTTTGTGATAACAGCAATGGGTTAAAGTTTACGGTCAGGCTTTGCTGTTGAACAACTGAACACGCTGTCACATCTGTGGAAGTAATTTAAAGACTCCATAAGGACAGTGAGGCTTTCTCTGCGGCTGGGGTAATTTGCACACGTGTTTTACTGCCTCTGGGTCATCCAGAGGCAGCTTTGATGTTAAAAAAACAGGAAAAAACCCAAAACGTAAACCGAAACAAAAACAAAAAGGAAAAATAAGGAAGATCCAGACCATAAGGTTGTGATTCTCCAGGTAAGAGCAGGCTGATGAGGCACATCAGAGGCTGGCACAAAAAGAACACAATCTATGTTCATTTTTTCTCTCTATATGCACAGCAGCCGGGGCAGGCAGCAGTGCTGGGGCCAGCCACGGGACAGGGGCTTCGGGCTGACAAAACACATTTGAGAGGGAGAATTTGGTGCATTTACAGCACAGTTGTAAAGATACCGCTGTGTTGGCCGTGTACCCTTCCAGCAAAAACTAGTGGCATTAAACCAGGGGAGTTTAATGGGGCCCTTCCCGCTCCCCCAGCTCTGGGTGGTGCAGCATCTCCCAGGAAAGAAAAACTGGGAAGCAAACCCAGCAAACCTCTTCTGCCGTGGGTCGCGACAGCCAAGAGGGGAAGCGGCAGCTCTGCAGCGGCGCGCAGGGCGGGGAACAGATGCCGCGGGGGCGCGGCGGTTGCGACAGGCATCCTACGCCTTGAACCGCATCCTTGCTGCTGAGAACGTCTCTGCTGGATCTCCTTAGAGGGGCCGTGTCCCCAGGCGGGTGGCTTATCATCCTGGGCACGGCACGGCACGGCACGGCATGGTGGTCCACCCCACACCTTCAGGAACAAGCCGATTCAGTCCGCGCTGCTGCTCGTTGCTGGCCTGTGTGATGCTCACGTTGGCCCCAATTCCGTAGCATCGCCGCACAAATTGTTGCCACGAGCAGCAACGGACCTGCGTGGGCTCGGGTCGAGACAAGGAATCGCAGCACGGCGACGTCAACTGTACCAGCAACCAGCCCAGCTCTGGGACAGGGCCAGGGTCACCTGAAGCATCCCCTTTCTGTCCCAAAACACATAATATGATCAACCCCGAAACCATCTCGCAACAAGAAAAATGCCATTTGATAATCATTCTGAAACAGGTTTGAAAACACGTTCAATTCCCACGAGTAGCTGCTACAGCCTTACCTCTGAGCATCCTTTACCTCGGGAACGGTACCCAGCGTCTCCCCGGTGTCCGCAGCGTGCTGGGGGGTGGCCTCGCGCCAGCTCTCAGGGCTTTTCTTGCGTTTACCACGGAGGGTACGACTTGTCCCTGAAGTTCATGCGATATTTCACAGCAACTCTGTAAATAATTGAATCTGCAACGGGCTCACGCACGGACGTTATTTCTCTCTTTCCTCCTGCAGCACTGCTCAGCTGAACGAGTAACAGTTTCCTTTCCCGGGTCAAAACTCCCAGAAACAGGGTGTTAAAAAGAGCCCCAGGTTTTATTTTGTTAAACACTAATATTAAGTCGTTTCCGATAGCATTGATCAACCATAAGCCTATTTTACTTACAACAAAAGACAAGCAAATCAAAGCTGGGCATGTTTGGAGGGGAAAGCACGTCTTTATAATAATCATGGGTTGATGTTGTAGAACGGAAGTTTTCAGGTGGTGATGGTCCATCGAGACATCCCTCAGCCGCCGCTCGCTGCCAGGCAGCGTGGCAGGGGACGTGCCCTCTCCCCCCGCGCTCATCCTGCCCAAAACCGCCGCCTTCCTGAGACCCTCCAGGCAAAGGGCATCGCGACTCGGAGCCCTGAAAAGCCACTTTACCTCCATGACCTGCTAACGGTTAACACCCCAGGTTTTATTTACAAAAATCTAAAAGGCATGGCTTAACGTTGAAGTTTTCTGTTTTATTGGCACCAGAAATGCGTTTGCTCTATGGTATGTCGACGTACACACTCCGTAGGCAAGACTGCGTTAATATTGGTTTCTTATGCTTTTTGTTTCAAATGACTTAAGATTTTAAAAAATACATTCACAAACTACGTGTAAACACAACGATTCCCTTCTATTTTATCACTGTACCCAAAAACGCACAATAAAAAAACACCAACCCATCCACAGCTGTGTATTTGTCACTTAAGGGGGAGTAAAAGAAAAAAAGTTTGCAATGTAACTTAATAAAAAGCTCTGGTTTTTATTTTATATATATTTTAACCAATGAAGAGCGGGTGGCAATCAGTGTCCGTGATGGGACTTGTATGGGGTTTTAATTCCAGTATTGTGACCCTATGGCCGCCCCTACGCCTTGCAGGGTGCTCAGCCGGGCGCTGGGCAGGCTGCACCGGACCGGCGGGTGAAGGCGGCGCCGGCAAAGCGGCTCTTGTCCGCGCTCCTCTGGACGCCGCGTCCTGCCGGGAGTCCCGCCGCCGGCAATCCCTGCCGGTACCGCACCGCGACGCCCTGCCCGCGGGATGCTTCGGGTGGCCCATCCCGTCCCGACCCCGCCGCCCCGCATCGCCTCTTACCCTGGATAAAGATTCAAGTTTGACCAAGTCCTGTTGATTTAATCATTTTTTAATAAAGCCATCGTTACTGAGTACACCAAGATTGCCAGTTAAGCTCTCTATATGTCGCTGGAGGTAACAGCGCTGTGATCGACAGCGGAACGGAAAAAAAAAAAAAACAAAAAAAAACCCAAAAAAACCCCCAAACCAAAAAACAAACCCCAACCGAAACGAGGTAGGTTAAAACCAGCAACACAGACCTTGTTATGCGACACCCCAACACCACAGGCGGCCATGCTTGCAGCTACTGAGAAAGAAAACCCCAGATACGCACCGAAAACGGAAATCAACGGAGCAGCGTTTATAAGGACACGATTCAACCTGAACTAAACACACACACACGGTTCGGCACAGATGTTGTCTTTCACTGTATGTCGGGTAATTCCTAGGGAGTGGAGGGGGCGGAAAACGAGTAGAGATTCAGACCCTTGGCCGAAGAAACCACACATAAATATATTTTTTTAAGCTCTTTACAAGCCCAATCCAGCAACGCGGGGGACGGGCAGCTCGTTTCGTGGTCCCCGTCCCCGCGCCGGCTGCCTCCGCACGCCAGCGCCCGGCTCCGGGCTCGGGGGGGACGAGCGCCCACAGCTCGCGCCGGCTTCGGCATCGAGGTCCGGCGCCCGCGGCATCCCGGGAGCCGTCTGCGGCCGCAAATCCCGCCTCGGGGGCGAGCGCGGGGCTCCTCCGACCGCTCCGCCGTCCTCTCCTCCTCCGATCCCCCGTCCCGGCGCCCGCGGCCAAGCCCCGGGGCAGGCGGGCACCTCCGGAGCAACAACAAATGGCACCTCTGTCCCTATCAAGACACACCATTATGTGAAGATCCATATAGAAATATGGATTGACAGACTTGACAAAAATGGTAGCTGATTTTTATTAGTCTAAGGCTAGTAGTTTAGCCATTTAAAATCCATTTCCCAAAAGAGGGGAAAAAAACCTATTATTTTTTCTCTTCTTTAAAAATCCGTTAAGCCGTTGCTGCCAAAAGCAACATGTAAATGTTGGTGAAGGCAAAAGATTTCTAAAATTACCCAGCTATACGGTTATGGCCTTCATCACAAAGATAAAAGGTACATTTATTGTGCTGTCTCTCACCAGATTTAATTGGTAACTTTACAACATACTATATATTTGATGCTAGCAGGCAGACAGAATTAAAAACAGACTTTTTGACACGGTTTCTTTCCCCGTTCTTACAAAGTAGGGGACAAAGAAAAAGTAAAATTAAAAAAAAAAAAAAAAAAAAAAAGGAAAACTCATAACCCACTATAACACAGCGTAATCAGGAGACCTCGGGGGGTCCAAGCGCGAAAGTCCATCCCTGCCCGGGGCTGTCGGCGCCGGGGGAGCGTGGGGAGCGGTGTTCTTCGGGGCCCTCCGCAACTGCCTCTACAGTGTTAGTCCACGTGTTTAATGTCCTTTAAATTAGAAATAATGCCATGGCGGTGAGCGCCAAGTGCTCCTCTGTTACCAGTTCATCATGGAGTTTCTGTTGAGGGTCATGAAAAACACTTGGCTGCTTCCTCCGGATCTCACCGAAGCAAAAAATACCTGTTTGGAAGCAAAAAAACCTTATTAATTTTTATTATTATAAGAAAAAGTCTGTGAATTGTCTCAGTGAGCGAGGGAAGCAGGAGCTGCCCCACAGCCCGTGGTTTCCTCTGCCTCAACCTCCCTCCCTGCTCTTTTTCTCCAGCTGCCAGCAGGATTTGCACGCAGACCCGTTGCCCGGTTCTCCGTTTCCCGCGGAGCTCAGGGGCCGGAGCTAACCCACGCAAGACTCGGATCAAATGGAACCACTTATTGGTAAACATGGTAATAAAACCTCCCTCGCTATCACTACCAAAGAGAGCAAGGTTTGGAACGCCTTAAAAATATCAAGTTTATCACATTTTACTGCCACGGCACCATTTATTATGCAATATTAGTAAGACTGCTGTCAGTAGTTTGGATCTTGCTAAAGGTTAACCGTTTGGGTCAACATCCTGCATGGGAGTTTGAAATGGTTTTGTTCGGAAAAGTTAGTCCCCATCTTTCAGCTGTTTCTGAAAATAAAGCTCGGGAAAACTACTTTCCTTCAATATGCTCAAAACACAGCAACGTATCAGGACTCTCCGTGAAGAACACACCTTTTGGTGCTTCTGTCAGGGTCCACCAGCATTTGACCCCAATGGAAGTCTTAAAAAAAACAGTAAGTTATAATTTGCAAATATTTAAGGGGACAACCTGAAGCCTCTGTCCTTTTTAAAACAAAAAATCATTCAATCTTCACACAACTTCAATCGTTAACCATTTCTCCAGAAAGAGAAACATCTGTATTTAGTATTTCGAACCCACCAGTGATCAGTTGGTTTCAGTATTTTAGAAAGATTGAGGTGGTTTTTTTTCCGGTTTTCTTAGAAAAGGAAAGAAAATCAATAGGAGCAAACCAGAAGAACAACTCTTTAAAAAACCTGTATAAAACTTGCGGAGTCAAGTACTCAAAAGTTTGAAAAAGGTAAACTAGGGGTACGTGGGCAACTGAAATTCAGCTTCTTGGGCAGCTCCCCATGGTACACTCAATTGCAAGGTTAGGATACATTTTTTACTGCAGAGCTCCAGCCTAACTCTGTGCAACAGGTAGAGCAATGCTCAACTGGTGAGCAGCTGTCCAATAAACTGATCGTGGCCTCAAACCTTATTTATTGCGTGTTATTAACCCTGCTCTGGGGACAGAGCAATCAGTTTCTTCACGTGTTTCACGATGGTGCTCGTTACGAAAGAACCCCCTGCTGCATGGTCCTGATTTATCTCGGTGAAACCTTGTGAGATGAGGAAACACCAAGAGCAGAAACAGAACTTGGCATTCAACCATCCTCCAGGCAAATACTCCTTTTCCTCCAGCAATTTCTCCTTCCCTCATTCCCTGCACCCCTTGCCCATCCGCAACACCCGTGGCAGGGGTCATCTACAAAACAGCCGCCTTCCCCGTGCAGCTCTGCAGCTCTGGTGCCCCTCCAGAGCAGTATTTACCAGTGCTGTCCACCGAAAAAGATGGGGCTCCATGGAGAAAACAGTTTTAAGATCACAAAACTAAAAATGCATCAAAATGTTTCTGCACCAGAGCTCAAATCAGGGTCACTTACACATCCTTAGTGCTACCATTTCTCAGCTTTTGCAGAGTTTACTTGGCAGGCTCAAGAGTTAACGTTCAGATGCCAGACTTGGGAGAAAGTCAAGCCAAGTCAACGCAGATCTCAGCTTGAGGTGGAAGAGATCTTGCACATCTTCCCACCACAAGCTGAGGTCTGCATCCACTGGAAAGAATTCATTGGGAGTGGGTTTATGGGCACTGCTTATTTAACAGGACCTTCAGGTTAATTATTAACCTCAAGACTTAAAGTCTAAAAGTAGCTGGCTGTAGCTTAAAGCATGGATACAAGCTTTGAAGTGGACTTACCTTATCATTTCTTTCACATAGAAACTTTAACCTTTGAGCTCGCTTGTGCATAAATACTCCATCCAAATGTCCCGTCTCCACTGACCGGATTTCAATAGCTTTCTCTCCCCAGCCCATTATTTGATTGGAATGAATGTAGGCTGTCAAAAGGAAGCGTTTGGTAGGTGTTACAACGTGTGTTGAGCTAAATATTACGCAACAGGCAGAAAAGCTCTCATCAGCTGTTATTCAAAGCGTATGTAGATCAATGGCAGAGCTCTGACTGCTGGAGGCTCAGGCGGCCAGGCGTGTGCCCGCAGGGATAATAGCCTCTACATCGCTTTTCATCCAGAAATTGCTCAGTAATTTAAACAGAAGAAGTATCACTTCTTCCGATTTCTGTGGGTGAGGGGCTGGGCAGTGGCTTGCCTCCATGGGTCGCGGAGCTGAGCAACAGCAGAGCCAGAAGAGCAGCCCAAGCGCTCCCAGCTCCGCACTCAGCCCCTCTTCCACTCAACACAGTATCGCACCGGTGCAACAGCTTATATTCTTATACTTAAGATGAACCAGAGCTCAAATCTTCAAGAAGTCATTTGCTCTTATTGCACAGGACCAAATTGTAGAAATCTAGCAACTGCATCTCTTATCTGGCTGAGAGAAATCTCCTTTGATAAACAAAAGCCCAAATGACTCCATCTTAGCATCCTCAACTCCTCATCTTACTCGTCATTTGTATTTTATGCAGGTGAAGAGGAAGGTTGACCTACCCACGGAAGTAGGCATTTCTCCCCACTGGAGCACCACATCTTTAGTTATCCGTCCATAGGTGTTCACATATACGCCTTCATCCTCATAGCACACAAGCATCTCCATCCCGTCTGTTTTAGGCAGGATGACAATGGCGTGAGGAGTAATATTGCCCTGAATCTGTGGTTAAAACAAACCCTCGAAGTCAGAATTACATTGAATGGAGGAAGAGGCAGGGGGAAGGGAGCAGAGCCTTAGAAAAACAAAACCCCAAACCAACCCGAGAACAAAACCCTCCCTCGATCCAATAAACAGGCACTGGCTTTCAGAGATAGGCTTGAAGAGGAACAAACTGTCATGTTTACCCTACGATCAAAGCTGTCTGATACACCACGGATAAACAAGTTCAGCAATTACAGAGAGATCACAACATATACGCCCCCAAGACTGATGGCTGACACTTGGCTGTAACACAAATAAGCGACTGCTGACTGATGAATCCATCTCCTATTCAAATTAAGGCAAATAAACCCAAAATTTCCTAGGGAGGAAATATTCCCATTTTTTTTAGCAATCAGTCTCTAGCTCCAAGGGCGGCTACAGTGACTTTCCACCCACGTCTGCCCTTCCATAGCTAAGACAACAAAACCATCCCAAACTGCCGCAGTATTTCTCCCTGCGCTTCTTGCTGGCTCTCGCAGAGGCGGCTCTGCTGCTCAGATCAGATTCAGCAGTTCCTGGATTTGATTAGTGACCCAGTTTCTCCTAGACCAGTTCCTCATGCTGCTTGGTCAACAGCACGGATGGAGCTTAAATGAGCCAACGAGAAAACGCTCATCTACAGGTTTTTTTGTAGCACTGGTTCTCTCTTGAAAGAGCTGATGGACCTGAGAGAGGTCCTGTGGTGAGTCCCTGCTGTCAGGGGGTTTGGGAGTTTTGAGCAGCAGGTTTACTGAGATTTGGGCTACCCTAATCCTGCAACCCTCGCCTGGGCAAACTGCACTGCCTCAGCAGGAACGAGTAGTCTTGGTATCTGGGCATCTGGGACACCATGCAATGGGACAGTGCGCTGGGCATCCAGCTCTTGGTGGGTCTATGTTGTCCAACAACCAAGAACCAGGTTGCATGGCATCTTGCCCTACAGAGAGCTCCGTTACTGCTCCGGGCAGCAGATTCTCCTTTCTGTGGGACATGGCAACCTTAAACCTGACTGCTCAGGCACGAGGACAGAAATAGCCTGTGCAAATAATGAATATGACGTATATATGATACCTCCGAGTCCTCTTTAAGTGAGTATCAATGAAGATGGCACTGGAGAATGTCATACCCATGGCAAGATGTCACCTGACTGGTCACCGTTTCTGAGCCACCAAGGTCCAAACCTTGCTGGTGACCTGCGTTAGTCACGCAGCAGCACTCCCCCGTGTACTCACGTGAGATGGTATGTAGATATCATAAGAGTTCCCAGAATCTACATCAATCACATGGAAACCAGTGTGTGATCCAAAGATAACCTTCAGCCTCTGACCCTCTTCTACAGTGAGATCCACAAGCAACGGCTTGTGCTGGAGATCTGCAAAAGACTTTTATAATCCCTTCAGTGAGTATCACGAAAAACCAACAAATCCCCATAGCAGCAGCCTGATACGGTTTTGAAATCACGTTTGTTTGACTGTGTCTCCTGCTAAAGACGTGGTTATTTATATCCCTGTCTCTCTGTTCCTGTGTCAGATGCCTCAGAGGGCATTACCCACTCGCTCCAGCCGTCCCAGCAGATAAGCGCTCACCCTTGCCAAGCACAGCTCTTCTCCCCCAGGAGCCCAAGGCCAGCCTGAGGATTTGGTCTCTAAAGGAAGGTGACAGCTCAATTTTACAGGAGGGTGGGTACAGCTAGCGTGCGGGGACCCCCATGCCGGTGCTGCTCAGGGTAACAGGATCAAAGTCTGCAGAGAGCTGTGACCACCCACCTCCCCTCTCGGCAGGGACCACCGCTCCGGTTTGGGTGACTGAAATGAGTCAGATTAGCAAAGACCTGCTTATCCCTGTTCAATCTAACCTGCTGGATGCAGGCTGGGACCAGCTCCCTGGCATGGACCGATCCAGGACAGAGTATCTCTCCATGGCTTAGGTCCTCAGCAGGAGAGTGAAACACCCCCAGGGAGAGAAAAAGGCTCCTGGTTCTCTGTGCAAGGACCACTCCGACTCCTGACTGGGTGGTATTTCCCACCGTCCCCGCAGATCCCTGCCGACAAGGCAAGGAAAGGCTGCTCAGCCCCCCCAGACTGGAGAAGCCGCACCAGGAGCACTAACCAGCATCCTCACCGGAGCCGGCGGAGGCTGGATCCTGGGGTATTTGAATGCTGCTGAGCTCCCCATGCCACTGAGCCCATTTATTCTGGCTTTTGTTCAGAAAAAACAAATGTGACCTAATACTGAATAAGCCCATTTGTGCTGGCAGGATGCAAAATGAGATTACTCAGCATGAACGTCTCCAGAAGGCATTGCCCCTTGTGACTTGTCTCTGCGCAGAGCTTAGGATGAAAACTGCTTTAAAGTACTAAGTACAAAATACCCGTTGGCAGGTTATAGAGGAGAAAGGTCTCGCTGAGGGAAACTGAGGTAGATGAAAAGGGAGAGGAAAAGAGAAAGAGTGGGTCATTCTGGACTTTCTGTCTTGAAACACAAGCCACATTGCAGAAGGGGAGAGGACCTTGCAAAATAAAAATGGAAAATAATGCCAACCTGTTTTCATACTATATGTGAAAAATTAGTCAGAAGTTTAAAAAAAAAAACACACCACCCTCCCAAAAAAACAACCCAACTCAATTTTACTCATGGACCTTTGGTCAGCTTTCTGCAAACTTCCCAAGTAAAGCCTGCCAACATAAGCTAATATTAACGCTTAATTGCTAGCCATAAGCAGAATGTATCCCACCTCTTCAGCCAGAATGTATCCCATCTCCCATGCCTGCCAGGCATCCCGAGGAGCTCAGCTACCTAAGCAAGATGCTTTTCTGCTCTGCATAGTACAGGAATCTCATGTATTCACAATTACAGAGTATATTTTGGTTAAAAGATAAACATACCTTAAATGCCATAAACTTGTGATATGGTTTAGGAGCCCAAGCGTAGATCTCTACAGCATTCTTTAAGGCAATCACCAAGAACTTGATTCTTTCATATTTCACTAAAATAAAAATAAAACCAATTTTAAAAACATTAACTTTCTTTCCAACTAGACTGAACAAGTCGTCTCCAGGAACAGCTTCTTAGGCTCTCTCTGTTGGTTCTCATTTGGTAAAGTGTCCGCCTAATACATATAGATGAATACCAAATTTCTTTGTGGCTGTGGTCTACCCATACTTTTAAGAGAAACTGTCAGGTCAGATCTAAGACTAGAAAACAAAAGTGCATCCCTCCAGACATTTTTTTCTGGAGAGGCCACTCACCGACTTTGTAGTGGATGCATCCCTCCAGGTCCCCGACGGTGATCCAGCCCTGCTTCTTCTCCACTTCAGGGTCGTTGTGTAAAATCCTGTTTCTCAGCCAGGAGAGATAGTACACGCGCAGCTTGTTCTTCTTTCCTGTTGGCAAAGGAAACTTCCCAGTCAGAGCAGTGCACGTGTGCAAGGGAAACCCTGAGATTTCAGTGCTTATTTCCACTCACAAGACGATAAAATCAAAATTCGTTTCACAACAAAGTTGAAAACAGTAATTCGGTTGTTTTTTTTTTCTTGGGAAAAAGGGTACGGAAAGCAGAGCCCAGACCTCTGCCTCCCAGACTGCAGGTGGACGCGGGAAGAGCCGGGCTCTCGCTCACCGCGGGCTGGAAACGTTTCTCTTCCTATAAATCACGGAGAGACTGAGCGGGGCCGTGACCCCATCTCTCTTACCACTCAGCTGCCTGGTTTCTTTCCCCCTCCTCTCCGTCGTGCATCAGTTCCGCCCTGCAGCTGAGACACGAGCTCCTCGGTCTGCGACAGGCACCGCTATTTGTCGACAAGCCCGGTGCTGGGCTCTGCAACGCTGAGGGGCTGCCAAATTTCTGGAAGCTTCTTGGATGGCTAGAAACCTCCCTGCTGCGGCAAAGGCCCGGCGGCAGGGACAGCTCGCACTGAGGCCGGTGGGAGAATACCCAAACCATAAATTAGGGGCTCTGTCTGCTCGGGGGGTTTCCACAAGTCCCCAGGGCTTGTCCTCAGCGCCGTCTCAGGGGCTGCTGCTCCCTGGGGAGCACTACCTCATCTTCCACCCCTTCTTCCTACACCTGTACCCCCAAACCACCGGGGAGCTGCAGAGCAAGGTAGATGACGAAGCAGCATTTCTTTGAGCCCTGAATGGAGGGAGCAGGAATTTGCCGGTGAATGCAGAGTGAGCCCCCGGGGGAGTTGAACAACACGAAAGTAGAAGGACGATACCAAGCAATTTTCCTAATGAGCATTTCTCTTGCTGTCCTCCGTGAGCTTTGCGGGGCAGGTATCACAGGAGAAGGCTCTGCCCCGGCTCCGCCACCCACGTGCTTCACGGGGCTGCTCTGCAGGGAGGATGCTGGGCGCTCTCCTGGGATACTGGACTACAGAGTTTTTGTTTTTTTGCCAGAAATCATCCCATGAACCTGATTTGAGAGTTCTGGAGCTCCCAGGTGAACCCGGGGACGGTGACAAGCCCGTGGCCCTCACCATGCTCAGGGCAGCCATGGTCTGAGCTGGAGCCCTGAAGCCATGGTTCATGGCTCCCGTGGCTAGAGCCAAACAGACCCAAAAGCAGAGCTCGCTGCCTCCTCAAGCTGTGACCACCCGCCTTGCTGGGGTATCTGCTGTATCCTGCCTGATTCCGGCACCTTCCCTTCCCTGCTAAAGGAGCATGGAGCGTTGCAGATGAAGCAGAGCCGGCAGGCAATGGGAGCAAATTGCTCTCTGAGGCATTCTTGCAGATCTAACGCCTTTGATTCTGGAATGAACCCTCTCCAACCTCCCTTGGGAGCTTCCCTCTGACAGCAGTGGGCAGGTTTTGTCTGAGCTGGAACCGCTCGAGAATACGGCCACGAAGGTGAACGATGGGGTGAGAGCACGAGAGGCATACCTGATATTGTCACGAGGACGTTAAGACCCTCGAGTACGTCCATCTGTTGAAATCGCCGTCTGTTGATCAGGTTGTAGACCTTCCCTTGTCCGCTTCGATCCAGCAGCATCAGGCCATTTTCCGTGCCCACCAGCAGATTCACACCTGAAGAGGAGAGGGCATTGGGCACCGGGAGCCATGGCTGCTCCCAAGGACAACACCCCGAGCTCGTCTCTGCCACCCCCGAGAGAGTGACTGATCCCAGCTAAGGCTGTGATCTTCCCATGAAGATGAGGAGTCACTCTTACAGCACCAGGACTCGGGGATATTAGCCTTGTCTGGGATGGAGAAGAGGACAACCAGGGGCTCGGTTGTCCTCTTCACGTTTCATCGCCAGCCACACACTCTAGAGAGCTTTGCTGAGGGCATGGTACGGTAAGGAGCTTACCCCATAAAGCAGCACAGAGTATCTCCGAGTTGAAGCGCTTCTTGTATTTCCGGATCTCTGGAGTGTCGCTGTGAGGACGGATGTTGGTGGGGTTGACGTTCACCACCGAGATCTTCCGGGCTTCGTTCAGCTTGGCCTGCTCCTGTCTGAGCAGCTCGCTGGTGAACAGGGCTTGCAAGGAAACACAATAAAACAGTGAGGTGTGATGGATTAATTGTATATACCTCTTCCGTCAGGTTTGTTTTGGAATAGGAAGACAACACTTGGTTTATTTTCTGATGTCATCACTATGTTATGAGCTATTAGTTTGAAGAGGGATCATCAGGATTTTCTCGTGGGTTGGAACCACCACCAAACCCGTCAGCAGGTGATGTCCCCGGACCTCCAGCCCTGCCCACTGAGCTGACCAGCACTATTTGCTGCCTGCCTGCCCACATCCAGCCGTTTTCAATGACTTCTGAGCAACTGCCAGCTTTTTGGAGCGATTACCACCTCCCAGATCTGCCAGGAACATTTCTCCCGGCTGCCCAGGCAGACGGGTGGGTGGATTTCTGCTGTTCCCTGTTTTCTCCTGGACCTTTCTGGTGGCATTTTACTGGTGGGGGAGAAGAAGTTGGATGGAAACTGGAGAGCACAAGGATGCAGACACGAGCCATGTCTGGACAAGAGAAACGTAGAAGAGGTTCAGTGGGGTTATTCAGGCTCCACAACCTGGCTTCCACGAGGCCCTCCCCTCTCAAACTGGCCCCATTGCCTCCTACCAGTAGCAGATGACTCTTCGTCTTCATCTTCATCTTCATCAGTAGGTGAAGTCTGATACACTCTGGTGTCCACAAAGGGGGTGAAAGAGGCTTTGGTGCTACTTCCCATACCATACTGGAAAATAAACCGCAAAGAGAGAGTTCAGAGCTCTGAAATAACAATGATTTTGTGTACGTGTGTATATGTAAGACTTCCTAATTAGCAGACCCACTGCCTGTCCCTGCAGTGCCCTTTTTGAGCCCTCTATGAATGTTCGTTCTTCCTCCCCCAAAACTAATCAGGAAAAACATTAAATTGGACTTGGGAATTGGATTTGTCAGTGTCCATGAGCAACAGAAAAGGAGAGGAGCGGGGCCCGGCTCTGCTCTCGTCTCGCAGGCAGAAGCACAGCGCAGCCGTGAGACGGGTTAGCGGAGAAAGCCGCAGGGCCAGAGGCAAAAGTCAATGCAGGTAAAAACCAACTTGTCTGCACATAACACATCTGTCTTAAAAGCCCGCTCCGGGATGGCAGGCGGGCGAGAGTTTGCTCTTCCCACTCTCCCACCTTGCAGCCGAGGTTGGTGGGATGGTACTGGGAGCCCCTGGAAAGTCCTGGTATGGGGCAGCTGACACGGACCACCAGCGTAATTCAGAGCTGGAAAAGGTGGGACTGCTGCTTTCCTTGTGCCAAAGCAAAGATTTTATTTCAACAGGTCATGGAAATCTATTTTAGGACCTGTAAAGCACAGGCAGGAGAGCTCGTACAGCCGTAATAGCGCTCTGCTTCTGCTGCCCGTTATCTAGGGGTTTGCTGGGCTAAGCCCAAAACATTGATGCCCCTGGGAAAGTGGGAAAAGTCAGCTCTCTAGCAAAATGCCTATTTTTTGTTCTGCTGGGCTGTTATCGCTGGTCCTCACACCTATGGCTGAGGCAGGACCCGGCAATGCCCTTCAGTACGCCTGGCTGCTCCGGTTTTGGGAGGATCTGAAGATGGGGAAGGCTTGGGGTGAGCTCTGCGATGCTTTAGGGAGAGCTTTTAACAGGGGGTGTTTGAAAACGCCTCGGATACTCAGGCTCATCAGAAGATGGCATCCCCCGCCTTGCTCCATGCCCCCCCAAAGTCTGGCCTTCAGCACACCTCCCGGGGACAGCACGTACAGGTCGCCTGCAATTTCAATAAAGAGTTTTAGTCTACAGCCTTTCAGGTGGGATGGCAGAAAGGGCCATTTCTAAGCTCACAAAACTTAACCTGAAGGTATCGCAGGGAATGTCAGAGCCAATACTTCGCCAAGGGAATTTGGAGAGGAACAAACTGCAACATCGCATTGCTTTCTTTTTAAAGCCATCGCTTTGTTAAGGCAGAAAACGGGGCTAAGACCTTCTCCCAGGCAGAAGGAAATCCTTGCCTTGGGAATCAGTGACGTGATCTTCCCCCCTCATTGAGCAGCTTATTTTTCCTACTCCAGCATTTACCCAGGATATGCTTTACGTATGACCGCCGTTAAGAGCTGTAACAGCAGCAAAACCCAAGTCCTTCTGCAGCAACAGCACTGCTCACATTTTTCTTCCTCGGGACATTTTCCTTCCCTGAAATAAATCTTCCTCAGCTTTCACGTCACCGAGTCACCAGAGCCCACGTTGCTGCCTGTGCCCAGCGCCACCGCTGCAGCCCTTGGATGGCCACTGCCACGGGGACAAGCCCGTGCCACAGGAACATGTGCCATGGGGCCACTGCCCCAGCACAGCCGAACCGAACTGGGCTGGGCTCGTACCTGTCCTCCGGCGGGTGACAAGTTTTTTTAGGAGCAAAAGCTTTCCAAGTCTTTTGGGGCTGGCATCCATGGGCAAGCTGGCATCCGTGCCCTGCGCCTGCCAAAACCACGCTGCGCATCCCGCTTCCCTCCCGTCTCTGTGTCCCTGTTTCCATAGAAATGGGATGGATTTCCAAAAAGTACACAGTAACCGAGACCCATGGAAGGAGTTAACAGCCCGAGGCAGGGAAGGCTGCAGGAACACATATCACATTTATATACACAGTACGCCATGAGATTTGTGTGCGCGTGTAAGATAAACTCGCTACTTTGTGCTTCTTTCATATCCAAGAAATATACATTTTTTTCCTGTGCTGGATGTCTTTTCCATAAAGCACCAACAATTCAAGGAGGGGAAAAATTCAGTATTTCCAGGGATGCTTTCCAGCTGAGAGCCAGGTGCTTTCCGACAAATGCATTATGAAGAAACCCCTCATTCCAATGCACCGAGCATTTTCCTTTGCTCAGATTCAGCTAGTCTCCTAAGAAGCTGGCATTTTAATAACTTCCAAGTCCCTTATTTAAATATTAAGACCTCATCTTCCTCCAGGTCCTGTTCAACAGCCTATAAACCTCCGTGGTGGCCCACAGCGATAGCATCAAGCTGCAGGGTGAGGTCGCGCTTGCTCCCTTCTTTTTGCTCGCAGCACCATGAGTCACCTGGAAGCCAACTCCATCCCCAAGTTTCCACTTACACCCACTCCCGGCTCAGTCAGCCCTAAAAATGCAGTTTTAGAAATGGAAAAGATCTTCTTGGTTGGTATTCTATAAATGAATATATTTAAACCCAAAAAACCCTTGCATGCGTTTAAGCTGTCCCAGGATGACCGTGGAAGGTGTTACTTTCAGGATCAACTCTCTCATCACCGCTTTTAAAGGCAACGAGGAAATGGATAAAATCTTGAGGTCAAGGTACCATCTGTTCTTGTGTTTTATCAATGCCCAATTCCAAGCATTTTTTATACCGCTAGTAAAAGTAAACTGTAAAATGAGGACATCATTTTTATGAAAGAGAATACGACGACAGAACTTTTCATGTATAACCAACAAAATGTAAATAAAAAATTAAATAAAATAGCTTATTTAGCACCAAGTGGGTTGATTTTTTCACGGGAAAACAGAGAACTGTGCCTGGTTCCCACAGCTGGTGATGGTAAGCAAGGAACACCAATTCCCTTGTCTTATGTGTCACATCTTGTACTTTTTAGGACTTTTTACACCTTATACAATGTTAATGTTCAATCCTGCCCCTGTAAAACAGGTACCAGGGAGAAATACTTCGCCATGACTGAAAACACACAACTTTAAAGGTGTGCAGATTTTGCTAGTCTGAAGAACTATCCAGAATTTTGTTGACTTTGGTTTTTGCTAACCTTTTGAGTCATGTTAAGTACCAGAGATCGCACAGGTGGAAGCTGGACCCAGTTGAAGTTAATGGCATCCCTGGCTCTCATAATTTTCTCATATTTCCAAGTGCAAAAAAAAAAAGGGGGGGGACTTTCGCATCAGTTGGCAGCATTCAAGCCATCACCACCAAAACTCCAGCTGGTGGACTTGAGAGAAGACCTAATATAAATTTCTACCATCAGCCATAGCAATAACCCATCAGATTCCCTTGTATTTCCACTACACTCACCCACATGGACCAGAAACAAAGAGAGAGAAGAGCCAAGAAAGCCAGGGAGGAAAGCAGGAAAGCCCCTTTACGGAGCAGAGGTGTTAATACTTGTTTAAAGCGATGCAAAGGAGAAAGAGGAGCCCCCCACCACCTACTTCAGGCACCGAGTCCATGTCCTGCGCATGCGTGGAGACTCGCCCCAGGGCCTCGGTCGGCGTGCCCGCCGGCGAGTGGCTTTGCTGCACCAGGTCAGGGAGATTGATGTGACCTGCAAAGCCATTGCTGGCTGCGTGGCCAGAACGCTTTTTTTCACCAGAGGTCTGCAGAGACACAAGGCATGAGGAAGAAAGAGAAGGGGGGGGGGGGGGGAAGAGAAAAAGAAGAGAAAAAAACCAAACAAAACCAAGTCGTTGGCAGTCCCCCAGTTCCCAGAGCAAGCGCAGGAGAAGGACCCTCTCTGTTTCCATCCCCATGCAATCTGGCAAGCAGCAAACCAACCCCCCACCCCAGGAGAAATAAAGACAGGATTAATCACAAAGTCAATACAGAGTCATTAGCCACGTTACAGCGAGAGAAGCCTGATCACTGTCGTTTCAAGACAAGGAACGTAGGGCAGATTCTGCTCTTGCCACCATGGGTGCAAACCCCATGGGCAGCTCTCCTCCCACACAGCCACCGGCCACGGTGACAGCAGAATCTGACCCCTCGATCAGCATTAGCCTTAACGGCTTTGCACAGCTACGGCAGCGAGTAGCCTGACTGCAAATGCCAACACAGCCCCCGTCGCATGTTTCTGTAACCCAAAACAGCAGTGAACAGCGGCGGCATCGGCAGAACATCGGCAGAACGACTGGCATCTTGCTCTGCCCACAAGGTTCCCGGGGTTTCCCCGGGGTTCCCCTTCCTCTCCATCCCCACCTCCTGCAAGACAGTTGCTGGAAAGTTGCTCCCTTCCCTGCCCGTCGTTTTGAGATATTTGCCATTTTGATGAATCTCACCTACGTGGAGCACATCAATGAGATCGTTACAGAGACTCGCCCATTTACTGGGATTAGTGGAAAACTCCCTCTGAACAGGCTCACCAAGTTTTTACTTTGTCAACATTTATCTTTTGCTCACTCATTACCACCACCTTCACCTCGCCGTTCCCCCAAAGAGCAAAAAGCCCCTTGCCCGAAGCCCGCTGACCTCCATGAGTCTGTCCTCTGACGGCTCCGGCGGTGCTGGGGAGCAAACAGCAAGCACCCAGCACGAGGCTGCAGTCTGGGTTCCTTATCACGCTCCCTCCTCCCAAAGGGGTTTCCCAGCTGCTTGTCTCACGCGTGGCTTTTAAACCCTTCTGCATCACTGCTTTCTCAAACGGCCTTGCTGGCCGTTGGCACGTGTTTTATCGTTGCGCTGCTTAACACCAAGGTCTTTCAGAAACGGCTGCCTGTTACAGCAGTGACTTGTTCTCCTGCTCAGCTGCACCACCCTCCCTGCTGCACGGATGCGCAGAGGGCTGCCCAGGCTGCGGGGAGCCCTGCTCTGAACAGCTCCACGCCTGGGAGGGGTTAGGTGGGCTGTGCATGGCTGCCCAGCTCCAAAACTCGTGGAGGAAGGCAACAAATACGCTGCAACTTCTTTTGCTAACTCCTTCAACTCTTTCAAAGTTGCATTCATTTTTTTTCCCTTCATATGTGAGTATTTTACAGAAACGGAATTAAGAATTAAAATGCTGCTCAAGCCTAGTTTGCATTTGATCTAAACACTCCTCCTTTATGATGGCTGGCTCCAACCTCCCCTCCCTCCTTCTCCTCTCCCATCCACCGCCCTTACACGCCGGCAGGAGAGCGACTCCCCTCTCTTAGGAACTGCCAGAGCCTCCTGCCCCCTCACCAGGAGACCTGCTACCCGTCTGCCTTTCCAGCAGCACCGCCGGCATGTTCCAGCAACCAGGAAACCAAGAAACACTGGGAGAGATCTTCCACAGCCTTCCTCTGCCTCACTCCGGCAGTACCATCCATCAGGATTGCTCCCACCGCAGCCTCTCCTCCGTGATGCCGGAGCTGGGGGCTCGCGTCCGGGCGGGATGCCCAGTGCCCCCCGGGATGCCCAGTGCCCCCCGCAGCCGGCTCGCTGGGCGAGCGCAGGACGTTTGCTGGTGGGGAGGGGGCCTTGGCCCTCCCCAGGCAGGACCAGTGGCCACACGGTGGCAAAGGTTGGAAAGAAAAGGGGAAACTTTGGGTCAGGTTCCAAGCGTATTAACTAAATGGTGTAAACTGAAGATAACTTCTGTTGCCTGGAGCTATTGTGGGATTACGGCAGAGTCATTTGTACGAGCATCCTCCCCGCCGTGCCCTGGCGTTACTATTCACTGCTGTTTGTAGTTCTGAGAAACATTTGCACTTGTCACATTTGCTCCGAGTGTAAATTGTATTAGGAGAGCGCTAACGAGCACAATTTACTCAGTCATTTTGTGTTCCGGACACACAGCACTGTTAGTTTTTGTGCTTACATGGGCAAAACCTCCTGAAGATGCTCCATGGAAATATTTGTTTTACAACTTACCTCCCTCACCATTAAAGTCCCTTCCCTTGAAATATTGCTAAACGTATCTGCATGGGAAGTCTCTAGCCCGTGGGTTGTCACCATTCCCAGGTTGTACGGCTCATTGCTTCCAGGAATTCCTGTCGGTCTGAGGACAGAACGGAAAAGCATTAACGATTAATATTTTCTTTGCTAAACTAGATGAGAAATCCTCTAATGCGGTATTATTTCAATAAGGCTAAGGCTTTGTATCTCACAGGAATTAAAAAATATATCCACTTAAATGTATGGAGAAATTAATTATGTTGTCAGAAATAGAGCAGCAAGGTCAGGTTGAAACACTACAGATAAAGCACGGAGACCAAAGAGAAGGGCCCTTCTCGTCCCAGGGTGCCCCGAGAGGAGCACTGCCGAACAGGTAACGAGGAGTTGCAGTCCTGCTCTACCTTACATCATTTTTTCTACTTAAGAAAGTTTAAAAAAAAAAAAAATTCACTCCCTTTATTCCCCATCTCGACCCCTGAAAAGGGAAGAGTGCATCAGAGCAGCCAACGACAAAAGAGAAGAGGGAGGGGATGGGGTTTGGAGGAGGTGCGGGCAGAGTACGAGTTCTGTCCTGGAGCTTTCTGCTCTTTTCTAGGTGAAAATGTAGCCCAAACCCATGATTTCACCTTTAGTTTATTTCTGTGCTTCTATGTCAAGAGAGAGGCTGGAGTTTACTCTCAAACACATTAAATTTTAGGACTGCCTGAGAGCGGATGTCGCAGGTGGTGAGGAGCCACCGTTACTTTAAGATGACGTTCTTAGCAGACCAGCTGCTTAAATATAATTCAAACGAACCCAAAAGCAAATGACGAAGCGCCTCTGGATTACCCAGCCCTGCCTTTGTGCTGGAAAATGTCAACGGCGGTTATGAAGACGTTGCTGATGAGACCTGTTACTTTGCATTTAAAAGCCATACAGACCGGTTCCTTTCCATCAGTATGAAGTAATTCACTCTTCAACACGTCGTCCCCATGCAAACCTCCTTGTCAAGGCCCAGAGGCTCACAAGGCAGCCTGGAAATGTGAAAAGCCAAAGCGAGCCTGCATTAATCAAGGGCGTTACTGGTCCAACGTGAGATGTGAGCCCCAGGGACCCCAAGGTGGGATTGGCTCGACGACGGGTCCTCGCCTGCATCCTATCAAACGTACGACTGGACAGGCATCACCAAAGCACTCCAAACAACAGCGTGCCATACTTCTGCCGTGCCTTTCACATGAGGAGCTCGCACCTCCTTCCTGCCATTAGTGCTTCAACACCGCCAAAGGATGGGAAAATGACACAATTATTCCAGTTTTAGAAATAAGAAACCAGAGGCAAAGGAGGTTACGTTAATTTTGAGACCATACAGCGAGTGAATGAATGGCTGTGGTAGCCCCAAGGTCCCAGATTTCAGTGTCACCCTGCAAGAAATCCCCGGACACGAGGAAGAGCTGGCTTGTATAGTCCAGAGAAGAAGGAGGTGAAGGGAGTCATCATAATCTTCAGATGTAGAAAAGGTATCTGTAGAGACGGAAGGAGTAAACGGTCCCTCCTATCCGTTGAGACAGAAAGCGACGGATGGGCAGCAGGAGAGACCTGGACAGAGCTGGAATGAAGAGCAGCCCAATGCTCACGGAGGATGCCCAGGGAAGTTTAAAAATGGGTTATACAAACATCACTCAGAAGGTGCAGGAGAAGGTGAGATGATCTCTCTCGGCCCCAGTTTCTAATGGAAAATCACTGAACATAGGAAAAATAAAGCTTTGATAGAAAAATGCCCAACTACATCTAGTCTGAACTTGAGTTAAGGTTCCTTTTGTGAAATAAGAGTGTAAAGCCAAGCATTCGCGTTCTTTTTCCCCAGACACACAGCAGCGCAGCTGTGCCCGCAGACACCCGCGAAGGCTTAGATAGGACAGAGCTCCTGCCACCTCACTGTCACTCCAAGGGTTTGCACCTCAACGTTCAGTCTCAGTTCATGGGCAGGACATTACGGAGCACGTAGCGTTCGGCTGGCAGTGGGTTTGGGGCATCCATCTCACCGCCATGCCTGTCGTCTGGCTGCAAAGCATTCAGTGAGATATTTTATCCACTGAAAAGTGCCGTGTCAAACACAAGGTGTTTGGTGGAAGGATGTCAGCACAGATTAACCGCTCCTGATTAAACTCCTCTTCTGCGAGCAGCCTGAGGCCCCTTCTTGCGTGCATGACTGCCCGTCTGACTGCTGCATATTCATAGCCATCCCTCCGTCTTCTGACTTTCTCCAACAAATTCCAAGAGCTCTGATTTTTCTTCTTCTGCTGGAAGGAAGCTCCGACCCAGGAGCTTGGCACTTTGCATAACATGGACCCCCTGGGTCTCCTTGCCACCCGGAGGGCTTCTCTGCCGCTTCACGCCCCACCACTACGAAGCCAGGTACGCCTATATCGACTAATAATTCATTTAGCAGGAAGAATGGAAATGAACTGATTAAAATGCAAATAATCCCCTAAAGCCTTCCCACAACAACTCTGCAAATTCAAAGGGGCAGGAGTCAGACCCCACTGCCAGGCGGAGAGCCCCCAGTGCTGCGAAGCAGCGGGTGGGGATGCTCCACCAGCTCGCTCTGCACGATGACAGCTGTTTTGTGTGTGCTGAAGCTCTGCTGCCCTCCTCCCTCACCTCGAGATATTCAAAAGCACAAGTGTCCCATGACCTACGATGGGGACGCAATAGTATAGTCTGCTGACTTTTTCGTTTCAACGTTTCAGCCCACCACGTTTTGCTGCCTGCACAGTGACTGAGCCAAGGACAAAAATCAAAGACAAAGATTCAGGATTATTATAATCCTGGCTCTAACAGTTGGCACTGGGCAGGCCACCAAGTACTGCGCTTATGCACGGCTTAATTTGGGGCAAGACCAGGCTCAAGAGCAGGCAGAGCTTTAACACGCCAACCCTGTGGGCAGGACCCAAGGTGTGGATGAAGTCAGGCGCGTCCACTCTGGCCAAAAACCTGGCTTGCTCATCAGCAGGAACAGGTCCATCAGCTTGGAGTCCAAGTTCACTGAATGCGCAGTGGAAATAATTCCGTTTTTCCCATTAAGTATCTCTAGTTTGGACCGGGAAAAAGACCCATCTGAGTAAATTATACCTTGCCACCGCGACGCCATTCCCAGTGCCAGCCACTGAACACCGACGCTCTCCGGACTTGTCCCATACCACAGCTACGGCTCCTCCAGACCCAGACGCGCCGCGCTTTCACCGTTTGCCCCCCAAAAGAAAGTGCTTCTTACATAAGCCGTGGGATGTCACTGACAGGCACGGTCCCATCATGCGTCTCGTTTTCCCCATCCTCCTCCTCCTCCTCGCTGCTTTCCGACTCCTCGCTGGAGGAGGAGTAGTCCGTCACCTTCTTCAGGGGACGATTGGTCTCTTCGATGCGCAGCTCCCTCAACTCTTTGGCTAAGGCCGTCAGATCCTACAAGGGATGGGGGCAAGATAACAAGAAAGCGATGTTTATTATATTTAAAGCGAGAAGAATGTCACATACATCTCTTCAAAAGCCAATGCTAACAGCACGAGCAACAAGAAATAGCTTTACAGAGTCGTTACAAACATGAGACGAACGTAAGACAATGTTTGTAGCATGTAGCATTTATTAAACAAAACAAAACTGATTTACGCTCACTGAAAAATCAATAGCCAACCTCTTCTTTTTCTGTTTGGAACGTGTATGTGCATATATATACACACACTTATACGTATATACACGACAAAATTATATTTGTTGGAAAAGGTGAAGTTCAGTCACCATCATAGTAAACTGGAAAACAACGTCATTTCAAAGATTGGCTCGGAGAATTTCTCCTGCAGGGTTCTCTCTTCTTTCAAACTTTGCAAAGAGACCCCGTAACTGTATTTATTCTGTAATAAATGCATCTGGGAAGGAAGCGATGACAGCATCTCCCATGGAGTGGTGCAATCCCCACGTCAAGAGCTGCTTCCGTGGTGAGTCTCCGCCGTCGGGCGGCTGCCGAGAGGCGGTGAGGAGCAGAAGGAGAAGCGCCCAGCTCAGCCAGACTTTGGAGTCACAGCTCTATGTCAGCCACACAATCAAAAAAAAAGAAAAAAAAAAAAAAATCCCTCAGCGGGACCCATTAAGCACTTTATGTGAAATGTGGCAGCCTACAAGCTAAGGGCAAAAAAAAAAAGAAAAAGCCTTGAAACAAGAAAAAAGATAGGAGCAGTCCCAAAGCCTAGTAATAATTTTTCAGTTTACCATGACTTTGATGAGGCCTCAGACCCGACAGTCATATAAAATAGACACTGCTATTTCAAAACAAGGAACATGGCAGGCACCGTGTAGAAAAGAGACTTTTTGTTATCTTACATGCTTTTATAGCAATGCAGGGGGAAGCAGTAGGGCAGAAAAGCATGAGAGCTCGAATTAGAATGGGTTAGAGAACTCTGTTGCACAAGACATGCACATGACGAACAAAGCATCGCAATTGTCAGTCTTACCATTTCTCCCTATATTAGTGACCGAGGTAGGCATCAGTGCATTCGGTCAGAGATAAAGGATTAGGGAGAAAGAAACTCATTGAAAAAGACTAAATTCCACAATCGTCTTACGGCCATACTCTCATTTACTGCATTTCCAGTTTACCGTTCCAGCAGGGCGACTACGGCAATATTAATTACGATTGCAAAGGGAGCTCTTAAAATCTATCCCGGCGACACGTGAAGAAAACGATGGAAAACTTCTATGGCTGAGATGCAAACCCAGTTTATTTTTTTAATCGTGAAGCAGGAATATTTTGCAAGCAATCTGTACTTCGGTTATCGGTGACCCACACCTCCCGGCGGGCTCCCACCGGCGGACAGCCGCACATTCTGCTCCCAGGTCTGCCCTGCCTGCCCTCTGACGCAGAGCAGAGGCTCCCACGGACATCAGAGGGCTTTGCATCAGACCCGTAAATATTAGCATACCGAAAAAAAAGCTAGTTTTTTAACAAAAGGATCAATCCCTGCTTCCCAGCAGGTACCTGTGATGGGTATTATATATGCCTCTCCAAATCCAAACGCTCTCTGTACCTTTAAAGAAAGGCTCTTTATCATGGTTAAAGAGAGAATGTGGTATTACAAGAGTTTATTTTCCATGCCAACATTTTTGGGATTGAAATGCAGTCAAATCTGCAGTCATGACAACAAATTATTTTAATTAGTGCTGCAGCAGCTTCTATATGATTGTTTCTTTTCCTAAATAAGAATCAATGAAAATTTGAACAGTTTAATAATGCTTTCCATTTAGAGTATAAAATATGCTCTTTATTGAGCACTTGCCTTTGAGTTGGATTGGAGCTTTCTCAACTTTAAAAACGACTTTAGGACTGCATAAGAGCCTCTTAAAATTGCAGCTGAAATTCCTCAGCGCAGGACTAGCACTAAACCCTTCTCTATCACAGCGATGGACGGTGAAAATTACTTCTTTTTTGCATCTTCCATTTCTAACGTGCTTCAAGGCACCCTATCAGCCTTCTTTGGTCATCACTAGACGATAGTCAAGTATTTTAAAAATCAGCTTAATTAGTTTTTAATAACTAATTTGGAAGTTACAACAGCAATAATACTCCCAGACAATATCATCAGATAACTCGTATTTCCTAGTTAAAGCTTTGCCTCGGGATAGTTCATTCTTTGATGTTATCATTTTCTCTAAGTAATGAGCACTTTGTAGGATTAAACGGTTTCACTGGGTTGCTCTTGGACCAAAAACAATCTGACAACTAGAAAGAAAGTGCTCTGTAGTTCCACACGTGCTTGAAATGTTATTACTGAGGGTGACATAATACAAAAGTTAGCAGTGTCAGTGCTCTTTAATTACTTTTAATTACAAAGACTTCTTGAGATTTAGTATTTGCTGGAATCAAGTCAGATTGGTTTCCAAAATCACATAGCTCATTGAACTTGAATTTAGCACACGCGCTGCCTCTATTTAGACACTGATTTATGTGCTTTTTTCTTAACAAAGCACCTCATTAAACAAAACGCATTGCTCATGTTTCATCCAAGAGAACAAGTTAACTAACCAGCACATCTTCCTTCCTTCATATCTTCTATTTTTAGAGGAAAGAGGCTGCAGGAGAGGCTGCTGATACTGGTGCTTTCCATTACAGCCCCGCAGTTACCAGTGGGAGCCGTTAGTGCACAGCAATGCATGTGTGAAGCAAGTTAAATGCTAAATCAGGAATGTTTGGTCCCTTCCCATGAACATTTAAACATTCACCATCGCCAGATGCACCCGCTTTTAAAATATTATCACGTGGTGAAAAAGGTGTAATTCAGGACTCTCTATTTTTTTAAGAGGATGGATGAAGACTAGCATTGCCCATCAACATCCAAGACGACCTTACAGCTGATGATCCGGTCCATGAGCACGAATTACTCTGCTCCGTTTTCCTTTATTTGCCGAGCGCCTTGGTTCGAATTAGGCTTAAAATGCATTTCAAATAGCGCTCGGTGGCCCCACTGAAATCAGTGGGCGGCCGGGGGCTGTAGCTGAGAGCAGAATGTGGCGAGCGGTGCAGGCTGCCTGGACCACCTCCACCGGCACAAGAAACCTCCGCTCTCGCTCCTTCTCTTTCAAATACGCCCAACCAGGGCAGCACCCTTTGCTCCGCACGTGAAAGCCGGGGTGCTTCTTGCCACGGCCTCCATGCAAGTGGTCTGGCCAGCAGGTTTCAGGCAGCCCACGGCTGAGCAGAACACGCCGGCTGCGCCGCTCCCCTCCCCGCGGGCAGGCTCCCTGCGCCGAAACGCAATCGTTCGGTCTCCCGTCTGACCCAAGATTGCATCGCCACCTTTTTCAATGTCCGCACCAAGAAAACCCGGTTCGATATTAAGCGCTAACTAGTCAACCTTGCATAGGCATGACCCACTGAGAAAAGATATCACTAACCTCATCTATAGCTTTCTTATAGCTCTGTGGGTAAAGGAAGAATAATCAGCATCAGAGGAAACAGATCGGGACAGGAAAAAGCCAGAGGAAGGGCAAGCAGGTTAGAAATAAAATTAGAATTGTTAGCTCAACGCTGTGGAGTGTAGAGAAAAAAAACAACATCAACAAAACATTAATACATATTAAAAAAGAGAAGCAGTGGAAATTCATTTTGTTATTAGGCCGACTCTGCAGTTTTAAAATACAAACGTCAACAGCATTAAACCAGGAGGAAACACTTCGGATGAGATTTTGCTCAGAATAATAAAACGGGAGTGTACAGAAACCACTACAGGTTTGGTTTTAAGCTGTGAAGGCTGTCGGGGGCCGGTTGCCCAGCCTTCCCGAGCAGAGCATCCCTCCGCCGGGCTGCTGCGGGGGGACATGCAGCACGGAACACAACAATGTGCCATCGGCAACCGCCGCGCCCAAGCTAGCAAAGCCCTTAAGCATCTGCTTCACGTGAAAACACAGGCTTAAGTGCTTTCCCCTAGACTTGGGCTCCTGATAAAAACCCATGCACTCTCTTAAGCATTCAAATCTCCCACGGGCTCTCGCCGTACCACCGCTTTCCAGTCTCTCCGTTGGAGGAGCGGAGTACTAGCCTCTTTTTTGGGGTCCCCGCAGTTGCGATACCGCACCGAAGGGAAACGTGGCCAAGCCGGCTGGCAACGTTCCCACGGGAAATAATTAAAGACTCACAGCGGGTCGGCTCGGTCGCGTCACATCCCTGTTGTCTTCCTGCTTTACCTTGGCGGGCTCGTGGGAGAGCACAGGGGACCCTTCGGGCTTGGCGTTCCCTGGGTGAAAGGCAAGCGGAGAGAGTGGGAATTAAAACTCTGCTGAAAGCCGTCGCTGCATCCCATCGCCTGGGACGGGTGGGTGTAGGGGGCTTCGTCCTCCCCCTTGCGCCGGGGCAGGAGCAGCCCCTTCCCCGGCTATTTGCCCAAGAAGCGCAGGACGATGGTGGTGAAAGCAGACACGGACATCTCAGGCTCAGGACTGGATGCCCTATAAATAGGTAATTTTTGTCCAACTAAAAGTTTCACTACGTTTTGCTTCTGTTATCTCGAAAAATCCTCCTGCTCCTCTCTACTTGACTCTATGGAGTCTCCCTCCATAGAGCGACAGAAACCATAATCCAGCCAAGCCCCCACTGACAGCTTTCCCGCGGCGTGACTGCCCTTTTTCCTACTAAAAAAACAAATTCACTCTGCAAAAGAGCAAGGCATGTGATAAATTAAAAGCTCTGCAGCATCTGACATTGCTAGGACATTATTTGTCACAGGATTCCTCATTAGTAAAAAACAAAACCAAACCAAAAAGGACAATTGGCGATAAACTGCTTTTATTGACTACCTAGAGAAGTGATGATTTCAACAACAGACACGTCACCTTACAGCCAAGTCATAAAAAATTCAAAGCATGGAGGCAGCGTTTGTTTTAATGCGCTTCAGCCCTGGGGATTTATACTGCGGGGCTGTGCCAGAAATGCAGATGTATGGGCTGTACTACTCCTGTAGCAACTCCTACTGCGATTCAACGGGGGAATGGAATATCTTTAAGAGTGGCTTTAAGATGAGAGGAACATAAACCCAGTGTAAGCACGGCTGCCTGGTGAAAGCATTTTAGAGACAGCTTCTTACGGGCTAATTCACTCCTCTGCTCTCACCTCAGGCTTTGCACAAAGATGAAGTTCCAAAAAAAAAAAAAGGAAAAAAAGATACCCACCCAAAGTGAAATCCCAAAGAAACCATGACAGAAGAGGTGAGCTTGGGTCAAGGAAGATAAGAAGCACGCTGGTATTCTTTTTTTTTTACCCTATAGCATAACCCCCACCTCCTTTTGTATAAGTTATTTGGCACTGCAGCGCTTCAGCGAGTGCGGGAGCCGCGCACGCTGCCGTGGGCATCCCACATCAGCGTCCAGGCAAAAGGGAGTGCCGGCATCCCTGTTTGCAAGGAGGCCAGCCGGTCACAGAAGGACATCAGAAATCATGAATCCTTTGATTTTTTAATTTTTTAAAAAACGTAGATGAGCTCACAGACCTCTTGCCCTTCCTGCTTATCAAACAAGCCTCAGAAAGCACGCCCGGTGCTAAGGGACGTTTTCAAGAACCTCACCTCTGACTCTGTTGCGCTCGCTGGAGCCAGCCTGGGAGCCGGGCTGGGAGCCGCCCTGGGAGCTGGGCTGGGAGCTGGGAGTGCTGGAGCTGGAGGAGCTGCCGCTGCTGGTCCTCTGCAGCGGGCTCTCCACGATGGGCTCCGTCCTCCTCAGGTCCGGGTTGCTGCAGGAGCACAAAACAGAGGGCCACCGTCAGATGGTGCTGCATGCACCTCGGGGGCTTCAGATCCTTCCCACAGTGTCAGGGGCAGTTGGAAGGTGAGGAGACACCTCCTCTGCTGGAGAAGACAGGGCTGAGGTCTTCTCTTCTGAAGCTACTGAGCCTGCAAGCCCCACTGAAATCCATGGGAGCTGAATTAGGCACTCTACATCTTCATGGAGGTGGACCATGATGACAAACTGGCTAGAACAGCTTTCTACTCTTATTTTGCCAAATTTGGCAAAAATTAAAAGATTCTGTGCTCAGAACTCCCCTTCAGCCTGTAGATGTGCGATGCTGGAGTTATCTGAATTAACCACCAATATTCATCATGAAAGCGGGAATTCGCAAATCACTGTGAGACAGAGAAAGAAGTATTTCCGCGAAGAAAGGATCTCAAGTTTGCAACAAGGCTGCAGATCACTTCAGCCAGTTAATCACACTTCCCAATTTTCATGGCTTCACTTCAAACCTGCCTAAGGTATCCACTTTTCTTCCTTGATTTCTTTCACCCTTGTGAACATACATAAATCTAGAATAAAAAGCGTCCTTGATACACAAAGAGTGACTAATGTCTCTTAGAGTATGAGACGCCTTTAGGAAATTAATTCTTATTTGGCACTGAAACGACATCAGAAGACGTGTTCAGTGCAGAGTTATGCAATCTGGTTTTATACAATATTCCTGTTATGTGATCTTATTATTCAAAGTTATTATTATTCCCGTTAAAAACGTACAGAAAGCTTTCTCCATCGAGTCCAATTAGGACCTTGCGTACATAAAAATGATGCGGTAATACTGCCGCGTGACATAATGCAACTGCAATTGGAGGGTGTGCACGTGAAGCGCAAGGTGTGCGGAGTGCGCACCAGTGCCCCTGGGAGAACGACCACCATGGTGCAGATCGTGCAAAGGCCCATCGCTGTCATGGGGTCGTTGGCAGAATCATTTGGACGCTGCTTCGCATGGATATTATATCAAATCACTGCCTAGTGTTATCTTGCATTGACACAGGTGGGTATTAAAACGATGAGAGCAAGACAGTAACTTTCTGTGCAAGGAAATATCCCGTCATTTGTTACAACAGGGTAACAAATAAAAGAAAGCATATTTTAATAATACCTACATTTATGCATGGGAGGAATCAAGAACCGATAGGAGAGGTGGTTAAAAAGGAAAATGGGAGAAATGCTACATTACTGTGAGAGAAATGAAATGTGAAACTATTTCACTGAATAGTTAGTTTAATGGACATGGTAGCATCCTAATAATTTCCAATTTTCATCAAACTGAAGGCCTCCAGCTCATGCTGTACAGCTGACATGTCCTTAGCTAAATTAATTCATGAAACATATTTGAATAAAATAATACTAATGTATTTACCTGTACCGACCAGGACTGGGACCGGGAGGCTGAAGGAAACACTGGGCAACCTTCAACTTGAATCCCACAGACTCCCATTACCTTTTTCACTTTCAATACTATCACTTACTAGGACCATGCAGTCCAATAACTCTCCGCATTTTAAATTGTCCTTCAAGCAACAGCTAATTAAAAGAACAACATTTTCAAGAACTCAAAATCCTTCAGCCTTGAGCAATAAAGAGGAACCAACCCTGATATGCGTGGATTTTGTCTAACTGAAAAAACAACAACAAAAAAGATTCCTCCTCTTTCTGCTTCCCCTGCCAGCTACTCTAAGCTGCTGCCTGCTGTATGCGGGTTTGCTGATGCATGGCTGGGGCACTGAGCTGGGAAGAAAGGCGTACGCTGAAAACTGGTGACAGCATGTGGCTACAACCATCCCAGTGTTTGCTTTTTGACCTCACCCTAAAAGGACAAGGCAGGAAGAAGAAACCAAGGAGCTCCATCATGCAAGGCTACGTGGAACACGTACTTACCCTGAGATTTGCCTGTCTGAGGTCTAGATCTGCCCACGATGCTCTGCAAACCAGAGACAAGCTCTCGCATGACTAAGCCACGTTTTTTCCATCCGGCTCCGAGCAGAGCCTGTCAGCTTCCCTGCTTGTTGACAACATGCCCAGGGATAGCTCTGGCATGGCAGATGTCAGATGTGGTGCACCTCAGGGTGCTATGAGCGTGCCCTGCACACCCCTGTGCCGGAGAGCTTGATCTGGCTAAGCTAAAGGCCCTGGTCTTAGGAAGCCGAAGGGAATTTAATCCTTGATCTACATCTAAGGAAGATCTCACCAAGCTGTATCAGTGTCTGTCCCCTGGCACATTCCTCGGTCATTATCTGGGAAAAGCTGCTGTGAATGTAGGTATGGTATGTATCACTGAGCTCTCCCCACTGGCTTATATGGATCCCCTTATATGCAAGAGGTGACACTGGGAGAACCAGAACCTAATTCCACTAAAGGGAGCGCCCAATTCCCGTTTGACCCCACGGCAGCAGATGCAGCATCCACCTCCAACCCCTACAATGCCCAGGATCGTATTCAGCCCAGGGAGCAAAACCTCCAGGGATCCAAGCGCTCACGGCCTTTGCTGTTGTTACAAAATACTAACGAATGCAAAACTAGTTCAGCGACAAGAGAAGCATTGCAAATCTCATGTTGTTACCAGTGAGCAAAAGCAGGGCTAAACCCCAGCCCATGGTCGGGCTCCCCAACTGGGCGATGCCAGGAGGACACTGGGATCACTCCTGCCCGTCCCCCTCGGTGTCCGTACCTGGCCCGAATGGGCTGGGAGCCCAGCCGGGGCCCCAGGGCGCTGCCATTCCCGGGGGAGTTCTTCCTCGCCAGAGCAGGGGATATGGAAGTGGTTCGCTGAGGCACCTGGAAAGGAACGGAGATATTCGCTGTCACCGAGTCTGTCCCACCACGCCAGGCGGCTGTCGGCGCATCTGAGAGATCACCTTTCAGCTCTGCCTTAAGACTTGATTTACAATTGATTTCCCACTGAGAGATATGCAATATTTATAGCGATTATAAAACACAAAGCTCTCGGCGTTTAGAAGGAATCACCTGAGTGTGAGACAGGAACGAGCTGCAAAGGTGCGGTCAGGGATGCTCCCGGCAGGGGAGCCCCGAGCAGCACACGGAGCAGCCCGGCTACCATCAAACAGGGCATTTACTTTTTCAAAAGCTGAATGTACGCACACGCATATATATAATCTAAATCCAACAAACCCCAGAAAAGTAATTTATGAGGTAAAATTCAGATTGAAGTACATTTCAGCAGCCACAGTGGAGTTTTTAGCATCTCTAGTTCAGACACAACATGCACCAGCAGAAAGAAGGTATTGACTGGCGGACGAACAAGAGGATTGACAGTGGAAAGATCCAGACTGAACCACCTAACACTCGCAATCAAACCCTACGACCTTTGTTGAGCTTCGGATGCCGCTGCCAAAACCCCACTGCCGGCAGGACGGCTCACCACCACCACCAGCAGCAGCCAGCCGCAGCCTACAGGCGCTACGGCGGGTAACCCCGGAGCCCTGCCTCGTCCCCTGGGAGCACGGGCATCGCCGCGTGGCCGCTGGCACGGTGGTCTCGTTCCCCGGCAGCGCAGGCTGACGCGGAGAGGCACGACGACACTCGCCGTGCAATACCTTGCACCAGATAACAGAGAGACCAAGGGCTTGGCGGGGACTAGCAAAAAAAGGATTAGGCATTTTTTTTTTGAGAATAAACATGCAGTTATGTTAGGCAAGGTAAAAAGATTTAGAGAGCGAGCGAGCTTTATATTCTGCGGCATCGCTAGCTACAGCTTGTCTCATTAAAAAGCAATCTCCCGTCGGGGTAGGGTACTCTGCAGTCGGGACGTGGGGAGTTTTTTACCTTCCTCTGAAGCATCCAGCCGTAAGCACTGGCAGAAACAAGACCCCAGACCACAGAGACAGCCGGCCCTGCCTCACGGGGCAGTCCTTTCGTTCCCGCTTACAAACATATCAAAACCCACTTTGGGCAGTAAAATGTGAACATGTATTACTGCCAACATGATGGCCTTAAATGTGATCTGGCGGGGACCCCTTCCACAGCTCATGTTCCCTCAGTCAAGGGGGAAAATCCTCCATACTGCTGGAAAACAGCTTTTTTCCAAGGAGCAGGTGCTGTGGCCTCACCGCGTAGCAATTATGGCAGTTAAGAGATGCCCTCCTCAAAGGACTCAAGGCAAAAGGCAACCTTAAATTGCAAGGGGTTCCCCAAAATTGAGTTAAAACCAGGCAGCTACCCTTCTGCACTACTGAGGAGCAAAGCACACGAACAGCTCCAGGAGCTGTTGGCTTGCTTTTCCTCTTAAGTAAGCACCCATGTCTCTTTATCACTTGGTGGCAGCAGAAAGAGAAATGTTATTAACATATGGGACACGCCACCATAGATCCCTTGCACAGGGAGGCTTTCCTTGTAGCTGGTATTTTGCACTTAAAAAGGCAAGTCACTTACTTTGTTAATACATAGAAATACTGCCTCTCCATCAGGGACAAATACTGCCTCGCTGTCACTAATCAATTTGTAATCATTTTTTCTCTGTAAAAATCCTCCCAGGCTGAGTGCTGCTTCACTGTAAGAGGAACTTTAATGGCCGAGTTATAATTCTTCCAAAATGAAGGTGTATAAACAATGCAATCGAAATACTGGTCCAGAAGACTCTTAATTAAAGAGGTACTGCCAGATGCTGCCAAAAAGTCAATGAAGGTATAAAGCTGCTGGAGCCTGTACAAGTCTTCCATCAAATATTGATTGCAAGTGGAGGCACGGTACCGGACTAAAAAGGACCCGTCTTATTGAGTATGACAAATTTTATGTTCCTATAATTCTATTTAAACAGAAGGTTGCTTTTTATCCTAGGGAAAGGAGAAATTAATTTGCTTTGGCCTCTGTCCGGGCTCGAGAACTTTCGTTGCTGGAGGGCAACACTATTTTGCAGCCCTGTGCGCGCACCCGAGAGCGGCTCCCAGCATCTCGTGCAAAACCTGCCTCGGGAAATGCAGCCCCCCCGGCAGGTCGGTACCCGCCGCGGAGCCACGGGGATGGGCTCAGTCCTGCCCACTCTGCTTCGCCGGAGGTGCTGAGCACAGCACCGTCCCGCGGGGCCTTAACTCCGGGATTGCCTCTTTGACGTGCTGAAAGTGAGGAGCGATAGTGTTACCTTTGGTGGAATGTCTTCCTCCTGCCGTAACCAAGAACTTCGGTCAAACTTTTCAATGCGAGGGGGCAGAGGAGGGTTTTCTGAGGTGGGGTCCGAGTTCTGCCTTGGCATCTCAGTGCGGTGAGAGGTCACCGTCAGAGCCTCCTGAAACCCAGCCAGTCCCTTTGCAGGCTGTTCATGCAGTGACTGAGACCCAGACAAGGAGCTTCCTTGGGATTTCACAGTGACCAGATGTGGAATCTAAGCACCAAGTCAAAACAGAACTATCAGTACAAAATGGCAAAAAAAAAAAAAAAAGGAATCAAAAAAAATATTTAAAAATTTGATTTTAAAAAAAAATTTGATTAGCACTTTGGATGCACTAAAAAGCCCCCTCGGTTTGAGATCAGCACTGCCTTGGTTTCAGGAACTTCTGACTTCTATCGCTTCAACGCAAGATCTATTAAAAATCACGCTCGCACAGCTCAGCCTTTCAAAATCGGGCAACGTCATGCTTCAGTCCTGCCCGCTCCTGCGTGCGCAGGGCGACAGGGCTTGTACCGACAGCCCCGCGCCGCTCGGTGGGTACCGCCCCGGAGCAGGGGCAGGCTGCTCCCTCCTGCCAGCTCCCGCGCACACCGTGCCCGCCCCAGCCTCTGAGGTTGTGCTAATGAGGTTTGGCATGGATTTTCCTTGTTAAAAATGAAAACAAGAAGGAAACGATAATAAATAATAATCGATAAAAAAAAACCGTCAGGAATTCTGAGGCATAGATGGCTGAAAAAAAAATATCTTGAGGCATGAGTTTCTATAGGTCTAGGTAGCCCCTATCCCACGGATCAGCCCTATAGATCTAAGGGTTACAAGTGAAAGGAATACTGACATCTGTTTTGGGAAATCTGAGAAATTCACAAAGTTAGAGTTTGTGAAATCAGAGCTTCTTCCCAGGACCCTGCGAAGCTGCACTTCTCCGATACAACAGGGTTGTGACTTTTACTTGACATTTCTACATACACGTCTACGCACACATGTACCTGTATCATGTGTATACGTGTATGCATGCATACATTTACATGGGTCTCTGGGTTTCAAACAACCTTTTCATTAGTATTTTATTGCCACACAAAAGTCTTTGTAGCTGTTGACAATACAGGTCGCCAAAAAGGTCACTGAAAACTATTTGGTCAATCAGAAAGATTCCAGTGAAGGTGGGGTTTTACCCACTTCCCAACGTATATAGACCATGTACATTGGGGAAAAAAGAGCTGTATGTTTAAGGGCTTTCCCGTATGTATTCTCTTTAAAGTTGGTGTACTGCTGACCTACAGGTGCGCGTACCGCACGTGGATGGCACTTAGTTGGCACATTTTCCCATAGAAAGCCCACGTGGGCATGGAGCAAAGGCTTTGTACTTCCCTCTGAAATCCCCGCTGGAGCCTGCGGATCTGCGGGAGCACTTCCAGGGGCTGGACCAGAGCCAGCACCGACACTCGGTGCAGAGCTTTCGGTGGCCGAGTACTTACAGACCTCGTGGCCGGGAGGAATTTTTAGATGGTCATGGTGATCTATGCCCTCTCCAGATGTGTTTGTGACTGATGTCAACTCAATGGAAAACCAAAACAAAACCTTGAATTAAAGCAGCAAAGAAAGCAAAACCTCTTTCTGATGATCCTCAGCATCAAAACGTCCCGGGTCTTTTGTACCAGGCGCTGTGGTTTTTTTAGTCCTTTACATAAACCAGATCAAAGAGGAACAGAGCAACTGCCGCACTGGACCAGACCAGCGGTTCCTCTCGGTCCTCCAGCTTGTTTCTGGCAGTAACCAGTACGTGATGCTTCAAAGGAAGGTATAAACCAGCGTGATGTTTCTAACACATGGAGGTGACAAGAGGAATCCACTCATGAATGTAGATGCTGCTCTTACTCACGAATACGCTTAAGGCTGAGAAACCAGGGAGCAAGACACTATTTCCCTCTAATCCGCTCTTTTTGTTGTTACCTTACCGGCACCCCCAGCATCCTGGCTCCGGTAGGTGAGCCTGCCGGGGGAAGCGCCGTTACCTGCGGGTCCACGGGTCGGAGCAGGGGTGGGGTCCGGGCCGGCTGCACACCGCTAATGCTGAAAGACTCCGACCGAGGAGGCAGGTTGGGGTCAGAAATCCTGTTGGCCACCTTATGGGGCATGGCCGGCGAGCTCTGGCGATTGAGCCGGGAGCGCTCCTCCACCTGCGGCGAGACGGGGAGAGTGGGTGAATGCCCCGTAAAAAGCCATTTCCAATTGAAACCCCAGGTATGCATGCATACAGGAAGATCTTTTCTCTTTAGGTGTATCACATATATTGTATGACCATGGAATCCAAGTTACCCAGCAGATTGTGCAATAAATGCATTTTAAGGACGTCAAGATGACTATTTGTATTTATGTGCATAATTCATTTCTGAATATGAAATGGCAAAATAAAGAAAAGGCAACATGCCTCAGAGAGGTGTTTCTAGAAGATGACTCCTGAGAAGCTCTTGCTTCTTCTCAAATGTATCTTTAAGCACGGAGACCCTTTTCCTTCACTACCATAAACACCACGAGGACTGCTTTTGTTTGATCTGAATAAAAGAATAAACACGGCAGCCAGAAAACAGCTGGCTTTGATCTAGATTTAGTGAGTCTGGCACCTTGTCATGTACGGAAGGGGAAAAACCTCTATTACTGATAGAGAAATAAACCCAAAGCCCACGGCCTTCAGTTACCCTTGAAGGAAATACAGTGGTTTCAGCTAACCCAGACATACGTGCAATCTGGGTGCTCCTGCAGTTAGACTGGATGCACTGATATTCATGCAGCATATCTTACGCAGAATTTTTGATACCTCGAGATCTGATGTATATTTTTATTTACGTATCATTAACGTGTTAAATACCCTTAGCATGTCTTGATTCCACCATGTACAACGTTATGTTAAAAGGCAATCTTTAAAACAGGTTTGCTTGGAAAGAACCACAGCTCTTCTTTAAGGAAAGAAATACTCATGAAACAAAAGAGCCATTATATTAATAAAAATGAATCTTTTCCTCTTTCAGATACTGAGCCGGAGTCAGGGTAAAATTTAGGTAAGAGATTTGTGTTACGGACTCTTTCCTTTCTAGTTCACGAGGGGCCACCCGGGCCACTGTTGTGTCCCAAGAGGTCGTCACAACTTCCCCAGGCGCTGCCCTCCGGCTAGCAGAGGCCGTGCAGAGCTCAGTTCAGCGATGCCCACGGGAGCGGGCGCAAGGATGGGAAGGAGAGCAGGGTGGGAAGGAGAACTCCCTCTGAACAAGGCAGCAGCAGCACGAGCGCTGGGTCGCAGACCCAGTCCAGTACATCTCCTATCAGCCAAGCCTTGGCACGAACGACAGCAGCCAGAGACGGTGCCGCCGCCGAGTCCTCCGGCTGTTTGCAGGCACTCTCCGGCACGCTGCCAAGCCGTAATGCGCGCCTGATTACGGAGGACTTCAAAGCTTGCGTGGAGGAGGAGGCAGGAGGGTGATGAAGTGGGGATGTCCGTGTTCTGGGAAGGAGAGAGGTGCTTGGTTTTCCCTTTGCCAGCATCTCCTCCCTAGCACTGTGTTGCACCAGCACAGCAGAGGATGCTCTTGGGACTCTCCAGCTGTACTTCACAGAGCCTTACTGACTCCACCATTAGGCAAAGAGGGGGAAAAAGCAGCAAAGCCCTGCAGGAATTCATCGTCGCTCCAGTTCCAGCCATCTCTAATTGAACTCAAGATTCCCCTCAAATGGGAAACATCCCTAGCAGCTTCTGTGCAGGTCCCAGTGGAAGGCTGCTAATGTTTTAATACATCACTTCAAAGCGCGAGGAGGATGAAAGCCAGGGGGGCTGAAGGAGGACCTGATGTGCGCGTTGGCTGCTGCAGAGAACAGCACGGCTCGTGACGCGCAGCCAAGCCCCGAGCCCCCGAGAAGCTCTGAGCTGTAGGAAAGCACCGCAGGGCCTGGCCACCACGTGGAAAACATCTGATTAAACCTGCTCCCTCCTCTACATGTGGTCATGTATGGCACATACCTGCCCAAACCCGTCCTTCAGCTGACCAAGCTTCTTTGTCACTGAGAAGTTAGACCTGGCTATCTGCATCACTTTGCTTAGCAAATACTGGTCCGTAACAGAAGAGTCAGTAACAAGAGAGCTGCTAATTACAGTACTTCTGCTTAGAGTGCTAATGCCACGTCCCTGGCTGGATCATCAGAGGGTTCCAAACATGACATCTGAAAAGGCCCAGCTCGTCCTTCGTTATAAGAAGAGATGTGCCTGGGTAAACAGGGCAGGTCTGGAACACCAGCCAAGCTATATCCCAGGTTAACTTCCAGCGGATAACCCTTCACTCACAAGAAGATGAGGAGAAGGGACAGCAGATGGGGATGTGCATCCACGCGTGTTGGTAGGACTATTTGATCAGGCTGTTTTGTTTAGCATAAAAAAGAGAAATCCTTGACTGTGCTCCAGGGAAGCTATGGAAGATGCAGTACAGCCTGGTTCCTAACCCGGAGCTTTGTTTTCACGAACAGGCTGGTCCCTTAACAAGGGGACACAGGGACACAACCACAACGTGAGTGGCCACAGCCTCACCTTTATGCTTTATCCCACGTCTGCAGGGGCTGGGAGTCACCATGGGAAGATGAGTGAGGTGGGAAAATAAGTGCATAAGGGAGAGGTATGAAAAGTAGAGAGGGTCACGGCACGAGGAGAACTCAGCTGTGGTGATCAAGCTCTTGTGAGAGAAGACTTAAGACCAAAGAGCATAAAAACAAGGACCGTATGGGATATCATGCAAAATCCTCAGGAAATATCCCAATAAGCTCTGCAGAGCCTCCAGAAATTGTAGGCTGAGCACCAGACTTGTCTTTTCCTTGTTCCCAAAGGAAAACGAAGTCTCAGTATTTCTGTTAAATTAGCATGCATGCGTTGGGTATGGAAATTGCTAAACTATAGCAAGAACCATGGCAGGCTGATTAAATATCAGCGCAAGTCTATCTGTATAGCCAGCAAGGATGGTACTTCGATATACGCAGCCAAGTAGCTGAATTGTGCTAAAAGTGGGACTATGCAGTAGATAAAACAGGGGATGGAGGCAAGAGGAGTAGTTTTGGGAAGTTCCCACGGGTGTTGTGTCAAGGCAGTACATCAAACTACTACTCTCAAGAGGATAAAGATGCCACAGTCGCTGCTTTGAGCATTTCATTAGAAACCGGACAGAGTGACACAGGTAAAGAATAAACGGTTTGGAGAGCTAATTGGTGGAAGCTGGAGTTGTTCCCCAACAACAGGAAACCTCATCTTCCCTAGGATTTCAGCAAAGGGTAGGAGGCCACATTCTGCTGCTCTTATTCACGTTGTGCAGTTCCCAACGCCCTGCTTCCAGTGATGACATCAAAAAAAGCTGCCTCCCCATGGAATAAAAGAAATGGGCCTTTGTGTTTGAAATGGAAAGCTAAATCCAGCACTTTTCTCCTTCACCCCAGATAAAGAATAAGATTCCTTTTTACATATCTTTGTTATAGTTTTGAAGACAGTGCCAGAGGTACTTCAGCAACGTTCTAGAGGATTTATTTAAAACCAGACAATGAAAGAGTTTGCTCCCTTTTTCCTGCTTGCCACCTACTCTCAGCACTTCTGCAGATGGACAGCAGAGACCCAGTTCTGCAGAAAGCTGCAGAGGCACAGCCAGGTGGAAGCCTCTCCCGCCAGAGGCAGCTCAGCACATCTGGAACATCTCATCTGCAGACCCACCTACCAAACCTCCTCTTCTACTGGAAGGGCTGGAGAACAATGCTGCAACTCCATGCAAATACGGTCGTCTGCCACTAAAAGACTCTGAAGACTAAATTGGAAAGGAAAGAAGGAGAAACCCAAGGGAGTATAAAGAGGTGAAAAGAGTTTTTGACACCCACATCCATCTCTGAACTGTTCCTATTATTGGCCTTTGCTTAGCAATGGATAGCTGATTGAATTTCTTGAGCGTTTGATGCTTGCGGGTATTGTGGATGCAGCTGAGGGCTGTCAAGAGGAAAGACCAGAAGACAGCTACGTGTTCGATGCACATCGCATCTCTGCCAGGACTAAAGGGTGCCAGACATGTGGCAGCAGAGCGGTGATCCTGCTTCGTAGGAAGAATAGGCGAGTTATTAAAAGATCTTTCTGCCCAGGAGTAGGGTTACAAAATTAAACCAACTAAACACAAAGAACTTTAGAAAAATTAATAGCAAGAGCGGGCACCAGTCTTACCGGAGCCACCACAAAGAGATTAAGGAGAAGGAGTTTGCACATGATCCTGAAACCGCACTGCAGACAATGCATGTCTTCATATTTTCAAGACTATTCAGCCAGGCAATAATTAATATTCAGGATCTCACAATTGTTACAACAATTCTCTCTTTTTGCTGGAGAGAAAAAGAAAATCGGCCATGTGGCTTGCCTTCCTGAAAATCATGAAAGAGCAACCTCAAGAGATCCAGCCCTGAGCACAGGAGGAAAAGCTGTCTGGTCCTCGTTTGATTATGGGGAACTGAATTAGCGCTCAGCAAGGAACCCTGTACAACCACCCTCTGCATTCGCCCCTGACCCCCAGCAGACTTGTGGACGTGCCAGGAAGGAACATCAGAAGGTCCTGGCATGTCCACAAGTCCCCAGCTATGGCTGAACCCCTCCAGGAGGGATCCATCCTCCTCCTTGCATGCCCTCATGGAAAAACCTCTTTCCTCCACTCTCTTTGCTTGCACAAACATCGAGGCAGACACACGCACGTTTCATTGAACTGGGAATGTTTCCAGCACAGCTAATGGCATCTGCTGGAGGCCGACCCAGCAGAGCGCAATCTGCCGACCTGCGTGCCCAGCCCCGCAGATGCAGACAAGCACCGCCACGCTCCTCGCTCTCGCCTACCTCCTTGGCCCACGCTGGTTTCTCGCTGGCATTTATCCCTTCTTTGTAATGGTAGAGAGGTTTCTTCTCTGCCGGCCTCTGGTCCTGCCGCTGCTGCTGCTGCTGCTGCTGCAGGGAGACCAGGTAGTCCCGCTCCTGCTGGAGCTGCCTCTGCAGCCTCTCCGCTTGCCGCTGCTCCTCCAGCTGCTTGCGCTTATACTCCTACCCAGAAGAAAACACAGTGACACGGGTGCCCGGCCAGCCGGTAAACGCAGGGCTGCAAACTGCAGATTTATCTGTTTGGGTGGAAAATTGGGCCTGAGTATCTGAAAGGCTGTTTTCTGGCAAAGCTCATTGATTTGAAAGACTTTGGGGACCGAGCTGTAAAGCGTCCCGGAGGAGAGATGGTTGGGAGGACCGAGCCGGCAAATTCAGAGCTGTGACTCCGGCGTCGGCACTTTGTGGCCGCCGAATTGCCCCGTCTGCCGGGATCGGGGGTGCCAGTGCTGCCTCGCCGGGGAAACCCCGTGAGACCCCCGAGGGCTCAGACATTCCCTTACGAGTTACCATTGACTTTGCCCAGATTTTTCTGGATGGGAAGAACAAAGCCTCAATCCGACGAGGTGCCAAACACCACCGGGTCAGACAAAACCCAGCTGAAGCCAAGTCCTCTGTAAGGACGAATTTATTGTTCGTGGGGAGGGCCGCACAGCAGAGCCAACTGTACGGTCTTTCTGAATCCCTACGCCTCTATGAGGTTTAATGAGTAAATCATCTTGAAAGGGCCTTTTTAAAAGGCCAGGGATTGTGTGAGGGTTTTTCTTTTCCCTAAATAAAATTAATAGCAAGAGAGAAAAAGAATAATCCCTGTGGATTAAAAGAAAATGCAGTGAGAGTAACAACTACCAGCATTAAAAAAGGGTAACTCAAAAACAAATTAAATAAAAAAAAGAGGACATCTGCAATGCAAACAGCACGAGAGGGGATGTACGGTGTTCCCGTGAGGAAATTAAAACAAAAGCCTTCACTCAGAATACAAAAACCCGCACGGCAGGGTGGGTTTGCCGGGCGCAGGCACGCGACAGCTCGACCACGCTCCGACATGCTGCCAACAGCCTTCAAAATTACGCGGCAACAAAGAGGGCTGCTCCCCTCACGAGGGCACAAGCATGCCGATGCGGCGGAGGGGATGCAACGAGGGAGGCGTGCACCGCGAGGGGACCCAGCCCGAAGCGGCGGCGGGGGAATCGAGGCATGCTTGCGGCCGCGGAGCGGGACAGGAGGCTCCGGGTCCGGCGGTGACAGCGGCGTCCCCCACGTCTCGGCATGGCAGGAGGCACTCGGGGGACACGGGTGCACGCGGGCACATGCGGACGCGACACAGGCAGAAAGCGGCAAGCGTGGCCGGGGCCTCCCATTTACCAGAAGTAGTGCTTGCTCCTGCAACAACTGCTGCTGCAGGATCTCTAACTGTCTCTGCTCCTCCTCTAACTGTCGCCTGATGTACTCCTGGAGGCATGGGCAGCAAGGATCAAAGGAAAAAGAGAGAGAAGGTAAAAGAGACAGTATTTCCCAAGAGGAAGGAGAATGAGGTGGGCACCCACATCCATCCCGCCCGAGAGCCGACACCGATCAATCAGCCCGGGCACCCTCCATCCCTGCCCAAAGAGCCTGAGGCATCCATCACTCTATAAGGGACCTCCGAGGGCAAAGGGTGAAAACCACTGGGAAATGGCAAATACTAACTGGGAACACCGCAGAAGCCCACCCGGGGAACCAGCGGGTGGGAAAAACCTGCATCAAGTGTCTCCACGCCTGCGGGCCAGCAAGTGGATCCACACAGAAATAAATGACGGCGGTGGAAAGCGACACACGTGGCGTTAACGATTAAGCAATTTGCTCTCAAGTGGCAAAAAATATGAGTGTTTACGAGAAAAATCTCTGATGAGAGGAATAGGAATCCACGCTGCTGCCGGCTTACCTGCTCGTGCTCCGCGCGCCGCCGCTCCTCTTCCCGCCGCATCTGCTCCTCGTAGTGTCGCCGCTGCTCCCGCTCCTGCTGCTTCCGCAGCTCCTTCTCCCGCCTCTGCTGCTGTGGGGGCAGGAGGCACAGGTCAGCACCCCCACTCCTCTCCCTGGGAGCTCAAAGTCCTTTTTCTCACAGTTTTTGGGGAGCCACCTCACCCAGTGACCCGCAATGCTCCCGCCTGCCCGAGGAGATGCCCTGCCAGCAGGCAGGTCTGTTTGGGGTGGTAGAGGGGCTTGTTGATCCCACCTCATCCTCACGTGCTCCGGTGCCCGGCACCGGCTACGGAGAACCCACAGCATCCTCCAGGACCACGCAGGCAACCCCATTTCTTCTCCCACTTGCAGGTGAAGCCACGCGGGCAGTGCATGGTCCCCACTTACCAGTGTGCCCCACTGGTGGGTTAACAGGCCCCGGGGGCAGGGGGGGCTCACCCCCGGAGCTGCGCGAGACCATCGCTTATGGGGAACTCGTGTCTCAGCCCCAAACCCACCCACGAGGGTGCTGGGGGAGCTACTGCCCGCCGAGAGGGGAACGTGTCCCTCTTACGTTTGCTGAGATCAGAAGCTAACGCAGAAGACCCAAAATCCAAGGGTTTTTCCCTGAGCAGGGCGAGGGGCTTCCCTTGCTGTCCTCAGGCCACCCCAGCCCTCTGCCTCCCGGGTCGCATCCCTGCTTGCTCGGCTCTGTAGCGTCTTTGCCAACAGCAACCCGGGGCATTTTGGGGTGACGACGCCCTACAGCCTGCTGTGAGCCACCCCGGGTGCGCTGGGCACCCGGTGACACCCGCAGCCCCCGCACCCCCGGCTTTTAACCCGGCGTAACTCCTCCAGCTACCCAAACCACCCCGCTCTCCCCTCCCGGGGAGCAGGGGCTCGCAGCGAACTGCTGCAATACTCTGCCACGAAGCAGAGGGGCCGCAGGCTGCTCCGCGCCGCAGCCCCGCGCCGCAGCCCCGCAGCCGGCGCATCGGCAGAGGGCACTCAAATGCCAATATTGGCTACTGGGGCTCTGCAGCCTGCCCTAACTCCATCATGCGCTGGCTGCAGCAACACGCGTGCAGCGCTAACGGGGAGGTAACCCGCTGAAGCATAAACCTGGCCCTTTTTTCTCCTTTTTTTTTTTTTCTTTTTCTTTTTTTTCCCCCCCCATTGCCGACACACAGCTGCAGTGGCAAGGCAGGCACCGGAGGGGCTGGCAACGCCGTCCGTTAGCTACATCACATGGAGGGCTGGAGCTGACGACGGCGGCTCTGCCCAAGGAGCTGGCTGAGCCATCCAGAGACAAAGATGCATCCACTTTAAACTGCTGCTCTGCAGTAATCCTGCAATGTATGTACAGATGGATTTGATATCGCTATCTATCTATAGATCTTCTATATAGGTATCTATCCCTATTATAGAGATTTTTTATAGATATTAGATATTATATAGATCTATCTCTAAATATCTCTCTAATACAATAGATCCATCTCTAATATGTATATTTATAATAGATATCTATCTAATAGATAGATCTACTCTATTAGATAGATATCTATTACAGATATTACAATTCTATTACATATCTATTCTACATTCTACTCTATATTCTATTATATATCTCTATATATCTTCCTAGAGATAGATATATATAGATATCTTTATAGATAGATACCTATAAAGATAGATATATCTACAGATAGATATATAGATATTTTAACAAGCATTTAAAGACACCCCCACATTTCAATATAGGGAGGAGCCACTGCCTGTCTTGCCGCTATCTCCCCATCCACAGGTAACACCCACAGCCACCCTGCACAGGGATTCTGCTGATTTCCGCTCGCTTAACGTTCGAGCTGCAGCACAGCTTTAGTGCCACCTATAGCCATCTTTATCAGTGCTGTTCCACTCGCCTCAGAGAGTGGAAAATCGCATCCAACCTGAAATAACCTGCCAGCTCCAGACTCCGGCGTGTCCCACGCCAGGCACAGTCGCTCGCGCTGCCCACGTAAGCCGGGGATGGATGTGTTACTCCGCGCGTACGCCTGTCCTCGCTGAGCGCAACGCGAACCAAGGGCTGCTTGTCTTTTTTTGAACTCCGTACTAGGAGTTGCAGAGGAGACGCCACCGGGACGTGGTAACTGCAGCAGTCAGGGTAACACATGGGATCTCTTGGCTTTGCCAGCGCTCCCTGACCTCCTTAGATGAGCGCTGTTGGTGACGGTCACCGCTCCCGTGCACACGGATCTTTTGACTAACGGGTTGAATACACATTATCCTGAGCTTCTAAATATAATGTGCATCACTCTGCGTTTGGGGTGGGTTTTAATGTTGTTTTTTTTAGTTAAAATAGCACGCTGCTGAATAAAGCACGTAATGCTTGTGTAGGCTGGGTTTGGCTGGCAGGAGGCAAGGCCCTGAATGCCACAGCTATTTCTTAATTAAAAATCACCCGACTGGTCTTTATTGCCAATCCGGCAGGCGAACAAAGCCAAACCCCTCCAAGGAAGGAGACAAAAGCGCTTTTCCCACCATCCTTCCAGGGGACTCCCCCCATTTCCACACCGAAAAGCCTATTTAACCCCAGGAGCTGGGAACTGAGCCCCCCAGGCAGAGTTCTCTTTCGAAGCCAGGCCTGATGCTCTTCTGGATATTTAAAGGACCTCTGCACCCTGCTGCAGCCAGGCTCTTGGGGCTGAGGCTGCGAGCGGGATGAAATATCTACATTTATCGAGGCCAGGAGTACGGAGCTTCCCTCCAGCTCAACAGCGTTTTTGTCAGGTCACATTATAAGCAAGTAATTTGTCACGGTCTCATTACGAGCACTTTCAGCCAAACACTGCACCGTCGTCTCAGCAGAGCAAGGCTGAATCGGCAGCGGCACAGTCTCCCGGCGCGCTCAGCTGCCCTCCCTGTACAGCCCCACTTCAGCAGCTGGCAAACATCTGGAGAGGACCTGGCACTGCAGAGGGGTGGGCGAAGCCTCCAGCAATGCACCCATCTCCCCTCAAACCTCTGCTCACGCCGGTGCCAAGCAGCGCCGGGATGACGGGAACCCTGTTTAAAGTAGAGATTGAGCTGAGTGAGATGCAGCTGAAAACTGGATGTGAAAAGTACATGCAGAAAGGAAAGGAAAAAAAAAGGGGGAGGGAAGAGATTCAAAGATCTCTATTTGCCTCCTTTTCTCCCTGTTTTCTGCCCTCCCTCTCCCACTGCAAATGCATACTTCCCACGTTTCTCCAAGCCTGAAACTACTGTGTGTATTTACACCATCCAGATCTATTATTCATGCAAGGCAAGAGCGCCAATTAATTAGGACTGCATTTATATAACCCTGCAGGTAAAGCTATATGTAGCTGCTTGTAAGCCAGAATGGGATCTTATTTGCGCCGCACTAGAAATGACAGGTTTTAAATATTGATGAGGGAAGACACACGAAGGCAAAACCTCTGGTGGGAAGGCCCTTGGAGGCCTGGCATGAAACAAGGACTTCAAAGGAGCAGGCTCACTTTGCTAGATCAGACACATTCAGAACTACGAGCGATCGGCGAGCTGGAGCTGCCCCGTGACCCCGGCGAGCTCGGAGAGGCACCAACACTTGCAAGAAGAGACTCCTGGAAACCCTGGCTGCTGCTCCCAAACATGAGCATAACCCAGCAAAGAAGTGGAATGGGAATTCCAAGTGACAAATGAAAACAAATATTCTAGGTGGTTGCGTTGTTGTGACAGACTCATTTATCTGAGCCACCAGGGAAAGAGTGACTGTGGCTGGAACATCATTTTTCCTGACACACCAAGCACTGGAGCACGGAGAGGTGTCTCCCACTGGTAGAGAAACTGGGTCAGAACTTCCCACCATGGCAAACAGGGATCTGATACGCTCTGAACCATCGCAGGAGCTTTTAGTTGGGATCATCGTGAAGGGATGCTCCACGCAGGAAAAGGCTCATGCTTCAGAAACTATGAGTTCTACACGCTTTCTAACCAAAGAAAAACTAGAGAGGTTAAAGCTTAGCACATACCTGTACTACAGGAGCTGCTGTAACGCAGCTCTCCTTGGAAATGGGTACAGGACTGCTGCCGCGACCGCTGCAGTGCCCGCGTGTACCACAGTACTGCGAGGAGGCTGTCAACGAAAATGTTCCTACAAGCTATATGACACCTGCATATGCAGAAGAAAATAACAACCACGATTTTAGCTAACCTAAGTTTATCTATAATTAATTGCTGGAATTTTTTTGCATTGTTTTATAAGAGCTTCCAGTAGATAGTCTTCTGCTGGTTAACATATAAAGGAGCTGCAGTGATTTTTTATCCCCCGAACATCCAGCTCTGTAACTGCACTGAATGAAACCTTGCATGCAAACAGCACGATGCTTAGATTTGCCTTGTACGTTCCCTGTAAAGATCTGACCTTCGTTTTATACCTAGAAAGGAAAAAAATCCACAATATGGCAGAAAAATGAGTTTATGTAAACCTCTCCCTGCCCACTGCTGCCAAGGGTCTGCACAGAGATTTGTCTTGCAGGATCCCTAATGCTCCTGACCGGGAGATGTGTTATTCCTACAGCTAGCTGGAGTTTTGGTGGTTAAACTGGTGCAGCAAGTCTCATTCCGTGCCAGCAACAAATGGAGGGTTTATTAGGGAACTATGTATCGCTAATATATGTATATATAGGGAAAAATTAAAATATATTCAAGGTTATTCAACTTTCTGCATTACACAAATATTTTCCTTAGTGCTATTTGATCTACTGATCTTTAATTCGCTAATTTGTTTTTTTTTTTTCAGTTAGTTTTGGTGCACATTTTGAATTCATGAGACCAACTTTCTGCATGAGGGAAAACAAAGCTGCAACTCTACTCCCATGAAGGTCCCGGTTTCAAAGCTAGCTCGGGGATTTTTACTTCCACCGCAATTAAAGACAGCTGCAAATCTAAATCTCTCCGGCTGCCTGGAAGAAGATTCAGCTTTAAAGAAGGAAATTGGTCAGCTGTTGGAAAAGGAGACTCAAGTGTCCGACAGATGCAAGCAGGCACGCTAAGGATGGCGGCAGGTCTCGGCAGCAGCGTGAGGTACATCAGCAGACCACCACCAGACCTCCTTACTTGACTTTTTTATATATGCATCTGGTGTTATTGCCGGAGCAACACGAGGAGACGGTGGATTTCCCCAAAAAGGTCCTAAAAATGAGAGGCACTTTGTGAGAGGTTCAGAAATTCTGGTTTAGGAAGATCAAGATGACAGAAAAAATGGGATTCCTTCATGATGAGCTCTGCTGGGTGAGGGAACAGAAATGATGGGAGCTCTATCCCTGGCAGTATTTAAAAACAAGATTGGAAAACCACATGAAAATCTACTGAAGGTCTGCTCCGACAGAGGAATGGACCTGTTGTCCCACTAACAGCCTTTCTCCAGTTCTTTTGCTGTGCATCTCCAGTACAAATTAACTCCAAGCATTTTTGAGCTCGGCACCCTCCGAAGTCAATCTTTTTGGTGCTGCGCTCGCTCAGCCTGGCCACCTTCATGGCGTCTTATTATGAGTAAGAGCTCTTTCTATAAACACAGTAACATGCCTGGCAGTACTAAACAGGCTGACTTAGGAGCCCCAAAAGCCACCAGCTCCAAGTGTTTATTTGTCCTGGATGCTCTATTGGGTTTTAAAGGTCAACTTTATTTTGAAAATACAGTAATCTGAGTCTTCCACTGGTCTCTCCTCCCAGAGATCTGCTGGTACAGTGCTGCCTATTGGAGGCACACCCCATCTTAGTCAGACCATAACGAAGCATGGAAGAAACCGTGTTCCCATTAACCAAAATAAACCCAGAGCCAAGAGTCAACAACTGAAGTTAGTGCAAAGCTAGCGTAAAAAAAGGCAGAGAGGCCAAAAGGCAACAGCCTGGCTGCTGCTGAAGGGTCTGGGTGCCGTTGCGATGGGCAGGAGAGCTGGAGCAGCGTTGCTCTCTGGAGCAAAACTGCAGCGACAGAGATGCAGTGTGCTGGTGCCTCCGGCGATATCGAACTCGGCACAGCTGTGACAGCCGCTGTTTGGTACCTCTGTCTGGCCATCAGATGCTTCCTGCCCCAAAACACGTGGGAAGAACATAAAGACCAAACTATATGCACCACGGGCTGGCTGCACTAGAAATAGTGGGACAGTCTGGGGGTACAAACCCCTTCCCGTGTCCCCGGGCAGAGGCAGCATCCCTCCCCAGGGCGGACGCTGGGACTCCTCCATGAGCAGGAAGCTCAAGGGGAGGATGCTCAAAGCTGCTTGTGCCATTTCTCTATCCCACTCCCTGCAGGCGCGACAAAACTTTCTGTTTGCTCATCTCTGCCTCTGTTTTTCTGGTTTTCCTACAGCAGCCCACGGCAGATACAAGACACCTTGCAGCTGGCAAAGCCGCAGCCGGCCGTGCTGGGGAGGGATGCTGCCTAATAACCCTCCTAACCGCTGCCACAACCCACCGCGTTTGCAACAGAAGGTTTGTACCTCTTCAAGGACTCCTGCTTTAATCCTCACCATAGCAACTCGGCTATGATTTTTGTTCGCCACGCAAACGGGGCCTAATAGAGAGGAGAGCTCATTTTACTCTGTGGCTGGAAATGCAGGTGAGGCTAAACCTGGCTAGACAGACCCGAGAAGATGGGCACCCGAGAAGATGCTGGGGCCACCGCAGCCGCCAGCGCACAGCTGCCCGCTCTGCCCTAATCCTGGCTGAGCCCACGGGGCCGATCACGCCGGTGGTCCCACGCCGGGGCAGGCAGAGGATGCCCCTCGGTTACAGTCCCACTGTCTTTCCTCACTTCTCCGACACGGCAGGAGCATGGAAACGCCTCTTCGCTGGCTTTGCCCCAGCAGATCTCTCCCTTTCAATTTAGGTCCGAAAACTGTAAGGCAGCTGGGAAGAAGGCAATGGCTGAAGAGCCCAGGGGGGACTGTTAGAGCCACCAGAAACAGAGGCATCGATTTTAAATCCTGGCTATGGTGGCATTAGCTTTTAATGACATGGGGGAAAAGGACGGGGGGACTGGCAGAGCCCCGGGGGGCTGCGCACAGCCGGGCCCCGCAAGGCAGCACCTCCGTAGCTCAGGGCAGAGCTCGCCAGCTTCCCAAGGGGATTAGTCCTCCATTCAAAACCTGCCTGGGAAGCAGCAAAGAGAGAGAGCAATTTTCTTCTATGTGAAGAGAACGTATTAATACAGCAGCAAACATTGTATTCATTACAGGATTGCAGCTAATCTGGTGTCTGCTTTTATTCTGCGGTTGTTCTGCTCCCGTACCGCCTGCAGCAAGCAGACTGGGACAAAGGCAGAGCCAGGCTTCCTTATGACAGCCCGCAGATCTATTGGGGCAGGGGATTTTGGGGTGCATCTATGTGCAAACCCCATCCTCTCTCAAAGCAGCTCGCCAGCTTTGGGAAGGGTGCAGGACGCAAGCAAAGCCTGACCTACAGTGTATTGAACGCGCGATGCTCTGCGCTCTGACAACACGACAGACCTACATACTTACCAGACGGAAAAAATGCTTTGCCTGGGATTTGCCCGTGTTGTTTTTTGCCCCGGGGGGGCTCAGAGGACCACCTCGAAGAGGGGCCGTACCATCACCATCATCATCACCATCAGCTGCCTGAAATTCCTTCCCGTCTGCGCCCCTGGCCTGGGGACATTACCCAGCACACCGAGAGTCAGGATAAATGTAAGAGACACGCTGGCTCATGCAAATTAAGGGGGTGGCTGCTCTAATAGCCCATTTACTGCAAGTCCTTTTTTCAGACGTATCAGTGACCTCTTCGGAAAGCTAATTTAATGACCCTTCACGTATGAACCCTTCAATGAGACTTGGGATGAGTTCAGTGCGAGGTAATGGGTTTCTTTGTGCAAAACCACATCAAAATCCCAAAAAGAAGAGAAATCCCCCCTTATTCTTTGGTGGACTTCTGCAATCCAGGAACCAAGAGCTAAACCAAAAGCGAGCGCTTCGTACGGAGAATGCAGCCAGGTTGTGCAACTCACGGGCACCCAAAGTCACCCGGTCAAATCCTGCAGCTGGATTTTAAATGGGGTGGATAATTTTATGACCGATCGCATTTGTAGCTGGTATGTTAAGACAAGGGTAATGAAATCTTACGCTTCGGGGCACGTACGGATCATTGCACAAGTCAGGCAGGCATCTGCCCCTCCCCTGCAAGAGAAATTGTATTTGGCAGGGACTGGAAGGACTAAAGTTGAAATTGGGGATTAAAGGGGACACAAGTGGCACACGGATCTGGGGAAAAGGCAAATGGAGCTATTCAGCTTCTTCTCAACTGTGACAGTCCACAGCAGCAAATAACGATAATGAACTTGACAGATGCCTGGACCAGTAAGAGTTTTGCCCACCTCGACTGAATACAGCTATCACCCCAATAATGGGCCAACTCTGCTCAGTAGTTCCAGGGATCCTTTTAAGTTTGGTATTTCAAGGGTTTATGTAGCAAACCAGCTCTATTACCTTCACAAGAGTTGGCAACACTTACTATGGTGAGGAGAGTGGCTGGAGGCTGGTAAGCAAAAAAGCATGAGCGAGGGGTTTGTCCAGTGTAACAGAACATTTGGGGTTACCGACTAGAGAGGTTAGGACACGATCTTCTTAAACCAGGCTGAGAACAGTCACTTGGGACCTGCTACCAGAAATCCCGCTGTTCTGCCCAAAACCAGCCTTTGCCAGCCCATTGCTCGGCTCTGGCCAGTTACCTCCTCCAGCCTTCGCCTCTGCTCCTTCTGCTCCTCGATCCGCTTCTGCCGCTCGGCCAGCAACTGCCGCTTGTGCTCCTCGTTCTCCCGCTGCTGCTGCTCCAGCTGCTGCCGGCGCAGCGCCTCCGACCGCTCCTTGTTCGCCAGCTGCAGCCTCAAGAAATCCCGTCTCAGCGTCGACTCCCCGGGCAGGTTTAGGATGGAGCTGCATAGGAGAGAAGCATCAGAGAAGATCCCCTCCCCACATCCTTAAACCTCTTGCCAGGGGAAGTTCTGCGTGATTTTCCACTGTGGCTCCTCTTCCCTTCATCCCGACAGCATCCCAACACCCAACAGAGCTTGGGAAGCAGCGGATGGCGGGATTGGGGGGACCACAAATGTCGGGGCAGGGCAGCAGACACAGCGCTCTGTTCACAGCTCACCAGCAACTTATTTGCTAAAGGTTTCCTCTACATTAAGTTTCTAGCCAAAGCCTCTTGTGCTGCAGTGGCACACACTATATTTAGCTGTTCACAAAGCACATTTAGCATGAATCATTGCCAGCTATTAAAATACTACATTATCTCAGTGAAATAATGGAATAACCTGATACTAATTACAACCGCTCTGAAAAATGTCACCAAAGAAAGAAAGTTCCAGCCCTACCACGCTTGCAGCAGCATCGGGGAGGCTTCACGGTGAAAAGTTACATGGAAATTGGGAGTTACACTTAGATGTAAGGAACAGCATTTTAAAGAGTCTTCTTTAATTTCACCTCACATTTTTTCCACATCTAAATACCCGCATTCCCATGACAGCACTCGCTGCAGATCCCCACAGGCAATGGGGTACCTGGGTCTTCTTCCCCAGCTTTTGGCCAAGGTGACCTGTAGCATCAGTTTATACCCACACACCATCCAGCAGAGGGAATATGCTCCGTTCTGCCAGGAAACGGGACTGAGTGCTCAAACTGTCCTTTTTCCATCTCTAATTCATAGGAGCCTGTAATCCAAGCTAATTTTATACAAAGGTAAAGAGATGTAAGGGCAGAAATAAAATGCTGATTCTTACCTGGGCTCTCCGGAGTCATTTTCCTCCTCCTCCTCCTCACTTCCACTGTACTCGTACTCTGTCTCATCTAGGAACAGAATCGCCCATCAGTGCCCTTGGCTGGACTCATTTGTTTTTCCAGTGGTTGAAAACCCCAGAGCTCTGAAGGCAGAAGAGACAACTCTCTTCTTCTCGCATGACACAGAATAAGCAGCATCATTTCTCTCCATTTTCTGTTTTTACGGGGGGCTGCAAGGCCAGGGAAGCATGGGTGGTCTCCCTGGGTGCTGGCACCTTGCACGCCCGTGGTGGCTGGGAAGAGGGCTGCAGTCACCAGCACAGCGGGCAACGGCCCCAACAAGCGAGGACACTCGATGTAAAGATGGGGGATGTCCATAAAATAAGAATTTATCCCCGTATGACAGTGAGTGACCCTCTTCAGGAGGGTTCTTCAAAGGGAGGTGCACCACAAGCTACTGAAGCCACAGGCACTGGAAGGTGGGATTTAACTACGGCTCTGAAGGCACCAACTCCTCTCTCTCTAAGCATATGCTCTTCCTATGCAAATCCATGTGTTTTCCAGGCAATGAAGACATCTACATAAAAGCCCAACTGCAATGTTGTGCTATATACTGTGATTTCTAGTGGGATATCATCTTTATTGGATGAAGGGAATGATAGTAAAAGAAAGGCTTGCATTTATCCAATTGCTCTCCATCTCTAGGGTCCAACCTTCATTTGCCAGACTAAACACATTTAATACTTCACTGGGATCCCATTTTATTGTTTTGATTGTAGTGAAATCTGTTACAAGGGGCTGGAAGGTATGCACGGAAACTAATATCGCTACCAATAAGAAGAGAAATAGCGACATATTAATTTGCTGGATTATACAAATGAGCTTTCAAATTAAAATTTGGTTCACAAGCAGCTGAATACTTTAACAAGTTTCTTCGGCTATCTGATCTTCCTTTCAGAGGACTTTGATAGGGCCTGGAGAGTTCACTGAAAACATTCAGTTTAATAGGTTATTCCTAGTCAACGGAATTGCTTTGGGGCAAGGGTCTTTATCTAGATGTTTGTTTGCACAACTCTGCTCATCGCTGGTGCAGCATGAATGTCATGCAGATCAACAGACTTGGCATGAAATACGTGAGCTGGGAAAAATTCAGCTTAGCAGCTTCTCCCTCCCACACGCCAGTAGGTATATATGCAGATGTAAATTTTATACACACGTTTTAATGAATCAAAGCTTAAATGTTCCATGTGGAAATTACCACTTGGACAAAAAAGACACCATTTTTCACCAGGAAAAAACCACTGCTTAGCTCTGATGACAATCACCTGTAGGCTTTGCATGAAGACCGATTGTTTTGCTACGGATATTTATTTTCGTTTTAATGACTGAGAGGAATCAAATCAAATAAAATAATCTGACCTCAAAACCATAAGAAGCGTGGTCACACAGAAGGACCACACCTATTTAACTCAACCAGTCTGCAAACAAACTTAGCCATCTGAATAAGGGAAACCATGAGCAGCCCAGTCCTCTTTGCCTTCCTTCTCCTACCCACATGTTTCGCCCACACAGATGCACCTCGGTCTACCCTAGGGATCTCCAAGCAAATGGCAGAGGTGAAGGATTGCCCAGAGCACTGCTACTCCACTAACCTTTCTCGCCTCGCTTCTTTTTAGTCCTGTCGATGTGGTCCTTGAGCTGGATGCGGACTTGTCTTTCATTGGGCTGGTCTCGGATGAAGGGGTGCTTCATCAGCTGCTCCGTGGTTGGTCTCTGGCTGTGGTTCTTCACTAGGCAGCTCTCAATGAAGGACTGAAACTTTTTAGACCTGGCCCAGGACACAAAAGGAAGGTATTGAAAAAACAGGTAACTATATCGATTCTTGTATTAGAAAGTGAGAAACCTGTGGGTCTTTGAGATCATTTGGCTGCTACACAGTTCTTGCTCAGATGCAGTCTTCTAAGTAGATTCATGTGACTTCTCAGTTGATGCTTGGCACGGTCTCAAAGCAGCACCATCATGTGCACCCTCTCTCACTTTATCCTCTCCTACTCTTCCCATGCATGCTCCTATTATGCCTTCCCCGTGCATCTAAGAGAAACCACCATTCTGCTGAGTCTGGAGAAAGTTGGGAAGCATCAGTATGACCAGGGAATCACCAAAGCTAGATGTCATCAATGACAACCAAGAAAATGTAAGGAAGCGTTCCTCCTCCCTTCCCTTTGCCCTGTGAAAGTGCAGGCAGAGACAAGAGACAACACATACAGATACAAATGCAATTCCTTAATGGATTATTTCCGTATTTTGTGGCCCCAGGCGGTGTTTCAAGAGATGTACCTTTCTGAAGATGAGTGGGACAGGCTAGATGGATGGGGTTTTTAGGTTTAACCACCCAACATTACATGGCTTGTTAAAGATCAGACAACCTCTGGGCCATGCTTGCCGCCTGCAGCCCTTCCCTGCTCTCTCAGGGTGAGCCCCAGCAGCCCCAGTGGTCCTGGGGGCCACCGTGTCCCAGTCCCCCCGATGACGGACCCGGGTGAATGGGATGTGCTCTTCAGGCAGCAGAGGTGGGAACACGGCTGCGGCTGGCAGAGCCCAGCCCCTCCTCACAGCCTGCCTTCCCGCAAACAGTTAAATTCAATGTCAGCTAAAACAATTTCAGCCAAATCTTTAATAAACTATTTTTTCTTAGTCTCAAGTGTTGCATATCCAAAGTTTTCCTGGAACTAATTTCACCACATTATAAAGCCGAGAGAAGAGGGATTTACAAGAAAGAAAGATGTTGACAGGCCACTACACTCTATGTTGCTTTAGCAAGTAGGAAAATGAGTGTAAATTAATGTCAGAAGCCAACAGCTACTACAGAATTGCATTAGAAGTAAAACAATAAGCTTTCAGGGATTTTACTTTTAAGCTGTCAGACTAAAAGTGATTTATCTTTTAAGTGCTAATCCATACAAATTGAGATGCAAAAATAAAATACGCTACTAGATCCAATTAAATCCTCCCTCCAGCTTTATTAAGGAGCAAATCTTCCTTCCCCACCTTGCCTCAAGAAACCCCGTGTCTCAGTGTATTCCAGAAGGGACAATCCACGCGATGCTCCAAAAAAATCTGCTTCTAAAATACGATTCTGCCCTGTTGCTGTGAAGCTGGAGAGACTCCGGTCCTGGGTCCGTGGTCCAGAGCACCCACAAATACAGTGGAGCTGAAGTAGCTAAAAAGTCATCCTCCAGTAAGTGATGGGTTTGCCCACCTCTTGGGCATGGGGGTCCCAGAGCCCTGCGATGCCCTAAGAGACCTTTGCATCCCCGAGCTGGCTGAGCAGCTATGGAGAGGGAGCAGCTCACACCTCTGGTTTTCCCGAAATCTTCCTCTCCAAAAAAAGCAAGCCTGTCCAGTGGCACAGTTCGGCCCTCACCAGGGCTGGAGCAGAAGACAAGGGCCTTCTCTCTGGCTTTGATCCAGGAGGACACCATTCACACATCTCATGCCCTCCCTGGGCGCAGGTCAGCCCATCTTCACGAACCAGGCGCTCCTCCAGCTCCTGGGGTTTGTAAAGCTTAAACGAATGTTTGCAAAGTCTTTGCAGCTGCTTGGATGAAAAGTGGTATCACAGTGCAAATATCACCTCATTAACAAAGAGGTTTTGTCATCTCTTATAAGGCAGGGCTAAGGAGTGTTTACGGGAACGACATCACTGAAGTTCAAGTTCATTTTATCTGTGAAACACGGGAAGAAGAAAATAAAGCTTCGTTGCTGGCTGGTTTTAATTGGGAAAGAAAATGATACCAAAGACTCTTTTGTTTCATAGGAACACAGCGCTATTTTAAAAGCGAGTTCAAGGATTTAGTAAGCAATAAAAGTATTTTCCTCTCTGGGATTTTCAATTCGGGCCAGCTCCCATGCCTGCTTTCCCTCTCGGCTTTCCGTGACTTACCCTCAAAGGTGCTGGAGTCACTTCGCTATTTCTTTCACGCACGGAAAAAGATGGTCTGCCCACGCTGCGTACTTTCACGTGTTGCTGCACACAGAAGCAAGGATGAACTCACGGTTCAAGTTGAATCTTTCTTCATTTTGTTTTTCTCTCGTGATCAGTGCTTGTGAAAACCACTGATTGCCAGGGAGCCACTGTGGAAGCCTGGTTAAACATCTCCAGTCTTCTTAGGTCGGGCTTGCAGAGCTCCAGGACCTATTCTGGCCGGGCCCAAAACCTCCAGCTGAGAAATGAGCCAAGTTTGCCCAGTGTCCCACTGAAAATGCTGAAAAATATTGCTCTTAAGGAATCGGTGGAGTCGTACTGGCTTGGAGCTTCATCTGGGTCCTTTGGAGTTTCTCACTGCAAGGAAAGCTTGGAAGATGGATATAGGTTTGAGCTCCGGGCACACGTGTCCCAGCTCTGGTGGAGACCAGGGATCCCTGCTTGCTCATGGTGGGGGTAGCAGAGGCCAGGTGAGCACCGCGCTCCCCTGGAGGGGTTCAAATCTGGAGTTTCATGAAACTACGACTTCCAAAGCAATCCCTCTCTCAAAGGACCCGCGATCCCGTCCCCGGGAGCACAGCCCTGGACAGACCAGCCGACCCCAGGCAGACACCACCACGGTTCACCACCACGAGACGTGCAAACCTGAGACAGCCACCGGCCCGGCGAGGGGAAGGTGCTGCCAAGCAACACCCCGGCTTGCACAAAGCACATCCCGGTATCTCAGAGCAGGGACTAAAATACAACTTCCACCCCAGCTCAGCTTTTACCTTAAGGAGATGGGGAAACCTTCTGCTCAAAAGCCGCATTCGTCAGCTCCCCTCTGCCTGGAGGCTGAGGAAGCCTTTGCTGATTAAACAGCACTTTTGTATGAAAAATAAACTCTAAAGTCTTACAACACATTTTGTGCTGTAGCACTGAGAGCATAATGAAGGAGGAGACCGGCAGAAAACAAGCATATAAACTATTTTCTCAGTTGACTAAAGGTATCCTCAAAAGGCTGCGCAAGGAGAGGGAGCATCTTTGACACCCTCTGCAGGGTCAGCTGGGAAAGGTCCGTCTCCTCCTGGTCTGGTACTGGAGCAGCTGATGATCAGGCTGACAAAATTAAGATGCCTCCTGCCTAAGCCTGGGTGAGTTTTTAGGGGGCTGGTCCTAAAACCCCAACACCGCACATCTGATGCAGAGGACTCCAAGCCCCATCTCGCTCCTCTCCTCTCCCAGCAGCAAAATACCTGCTGCTTTGGCACAAAGTGTTTTCAATACCTACCAATTACTTTCTCCTTTTCCCAATCCCCCCCCCCCCCCATCTTCAAAAAGATAAGCAGCATAATTTTAAGGAATAAGGCAAAAGTTCCCTCCGCGAGCTCAGCCAGTCTAGGACCAAGGGGCAGTGCTGTCTCTCTAACATCTGGCAGATTTTTCCTGACCAAACCACTGCTGAACCTGGGGCAGGCAAACAGCCCAAACCAAAGATGAGTGTTTTTAAGGACTCCGGCTCCATCGGTACAGAACATACAGTAACAAAACAACATCTGCTGGGCTTCAGAAATATTTTTCCTACGGGTTTTTATTGGCATGCCCTGCTTTTTTTTTTCAAAACAGTGATGTATTTTTTCCTGCAAAATTTTAAAATAAAGCCCAAACTAAGTACAAATCTCCGCATTCCTGGGCCTTCAAGATAAACTATCCTTTTTTTGGCCTGGATACATGTTTCCACTTGAAAACGGAACCTGACTGGAAAAAAATGGGAGCCAAGCAAAGTGTCATCTGGCTTCAGGCTGCACGAACCGCCTTGGAAAAGCCGACTCCGTGCTGTGAAATGGCAGCGTTAGAGAGCGTTCCCCTCTCTGCCTACCTAGGAAGCTCTCCATCCCACGGTGCACAACTCCTTCAGACGAAATTGCCTCTCCAAAGGAGATCAAGACCCAAACCTGCACTCACCAGAGTGATGCTGGAGACCGTCACCAACCCCCAAAGCTATATAAATGTAAACACCAAATCCCCAGCGCGTCTGGGCTGCAGAAACATTTTTACAGCCATTGAAGATTGAGAAAGAGACTCACCACTTCTTTGATTTCAACCTCGGGGCCGGGTTGCGGGGGATGAGGAAGAGGGCTCTCATGGGATGCATGTCACAGAGAGCTGCAATGTGCAAGAAGAGGCATTAAATACGGCACGGTGTCTTGCAGACCCCCCAGGCTTCCTAAAGAGTCTACATGCCCAACTGGAGCGATCCAAGTTTCCTCTGAAGCTACAAGACCTGCAGGGCAGGAGGATTTGCAGTCACAACCCCCTGCAGACCCTGGCCTGGCAGCAGCCTGCAGCTCAGGTGAGAGCCGATGTCCCCAGCCAAGCGGCGTGCGTGTCCCCAGCACCGCAGTGGCAGGGGCCGGCTGGGGACGCCTGCGCCCCTGCAGCTGCGTGTCCCCAGCACCCTGCCAGGTGCTGACGGCAACGGTCCCAGAGCACGGTACAGCTGCACCAGTGCTACGCTCTGCTTTATTTACTTGCATTTACCAGCACGCAAGGTCGGTCCCAGGATAACGCTGAAAAACCACGGCAGCACGACCCCTGCAGAGGCACCAGCTGAACCCAGCGTGCTGCCATCTGTGTCACCACGGAGGTTGGCCAAACACCAGCGCTGAGAAGCACTGTTTTACCTCCTTCCAGTCCTCCACCTCTTCTTTTTATGTATTTTATTTGAGGAAACTGAGTCCCAGAGTGCTTAAGTGGTGTGACGGGAGTCACAGAGGGTGGTGTGCCTTTGCTCACTGCCCATCCTGTCCCCTGGGCCACGCTGCCCTGGCAGGTTTGTCCCCATGGACCCTGTGAGCTCCATCTCAGCGAGCCCAGGTTGCTTGGGAAAACCTTTGCGTAGGGTTTCTGGCACAGAACCGAGCGCCGGCTGGTGCTCAGCAAACCCCAGCACGTTACAACCCAGGGTTAATTAAAGCAGAGCAATGCATTTACTTACGGGGAGCGCCTTCCGCCATCTCGATGGCCGTTATCCCCAAAGACCACAAGTCGCTCTGTAAAAGAAAGCAATGGGTCAAAAGTGATGCAGGGGAGCATCGCCACAGCAGCGGGCACTGGGCGAAGGGGGAAGCGTGGCTCTCCCCAGCCTGGGGGGCTCAGCCCTGTGAGCTGGGTCTCCATGTCCTCTGCAAACCCCCAGACCCATACCTCAGGAGCTTGTCTCATCCTCCTGCCATGCGTTGGGGCTTTAGAATAGGCTCCCAACCCCGCTGTTTATCCCAAGATTATTTTCAAAACCATTTTCGGCGTGGGACACGGCCACCTCGCTGGGGCACTGCTCCCAGTAGCTGTGGTGAGGACATTGCCTGGGGAGATGCTGATGACCTGAAGGTCCCCTGGTGGGGGCATCTTAATGAGGCCTGTGCACTAATGAATGAAGCCCCAGCTCCCGGATGAGCTAGTGACCAACTACTCCCCAGCTTCACCCTGGGGTAAGCAGCAAACTTGGCTACTGGCTCCCTGCTTACAGCTGGGATTTGATATAGCTCCATAGAAAACATAGATTAAAAACATGAAGGATCTTGAGATACCTCAGGAGACTCTTGCATCATGGTCTGCTCATTAAATGGAAGCCTGAAAAGTGGCGTTTTGCCAGTGGAAGGAGAAATGGGCACTTTTATTTACCCTGTTCCCAAGCCCTGCTCAGCCCACATGGTTGGCTGAGTCTCATGAACGATCAGAGCACGGAGTACGCACCTATTTGGAAAACTCTTTGATTTCATACTTGTATCACTCTCTCTTCCATTTTCTCCCTTGCTAACAGGGACATTTACATCCCCAGCTCCCTGCCAGAGAGCCGTGGTGAGCTCCCCTCCAGTGCCTCCTCCCCACCCCACCCCACCCCACCATCACTAATGAGCTGCGGCTGCACCTCTAGATCTGGTAACGAGCCCCAAAGGACGGCTCGGCTCTCCTGGACAGCAGCGGAGGCACAGACAGTACGTGCCCAGCGAGAGAAAACGAGTACCTTCCCTAACGGCACTGCTGCAACTTGGTTTTGGGCAGAAGGCGGCTAATTCATTATTCTGGACACCATGTATAGGGCTGCTAATGATTCACAACCTAGCACCCGATGCAGCGGGAACAGGACCCGGACTAATTTTGGTGCCTTCACCTGAAGCACAGCCTCTGACGCACGGGCAGAGGGCTGCACTCCCCACAGGTCTCATGGAGATGGCTTTGCCCCCCAGTCCTTGTCCACCTGCAGACCTCACTGAGATATCTGCTCAATCTCAGGCTTCTCCAGGAGGTCAGTGCAAAAGCCGTTAACGCCAAAGTCATGGTCCATCTGATGCTGATGGTAAGAGGACCTACTCTGCCAACACCAGAGGAGACCCGCTTGAGATGGGAGGGCAGCAAGGGCAGAAGCTGCAGGTGCACTAGACCAAGCCTGATGCTTTGTAGCTGCAGCTGATGTTTGCTGGAGACCAGCTAGCACAACAAAACCAGTAAATGTTGTAAATAGGTATATCTCAGGGTGGAAGAGGCGGACTCTGCCTTCCACCCTTCCTCCTGCACCTCCAGCTCTCACATCTTGCTCTCCCTTCACCCTGCTCTCTGCCACATCCCTGCAGTCCCTCTTCATTTCTCCTCTTCCGTTCAAGAGCTGCCCTTTCCAAACCGCCTCAAGCCTCTAAACCTGCAATTTAGTGAGTAAATCCCAGAAAGGTTGTTTTTCCCAGCACAGAGCCCCAAAAGCTCGGCCAGAGCTAGAGAGAGCCTCTAGGGACCACAAGCACCTTCTCACATACACCAACCAGGAAAGACAACTTGGATTTTCAACTTCAAGGCACTTTTCCTCCTTTTTAACTCAAGTTCTCCCTTTACAAATGCCGCCCTTGCTATACATCTTTGTACCTACTTAAAAATTTTCTCCTGAACCTTATTTCCAGCCCTTTCGCAGGACAGTCTCATCCATTCTTTGTTTCTGGTCAGTTGGGATTTCTGCCGCATACTTAATTACGGCAGTCTTTCCCCATGATTCAGCACACATGACCCCTTCCCTTTGGGTTGCTGCTGAACTCCTTCCAAATTCCTAATGTGTCTTTCCATATCGAGGTGCCCAGTATTATATGCAAGCTGCCAAGTGATCTTAAAGCTGGAGCAATATAGAAAGGGATTATCACCTCCCTAAGTCTCTCGGAGAAAGCAGAAAACTCAGCGGGAAGCACACGTTTTATAATGATCTGGAATTCAGGGTTTTTTTGGGGGGTGGGGGTTTATTTTTGAGTCTGAAAAGCTTTTCAGTCCATCCAGCAAAAAGACGCCATGCTAATATATTTGCATTGTCTTGACTTGGGAAGGGAAGCAAGCTTCCTATTTTTCCCCCCCCTTTTGATTCTAAGCTTATTGACAAGATAACTCTAAAGAGAAAAGGAAAACCGGCTGGGGGAAAAACCAACAAATAATCTCAACAATGTGGGGTTTCTATTTGTTCTTTTTTAAAGTGGTTTATTTTTGCAAGGAGGTATTTACTGCCTCCTTCCATAGATTACACAGGCATCTCTTTCTGGGTAAGAAAACAGTGAGATCAGAGGCTTTTTGTCCAACAGATTAAGCCTGTGAGGATTCCTTTTTTCACCCTATAAATCTCGTCTTTTGTATTCACTATTTTAAGCCGGTCGGCTAAACCTGAGAGCATCTGATTTGCATCCCTTTAAAAAAAAATAATTATCATTTACATTCGCCACACACACACACTTCAAAGCAAGAGCATCAGGTGCAGGGATGTGATCCAGAGGATGGACTAATGTCCAGTGGCTCCCACATCACCACGAGCGCCGAAAACACCCTGCAGTGAGTGTGTCGGCAGCAATCAGCCTTCTGTTTCATACCCCCAGCCAAGGGAAAACGGTCAATGCCAACTTCAGAGATGCAAACGCCCGGCTCGCTACAAGCATTTGATCCTTGGGGACAATAGAGGGATTCTGGTCCCGGCGCTTCTGCGTCAGTCAACAGCATATTAAGTGCCCTAGTTATTCTGGAAAGAGAAAAAACCTGAGGGATTTCTGTGGGTAAAAAGTAGCCAATGAAGATATCAGTTCTTTTTTTTAAGAAAAAAATAATAAAAATGCGATTAATTAGAGCGTTGCACCGTCAGAGCCAGGCGGCTGTCAGTGGAGAAGCGGCGAGAGCAGCTCGCGTGGGCTGCAGCCCTGCTACCAAGCGCTGCCATCAGCAGAGTCGAGGAAACGCCTGTTGTAATTGGTTAATCAAAGAGAATTAAGTAATTGCAGATTAAACTATTTCTACATGTCCTTATCATTAACGATTTATGTAACCCAGAGTCTGAACTCAGACTGGAGAGCTGCTCTCTGGAAAACCGTCAGTTCAAAAGTCGACTGATGCACTTAAATAGCTGCAATACCAAAGCATCGCTTGGTTACTTAAAACCCTTCGTCTCTCAAAAATTTGAGTGATTGGTAATTGCACCCCAAATCGTACCACGGTGGTGGGCTGTTGCACTATTATATTGTAGTGTCCCGCTGCCAGAAAGCAGGTACCTAGCTCCACACCAGAGGGTCTCAAAGTCCTTTTTAAACATTACCTTGCAAAGTGACCTCTCAGCATGCACGTGAACAGAGGTACAGCAAGCTTTATATATGTCTCAGCTTCTCCCCCCAAAGCCCGTGTGTCACTGTCTTGCTCTGCTCTCTGGACACACTCAGGTGGACCTTAGGGGGTCTGGAGCTAGAAATTCAAGTTCTGGATGCTTCAAAAAACCAAGGGACAAAAACTAAGGGACATTTCTACAGATGTGTGTCCAGAAACTTGCAGTAAAGCAGAAATAGGATAAAATCTATTAAGCTCTCCTTGCTTTAAACATCGGACCTCGCTGTAGTTTGATGGGCAGGTGGGACTCATAACCCTCCTGCTGACCTGTTGTGTGGCACGGGGCTCTGTGCCACATTATAACTCAGCAGCAATGTTGTGCTGCCACCGATCCAAAAATAAACTTCAGAGAGAGACATGTGAAAAGTAGGTCAGCCCCCCAAACGTCTGATTGTGTGGCAGCCTTCAGATCTCCCTGTGAAGACCAGCCTGCAGGCCAGAAGATGTGATTTTGCCCCTTCTGACTTCCCTCCGGGGTAAATAGAGCAATACAGCATGTTTGACTGTAGTATTTAAACATGCAGCTCTGAAAAGCAGGCTAGCAGGTAGGAAGCCTCCGTCTGACACCTTTCCCAGCATGGGGAAAGACTTCTGCACAGTAAATTTGGATACGTGAACAGCACAACGAAGATTCACGTTGGACCTGAATCGGCATCTCAAAACCCAACAGCCAGAAAGCAGGAGGAGACTACGCCGCCTGTCAACATATTCTGCAAAGCTGCAAGAATATACTAAATTCCTGAGTGCTCAAGTTCATGGTACTGGGGCATAAAATCTGAGATTTTATCTTATCCAAGCACCTTCTTCAGATGTTTATGATCACAACTCTCGTTGCAAGCACTGGTAAGTGCTGCTTTAATTCCTTGCCTACGTTATTCGTGGACGTGCTAGACTTTGCAAATACGACATCTGTAATGACATATAAGAGAGTACTAAGATGCTCGTTTAGGTACCTTGAAGTCGTAAGTGGCATCGGGATTTTCATCGCAGGCAATGACCTCGGGGGCCATCCAGTAAGGCGTTCCAATGAAGGTGTTTCTCCTGCCCACCGTTCTGTCCAGCTGAGCGCTGACACCAAAATCCACTGTGGATCAGAGAGACAACAGGGCATCCTAAGGTCAGAGAAAACCTGAGCAACTCTTCCGTTGAGCTGTAAAACATTAAATTTATTCAGACCAACTTCTCCGCACAGTCAGGAGAGAAAGACGGGGCCAGAGACATTCCTGTTTGATCTCTGCTGGGATCAACAGAGGTCAATCAAGGACGAACCTGATCATCTGATGTCCAGGTTTTGTAAGAAACCCTGTGCCTCTTCCTCCTTGCCAGGAGGCAATGAAAAGAAATCACAGCTCCTCATACTAATGAGAAACAGGGTTAGCAACATGAATAAGCAGCAGCCTTTGTTCTATGCTTTCTCATTTGAATTAAAGCCTGCCAAATATTGGTAGAAGCCTCATTTTTCTACCTAAATTCTTGCTGGAAGTGGCAGAAATGCAAAAGACTTAAGGAACTAAGGGCCAAGGACAAACGCCCACAGGGAAATGTCAAGCAGAGAGCTGCAAAATGAAGCAAAAACTGATGAAATCAAATCAATGAGCGAGTACTCTATGGTCCACTAAGTTCACTTTGCGCAACACAGTGGTTGGAGCTTTGCCCTGGAGAATTTCCCCTTGGAGGGGAATCTTCACCAGCATAAAGCCAAACGAGCTGGTGATACCATCTGTTAAGCTGGGGTTCTATTCTGCTGTAAAGAGAGAGGAGAGACATGGGAAAACAAGGCTTGCACCTCACTTTACCAGTGTCAGGGCTATTTCATCACTAGCATAAATTAAAACACACAAATACAGCCTTAATAACATTGGTGCTGGACACCTGAGGATATCAGCACATCATCTCTGCTGATCTGCTGTCTTCCAGATGATCATCACGTGAATGCCTGGTCTTCTCCAGGTTGACTAACATCGCATATGAAATTCAGAGTAGTTCTTGCAAATTAAACTCTCTCCAACAGATTGGCTTGGAAAAAAATCTGGATTATGTGACACTAAATTGACTGGACTATGATCCTGTAGGACACTGCTATGAAGGTGTGAGGGACCAGCCTTCGATAATGGCTGGCGATGCACAGAGGCCAGTTTTCCATCCGGGGCATGAAAAAATGGTCTTGATTGCTTAACCTGTATCTGACGGCAGAGCTGCCCAAACTACCTGTCTGAACAGAAACACAACTGCAAGTACATCTTTCCATGCAGAACTTGGCCATCAACCACCGGCAGTTTATTGCACGGCACTTGGTTAACACCCAAGGTCTTGTTGTTGAGGCTGGCACAAGAAAAAACAGAGTAGCTCTTAGTATCCATCCCCTTTCTCCAAGTCATGCACAAGTCAGTTTTGCTGCTTCTCTCCAGCCAGCCCACTGGCAGTTTCCAAGAGCTCTAACCCACTCTTACCTAGTTTAACTTCTGCATTTTCCGTCAGCAATACATTCTGTCCCTTGATGTCTCGATGAATTACTTTGTGCTGGTGTAGATGACTCAAGCCCTGGAGAATTCAGAGAAAGGTTAGAGGAATCCAAGTTCAAAGCATGTTATTTTCTGACATCCCTCCTGAACCAATTACGCTCCAGAAATGAAAGATTCACAGTTGGAGTTAAGCACTTGAGAACGCTTTTGTTTATCGTATGTTCAAAATTCTGTCCTATGTCACACGCTGGGAAGACATGCCCAGCCAGCGAGACGCCCGCCGACAGGCTATATGTGCTGCAGAGGGTGCTCTCCATAGCAGGAGACGGGAACCATCAATTCTATAGGGATTAAAACCAACCTTTCAGCTTCTGCAGGAACCCATATTAACCCAAATTCCTCCGTATCTCTAGCCATATTTTCCCCCACGTGCTCCCTTGCCTTAGGCAGCCATCTCTGTGGCAGAAACAACAGAACGATTTTGTCTCCTTTCTGTATTTCCATCATCCAGAAACTGAAGAAAACAATTATCTTGTTATATCGGTCCAATAAGCGGGACTTCAATACACTGATAAGCTTGTATTAAAAAGGCTACCATGCAAATACAAATGTTATAACTTGCACACATCCCTGATGGAGATATAGCTCAAATTGAAAGCCTGTCTCAAAGGCTGAAGGTAAACTAGCTTTTCCGTTGTGCTTTTTTATTAGCTCATTAATTTCTTTTTGCAACCTACATTTTTATTTCATTCACTTATTATTTCAGTTTCAAAGTAACATCCACCTATATTGCCAGCTTTGTAAAAATATGGATTACTTCAAAAACTAATTTTGCATTAGGTTTACATTTCACATTGAACATTCATATTTGAGGAAGAAAATAATTTCTGCTATCACTACTGGTAGTTATTAGTCATTTTACGCTCATTACCTTGGGATAACACCGTGGAATAGATTACATCTGTACGGGAGCCCTTTTTTTAGTCATGTTATACCCGGTTAGAGGCACCTCCGTGCACTGAAGGCAAAGCAAAAATTTAATTGAATTTCAAAAAAATCCTTTAACAGCGCAGGATCGAGCCCCGTATTAGAATTACAACCGGTCCTCAACATCTGAACCAAGAATGAGCCACCTTCCGCAGCACAAAAGGTGGGAGCCTTTCATCACCTGAAAACCCTATGGAGGTCACCAACCAACCGCCCCAACGCGCGGCCAAAACGCGGGCGATGACACGCGATGGTGGCCCTGGGACGTGAGTCACTGGCTGGGTTCTGACTCACTGCCAGGGTCTATTTTAAGAAGTAGGCTCACAGAGCTCAGACATTTAAAATAAGCCCATGTAACTGTGGTCTCCTGGCACTGCAAGCAATGTCCGTACAACTGAGTAGCTACAGTGCCAGCGTCTTCTGCACATCGTGTTGACGCGGACGGTGGCAGTCAGGGTCAACAGAGAAGCGCTGTGTCACCCCGGACACCAGGCAGCCGCAGCAGCGGTGTCAGACATGGCCTTTGGGAACAGTCATTTTGCCTCGTTTTCTTTGAATGGCTCTTTTACAGTTTTCCTGCACGTGCCCAATTTTTCTCTTTTCTCCTGAACAAAATCTCGGTTCACGGAGTAATAGATTTTAATGTCGAAGCGACCGTTACGATCACATCACCTGACCTCAGTTGTGCAAAATGCAAGCAAGCCTTTGCCATCTCCCAGTACCTGAAACTCTGGCGCGGCCCATTTTAAGACATTCCAGTCAAACATTCATCTTGTGGGCATAAAAGCTGCAGCATCCTCATTAAAGCCAGAGACATGTGGATTTAATAAAACCTGGGGTGCTTTTTAATCATAAAGATTCTTTCCACCAACTTCATTAGTCCTCACCTTTCTGTTAATTGAAAATGTAATTCTAATGTAAATAAATCTTTGCCCTATTAATACTAAAGGAAATTATATTTTTGTTAAAGGAAAAAGAGGGTTAAAAGTCAGGGAACTAACAGAGCTAAAGGCCATTAAATAGGGCTTATTTATTATGCATCATACAAGCACATGAATCATTCATGCCTACCGGCACCGAAGAGGCTCCAGCGCATGGCAACGCGGCAGCCACAAAACCTGCAGAGCCAAAGGCTTTCCGTGTCCCCCGAGCACCGAGTGCGATACTCCAACAACCCCCAACCTTTAGCTCCCTCTGGACACGTACCCGTAAAATCTCTCTGCAGATGTAGGCAATCCACTCCTCCTTCAAGGTGTTCCCCTTCGTGTTCTTGATGAGGTCAGTGACAGAGCCCGCACCACAGAACTCCATCACCAGCTGCCAAAGGGAATAAAAATGCAATTACTGCAATGACACCGACAGCACCCCCGGGCTGCCCGACCCCGGGTAGGACCCTGACGCTGGCAACGCAGCCGTGGGGCCACCGCAGTGCTACGCACAGCCACCGGGACGTAATCTTGAACCTATCAGCTTTTAATCCATATGGTTTTTGTTATAAACATGAAACAATAAGGAAGGCTTGAAAGGCTTGTTGCTCTCCAGAAGGATAGGAACAAGAAACAGGAATCAGTCCAGTGCTGAAAATCGGCAGAGGAAATTGGAAGCTTTGAAATCCAGACCTCACCACTACATCCCCTACGTTATTCTTATGATCAACCTTTAGGATCAACAGCAATACAAGCAAAACTCTACCTCTTGCATTTAAGTTCTTCAACTCTGAAAATGTGAAGGCAACAAGACAGATGTTTGAAAGCTTCCTACAACCTTAAAAACCAGGTATACCTATAATTTTTTTTTTTTACCAGGAGGTCTTTGCTTTTGACCACTTTTTTGAGCAGGAACCCTTTCTCGAGGGCAAGCCTGCCGTGCAGCTGGAGGCTCTCCAGGAAAGAGCCGGTGTCGTACCCCTCAGGATGGTTCACATGAGACTGGGCACCACCGCTTGTACCACTTCCAAAGTTTCATAATACCAAATATAAAAGTACAAGGATCTAACCCGGGCCTGAACTTAATCTTGTCATTGAGCAACTGTGAAATAAACCTTATAAAAATAGCACGGGATGCGAGTCTGCCTCCCAGGGACATCACGGATCCCCAGGACGTGCAGGAGCCGTCTGCGTGCTCCCGAAAACCAGCACAGCCCACAAGCCTCCTCCGAGACCTGGAGAAGTGTTTCTCTCAGATGTAAAACCATGTTTTCCAATTAGATCAGCTTGCTACTGAACGATATTCCCCTATAAGTCATGTCTTGCCAGATTCTCGCCAGTTTAAAGTTTCTTATCACGTGAAGCTTACACGGCGTTTAATGTTCTCCAAGCAAGTGACATCACTTTATTAAAAGCATGGGCCAAGAGAAGAAGAGAAAGAAACGGCAGAAGGGTGACTTCTAACCACATTGCTCAAACGCAGTGATTTAAAAGACTATCATAAATAAACCACCATAAAATCAGCAGAGTACTGCTATAAACCTTCAGGTTAAACAAAATACTTGAGCAGACTATACCATGGCTTTGACCATGCTCCTATCTTTAGTTTTGATATTAGGTTTCTCTTCTCTTCCTAAACTGACAGCTGAAAAATCCTTTGTATATCCCTGTTACGTCAGGAAACCGGCTTCAAGAAAGAGATGCGCGACTGGCCAAAGTCTGTCCTGTGCAAAGGCAAGGAATGCTGCTGCAACGCCCGCAGCTCTTCCACCCCAGCAGGAGACCAGCAATCCAGCTGGGTCACTGGGACACGGCCTAAGCCATGGGTTACTCATTGCTCACCAAACGGGGAATAATGGAACAACTGGTTTCAACGTCGCTTCTCCTCTCTTTCTTCCCTTTGGACAATTGACACGTGTAAGCATCTGCACATGTTTCTAATTAAATGGAAGTTTGGGATACCATGGCAGCAAGCATCTAAAGGAAAACCCTGGAGAGCTGAGCCAGCCACAAACACTTTCCAACCCAAGAGGCTGAGCCTCTCCAGTCCCTTTCCATGGAAATTCATCCACAGGCTCTCACCAGGGTTTGGAGCGGGAGGAAGAGGAAGGGCATGCTATGCTGTGTACGGCAATCACAATGCTTAAAAGAAGATGGAAGAAATCCCATGAAAAGTACACAGTGTATCCACTAATTTGCCAGATTATCTTTATGGAGCTGGTGGTTCACACAGTCCTCTACCCTGTCCTTGAATTTCCATAGAGCAAAGATTAATTTTGCACCAGGAGGTGAACAATACGGCCACCTGCTGATGTATCCCAAATCTGGAACTGTGAAATCTCCTGGAGATTAAAGAAAAAAAAAACAGAGAGAGGGAAAGAGAAACTCCCACAGGGAGTGTTTCCAACCTGGCTTTTTAAGAGCTGCACAGTCCCGTAACATCCATAGGAAAATATCCAGCACCGGCAGATCTCTGGCAGTACCAGCAGGCTCCGGGTCCAGTTGGGCAGGGGCCACGGGGGCCCAGCAGCGCGCACGTGCTGCTAACAGTGAGGCGCTTCCCGAAAGCTCTGCCACGAGTTCTCCAGGAAAACGAGCAGCAGAAAGATGACGCGGCTGCCCGAGCATCCCTGTCCGCAACGGACAGCTGATGGACACCCGACGTGAAAAAACACCGTTTCCAAAAGGTTTGGATGGAACGGGAGGAAAGCTGGCAGCAGGCTGCTGCGGTGCTTAGCAGCACTGCAATCCTCGTCGATTCTCAGATGGAAGGATGCTACAGAAGTCCCAACGACAGCTCACACCATGCAGCCTCCAAAGAGAGGAGAAACAGATGATGGCTAAGGAGTCACACCAGCAGGCCAGGTGAGACCTCACCCGCAGCGCTGCCTGTCCTGCTGGGCGACAGAGCCCCAGAACGAGAAACGCACGCTGAAGCAGGTACAGGAAGATGAACAGGTCTTCTCAGAGGACCTGAGGACTTGTTCAGCCAGCCAGGGGATGGATGGCTATGGGAGAGGATAGGAGTGTATACCATCAACAGTATGGACAGGTAAGCACCAGAGAGGGAGCAGAACGAGGTAGATACTGGCACAATATCAATATATCAACACCCTATGGGTATATTTAGGTTGGAAAACCAACAAACAGCCTTCCAGGAGAAAAGAAAAGGGAACAAAAGTTCCAGCTGATTTTAGGACAGAGCTTAGCATACTCAGGAAAGGCTTCAAATGGCACTTACAGTAAGAAACTTTCCTACCAGTCCCACGACTCTAGGTGAGTGCTTTGCCCTGCACACACTTGCATCATTACCAATCTCGTTAAAGGATGAAGTCGTGATGGGGTAAGACAATAAACCTGAAATGCAGATCGAATTTTTATTAACCATAATTAAAATTATCATCAAGATGGGCTAAAGGTAAGATCATCTTCTGAAATTTAATTTGCAAGGCCCTTTATTGAGGAAGTATTTTAAAATACAGTTCATTTAGCATTTACTTAGCTCTTCCTATAGAGTGACAGCAAACTTCATAAGCAAGGCAAATTCAGAAGCAGCAGCTGTAAATCTCTGTGTCCTGCTGTCTCACAAATTTTTTGTTTAAAGAGTCTTTGCAACTTTCAAATCAACCACCACCTTCCCCAGTTTGGGAATGGCCAGTAAGACCTACGTTCCCATTGCCAAGCTACCTTACCTGGAAGGGCTCAAACCTGAGCATCCCCAGTACAGAAACCCCAATTCCGGCTGATGGTGAACCACTCCAGCTCGTCCAGAGGAACCCCTCAAAATCATCCAACTCCTTCATTCTGCAAGCCAAATCCTTCTGTGTTATTCCTCACCCCACAAACAAATCGACTTCTCTTTTACAGAAAACAAGCACACAACACCCCCAGGCTAAATGCTGCTGGAAATCCTTCTTCCTGCCGTGTGTGTAAACAGAACCCGGGTGCAACGCAGTCCCGCACGCCCAGGCCACCCAAGCCTCCCAGCCCACCCCACAGCCTGGCTGCCTTGCAAAGGGGTCCCTCATCGCACACATCGCGGCAGCTGGAGCCAGGGATGGAGCGTTAAAAAAAATACAGAAACCTTCACTCGGGGGATCAGCAAAGCTGGTGCCCGTTTCAGAAACAGAAATATTGATCAAATTGGTATTAAGCAACGACTAAAATATTCTGTAGCAAGATAAGCACAGGTTTTAATTGCCTGTATCGGTGCTACAGCGGGAGCAGGCTGCGATGCTGCCGCAGCGCGCCTGGGTGGGAGCAGCGGGGCCAGCGCTGCTCCGCTCTCCCCTCTCCGACAGCAGCATCAGATTCCTCTCGCACATAATAAATGTTTATTTATGTTCATAAATAAATGACTTGCCTGGCTGTGCCCTGCCCGCACCTCCCTGCATTTCGAGGCCAGCCAAGCAATTCCTGCCCCTTAGGGAGCCTGCGGGCAGCTGCTGCCACGGGTCCTGAGCAGGCTGCAAGCTTTGGGCTTAGGGACGGCAGCGAAAGGAGCCGGGCTCACAGCCTTGCAGTGTTTACAGCACTGACATCACTTTGAAGAGGAGTGAGAATGAAATAGCGTTGGCTTACTCAGCCAGACAGCAGCAGAAAGCATCTCTGCTAACCCCGGGCTCTCGGTTGGGGGCCGGAGGAGCAGCCCCACTCCCCCCCACACTCCCCCCGGACTGCAGGGCTTGGAGGGACTAGAGAGAATCACGGCTTAACATAAAACTGTCCCCTCTCAAATATTTAATGATTTAATTCCTGCGACATGAGGTATCAGCAACTGCCCAAAAATATTCTTCAGTGCCCATAAGCAGGTTAAGAACAACCCCGCTCCGAGCTGCACGGGTGCAGCCCAGTGCTTCGATGGCTTGTGCTCCATTTTCAGCGGAGCCTCGCTGCCCCCATTTTTGCTCTCCAGATCCCAGACGTGACTCCGTTCGTACCACGCTGCAGCGATTCAATGGGCCCCTACGGCTCGACACGGTGAAAAAGCGCATTACAACTCCACGGCGACAGCCCCGAGCGCTGCACGGCTGCAGCGGTGCCATCCTCCCACAGCCTCCGGCCCTAAACCACCCTAACTCCTTCCTCCCGAAAACTGCCCCGCTGCAGAGGACGCACCGGAGGCCGCCCCACCGGCTCTGTCCCCGTGGGGTCCCGGCCCGCGCTCGCCACGAGCAGGTATTTGGCAACCTGCCCGTTAGCAATTTTCCCCCCACCACGACAGACGCAGCTGCGGGCGCAGGCAGGGTTGCCATGGCAGCCATCCATCGGCAGCCAGCGCCGCTGGCCCCCGGGGACCCCCCCGGCGCCGGCTCTGCCCTGGGTGGGCTCTGCCCTGGGTGGGCTCTGCCCTGGGCTGCTGCCTGCCGCCGCTCAGCCCCCCCCGCGCCCTGCAAACCCCCCCTCTGCCCGCCGCCCCAAACCCGGTGCCGCTGCCCACGCGTGGCGGGGGCTTCTCCGTTAATGGCTTCAGCGCACCGTGGATGGCAAGGGCAGACGACAAACATCCAGCAGAGTGGCATCCCTATTGCCCTGCGGATGTATATGGTGCGTTAATGTATGGGAAGGAAGCAGAGAGCCTGCAACTTCCAGCAGCCGTCGGGGTGGGCAATGTGCTGGGGAGGGGGTCCTTTGGGATGGGGTCACCTTCCCCATCAAGTTCACACTTCCTAATGAATGCCCCATCTTCCACCGCCAAAAAAACCCCCCAAAATCTCAAAACAGACCCCCTTGCCCGCCGGGTTATGCGCAGCCTGGTAACCTATACCTTAGGTCCGAGATGTGCAAGGGGAGTTTAATGAGTTTAACTCTGAGAAGCAGCAGTTAATTGGTTAACTGGGTCCTCACCCTCCCCTGGGTCGTTTCCCCAGTTTCTGCAGCCCACCCTCTCTTTGCCCCGCTTCTACCACAGGTTCCCCTGGCCAGGACCCCCTTGTCTTGGTTAGAGACGGGCACAAAAGACCACGGCACCCACAGAAAGCAACACTTTATCCAACATAAAGTGGAATTATAGGAATAAGCCTACCTCCTTTTTTTTTTTTTTCCCCCCCAAATATTCCATAAAGGTTGTCCCTGTGATTTTTACATCCTTTTTTTCCCTAATGTATAAGATTTGTGATGCACATCTCCATTGTTATCTGCTAAAATATCCTCCACGCAGCTCTTTAATTTCAGGAAAACTCACTTGTTTAGTAAGCTCGTCTTCCAGGGCGAGCGGCTGCTATCGAATGGAGCGGCAGCACCGAAAGACCTGCTCATCACCGCGGCAGAAACGATGACAATACTTCATGTCAGAAGCCTGCCGCGTTTTCGAGAGATCTTAATCTCCACTGAAAGAGCTCCCTGTTTTTTATTTCCGTATCAGCCTCCTGAATGTCGATAAAAAGAATTACTTGGGCATTATCAGAAACCGTTTTATTTCAACAAAGGGCCAATGAAAAATAAATAAGCCTTTATCTGCGCGGCAAGACTGATAGAGTTCGCGCAAGTCCTAATTCAATCAGATCCTGAAACAACAGCTATTTAACACAGCGACACCAGCACACCTCCTCTCCGCGGCCAGGGAGCTTTCCCGTGAATACCCCCACCAGCCCGGCCATAGACTTAAAAAACCCCTCACACCCCAGCACTCTTCAGTGCAAGGAAAGCAGCTTTTGCAACAATTTTTTTCACTAGCCCATGAGAAAGGCCCCAAAATTGAGGAGAGAGCGCTGGTCTGGAAGGGAATTTAGATCAGTCTAGTCTGCCTTTCGCAGGGGCAAGAGCCAAGCAGCGCGGCTGGGTGACCCGCCGGGGGCAAGCCCAGGTTCTCCTCCTGACCTTGGCCACCTGAAGGTGACACAGCACGTACAGCATCCTCTGCGGTTTCACGACGATGGGGATTGATGAAAGAGCCTCTCTTAATCCAAGGAGTTTTCTACTGAGCTTTTCTTTGTGGAAGTTTGGGCTGCTCTGGATGGGCAAATCATTTAAAAAACATTATTTTATTAACACTTGTATATGCCAATAGCCCTTTGCACCAGAGCTAGAGGAATGAAAAAAACACCTCTCTTCCCTGCTTAGACCCTGCTAACCCCAGACCCACGCAGCGTAAAGGCACTGGGCAGAGCCCAGCTCCGGGGAGGGCTTCTCTCACTATTGAGGGCTTTGGCACGCAGTTGGTGGGGTTTTTTCCCCGCAGGCGCTCCAGCAGCACAAGGGGAAACGCTGTGGGTTCGTTTTCTGCTTTACTTTTTTATTTTTTTTTTAAACAGATTATAAACCAGCTAAAGCCAAATGGAATTTCACGGGATGAAAAGGCATTTCTCAGCTTGACAGCTTTCTCCTCGCTGAATCCCAGGCCAGCTGCAAAGAACATGTTTTTTAAGAGTTCCCACCAAAAATAACCCCAACACCCCAGTAAGAGAAGCCCCTTGAGTCCAAGCCCCCAAGTTTTCCCAATAATTCAGTGTATCACAAAGTCTCGGGTAGCAAAGCAGCGCAGAAGCCTGTCAGCTCCATTTCTGTCCCAGGAGAAATGTCCTCTGAAAGCTCCAGGTTCCCACAACCCCCCCGCGCTCTGGCATGTGGACACAGGGGCAAACAGCTGAAGCCACTGACACTGAACCTTTTGCTAAAATAAAGCCTAGATTACAGAGAAAGTAAAGGAAGGGATGTTCTGCTGTCCTTCAGCATCTCCATGGCCTCCCGGCTGACCCATGGATATTTGTTACCCCTGAAAAATTAAGCTCTGGCGATCTTGTTCAGGCCCAGAAAAACTTTGGAAACCACCCGTGGATAACCCAGAACTGAGTGGATTTACAAGACTGTGAGGAAATAAATGCTCTTTAGATCACAGGACAACTTCCAGGTCGTTACATTTAAGATAACTCAAACGCAGCCTTCTCTTCAACGCTGCCCTAACGAAAGCAGGCTCTCAAACTGCTGGTCAGACGCCCACGGGCGCCGCAGGCTGTTGCTCCACGGATTTAGATCAGCACAGCCGAGCTCAGAATACAGCACAGTAACTTTAATTAATTTTTCATCCCCCTTACAGCAGCACCCGGAGCCCTGACCCGTGGTGCCTGCTGCCCTGCCCGGCCCCCGCGAGCATCAGCTGCCAGCGAGGAGGTGGGCTCCGACGCTCCGGCTGTCTCCGGAGATAGATGGTGGATTTAAACACTATCCAGTGCGGTCTGGGAATGTCGAATTAATAACCGAGAAGCCACTGACAAGGGAAGCAGTGGGAGGAGGCAGGCAAGGATTTATGGAGAGGCAAAGCAGCTTGCAGCCCCTTCAGCAAGACGAAATGGCTGAACAGCCACAGACCTTTCTGCCTGCTCTTCGCCGTCCCCCTCCTCTTTATTCGCCTGCACTGGCTCTGTGAAACGTTAAGCACGAGAAGCAGCGCCGAGAGCTGGCAGGAATCACACGTGCCCAGCATCCCCCGCCCAGCCTCCATCTTCCCAGCTCCTGGCTCCCTCCAACTGTTTTTTCTGATGCATTTATTTTCATAGGACGGAATAATTTTCAATTGAATATTGTAACAAAGATGTTGTTAATGACGATTCAGAATAAAAATGGTTTTATCCTCAGTCTGCAAAGATTTTATGGCAAAACGGAGAAGCATTTTGCAGCGCAGGAAGAGCCTTTTCAAAGCCATGAAAAAGGCACATGCAAAATAAGGCTTTTTGTGCAATACAGGTGGTCGTAAGAAGACAACACAGAGTAAATCATTTGTGTCAAACCCCAGTTAATTTAAAGAAGAGAAAGCAACTTACCCAGAGCTGATCATCCATTCCTGGTGGGTTCTTTTTAATAAAAGCACCATAATACGTAGCGATATTTCGGTGGTGAGAATACTTTTTCAGCATGTTGATTTCTTGTTTGATCTCTTCCTCTTCATCCTGGGATGAGGTGAAAAGAAAAACAAAACCAGAGACACTAAGAGACTGCACTTCACAGGCTCCCATTTCTCTTTGTACATGGGTGAACTGCCACGCACCCCATTTCTGACCGACCTCGCCTACGTTTCCTTGCACCATTTTTTTTACAGCCACTTTTTGCAGCGTGGAACTAATAGCGGAGCCCTGGGAGCCTGCAGCCTGGACTGGGGACTAATAGGTTAAACTGAAAAAAAAAACAACTAACGGGTTAAACTAAAAAGCTATGATGAGTGGAATTAGAGAGAAAACGCACGCTTTGCCACAGCGCCCATCGCATTCTGGCTGGGCATCGCTAAACCTGAACTGGATAGATCTTCAGGCGGTGCAGAAATCAGGTGGTTTCCAAACGGTTCAGATCATGCTCTCTCCTCTAGAATGGGATCCTGAAGGTGCTGGCAGAGTTCAAGGGTGGGCAGCAGTCCTCTCGCGTGGGTTCACGACCCACCATCCCTGTGCGCTGCTTCAAACCCCGTGGCACGAGTGGGAGCAGAGACTCCGGGAACCTCCCGAGGAGCCGGGTACCTGCACATGCCGCAGGCGTAATCGGGGCTGGCCAAGGGCACTGATCTGCAGGGTGGGAGCAAGGCAAGGTCTGGCCAGGAGCTGAACCCTCCCATGGAGACATGCTCTACATCCAGAGGGCCACCGGTGCTAAACTTCAGCATCACAGCCAAATTACATGTTTTCAGCGGTTTAGACATTCCTCGATCTTTTTAAACTAATTCCTTTAATAATTCATATCATAGTTTACATCAGTATCGCATTGCTCTGAAGCTTAACAACACTTGCGTTACCCCCGTAATGCATCAGCCCACCCTCCTAGACCCATCAAAGGCCCAAGAGGATGGTTTTCTAGAAAGCCCTGCACGGCAGAAGTGTCCTGCGCCGTGCCGCCCGGCCGGCCGACGCACCGCTCCTGCCCACCCTGGAAGCGGCCCAAGACGTTTGGGGACACCAGGTGTTATTGGCGGTGCAGGGACACCGCGAGGGAGCAGGCAGATGCTGCCTGTCCATAAACTCTCTGCCAGACTAACTCGGTCCTGGTGACAAACACCATTCCCGTGGGCTGCCACGGCCCCTCTCCGTCCCATCTGCAAAGCTGCAATAGCTGAAGCAGCCGAGGCAGGGGAACTGCACCGATGCCTGTTTTGATGTCCTACCTCTTTCATGACCATCAAACATGCCCTGGTTTTATTTTAAGCTGACCGAATTCCAGCCCACTGTAATTCCACAGGCTGTGGAGCAGCAGTTAGTGCCTTGATGTCGATGAGCTTTATTCTAAAAGGACCAGAAGCGCTGTTACTTCTTTATTCTTCTTTATTACCCTTGTGTCCCACACCTGCTTCACCCTGACTTCAGTTTTACAAACCAGCAAAGGACAAGATGCCCCAGCAAACAGCGAAGCTGCAGGAGCAGCTCTTCTTGAAGAGCGATGCTCCCTGACCAGGTGTCACACAACACGGACAGAAACACGGCTTTCTTCCCAAACTACCACGGGAAGCGATTTAATGACTACAGTCTTCCAGAGAGAATTCAGGGAAGAAGAATGAAGATGAGGACAGGAGGAACAAATAAAAGAAGTAGCTAGGTGGAGCTTGTATAAACAATCTCCAATTTTATCTTTGGTAAGAACATGGAGAGCGTAAGCACCAAAGAGGATGAGGAACGGGCCCAAATGTTACAAGGAAAACCCGGGGACTATTCTGCAAGACCTTTATCACCTCTTCCCTTCAAGCAGTCAACACAACTTTGCTTGTTTTCATTTGCCCAGGAACCCAGGGAATATAACACTTAGTTTATCAGGCCCCAGAGATTTTTTTTTCATTGAAGCCCTTTGGAACAAAAAAAGCAGCTGGATGCTCAGCGGTGCTGGGAGCAAGGAGGAGCGGTTAGTGCACAACCCCGAGTACCACTAGCCACTCTCCCGTCGTCCCCCGCCTCATGCCTGGCTCTCTAGGAAAAATGGATAGAAGCCACCAGGACACTTGGTCTAAGGTTTTATCTCGAGTCCCTCTTTAGGTTGAAGTATTCAAAATTGGGGCGGGGGGGGGAACCAAAACATCAGAGCTATGGATGGCACCTGAGGAGGTGTCTGCATGGCTCAGGGGTCTCCAGCCCAACCTCCCGCTCCAAGCAGGACTATCGCCAGCGATCACCAAGAGCAAACCCAGCGAGGGAGGGAAGAAAAATGAATTATCACAGCGAGCTGCTGTAACTACTCCAAACCCAAAACCCACAGACCAGGTTTTGCTGCCACACTTTGCCTCCATCAATCAATTCTATTACATCCATCGCTGGAAGTAGGGCATGCAGCAGGACCAGCCCCTGGAAAATGAATCCCAACTTTTAATTCAGAGATAGTGGCTGCCCAAACTGATCAAGTGCTGTGATTTGAGGGCCTCTGTGCTGCCATCTTCCCTAACAAATAAATTAGCAAGAGCATAGATGAGTTAAAGCATCATCGCCAGGAGCCTTTGGGGGTTTAGTGCATGGCACGTGGTCGAGACGAGATGCTGGCTGGGAGCTCACTTAGCCTGTGGGGACTTTACACTTCAAAATCTTCTTCCATGAAACTGAAGGTGGCTATGGTTGGGATGACCACACTAGTTCTGTGTAAGCTTCTGAAAGACACTTTGTCATCAGGGACATCCTGGACAAAAGGGTAGGATGGAAGAACTGGATAAAACGAAGCAGCGGCAACACTGAAATCAGTGCATGTGAGGAGGTGGTGAAGGACTGGAGTGGACACGTTTGGGTTTTCACCAGCAGCCTTCGCACTGAGCCTGGACCAGGTGCCAATCGTGGCTGTAGGCACAACACAGGGACCGGCTTTAGAAATGACTCCAGAAGTGATTCCCGGGACCATTCCCACAGTGGCTGGAGGACACGGCTCTAGAGCTGACTTCAGCATCAACAGCTATGAAGCACAGTCAGTCCCCTACCACGTCACAGGTTTGCTCCGTCTTCACCGTGGTCATCGCCCGTCCTGCCCATACCTGGTCCTGCTCCCCGAGCAGCCTTCTGACAGTGACTAAGGGCTGGTGGCATCCCTTCAGAGGACATGGAGGTCTCACCTCTGCACCTCAGCTGATCCTGCTACCACTACTTCTCCACCCACGCAATATTGGCATCACCCAAGGCTGAGAAGCCACCTCACAGGGTATGCAGTGGGGTAGGGGGAAGTAGAGGAGAGCAGAAGTTCGGTTAGGGTTTTTTTTTTAAGACTGACTTCAAAAATTTGCACATTATATATTAAAGGAAAAACAGCCGATGCGTTTGAATAGGGCTGAAAGCAGCTTAAGGGGAAAATAATTAAATATCCAAATAACACATCCTATGCCAAATATCTGATTTAGTACCTTGGACATTCAGAGACCCTATGTGAGACCCTACTTGGAAGGTAAAGGTTTAGATTAGGGACATCTACTTAAAGATGTGGCTGAAAATATTAGTTATTGGGCAGAATCAGATTTGGGCGACTTTTCTCCAACATCTTTGCTTGGAAGTGACAATATTTTAAAACCACCGAATTAAGTGTGGACTCAAATTTAAGCCCCTGTTTGGCCTCAAAGTAATATTCTGCTTTTTCAGCTTAAATTTGTTGTGACCTCAGGCTTCGTCCCATGGGAATCTCGCTGCCATTTATGCCATGGGGTATGTTTGGTGGGTCTACCTATTCCCTTACAGCCTGCTTCCTACGAGAACTGGATAAACGGCACTTGTCGATCTTGCAAATAAACAAAACCAAACCTCATTCACAATGACTGACTTATTTCCACGCATCATTTCACCTGTTAGCACAAAAAAGAAGGTCTGTAGATATTAATACCACACCACAACATCTAAGGTATTTCAAAACATACTCCTGAGGCCAGCTGACTGCTTTCACAGCGAGTCAATTCTGTATGTGCTGAACTCCTGAAAGCTAATTAAAAACATTAATTCAAAAAATAAGGTGGGTAGACTGGGATCAAATCCTAAATTTTCAAATGTGTTATTCCAATTAAAAAAACAAACAAACAAACAAAAAAAAACCAAACAAAAAAAATCCCAAACAAACAAACAAACCCCCAAAAAACCACGATAAAACACATTCTTGCTCCCAAACCTCATGTTGTTTATGTAAGCAGGAACTTTGGGAGGTATAATATTGCACTTAAAAAAAAATTTATTCAAGAAAAAGCATTTTCATGTGACCCTCCTAAATGCATCTGTAAGGTTTTTAGGATCATAGCAATTCCACCCACTTTTTCTTCTGTGGCCGCTGGGAAATGGTAAAACCGTTCTTCCCCCTAAATCCTGCTATTCATTTAATAACTAGTAAATTCTTGGTTTTCTTAGTCTGATACAAGTTTCCAAAGAGTTACGTTTCTGAAACCAGGGTGGTGCATTTTTTCCTCTGTATCAACAGGATGCACAGGAATAATTTAACTTGCCAAGTAAAGTTTCTCATAACAATACCTGCACATAGTTTTGGTAAACAAAAGCTTTTTCGGTGAAAAACATGGATTTGGAAAAACCGTAATGTGTTATGAATACACAATTCTGTTGCTCCAATTTTCTTCAGATTTTATTAATGCATTCAAAAGAGCCACTGCTGGAACTGGATGCTGCTTTGTTTCAGCATAAAATTACTTAATCTCCAAAACTCTTCCAGATTTATTTTTCTCTCACACATTTATTAAAACCAAAACCTCTTAATGGCACATTTCACGTTAAGGCAAAGGGGATTTGCCTCCCAGGAACACAAGGCTTCCACCAACCCCCACACGTTATCACACCCCGTCCCCTTTCCCCCCTTATCTAATTTAGGGATGCAGGAGGAGGAGGATACATTACCCCGGTGACGTCCATAACCTTAATAGCAGCAAGCTGGCCCGTTTTAACATGACGACCCTGCAAAAGAAAAGGGAGAAGTTTGTTTGGTTTTGCTCGGTGGCAATGTTTTCCTTGCAGCGAACAATGTTCTTCAACAATCTCCTCGCCCTGGCAGCATCCGCACATATTTTTGCCTTTTCAAGAGCATCTTCACAGCAGCCATGACGGGAAAGTAATTCCCTCCCCTTCCTCCTGCCATTACAATTAATTAGTAAAGGGCCTTCGATGCTGTATTTTCCTGGCAAACAAGTGCTGGAAATATCCTTTAATGCTCAGCCACGCAAAAAAAAACAGCTCGAGGCCTCTCCTGAGCACAGAGCATGACTCGGCTGGAAATGGTCTGCTGGAGCTGTGACCACGAAGACGTGCAGGCTGGGGCACCCACACGGCACCGACTTCGGTCCCCTCGTGTCCGAGCCCCAGCTCTCACGGACCTGGGGACACCCAAGGGACTCCAAGCCTGCAGGGCACCATTATACACTGTCCACTAATTTATTTTTATTTTGCAAGCGCCTCGGTTAGCAGGCTAGAGAGGTTTTTAAAATCGGATTTGCTTCTTGGCTATGGAAGTGACCCCATCTTCAGCGCTGGCACAAGCAAGGAGCGTGCGTCTGGAGGGGATGCTCGAGAGCCAGCGCGGAAACAGAAGCCCCTTGACACATACAGCCTCCTCGGCTTTCAGCAATTGAAAAATTAGCAAATCGCCGCAATAAACTGCTTGTTGCACAGTGCTCGACTACATTAATCCTAATGGAAAAATGCCTGGAAGCAATGGGGAAAAATTATAAAAGAGCCCAAACTGTTGATGGGGTCTTAAAACCAACACAACTGCTATCAAGCAAGCCAATTCCCAGCCTTTCCTCCTTTCCTGAGAAACGGATCACCCAGCATCGTATCAAAATTGCTCATACCAAATCATTCCCCTGCCCTCCATTTGAGGGCACACGCTCTGTTACAAACCAGGCAGAATCAGAGGAAAAGATGCTGCTTCTCCAGGAAAGCCAGCAGACGTCGATCCCGGCAGGAGAGCCGGGAGGCAAAGGGAAGCATCCCCGCTTCCCAGTCACTTCTTACTACGGGAGCAGCCCAAGGCCCCATCACATGAGATACGGTGTGGAGGACACATGGAACGGCAGCTCCTGCCCTGCAGCTCCGATAATTAACGCACCAAGGACACAACAAGGAGCAGAGGCTGAGAGGGGACAAGCCGCAGCATGGCAGAAATAGGGAAAAATACGAGCGTTTCCTAAATTGCAGGCTCCTCCAGTCCCCCCACCAGTGTGCTTGCTGGTGAGCTGGGGTTTGAGCCCAGGTTTCCCAGCCCTCCTGCAGGTCTTTCACACCATCTCACCTCCAGCAGGAACCCCAAATTACGAAACAAGGGGACCCTCTCCCCAGCCCCTCGGGTTTCCAGGCGCGGCACTGGGAAGCAAACCCACGCGCCGGCTGCGGAGCAAGGCGGCATCATCCTCTCCAAATTTATGACTTCACCAGGAAGCCAATTCACCCACCAGGGCTCCTCGCTCATTTATTAACACAATTTATATGTCCTGAGTAATCACAGGAAAAAAAGCTTTATTTTAAAATGTGCAACATAAAAAAAATAGAATAAAAGGCAGCCCGGCAGCACCAGGCTGTGGCTGAAGCATCCCCTGGATGCAGCCGTCGGGAAGGAGGGGCACATCGCTAGACACCATCTATTTAGACAGCGTGATGTGCAAAAACAAATCCTCCCCTTCCTAAATTCATCCTTGTTTGCTTGGCCAGGAAGCTCCCACCCTTACCGACTCTTTAATTAAAGCCAACAGAGCACCAGCAGGGGATACGCTTGGACACAACCACGGCACGCTGCATCTTCCGTGAAACGGAGGAGGCAGATGGGGAAGCAAGTTGGGGCATTTCAAGCCATGTATTTGCTAGTTATACCCGCCTTCATCTGACATATCACCACCTCATTTTGTATTTTAAATGCCCCGGCCTTGCTGCAGCGGAGTGCTGCTGCCTACCTCCGATACTGGCCAAGGGGAAAAGGAGCCCTGTGCGCTCACGCCATCCTTCTCCCAGGGACCTGCCACCGCCCCGTACACCTCTCAGGTATTTACAGATGAAGGTAAGATTGAATATTGTGCGAACATTTACCAAAACAAAATAAACCGCTTTGAAATCTATGTTAATGTAAGCCACGAGGGTCACTTAGTCATGCAAAAATCAGGCAAAGTAGAACCACTAAGTATTTAGTCTTAGAACAAAGATTTGCTTTTCGTATAGTTTGTTTGCAGCGATGGATTGTTGAGCTTCATCCCAGCAGATTTCCACCTCTGTCCAGGGAAACCAAGCGTTTCCTCACCAGTTAACCATCCCTTTTAATTCAACATATCTAGTGCTCAGCATTGATACTTGCAGTAAAATATATAGTTTAGAAAAGCAGTTGATTTTCACCCTACTGCAGGCATCCTTGGTTTTGCAATACAGATACAGACAGGCTGGAGAAAGACACCGAGAACTGAAAGTAATAGATGCAATACAGGAATAAAATTAGCATCCGACCTGTACACATTAAAAGATGTCACGGCAGCAACAAGCCCTTCCGATGGCATCAGCCACCAACCGCCTCCTGCGCCCAAAGGTTGGAAGCAGGAGCAGGAGCACCTGTGTCCCTGCAGCCTTTCCAAAGGAACCGGGCTGCACCAGGCAGCAGAGCCATTTCTGCCAAAGCCAAGGCAAGCTGAAATTGTTAATTAATGAGTGGCAAGCGCTAAATTCTCCAGTGTGAACCTCGCGCTGCTGTTAAGAAGCGAATGGGGACTGGGGTAGCAGGACCAAGAAAAGCGCCAGAAAGCCCCTGATAAAATACGCTTTTACCTTCTGCGCGTCCTCCACCCATCAAAACTTGTTGGCTTTAAACCATCGCCAGAGCAAGGGCCCCCACGACAAAACCACACAACGACCGAGCCCAACTCCTGCTCCTGGGGTCACCTCTGTTGCCCCAACAGCAAAGATGTGGGTCAAAGCAGGTAAGACTGCAAGTGCCTATGCAGAATTTCAACAGAAATTCTCAGCTTTTTCAAAATTCCTCCTTTTTGGTGTCCCCGTACTTGGGAGCTCACCCTGGGGATGCTGGAGAGGGTGCAGATGCCCAGAGGCAAAGCATTCATGTCCTGGTTTCGGCTGGGATAGAGTTAAATTTCTCCCTAGTGCTGCGTTTTGGATTTAGTAGGAGAAGAATGTTGATAACACACTGATGTTTTTAGTTGTTGCTAAGTACCCTGCTAGTCAAGGACACTCAGCTTCCATGCTCTGGAAGAAGCTGGGAGGGAGCACAGCCAGGACAGCTGGCCTAGCTGGCCAATGGGGTATTCCATACCATGTGACGTCATGCTCAGTATATGAAGGGTAGGCGTGATCCAGGAAGCAGCGATCGCTACTTGGTTATCGGTCAGCGCGGGTGGTGAGCAATTGCATTGTGCATCACTCATTTTGTATATTCTATCATTATTGTTATTATTTTCCCTTTTCTGTTCTATTAAACTGTCTTTATCTCAACCCACGAGTTTTTCTCACTCTTACCCTTCCGATTCTCTCCCCGTTCCATGGCGGGGGGGGGTGGGGGGGTGGGCAGTGAGCAAGCGGCTGCGTGGGGTTTGGCTGCCTGCAGGGTTAAACCACGACAGTTCGGGAGGATGAGACCCTTCCAGGTAAGACAGTCACTGCTGAGCCTTCAGACCACTCCACCACCAACATTTTTGGCGACAGGAGCGAAGGAAGCCGGAGGGGAGCAGCAATCACTGCAGCCACCCTTGCTCCCCGCGCCCTCCTCGCCTCCTGCCTGCTTAATAATCTACGCCAACAGCCCTCGGTCGTCTGTCTGCCTGCGGAAAAGGAGCTGATCTGCTCTTTAGCAATCTGTAACATTTTGTCTTCTCGCCTTCTTTGTCTCCTGGCATTGTTCGGGATTTTTCCGCTTGTCGGTGGTGGGTGAGCTGCTTCCAGCTGCTCGTACATAAGAGTGAGAGATGCAAGAGGACCGGCATCCTCCCAAAGCCCAAGCTGCCACGACATCCCAGCATCCAAAACGTGGTACCACCAGCCCCATCCTGCCGTGGGGCTCAAGCTCCTGCACGCCTTTGCCTTTGCTTTGGACACAAGCGTGGGTTTACCCTCCTCTTCCTCCCCACTCACACAGGGCAGCGACTGAACCCCCCAGAAGTTCAAGAAGAGGAAGGAGAAGGGATTTCCAGGAGACACTTTCACTGCCCCATGTTGGCTGTTCACAGTAAGCACCACAAGGTTTGAAGGACCACCACCAGCACCACCTGAGGTACAGCTCCTGGAGAGCTCAAATACACAAATATCCTCCAACACCTCCCTGCTCCTTTCCCCGAAGCAGGTTTTGCATCAGGCTACATGATGTCCTGGCTGAACTGCAAGTTCTGCTTTCATCTTCATAAATTCGGCACCGTTACAGATGCCGTGATGGCGTAAAACACATAGGAGGCTACTAAAGCATTTTTCCCCTCTCCAGATTTGCTGTCAAGGTTCACTTGGGTATAAACCCACATTTCAACCTCAAGATTATTCAAGCGTGAACTTCAAAGCTGCCACAGTTTTTAATTAAACATCCATCTGAGCATAAATTCATGCTCTTAATTACTCTCAAAACGTTCTATCAACTATCACTAACTTGATAATGTCAAGTATTAAGATCAATTTCTGCGAATGAAGCAGGTACCTCAAGTTTTTCTTCAAAGGTTGTGGTCCTCACACTCCATAAAGCGTAACAGACCGGCACACGATGGGAACATTGGTAAACGTCTTCAAACATCAATTGATGCATTCAGGCTTTATATTTACTAAATAAATAAACCCTGGCCTCAATATCAGCCTTTGTACACAAAAACTGCACATTCTGGCCCAAAATTCAAGTCCACATTTTAAGGACAGAACGAAGATGATTGATTGTTGCTTTTTAAAATTTTGCTTGCACAAGCATGGATTTCACCTTTAAGCAAAAACTGCAATTTCTGTACCCAGAAATGTATCGCATCACTTTTACTTAACTTCTGCTGTCTGCTCCTATTCGTTCAACAAAATACATGACCCACCACCTGCTGCAACCAGTGGGACACAACCAGAATTGTCACTCTCTTGAGAAAGGCAGAGCTCCCACTTCCTTCAGCCGGGCAGAGCATCGTCTCTTAAACCTCCCAACCAGGGCGCCCAGCCTCCAACGCCCCACGCGTACATAATCCCCACAGCAGGCACTTAATGGAGTAACCCTGTTGCAGGTCTGATACTTTAAAGCAAAACACTTGGGATCCAGCCATTTTGCAATGCCCTTAGTCACGTAACATGTAGAATCATAGAGTCATTAAGGTTGGAAAAGATCATCGAGTCCAACCGTCAACCCAACACCACCATGCCCACTACACCATGTCCCTAAGGGCCTCATCTACACGTCTTTTAAATACCTCCAGGGATGGTGACTCTGCCACTTCCCTGGGCAGCCTGTTCCAAGGCCTGACCACTCTTATGTAAATATGAAATAAGTGGGAATAGGGTGCTCTTGCAAGGCACCGCAGAAATTTTGACACGGCCAGCTTTGCTGGGACCAGACCACAATGTTGAGAAAGTATAACCTGAGGAGCACTCAATTTCGTACAGAAATCTCAGTAAACTCAGACAAATAACAAAAAGTCTTATAAAAGTCTGAATATTACCATTTTGGCAGGACAGAAGCCTCCCAACTGATTTTCTTCCATTACGTTTTTGTTGCAGTTAAAATACCAAGCTGATGCCAGCAACCCAACAACTGCCCTTTCTACTGACCAACTCCTGCCTCTAAACCGTGCCATTAGACAGCCCATCCCCAACACCACCAGCTCCAGCACACACATGTTCTTCCTACAACAGGAACGGCGTGGGACGCCAGGGGTTTTGCCAGGTGAGAAATCATCAGTTCATTTTTCTACGTTAACATATCATTTTTGGTACGTGCTACCTACGACAAACTCTTTGTCAAGCCCTACTTCTGCAGGCACACCGTCAAGGTGTTCACTGGAGAGTCTCATCTCCCCCGGACTCCGTTTCTGCATCCCAGACCTTCTGCAGCGGAGCTCTCCTGGAACGGCCCAGAACTTCACGCAGGTGGTCCCTGGTCCAGGTCCTGCCAGTTCCTTGTTTTCCTGTAATTCAAGGCAATTCAGGGACTTGGTCCAAGATTTTTAGCACGAAGGTACTTTAGCACTAACGCACCGAAAATTGCATCCAATTTTTCCTGGGAGAAGGAACTTTGCCTTCCAACAGGAGCTGTGCATCCGAACTGCTGTCCTGCAGTAAATCAGACCATGTTATAGCACCCAGTGTGACTCGTCCTCAGCTTTTACGCAGTATAGGCACGTTTATATACTTTGTTTCCCATTGAAAATAATCTTGAGGGTGCTAAAAAAAACCCCTCCAATTAGTTTAAAGGGGCTAAAATACTTATTGATGGAAAAACAGGCTTCTCCTAGTGTGAAAATTCAGCAATCTCCAAAAGAAGCTGTTTTTGTAAATGAGGTACTCTAGCTTTGCACTTGGTTTACACATCTCTTCAAGCCTATCTGAAATAAATCCATGGCTCCGCGAAGGTAATTAAAACATCAGAGACTCTAAATATCAGGTAGTGTAAGAAAAAGTGAGTCATGTAACAGGATGGGAAAAATGTTTATTTTAACAGAGAGTAAAATATCTGTTTGATTAAAACACAGCAATCATGGGCCAAACCTTATTGTTCCTGCCAGCTACTGGCAAGGGGATTTCAAGCCAGCGGGGACTCGGGACAACCCTGCAAACAGGTCCTCACCCTGGCCAGGACTCAGCCCCATCTCGCTGCCTTTCAGCCAAACGTTGCAGCAAAACCTCTGCCCTTTGCAGCGGGAGCTTGTGCTGCCCTTTTTGAGAGAAACAGCACGACCACGACGGCAGTGCATTTCCAACGGCACGCACGTCCGCCTCTCCATCATTTCTTGGGTTCGCGAACAGCTTTGTGAGAGCTTCAGAGCGACCCTGCTGCCCCAAGGCACGCAAGGACACGGCTGACTTGATGCAGTTTCTTTCCACTTAGGACAAACTCCACTTGCTTACGGGGCTACCTAAAACACCCTCTGTTCCCCCCAGGCTTCAACACACTCTCTGCAAAAGGCATCCTCCCATCTACACAGCATGAAACTGCAACGCTTTGACATCAGAAATGGAAAAATCTATGAAAAAGATAAAAAAGTGGATCCAATCACTTGACATCTCATTTGCCGGCCAGGTGACGTTTCCAGAGTTGCTCCTCTGTCCTCCTGAGCTCTCCTGCAGAAAGCTGGCTGCTCGCTCGAGCACGGCTCTCTCCCTTGGGGTGCCTTCAGAGAGCAGAAGACCTTCACTGAGCAGGACAAGCACAAGTTCTACTTATAGCCAATCCTCCCTCACATCTATCATCTTTTCCAACATTTTAAGAAGTAAAACCCTGGAAAACATTCAAAAAACTCAAAGAGAAACAAAAATAAAGAGTGGACTTTTTTTTTTTGGTTCTCCTCAGCTGGGCATTTTTATTAATACTTCAGTTTGGATTGAACAACCAGAGCTTTCCCTTGGAAAGGCATAAATCCTCTCCCAGCACAGACACGTCTAATTGCACAGGGCCAAACTAATGCTCTGTGTTGACCGAACAAAGCTGACCTTTGGACTGAAATATTTCTAATCCTCTGTATCAATCCAAGCTCTGATCGGGGCCGTGCAGCTGGGAGAGCTGCAATTCCATTACTGCAGCTCCACAATAGGTCTGACGTTAAGTAAAGAAGGCAGGATTATTAGATTAACAAGCTAAATTGTTAAATTAGCATATTATTCATCTCCAGAAATAACACTCACTATAGCACATAGCTGAGCAAGACTATAATCTTATATTCCCGTATATAAGGGAAACACATCCCTTACACCAATGCTTGCACTTACGCCATCCCCCATCTCTCTTGTAGTTCAAAGGAGAGCGGAGAGAGCAGCCCTCCTCCAACTGAGGAGGAACTGGGAGGTTTCCCTCTTCCATGGATAAAACCACTGACGTAAGAGGTCCTGAATCAGCATCAAAGATCCCAAATCCTTCCAGAAGTTTCTGTAGACAGTTCCTCTAGATGTGGCTTGCACCCCTCCTAATGCCCACCCAGGGAAAACCACTGGTCAGAAAGTGCTTCCCCCCTCTCTGCGGCATTGCCACCATTTAACACCAGCAAACTGGCAACGGTGGGTTGTGGATCTGCCTCGTGCTCACACAAAGGACTGTGCACAGGTTTTGTCCAGGAGTGTTCGAAGCTGTAGGTTTTGAAGAGCTGTGCTCCACGGTCACAGGAAACCTTGCAGCAGACCAGATTTCAAGATGTTTCTGCATCTGGCAGGGCTTTCCCAGGACACAGGAACCAACACCGCTGCCCTAAAGGGAGGTCAAAGCCTCAGCAAGAGCAGGTCTAGGCTGGAAGATGAGTGGACCGAGCACAACAGTGTGGAGCAGACAGAGATGGAGACCAACAACAGACAGCAAATACACCGAAAGTGGGTTTAAGGAGCAGCCTACGGAAACCTGAGGCACCAAAGGACTAAGGAGAGATGTTCCTGACAAAGAGCAACGTATTTAAAAAAAAAGGACAAACAGTGCCTTAGGAAAATACTCCCAGAGCTGGTCCCACACTGAAGGCAGCAGGATTCAAAGGAGCATCAGTGGGACGGAGGAGCGAAGGGATGCCGCCGGTTACCACTGGACCCCTCGCAACTTTCCCAGGCCCTCCGCGAGCTTTGCTCTTTGCTCCGGCACCCCAGCACACGCAGGTCCGAGACGGCAGCTCCAGCGCGGGGGCAATCCCCACCGCGCTCTGCCAAGGGGAGCAGCCCATCGCCTGCAGCCCCCCAGGGCAGGGAGGGCAGCGGCCGGTCCCTGGGGATGCTCCTTCCCCTCCCGCGCAGCCCGTCCTCCCTCTGCCCCGGCCCCTCTCCTGCTCTGCTACTGCACGTTTTTGCAGCTAAAAGAAGGCAGTACAGTCTGTTCCCAATAACATTGGTTCATGACAGCCATCTTATTACCACCCTTTAACACCCCCACTGTACTTCTGTTTCACATCACTGCCTATTCAGCACTGCAGTATTCATAACGAAAATTAAATCTCCGTTTCGGAGACCCACAAGGCACCCTTTCACACAGGCCACGTCTCCGATCGCAGCAGCAGGTTGCTCCTTCCAGCAGGAAGCACTGAGCCGTGGAGAGAACGGCGCTGCCCACGTGTGCCGGGACCTCTAAAGGGAGACAGTTGGCTCTCGAGGGTGGCCCAAGAAAGACACAGCCTCCTCCCACTGGCTGAGACCTTCCTCCAGACCCTTGCTGCTTGACATGGAGTCGGGGACCACCACAAACCTGGCCAGGTCTGGACTGCAGCAGGGAGCTTTCACATCTGCAAACACCAGGCAGACCTCAATGTCCATGTGCTTTTGCTGTATGCCACCCAGTTTGCCCCACAGCCAACCATTTCTGCATGGTCCCAGAGCACCTTGGCTTTATCATGGACACAACCACATCAGTTTCGACGTTCTAACCCAAACTCCAGGATGAGCCCACCAGCTTCAGGACACCAGTTCCCATCACAGGTGAAGCTGGCTCTGCGCAGGATACAGGAACGGACGTCCCAGGGCACCAGGGAGCTCTCTAAGCCCTTCCCTGTAATTACTGGGGCTGCTCATGACCTCAAACCAAATGCTTCGGGATGAGAGCGAGCCGCTGTGTCCAGAGCTCAGGAGCACCAGCAAGGTCTCCACCACCTGCTCTGGCAGGACTGCTGCTGTTTCTTCTGTATTTGTAGAAAAAACAGTCCTTTCAAAACAGATTGCTCCTAACGTGCTCCCTGCTGCGGGGCAGACAGGGCTTAATACCTGCAAATGTGTGCTGCTGCCTCCCATGGCAGTTCATCCCAGAACACCGGAGAGATGTAGGTCCCCCTCAGTCTCCTCAGGCTTTTGGTAGCCCATTTATCTCTGCCACGCATTGAACAGCTGCATTTCAACATGTGAAGTTTCACCTGCTCTTTAATCCATGCCCCAAATCAGTAACTGTCTTGCAAACTGCAGCTGAGTTAAAAAAAGGGTCCTTGTGGAAAAAACACTACACATGCTGATGGAAATGTGGTTTCTTGAAACACCTCTTCAGTGCCATCTGCTTGACTTCAGCTCTGGTTTCATAGTAGCAAGATCCAATTTTGGAGGTGGCATGTAAAGTGCAAGGTGGTTGTTCAACCAACAAACAGCAGGGAGAACCACCTCCCACCCGCGAACCTGAGGGTGCTCAGCATCCTCTCCGGCAGCGGGGACGGACGGCACTGGTGGCAGGAGACAGCCACCGGCGAGCCAGGTAACACTCAGGTATTCGTTATCTAAAGCTGATTGAGATTTTTTTTTTTTTTTTCTGTCACTGTGTAAGGAAAACTGAGCATGAAGGAAAGCCCAAATCTCTTCTCGGTGATTTCCCGACCGTTTAATCCAGGAAATTTAACTCTATGGCTGTCGATGGTTTTCCATGAAGGGTTTCCATTGCATTTCACTGCATTGCCAATGGCATAAAACGACCGTGTCCACATCCACGTGAATTACCCAAGCTGACTGAGCAGCCCAGCCTGCTTTCCCAGCCCAAGTTTCTCCCGTTCCCTCTGTTTCTCCGTATAACTGCAGGGTAGTATTTCTTTCATCTCTGGTCACAGCACGGTATAGCTGCGTATGCTGCCCCACATCCCCCCACGGCCCTGAGTTTCTCTGCAGACATGATGACCCAGGATGAGCTCCTGGGGTCCCACCTTGGATCTCTCCAGATGTGGTAACCAGCCACTTCAGCAGTGGTTATCAAGGCAGTTAAAAGGGGCTCTCGCCTCTTTCACCCCCACCTGCCCCACGTCTCTCAGCTTGCAGAAAGGAGCCTTGAACACAAACCCACCGGGTTCTTCTGTGCACCAACCCTAACGCCCCAAATCCAGGAGGAATTTGGGCTGAACTTCTGAGGTCCAGTCCCATTGCTGGCAATGGCTGAACCTGGCACAGCAGGAGCCAGGACATTTGTCCGGTACCTTGAACCAACTTCTAAGCAAGCCATCCTTACAGCCCTTCCATTGCCTCACCCCTTCAGTCTCTCCAGTCCTGCTAACACCTGGATCAGTTCAGGTCTCACCACCTTGATTCCTGACCATGTGGCAAGGCTGACTGGCATCTGAGCCAATTCGTACGTTCAGGCTTCATACATTCATCACTCGTACGCAAGACTGCAAGTCCCTGTCTTAGAGTGGTAGAAATAACAAGAGCAAGCTGATAAAGGTACTTACGTTTCACGGGGCTTAGGATAAAATGCCACAGCTGCCAGAAGCTTTCATGGATACCTCTCAGGGTGACTTAGGTCTTAGCATTAGGAAAATAAGCGTAAAATGACATAAGTAACCCCACATCTAGTGCTATGGAGGGCTGAGGTGCTCCCTTACGCCCAATGACTTTGTAACTCAAGACACTGCAGACCCCGTGTTGCACGTTTCTATCTATGTCAACTCAAATACCGATTTTAGACTTCACATACTTGAAGGCAGACGGGCATCACACTCTTTTATCCCGAGTTGCCTCCAGGGTTTTTGTCTGCCCTGAGCAGCCTTGACAACTTACTGTCCATCCTCTCCTACTCCAAGTCACTTACTGTCAGTAGTCAATAAACGTTTTGCAGTGCCTATGTTCTACTGATTTAAAAGACCCAGCCATGCCTAGAGCAATAGTATGTGATAAACATACTAATTTGGCTGGACACAGCTACATCAAGACTTTCATGTTGTCCGCTGCTTTAAGCAAGTCAGGTATCGGGTAGCACATTTTTAGAACCGCTTATTGGAAAAGCGAGTCTGAGAAATGACATGTAGACCCTTTATCCCTATATTTGCTTTACGTATGTCACATGTGCATTCGCTGCTTTGTCTGGGATAAAGATGGGATTTCTGACTCTGCTGCCGAACAGCCCCACCGTAGCTCACCTTCTAAGCCAGCCTTGCAGGTTAGGATCAACAGAGTTTATCAGCAGATTAAATGGCACTGCTTTCATAGCTTCTGACTTTCCAAGCCTCCCCTCTCAAGCAGGAATTTCCTACCCTTACACTGGCAAGGCACAGCTTTTCTGTTAAGAAACAAGGCAGCCAGATCACTGCCTTTCCCTGCCTTCCCCGACAGACCTGCAAAATGGATCTCCCCGCACCCGAGCGCAACGCCGCGCTGCCCTTGCTTGGCAGAGGACCCTCCTCCCGGGGCACCCAGTGCTCAGTGGTCCTCATTCCTCTGCAAAATGGAGAAACTGGGGTGTGAGGGCTCCTCTAGGAAAGGAGGGAGCCCTAAAAGACCCCACAAAGCAAAAGATCCCCCCCAGCCCCACACACGATCCCATCCAGCCTCGCAGCAGGCAGCACAGCCAAGGGGGGGCTTTAGCCAGAGATTTGAGAGCAGGGAGGAGAGGAGGAGGACTTGGGATTAGCAGGGGAAGGTTAAGCCGGTACCAGGGATTGCACGGGAACAATACGGCTCAGGAACGAGTGGGAGGAGGCCAGAAAGGACCGAGTGTCCCTGCTACCTTTGGCACTCGGGACACAACGGACCAGCCCAGCACCGGCGCAGCACGTCGCTATTTCATAATTAAGGGACTCCAGCCACTGCAGCCACTGCCCGCCGCGGTTTTCATCGCAGGAGGGCTATCTAGCCACTAAGGGTCCTATTTACAGAGAAATAACATGTACAGACACAAATCGATGCTGTACAGTTTAAGGGAACCGTCTGAAGACTATGGATTTTACTCGCTGTTATTTGCAAAGTGAAACAAAGCAGACAAAAAAGCTCTCAAAGCAGCCCGAAAAGCTGCCTGCAGGCAGGGCGCCTGCCGGAACGTGGGCAGCTCGGAGGCTGCCTGCAGCTTTGCAGGGAGAACACATATGGGCAGGGGGTGATGGCCTTTTATTCCACTGGATAAAGATCTTAGTGGAAATCTGAAAGGCTCGGCGTGAAACCTCATCCACAGCTAATCCAAACCTCACACGGACTATGCCACGCTGTAGGCACGTCAGGAAGGACCCAAGGCCAGGTGCTGCATCGAATCAAACCACAAACCTGCAATTTCAGCTGTACTAAGAGACAGAAAATGGTAAGATATTGCTTTATAAGCATCCCTCTGGACCAGCTGCTTCCTGCTCCTACTTAAAGGCAGCTCAGGCCACCCACTCACCCCAGCCCCTACGGCCACGCCACCCCTCCGGGGCTTTTAACCCTTTCCCAGCAGGATCAATGCTGGCTAAGCACTAAAAGCCACCAATATCTTACAGGCAGATTCATATTAAAAATTCAAGATCTTTCCCAGCAGCGAGAGCTGGCTGCAGGACAGAACTGCCGTTTGGTTCTGCAGCTTGGTATTCAGGTCTGGGCATCTGCAACGGAGCAGGCAAAGGCAGTAGGTAAAAGTCCACCACTGCACAGGAGCAGGGAAAAACCTCCCTGTGCTCTTCCAGGGGAAAAAAAAAAACAAAAAAACAACTCTGCCATTTTGCCCACTCCTTTGAACCCCTGCAGCTGGGGGTAAGTTTTGATACACTTAACAGAATGTATACATTTCCTGTATATTAGAGCCTTGATTAAGTTAATGTTGATTTTTAAGTACGCTGCGGAGCTTAAACTCCAAGGAAGGAGAGAAAGCGCAGCCGGCGATGCGCAGCACGGGCAGATTTCCCGGGAAGCGGGGCCAAGGCCGGGCCGAGCAGCTGGGCGCTATTCCTGGATCCCTACCGACCGCACTCGACCTTGGGCGAGACACCGGGCTCTTTGCTGCTCAACTTTGTCCCCCAATAAAAGGGGTAAAATAATACTGCAGCTACCCCATAAAGATGATGCAATGCTTGATGCTATATTGCAAAAAGCCTCCAAAGCCTTGCCTAGACGTAGAACCATGTTTGAGAATAAAAAGGAGTTGTTCCTCACGCAGCCATACTCTGCATTAGGGTTTGCATCTTCAAACAATAGCACTCTATAAATTCTTAATTTTTTTTTTTTTCCTCTAGCAGAGGGCTTTCGTTTTCCCAGCAGCCTTACAAAAATAAAAAATTAGCACAATTTCTTTACATTTGTAATTCAAATGCTCCTACACAGCATTTCCACAAGACTGCTTAAAAAGAGCACTGGAAATTGTAAGTTAAAAGCTAATCTTCTTTACGAGATGACTCAGGCTTCTGCAGGCTTCAGCCCTGGCCTCAGACAGCTCTGCCGGCGGAGCACTGTTTGAGCACAGCGAGCTGCCAGCGTTTATCGGAGATTAGGGGAAGGTTTGCTTAAAAACAAAGGGCAAAAGATAAAATGAAGTTATCACCTAATTTCTGCCCAGCATCGGAGGGAAAACGAGCAGCCCGTGAGAGCAAAGGACCAAACCCCTCTGTAGTGCTGGAGGAGGCAGCTCTAAGAATAGGGAAATTATGTTTTTGTTAATGATTTCAAACAGAGAAGCCTTGTCACAGAGTGAAAGGATGTCCCCATGGGACCTGGCAAGGGTCAGATTCAAACCCTGAATGCAAACAGCCGGCGAGCCCAGCGAGGGTGCCGGCGCCCCGGTGAATGCAAGAGACTTGGCTCCCCGTGGATTAGACACAAGGATCGGCCGGTCTTCAGCATCTCCAAAGAAACCCCCGAGCAAGGGCCCCTGCCTGCAGGAGGGATCAGAAAGGCTGAGCTGGAGGCAGAGAAGGGATCGGGGAGGGGCAATCCAGGGCACCTTCGTTTCCAGGGTCCTTCCCCAAACCCAAGGGGATCCCAAGATCAACCCAAGCCAATTGCAAAAGATGAGAAGAGATGGGAACCACCTCACAACCCACCAGTGAACCACTGCTGAGGACCTGGCTCTCCCCTCCAGTTTCTCCATCCTTTACAGCAGCCCAAATGCTGCCTTGTATGAATCTCGTTTGCTTTCCTCAATGGCCTCACCCTCCACCCGACCACCCCCGCGTCAGCCGAGGGGCTGGTGCTGACACCGGCGCCAAGGAAGATGCGAGGGCTCCATCGCTCATCCCACGCTCCCGGCACGGTGTGCAGGGCCAAGCCCGGACAGAGACGCGGAGAGGGCTCGGGAGATGACAGGCGCTCATCTACCAGATCAAAGGCAGCATTGCCCTTAAAAACCACCAGAACCCAAACTGTGCTGTTAGCCTTTAAAACCAGCATTAAAATGCCCATAAAAATAACATAAAGCCCATCAACACATGTCGTTTTCTGTATAAATACCATCATCAGCGTAAGCTGCCCCTTTGCCTTCAGAGCAGAAAACTGCCTGGTATTTCTCACCCCTCCCACCGCTGTGGCTCAGCAGGACACACTGGCTGCAGGAATACCACCCTGGGATTTAATTTCTAATATTTCCACAGCATCACATTTCCCTGAGGGAGGTACAAGATGTGCCCAGCCCATTTTTTTCTATTGTTTCAGTAACGATGGAGGTGAGGAGCCGAGATGAGGCTGAGATGGTGGGTCCTGGTGCTCCTCACGTGATGGCTTCTGCAAGAGGTGAACCTCCGATGGGGACTCCCAGGCAGGCGAAGGTAGCTGGGAGACTCCAAGAGGGTAATGAAATGCCAGGGCTGCATTTGCTCGGACAGGAGCAGTGCTGTGAGAAGCAGAAGACGTTTATAGCAAAGGCACCGGGCGGCTGTGAACTTAAACCTCTGGATGCGTCTCTACATTGGGTCATTCTCCTGTTCTCCAGGGTGCACTTGTACAACCTGGGTCCTCGTGAGAGGTGAAAGACGTTCCCTCCCCGCACATCACAAAAGAGCATGCAGATCCCTTCGAACAAAACAGCTCCTCCAAAAGAGGCTTATTTTGTATCGCAAAGACGAGTCCATGCTGAATAGGAACACACGTTTTTAACATACATGTTTTTAACGTTTAAAGTGCAGCACAGGCAAGCGGGCAGGGAGGCAGACTTCTGTCACGGTACAAGTACTGCGGAGCTGTGCCGAAGAGAGCCAGACCCGAGTGCCGTTCCGAGATAGAACCCGTGTTCAGGGTACGGTAGAGAAGACCAACACAACCCTGAAGTCCATCTGCCATTCAATTAATCATACAAAAATGGAAGATTAGGTAGTGGAGGACACAGACAATAAAACAAATGTGACAGATAATTTTTGTTCCCTCCCAGCACCCAACTTGTCTGCATTCAGATCACCACCCTCAAGAGGCAAGACACCAGGAGGAAGACTTCTCAAATCGAGCGTTTCCTGATGGAAATCAAGACCACAGCAAACAGGAAGCAGGCACTGAGCAGGGACCAGCCACCCCACCGAGCGCTGGGTCTTCACACCTCCTCCTCAGACCGACAGCTCTCAGGTCAGTACACATTGGATTAACACCACTGCAAAGTTTTGGGCCGCTTTCTGCTGTCTCCTCACCTGCAGATGTTCATGGTACCACCACCACTGCCCCTAAACAAAACGGCTTTCAAAGTCCCCCCAGGATAAATGTAAACGCTCCTCAACTCTTGGCTTGGGACCCACCAGTCTGGCCTTTAAACCTCCTTCCTCCCCTTCCCACTATTTGGGGATTTAAAAGTTGCATAAGCTAATTCTCACAAATGAAACATGGAAGTGCGGAGAGGAACCTTTTAGCTGGGAAAAAGCACACCTAGGACAGACATTTCCCCAAATTCAGGCCCTCCTTTCCACCCCCCTGCTCCTGCCTTTCACTCGGGTAGGCTTGCTGACCCCAGCGTAACTTCTCTAGATGTTGCCTCCAACCAAGCTCACTCCAGAGAGCCCGCAATGCCGTTACAAATCCATCCTGGCTATTAAATTACAAATGAATAATTGTGGTTAATGCTCACAGCGGTGATGCGACCGAGGAGTGAAGTCACTGGCAACACCAGCAGCACCAGCGACTGCACAGGAGATGACTGCAGAAGCCACAACTCATCAGCGCTGCCTACAAGCCGTGAGCCTCCAGCGCTTTAAACAAAGGAGGAAGATGAGTAATTTCAGACAAAAGAATGAGCCCTCGTCAAAACTTCTGAAACACAAATCTCTGGGCTGGATTAGGTACCCGTGCTACAAGTCTCTTTCTTTTTTCTTTTCTTCTTCTTTAAGCTTTTCACATTTTGTTTCCCTCCTCCAGATTTCCAAATTCCTACCCATCTCTGAAAGAGAAGCTGAAGTATTCCCTGAAGGCTGCCATTCCCAATACCTCTCAGATGAAGAAGAACCAGAGATTTCAATAAATCTAGTCCCTATTCACCCCACATGCATCCCCTAAAATTTCTGTTGCAATCTCTTTCCTTGTCTCCGTGGGATCTCAAAGCATTAATGTGATAGACCAGAAAGAAATGGGACTCAGCAAATAAAACCTGCCCTGAAGATAACGGCAATACAGAGGGGATAAACCGCCTCCGTGAGTGGTGACCTGAAGAGATCGGTCACCATCAGGCAACGGCCAAGTCAGGCTGCTCCCTGCAGGAAAGGCTGACGGGGAGTTGGGTTTCGTGGTCGTGGAGGATAGCAGTTAAGAATAAGAGATTTCAGCAGCTCTTGCAGACTGGGAAAAGCTCCTTACACCTGCTCAGGACATGCCATCTGTAGCAGCCTCTTAACGTGCTCCGAAACGATGGTCCCGTCCCTCCTGGAAATGATGATATGCTGACGATAAACGAAAGTCATCCTCGTAGTCCTGTCTTAAATGCTGATGGGGGAAGAGTCTTTTAAAAGCACTTTTAAAACCTGCCTCAGCAAAACTATCAGTAACGCGCAATGTTGTGATTTAATGTAAATGTGTCCCAGTTCTGCTAAAAAAAAAGCCAAAAAGAAGTGAAAAACACCCGATGTGACAACAGAAAAGAAGATCTTGGTCTGCCCTGAAACTCCTGGACAGCTTGAAATCACTTCGAGGAAATCTGAAATCATTTCTCCTTCTGAAAGTTTAGTGAAGAGGTCAAAAATACAGCTGTCCTTCCACAAAAACACCGCAAGCACCCTGTTTTCCTGAACAATTTTATGCAAATTGCATTAACCACCCGTTGCTCTTCCGCTCTGAGCTGAGCGCCGCTTGAAATGCAAACGTTGACTTAGGAACGTAAAGGAAAGATCTTCTGATGACCCAGGACCAGGTTTGCTGTGTAAGAGGCTGCTGATTTGGTAAATCACTATTAAACAACTGACTGAATGAACTAGTTTTCCAGGAGACGGGCTGGGTCCTTGCCCACCCCACGCAATACGTGGTGGCTCCCTGGCTGACGTGCCACCTTGAAACGCTCCGCCGTGCTGGGGACAAGTGCCAGGAGTGACGGGGGGGGAGGACGCTAACGCCCCTCGCTCTGCAAGCGCCGAGGTGGGGAGGAAGGAAAACAGAAGTGAAACAAAGCCTCGCGGAGCAGGCGGCAGGAAGAGCAGTCATTTCTCCCCCTCCTCCCCCAAACCAATTATTTACAGTAAAGCATAAAACCAAGCGTCCCTAAAAATACAAGTTCAGGCTTCCTGCGGCATTGTCTGACAGCTGCTTGTCTCCAGCTTTCGAAGCCCCTTTATTTTCCTCCCTTTCTCGCACGTTTCCTTTTCCACTGCGGTCCTGGTAAGAATGGTGAGGTATCCATCCGATACCAGGTATCCACCCGGTAAGGTATCCACCCGATAAGGATGCCGGAGGACTTGGTCAAAGCCACTCACCCCATGGTTTTGTCTCAAGGAGAGTGCAGCAGGGATGGGGCTGATGGGAGGATTCCTCTTTTCCCCCACCCATACTTCTCTGATCGTGGCACGTGGACACAACATAAATTAAAACTAAAAGCACCTAAGAGCACGCAGAATGAAACAGAGTAATTCAGAAAAGCAACAGTACATCTAATTTAGTTAATGAGAAATGAACAAACGGCAACTCCAAGGCGGCGAAATTATCCCATCCTATAGAAGGATATATATACTTCTAAGAAAGGGCAAAAAGGTGGGCTGAGAACATTTTCGATTTATGCAATTACTTTTGTAGGACCGGGCTGTGCTGCCACACCAGTATTAAGCAATTCCCCCGTCTTGCCATATATGCAAATATAAAGATTCACATTTCTCAGGTAACTCTCTTTTTACTGCAGTCCTAAGGTTGTCTCTGCATCCTTATGGGTTTTTTGTTTGGGTTGGGTTTTTTTTTTCTTTTTTTTCCCCTTTAAAAAAGATTCATTGAGCATTGCTGCCATCTCTTAAGCCAGATCATTACATGCACGTGGGTATCTGCCGTGCAAGGTCTCGATTTTCCCATCTTTTCTAAACCACCAAGCCTGACCCAGCATTTCAGACTGAAGATTGATTTCCAGCAAGAACGACAATCATTCCAGGATTAACATACGGAGGAATATCTCACACCACCCTTCCACCTACTACCTTGCCTTCTGGACCCTATTACAGGACAGAGTCCCCAGCGTCTTGTACCAGGCACACTTCTACTGACAGCTCTTGCAATGCTCCTCGGGGTAAGGGCTCCCGAAATGCACACCAAGACCCCGTAGGGTCCAACATGGAGAGACCCAGGAGGCTCAGCGCGGAGGGTCTCCTGCTCCGGGGGTGCCACCCTTTCCCAGGTGGGGACGAGGACAGCGGGGCTTGCAAACGAAGCGCCTTGCAGGGGTCTATGAGACGCTATTTATTCCTATTGACGTCTGTGGCACTCCCAGAGATCAGCTCTGCCTTCAGACGGGCTCAACACCGCCCGCCTGCCCCGAAACCACTAAGGTTTACCCCGGCGCTCAGGCACTCCATTGTCAAGGCACAGCCTGATTTTCTGGGTACAGACCACATTTGGGAAGCTGGTGCTTACACAAAAAAACCCCGGCGTACACTTGTGAGCTGATTTCCCTCACATATGGTGCTACTAAAGCACAAGTGCACAAAGCACCGCGCCATTTCACGACTGCCAAACCACGCTTTAACGTCCTGACCGTATACATTCTTTGCCTTCCGAAGCAAAGCACACAACCCAAACTCCTCAGTGCTTGGCTTGGACTAAAAAGATACCGTCCCTCCACCATTTTATCCCAGCTTCCGCGGCAACAGGCTGACCCGGAGATCCGACTCATGTGGGTGTATGCATGCATGCGTGCTTGGGAGTTTTAACGCTATTAGGTAGCTTCAAAGACATCAAAGATAATTATTTTCTACCAACTTCATGGAAACAGGCAGCTGGGTGGCAAAGGGTGCTGGACGCAGCCATTCACGAGGTTTATCTCCAACAGCTTTTAATCCTGTCGGCCCCTTTCTCCAGTCAATTATAGCAACCTCTACATTGCCAGAAAAGTAATGGGAGGGAGAGACTATAGGTATAAGCAGACATAATAGAATCCTAATTTAATTAGGGAAGTACTCAATCAACCACGAGACATAAATACAAAGGAAACCAGGTTTATTAGTTCTGGTGCTTGCAGAAATGCCCATTTGGTTCCTGATTACTGGGGGAGGGATAAAAAAAAAAAAAAATCAGTAATCTTAATAGCACAGTCCTAGTTTGCTCTTTCAGAAAAAGTTAATAACAAAACCAACCAAAACTCAAGAGCTTCTAGAAACACGGCACTCATGATGGACAAGTAACTGAGCTCATTACGGGGGGAGCCTGGTTCTGGCTTAACTGCAGTTACAAAATACAAGTTACAGCTTGGCCAGCCTCAAGGGAAGAAATTTTTGACCCTGGTTCTCAGGTCTGATTTACACCAGTGCTTCTCAGTGACTCCGACGTCTCCCTTTCCCCCACATAGGAGGAAAGTCAGGATCAGCGGGTCTAACAGCAGACACCAACAGGCTTTGAGAAGGAGAAGCCACCACCAACCTCCCCATGGCAGTGCTGAGCCCACCGGGGGTCACTTCATCGGCAGAAAGCTCCATCCTTTGCTACCCCATCCTGCCTTGGGGTCTGCAGGTTCAGAGCCGGCTTAGCGAAACAGCGGGCGTATTTAACATTCATGCTTTAATGCCTGGATAAAGGTTTTGCTGAGAGCGTAATAGCTCAGAGTGACTAACGAGGGGCTGGGGAACTATTTGGAGATTAACTAACTGATTTTGTGTTACGAAAGGGCAGGTTGTAATTTTAGGATTAGAAATCCATATTTTGGATGTCAATACCTTGCACGAGAAAAAGGCCAGGAGCAGTGGCACGACAATGCTCTAATCCATCCACGAGGAACTGGCAGGGCAAGCGGAGAATGAGCCATCCATGCCAAGAATCTCTTAAAAAATACAATAAATCTGCCGCAAACATCACTGGGCGGGCTAGCATGCACCACTGGGCAGACTCCCACCAGCTCCGCTGGGATTCTCCAGCTACAGCACAAGATTTGAGCACCTACCCTGCAACATGGCAGGGTCCATCCTACCGTTGGATGGGTCCAAGAGGAGTCCTCCACCGGTCAACCATCCCCACCTCTCCCTGCAGCCTCCAGGTACTGCTGACAGCACTGACAGGTGCCAAAAAAAAATTTAATTAAATGTCAGATAAACACCTATATATGCGAAGCCATGTGGTGAGACTGTCTGAGCATCTTGTGGCATTAATTTAGCGAGACTGAGGCCACTCAACCACACCGCTATTCTTCCGTCCCTGCCTCGGTTTAAAGGAGATACTAAACCAGCCCCAAAGGACTGTCACCTTTCTGACATCTCAAGAAGTCCCGGCTTCAGTGTGTCCATCGGGTTTATCCATCCGGGATAAGGAGGAGCCTTTCACTACATCATGGCGAAGTACTCAGCACCCTGCACGGGTGCATCTCCACCAGCTCAGCCTTCTCCAGTCTCCAGCAAAAACCAGCAGTTCCCCATTACCCCAGTAAAGTTGTAGGGCAGCAGTGGGTCAACTCTTGACACTCACTATGCATATATAGACGTATATACCCACACGTATATGCGCATATATATAACATATACAAAGTGCTGAATCAGCACATCCTACCTGCTTCCCATCAGTGCTACCCCGGCTGCTGGCTCATCAGGATAACCCCCAGAAGGGTCAGGGGTGAAACTTGATAAAACCATGACTATTTAAGCAGAAAAACGGTCCTCTTGCTGTCTGCAGTGTCCACGGCACTGTCTGAAGGTACGCTAAATACAGTATTTATCTTACCAGGCTCTCAGTGCTTTATGTTTTGAGATTTTTTAGCTTCCAGTCAGAGGGAATTTTGCAGGCTCATAAAAAGAAAAAACACCTCACTGTAAGGTGGACATAATTTACCGACATATTTGGTTCATTTTTCTTCCTTCCTTCTCATTTTCATCCGGTTTTCCCTCTTTTTCCCCACCTCCTCCAGTTTAGGTTACTTAAAATTTACAAAGTTTGAAACAAATAAAGCCAGACTGAAAATACACAGGAAGTCTTCAACGCTGCAGAGGTTAAAAATAGGCTTTAAACCAGCTAATGTCAGCATCAGCATAAAAGAAAGGACACCCTGACAGCTCTAATTATTACATTCTCTTGTTTTGCACTTGTGAAGAGCAGCAATTAAATCTCTGCTTGGGCTTATAAGGAAAAAAGTAAAGTGCTCTGCACCTGCAAAACAGATTCTGTTCCATCGGAGGATTTCAGCTCCCCAAAGCACATTATCCAGGGCAGTGTGCAGAACAAAACCCATCCTCCCCTTTCCAGCAACCGAGGATTTTGCAGCCGGTTCACAGGGAGGAATACTAATAATGGCAGCCCCTCCTCTTCTGCCTTTGCTAGATAGATTTATTTAAGAGAAAGCTCACCATTTCTGGATAAAACGGTCGCAGACTATGCATGTGTGCAATGCCTGAAACTGCCATATGGTGATAAAAGTATTTTTATTCATAATCATTTTTATTGCAGTAGCCTCTGGGGACTTGAACTAGGTCACTTTCCCATCAAGGCTCACTACAAGCTGTTAAATAAGTGGTGCACACAGGGTCCTTTAAGCATCTTTTATAAACGAGTGATTCTGTTCATTAAAAAGGTAAAGAAACAAGCACCACAGTTTATGAAACCTATTTTCTGCCACTCATAAATATAAATTCTTTGATGTTCAGTAACCTAATTGAGTTTAGTATTTGCAGCTGTTCCCTCAGCAGCATCGAGGGCCTCTCATTTATTCTGATTCCCTGTCCTTGGGAAATGTGCTGGAACTGCCCGTCTCAGGGCCCTCCACTCCCGTCAAATCTGGCTGGGATCAGCAGGGAGGCTGGAAATCTCTGTGACTTGGAGACAGAGTCTCACTGATAGCCATGCAAGTTGCAGCAGCTTCATTTCTTTAGGATATTCAGCTAAAAACCAGATCATCGCTTTCATACTCAATTCCAGGCTGGCACTGAGTGAAGATGGCTTAAAAAAACTCCAGAACATAAAAACAAACAAACAAAAAACCCCAAACAAAACTTTCCTGCAGATTCATTCCCCCCAAAAATTTAAAGCCTGGAACGTTTCAGTAACAACACTGTGAGTATTTCACTCTGGAGGCACGGGCAGGGTGCTGCGGGGAGCGGGGGGCCAGGCGCCCGTCCTCCGGGCGGGCTGAGGGACACGTCCCAGCGGGTGGCACCTACGGGCTCTGGGTTTCGGCTGCACACACTCACTCCCCACCCTCCCTTCCTAGAAACTACCTGAGAACAAAGTCAAGCCTCTCCATGAAAAACAAACTTTTAATTTGCATAAAAGTGTATTCATTTTTTTTTTTTCCCCTAATGCAAACCAGTTTTGACCAAGAGCAGCCCCTATCAGTGACGGAGGGAGGACTTGGTATGCGCAGGAAGGGCAGGCACCAGCTGGGACGCCAGGAGAAGAAAGGCACAGTGTTTCCATAAAGCCAGTGGGGGAAAAAAAAAAAAAAAAAATATAGCTGGGAACATTTTTCTGGCAGAGAACATTCACTCATGGAAGCGAAGCACTGATAGCCAAGGAGAAAGCTGAGCTCGCTGAGCCAGCTCTCCCCCTCCCAGGGACACCTGCAAGTTCTCTGCTGAGCAGCAGCCGGACGGGGACGTAAATAAGGCTGCCCGCGCTCCGTCCCCAAACCCAAGCGACCACTAACGCCTTCCCATTGATCTCGGCGGGTTTCACATCAGCCATTGATCCAAAGATCTCAGATCTCCTTACGGAGGTAGATAAATCCCACCCGTCCTGCGTGGAGACGGATCAACCCTTCCACTCGAACAGAATCACCGTCCTGGGACACCGATTTAGATCCCGCCTAACGTGGTCAGCAGTCTGCTTAAAATATTTTCATCATCTTTTTTCAGACTGAGGAAAAGACTGAGCGTGCCCTAAAGCTCAGGCAGCTTCTCCAGCTCTGCCCGCTGTTCTAACAAAAGTCCTTACCTCTTGCTACAAACCCAGCTTTTCGTCTGTCTCTGGTTCATCATGTACAACAAACACTACTTCCAGATATTTTGCTTATTAAGTACACAAAAAGATTACATTAAAAAAGCTACCTCTGTACCAGATATTTTTAATTTACTCCTAATTTTACAGGTCTTGAAAACTTTTAATCCAACAGTCTGGGGAAAAAAAAAAAAAAAGAGTTATCCCTATTAAGCTCACCGAGCAATACAAAAACGCCGTTCCCCTCCGCAGCCCTCTATTGCTGTCCCTATAATGGAGCAAAACACCATGACAACCTCCTCGCAAGGTACTTCATCGCAGCAGTAATGTCACACCAGGGTGTCCTTCTGGTGTTTGTCTTTACACTACAAGTCACGAGTTTCTTCTGGTCGCAAGGGCCAAGAATAAAAGAGCGTATTTGAAGGTGTGCATCGCGCCCAGCCCTGCTCGCTGGGGAAGCCTCGTGTGCCTCACGTCACGCAGACCGCTCCGCAGCCGCTGCCGGGCTGCGGCAGGCAGCGAACACCCGCTGCCCGCGCGTCCCCCCAGAGCTCCCACCGCTCGGCGGTCCCTGGGACCGCTTCAAAGCATCGCCAGGTCTTGCAAAGCTGAAGAGCATCACCGAACAACTCCTGAAACAACCCATGAGTTTAACTCATGAAACTGAGGGAACCACAGGTGAAAAAAACCCAACCCCACGAACATAAGAGCCAGCAGCTCTGCCTGTCCTTGCGCCAGGACTCCGGCTTTTTCCACTGCTCTTCTCATGGGGAGGGCTTCCAGCCATGCCCTAAGTACTGGTAACCCCAAGGCAAATACAGCCGCTATAATTTGTCCCTAAATGATGAGAAGTACCTTAGACTTGCTTAGTACTAGTACTAAGTACTAAAAATCTAGTACTTAGCTTTTTCTGGGTGTAAAACACCTCCTTTATTTTTTAAGCCTGATGTTTGCCCTGACAGAGTTCCTCTAACACTTCTGAAATATTTTTCATACCTGACGGATGTGTTACAAAAGCCTTATTGACCCTACGCAATATCACTTATCAATTCCAGGTAGATCGCTTTTGTGTCGAGACAGGGCTGGAAGTTAAAATAAGTCCTGAAAGATGTTCTTTTTTTGGCAGGTCTTAGGAGCCAGCTCAGCACATTCCCATCTCCTGCTTCGTCTAAAAATAATAAACCCTCCAAAGCAAGCGGTCGGGATGATCCGTGCTGAGCACAGGCATGCGGCATGCCCGGTCAGCTCTGCTGCTCCCGTCTCCAGCCCTGCCTGGGAAACACCAGCGGCTTGAACCAGGGCCGGTGGCCGGCCAGCGCCACCAGCAAAAGGTCACGGTGCTCGGTGTGACGTGGAGATCTTCCCTTTGCTTCCCGGTGGTTGGCCGTTGTCCACAGGTAAAGGGGTGGCAGGGGGAACATGCACCACATCCCACGGTACCGATGGTGCAGAAACGGGACGTTCGCCTGGCCGTCTGATTCACCCGCTCCCTGGGCCTGCTGGTGGGGATGTCATCTGGTAACCCACCTCAGATGTGGGGATGGTCAGAAAGCAGCAGAGTTAAAATAAGACTTCCTCTGCTCACCTGCAGTTAGTCATATCTGCTGAGTTCACTGACAAAATCAGTCCTCAGTTTTTTCTTTTTTAAACATATAAGGGTATATGTTGGAAGGGACCTCCATCGGGTCCAACCGTCGCACAAGGCAGGGCCACCATGGACCATGACCGCCCAGGTGCCAGAGCAGACCCCTGGGGGAGAGCAGGGCTCTGTCCCAACCCTAGCTAGTCAGAAGTAAATTCAACTGCTGTCGGAGACAAAATCTTCTCCACACGCTGTTCCCTCAAGGGTCATTACGGATTTTATTTTTCCTTTTTTCAAGTCTTTTGGAGTGGGGATGATACCTTGGAATGGGGGCTGCAAAAAGCCAAATGCAACAGGATTACTGATCCACAGCTACACCCCAAAGGCTCCTGCGTGCCACACCACCAGGAAGAGGTCCTTGTATCATCGTAAGCATCAGCAGAGACTTGGTTAAAGCAATGCGTGTTGCTCTTCATTTTGAATTGGTCTACAGAAAAAAAGCACTGAGCACCAACAAGACTGTATTTCCAAAGGTACAACAGCCCGTGAAGTCCCCTCAGTTAGGGGCAAGGCTCTCCTCAAGTGCGATCCTGGTCCTCATGTTTGGATGCTGCACCTCAGAAACCCCCTCAGGCATCTCCAGGTCAAAGGCTGTCTCAAACAGCCCCAACACACAAGTGACAAGGACGCCAAGCAAAGCTGAGAGGTTCAGCCGCATGAGAAGAGGGAAGCGCCCTGCATGACACCCAACACGATGAATTAGAGGTCAAAACTCAAAAAGTGGTTGGGATTTTACCATCAGTAGCTCATTTAAGAAGTCATAGAATCATAGAATCATTAAGGTTGGAAAAGACCTCCGAGATCATCGAGTCCAACCGTCAACCTAACACCACCATGCCCACCACACCATGTCCCTAAGGGCCTCATCTACACGTCTTTTAAATACTTCCAGGGATGGTGACTCAACCACTTCCCTGGGCAGCCTGTTCCAAGGCCTGACCACTCTTTCAGTAAAGAAATTTCTCCTAATGTCCAATCTAAACCTCCCTTGGCGCAACTTGAGGCCATTTCCTCTCGTCCTATCTCTGGTTACTTGGGAGAAGAGACCGACCCCCACCTCGCTACAACCTCCTTTCAGGTAGTTGTAGAGCGCGATGACGTCGTGATGAAGTCACCCCTCCTTGCTGAGGGATGGAGGCCTCCAGCCAAAGGGCAATAGCAGTTCCACCTCCGTCCACATCAGCACAGCCTTGGGCAGCACCAGCAGACACAAGCGCACGGCACTGCTCTGCGAACGCGGCACACAAGCCGCTGCAGTACAGAGATGCTGGTGGATGCTCTACCACCCTCCAGCACCTCCACCAGGTCACCAGCGTGCTCCGGTAACTAGCTGTAAATTCAGACTTTCAATAAAACCAAGAGCTATCAAATTCTAATGCTCTATTATTGGCACGACTGTATCTGAATTCCAGGAGGCATTCTCCAGGCTGGTAAATCTAATCTACCCACGACTTTTCAATTTGCTGCTGTAATATAGGTGCATCCCACTTCTCTGAACAGCAAGCGTGAGACTGCTCTCTCCTTCGGTGTGATGTAAGAGCACCCGCCCCACTTATGGTCCCTTCTGCCCATCCATTTCTTGCAAATACACAACTGAACACACTCTGGGATTCTCCTGTAACAGTGTGCGAGAACACGGTGGTTCATTAGAGGGTTTTTTTCATTATAGCAGTTTGCTCCCTGACTCCTGCAGCCGTTAGTGTAGACGCACAGTGCTCAGAGGAGAAAATGGCCTCAATCTTTTAGGAGGTTCTTGTCTGAACCTCGATCCTGGGACTGATGCCATTCATTCCCAAGGTATTGAGAAGAAAAAAGGTATTAAGGGATTAAGGAGGACAGGAAAACACCACAGACAGGGCTTTGCCACTCGCACAGGGCATGGGCACCGGCAACGCGCAGGGTCCACCAAGTCCGTCTGTGATGGTCACTCCTCTATTAGAGAATCCTCATTCATCTCCTCACATCACCGCTGCATTTTTGTTCTCGGAGACACCGTCCCTAGCTGATCTCAAAGCGGGCAGGAAAAGCAAAGCTGACTGGGTAAAACGCTGTTTATTTAGGTGGCACAAATGAACCCTCACGCTACGCTGAGCTCAGCTGACCTGACACATCAAAGCCTTTGATTGCTTTCCAAGCGCTGACAGCAAGGACCCCACCGCAGCAATGCTGTCAGCGCTGGGAGAGGCACCACGACGTACAACACTACTAGCAACCCTACAGTTACAGATGAGAAGGAAAAAAAAACCCACAAAGAGCGATGCTTACCAAAGAGGAGGATGCTTTTGGCACGTCAGGAGCACTACAACGCTGCGATGGTCTTCCCCGAGGTCACCATCAGTTCTTCCTGGCCCAAAAGCGACCAGTTTGGCAGCAAAAGCAGAAGAACAGGACATGTAGCAGTCAAAGCTTTTTGGGTGACACCTTACCCACAGCTGAACCTACTCATGGGTCAGGGCATGGTCCCCATTGGGTTTTCCTGCTCACTGGGGAAAAGGGAGCAGAAGTCCTGCTGCTTCTACAGCAAACCCATACTACAGTGTACGCTCTCTCCAGAAAATAACACGCCCCTGGACATTTGGGAGATGAAGGAGCAACAGAATTCGGTCATTCCTCCCAACAGAGGGAATGTGTTTTAAGCAAACAGCCCAGGAAGCAAAGGGGGGATGAGGGGAAGGATTCAAAGCAGTTGCCTCGTCTGTACTTAAAAGGGTCGAGCAGGATGTTTCGAACACCACGTGGGTATAATTTAAAGAGCCGTTTGTAAGATGCATTTTCATCTTCAGCGTGAGTTTTCATGTATTAACAATAATTAGAATTTTTATATTATTTCCATGAACTCCAGCCTTCGTAAAAATCACATTTTTTTTACAGCGGCACAGCCAAGGTTCACATCAAACTGTCCGTACAAAAGTCATTCTGTGAAGATCACAGCTAAGTCCTGAGTATTCAGCCAGAAAAATAGCATCTTTCAAAGCCACACTGGAAAAGGACTCTGTTCTTCTTACAGGAAGAAGCCCGTGATGCAGACAGGTACGATCAGAGCAGGATCCAGGCTGGTGACCCATGTATGCCACAAACTGTGGAGGGCACGGGGACAACTCTGACCCCACTGGCTCCACTTCGTTTAAAACCAGCGCAGATTTTCTACCCACAGCTGTGTATTTTAAAGGGTGCTTCACAGATCACCTCCAGCTAAATCCACCGTGCTCCTACCGCAGTCATCTGTTACCCGCTCATCCTCTCCTGCGCTCTCCCTGCGGGACTGCGGCGAGTAACGTGGTCCCTAATAGAGTATTACATATTGTAATTAGTGCAACACCAGTACCCAGATCAAGGTGTTTTATCGCAGAGACCTTCTCTTTCCGTTACGGGATGGTTCACAGAAGAGCACAAGGCTGCTCCCGTAACCAAGCGTATTCCCAAACAACACTGCCACGCTTCCCAGGCTTTAAAATCTGCTCCCGAGGTGGGGCACGTGCCATAAATTCATGGGAGCAAGAGCTCTGCTGCTTGTCCCTGCTCCCTCCCAGGAACAAGTACGCCCGCTTGCGAGACCCGACCCTTCCGCCTGCAATAGGCAGAAATGGGTCAATGATCGAGTCTTCTCCACGGGAGATGTGATCTCCCCCAAACGCTACTGAAATGCAGAGCCAGAGCCAGCGCTCTGAGCTGTCAACAGCCCCGTGAAGGCTGTGGAGCTCCTCCTCAGCTGCAGGCACATGGCTCTGCACCGACGCACATCCGCAGGGACCGATACCTGCGGGGACCGATGCCCGTGGAGCCCTCCTGCAGCTCAGGACCCAGGTCCCCCATGACCCCTTTCTTAACCGGACCCTAGGTACTACACCAAGGACCCACCCAGAGCTCCGCAAGGCCTGTTCTCAGGAGGCAAGAGGGCAGACTAGAAACTGCGGTTTTGGCATCAATTACTCAAGAAATGTAATAAAGTAAGCAATGTCCCCGCTGGGCTGACGGTACCGATGAGCCAAGGGAGGCATGGAAAGGTCAACAGCCCAGATCATACCGAAAACACGTGGCACCACAATAACATTCAGCTTTTCAGTCTTAGTCCTGTGCTTTCACCACATATATCTGCCCCTTTTCAAGCTGTAGCCCACTGGGCATTATCTGACTAATCCTGCAGCAAGGAAAACCCAAAAGCTCCCTTTTCCACAAACAAAAGTTTCTCATCACCGCAGTTCAATGACTAAAACAGCAAAAAAAAGTCACTATTGAAAGTCCTTTCAGAAAGATGCCCAGTTAATTACCAAATCATCACAGAGCCCAAAGTCATCCCAAATGCATCAACACGGCAAGAGATGAGTCAGCTCAGGAAATGCCAGGAGCTCCTCTGTCACCAGCCACAAAGGCAAGGCCAGTTTTTGCTCCAGACAGGAAGAAAAACATTGGATGATATGAAACGGACCAAATCACTCACTGGGCATGAGATAGCAGAACATTAAGATGGCCTGCAAAATTTGTTCCTATTACTGAAAAAGAAGTGGAGGTGTTTTTCAACGTGCTGCTGTGTAGGAGAAGCATCCTACTTCCCTCCTCATCACTGCTTCAGAGAACACACAAAGAATGCTCCTCCAAGAGTAAATTATTTAGGCAGTCATCTCAGCAAGTTATTTCTGCTCATGTCTGAGGAACAATACGGCTCAATCTGGGATTTAAACCAGCGGTAATGAAATGGTGCCCAGTTGACCCCACCTCCAGAAAACAACCAGAGGACGGGCACAGAGCACCGTGAAGCCACCACTAACGCTGGAGGATGCAGCGTACGCTCGACGTGGCTTAAACACGGGCATGCAACTAGAGGAGCTTTGGCTCTCCAGCAAAACCTGCTCCATCTTCATATTCTGTAGAGCCTTCCTCCTAGAAGCCAGTTGGGTTTTCTACTTCCACGTGAATTACTCTAATCTTGTTGTGACAGTCTAGAGCAACCAGAGGATGCTGCAAGTTAAACGTCATCATTTGTCTGCAAGTTTTAAGAGGGAATAGGGCTGCCAAATCGGTGCAGCGCAAAGCTGGAATCTGACAGCTGTAACTAGGGCAATTTCAGTTAGGGAAAGACAAAAAGAAAGAAAGAAAAGGAAAAAAGAAAAAACAGAGGAACGAAACATTACAAGAGGAGAGGGAAGCAAGAAATGCAGCTACTATTAAAGACAAAAGTTGGATATTTGCCTATTTTGATGATCTCGTTAAACCAATATCATGTTCCTCGTGTGCCCGCTGCACAGTTGTTTAAGAGCAGCCTGGAAGAGAGGCAACAGAAGAGAGAAAACTCCAGGGTCAAAGCACAGCATCTGCTTGTCTGACTGCAGTCGTCTTAAACATTACAGAACCACAGATAAGACCCTGCCAAAGCCCTCAGCAGCACTGATGGAGGCTCACACACCTCCCAACGTTTATCGAGACGGTTTCAAGTCTCAGGCACGTAAACCCTCCAACGGAAAAAGTCTGTGCTATGACGTGACAGCCAAAGCAGGCAACAACCTGATACCCTGACCCCCATTCGCTCTGGGTTCTAGGTGATTCAAAGAGGCTTTGCAATTAATGAGACTACAAGAAAATCAGATCTACCTTCTTGGAGCCTTCTCCAACTCAGAGGCCAAGCCTCTCTGCTGCCACCAAACTACCGCGGGATTATAAAACGTTAAGCCAGGGGAAAAAGAAATAAAATAAAAAAATCTCAGAATTGTTCAGTAAACTCAGATCTGCAGCCATCTAAATAAGGTTGCAACTCCTTTCAAGAAATATTTTCTTAAGAACCAGTTTGAGAATTAAAAATAGATGCAGAGTCCATCTAGCTCCATCCCTTTATCTTTCTCAGCATTAAATCCAGAGTCAGACGAGCAGTCACCAAGGCGAGCCCCCATCCACCCAGCCAAAACAACCCCACCGCAGAGCCTCCTGTTCTTCAGGGTACCCGGCTGAGCGTCCCAGAGGGATTCGCTGCTGCACAGCTCTTCCCAAGCAGACTATTTGAAAGATGAAGTTCTCTGTAAATCCTTTCCGGTTTTATGTTCATCTCAAAAACATGTGCATTCAGGAGCTAAAGATTAGAAGCATTCTGAGTCCAGAAATACTTTTTCTTTTTTTTTTCCTTCCAAAAAGAGGAATCCAGTTTTAAAGCCAGAGAGCCCCTGGTGTACGTGGATGGTTTGGAAGCGGGGCTGAAGCCTGGTCGTGAAGGACTGTATTTTTAAAACCTGCACTTTGCAAGGTTTTGGCAACATTTCTTTTTTCATCCAGACCTTGTCACAACTATTTTTCCGTTTCTGCTCAAGACCAGCTCATCTCAACGGTCTCTATCAGGAACTAACCCCGAAGACAACGTTTGGAAGTGTCAAGCAGTGTCATGGGAGAACTGCTGTCTCTCAAGGAGAGAGGGAGGGGATCCTCCCCAGGGCCCAGCACAGCTCGCCGCCTGGACACAGCCTGCATGAATAAGAGCGATTAAAAAAAAATCCATCCAACATTGTGTGTTGGAATTGCAGCCACCCCGTAGCTGAAGCCCTTCTACGGCGCCTGCAGAAGTTCAGCTCTCGGCTGGTACTACAGAGAGGCAGTCACACCGGGCTGATTCCCCACACTTGGCTGCTTCCAGGTACGCCCAGTCATCCTGCTAGGTCCGTGATATCTAGAGTCAGGATCTCTTGCAACCAGCAACCAAATCCATGCCAACATGCGGCAGAGCCGTCATCCCCAGGGTGGCTTGGGCAGAAGAGTTGAAGCCTCCAGCTGTAGGTCCTGTGCCAGAGAAACCTCACGTTTGCCTTCCAGCAGCACCCATGGTAGCCCTAATGACGACGTATATTGAAGACGATTCCTTTTTGACCTCCTCATCTGCTACACGTACCAGTCCCCGTTGTAGGACAGTCAGCGCCCATCAGGGTTGAAAGGGAACGGCAGTCGAACGTGACCTTGAGCTGGCTCCGGGCGCTGGAGCTGAACCCACAGGCCGGCAGCAGCGAAGCCTCCGAGCTGCCCGCGCTTCCCCGTGACCCAGTTCCACGCTGCGAAAGTGGATTACAGCTCCCATTGATCCACTTGGTTTTCCGCTTCGATTTTGCTGGAGAAGCAGTGAAAGAGGTCATCCCTCTGCTGCGACTGCTGAGGCAGCTTCCTACCTACCGCAGAGTGGAGCTTATCTCCTTGGAGCTCCTTGCGAGTAACCAAGAGCCAGACAGCAAAAATATCTTGGAACTGTTAAAAAAAGAAAGTGTGACAAACAAGACGTGTTCCTGGATACACAGAGCACCATCCCAATCTGTACTCACAAGGCTTAAAAAAAAAGACAAAAAAAACGGGCTGCCAGTACGTACTACAGACAGTATTTTATATTATCTCTACAGTGTAGTCCACACCAGCATCCATCACCCAGATACTGATGATGTGCTGAAGGACAGACGTTTATTGTCAGCAGGAGATACCCATTGCAGCTGAAGATTCTGCAATTACTGTTTCTTAGAGAAAATGAAAGATTTATTATTCACATAATAGTCAATGAAGGTCTTTTCTGGAGTAGAATAGTGGTTTACTTACAGGCCTTCGTCTGTATGTCACATTGTATTATGCAAGATTAAATAGTTTAATTTTTTCAAGCTGTGATTTTAGGTAATGTGTGGATTCTCTAGCAGTAATTAAAAGGACAGAGGCTACTTGTACTCTCTGCTGTACCCTCCCCAGGCAGCCTGGTACAGGAGTACCAGTGGGGACTCTCTCCTCCTACCCAGATAGTTTCTGGCTTTATTTCTGTAAACTATGAAACCACAGGTAGAGAAGATTTATATTCTGTCATTGGATAAAGGTCTTCAGCTGAGATTAAAACAGTTAGCTATAATTGCAGAGAAAAGGTCGCAAAACAAATCCTAATTTATCAGTAGGGATTTTTCACCCCCTTAAAGTAGGTACCATCTGCAGCAGACAGAAAGGATAAGAAGGCAGGAAAAAAAAAAAATCATCAGTCATTAGAGAAGCTGCCCTCATTCACAGTTTTGCCATTAGCTACGACAGAAATCCTAAACACAAGATAAAATCTCAGTGCTGTGTGTTATTATGTGTCTCCCTTAAAAAATGTCTTTTAAATGAAGAACACTGCATGCACAAAGCCATGGAATCCCACTGCTGCAATGTTTCTGCCTTCTCTCCATCCTCTTCCTCCCAGCTTCTTGCTAAAGCTGAGACCAGATTGTTTAATTCCAGCAGAAACTTCGGGAGAAATCACAATACCAGAAAGAGGCAGAACATGGCAGACAAAGACCACAAGATCCAACAACTACAAACTGAAGACGGACAAAGTCTAATGGGAAATAAAGTGCATCATTTTTAAGTGAGAGTAATTAATCACCAGCAGGGATTGATGGAGGAGCAGTGGAACCGCTGATGCTTGAAGGCTTTACACCAAAATTGAAAGTTTGATCTGAGTAAGGTGCCCAACCTGCAGTTGTGCCCACTCCGCAGAAATTAGCGGGTGGAGCCCATCCTCTGCCAGATGACAAGGTAGGTCTGACCGCCCTGAAATCCAGGATTTTGCAAAACCAGAAAACTATTTCAGAAGGAGGGAGCCCCGCTGCCGCCGAGCCCTCACACCTTCATGTTTTAAGCACCGAGCTCCCCAGCCGCAGGACGGCAGACAGGCGATACCCAGCGCAACTGCCCTCGCTTACAGCGGGTGAACATCCGCCCTACGGTTCCCTTTTACTCCCTTCCCACCAGAAAAACATCCTCCCTGTGTGCCGTAAGTCAGGTCAAAAGAAGCTGCTGCAAGCTGTAACCAATGGTCAAACGAACTTATGGAGCTGCACCCCCATGCTTACACTCCCGAATCCTAATTCGTGCATTTAATTCTCAGTTAAAAAGCCCAGGAGGCATCCTGCCACCGCACGACCTGGAGGCTGAGACCTCCCTCACCTCATCTCCACTGCAGCATCTCAGGGCTACAACATCCGCCACGTCACTAAAGCCCTCTGTCATCATCCTTAAAATACAGAAACGAATTCCAACCTTTTCAAAAGGGAGAGAAATGATCAGCATAACCAGCCCCGAGCCCTGCCAGCGATGGGTATCGAGTACAGAGTCACTGTCCACACTGCCCCTCGTTCACCACCAGCCTTGGCCATTCAAACCCATCCCTCATGTTCTCCAAGATGTATTGCATGTCATCTCAAATGCTGGCCGAGCCTCTTGAAGAATTAGTTACTGTGCTGTGGTTTTCACTCCCCCTCTCAGCGCATCCCAAAGACACCCCAATTTAAGTACCTTCCACTGAAGAGTGTCCCCAGACCTCCTGCCTTGGTCCATGAGTGTTCCCACCCAGTCACGTCTGAGGAGCAACAGCCCCACAACGATATGGACAGGGACTGGACCAGCTAGGCTGTCTGGGAAGGAATCTGACCAGTTCATCCCGAGTACAAGTGTCTAACCTGTAGCACGCTAACAAAGCTCAATAGTCATGGCTCTGGCGCTTGGATGCTGAAAGTCCTCTCCACTGCATCCCCCCTTTTCCAGCTCCTGTCCCTCCCTTCTCCTTGCACTGCCGTGGGAACGTGGCTCAGAATCCCCAGATTTGGAAATCCAGGGGTCGGTGCTGGATCATTTAGAAATGCCAGATCTAAATATTTCCAGGATTTATTTGCCATTTTATGCATTTTATTTGCTACTTTATGTACATATCCTGCCAACTGGCCTTGTAGAATTCTGAATTCATCTAAATGGGGTCTGAGCTACAGTGACTCCCTTGTGGGTCCCACAGTCACACTTGTACGTGGTTATCCCACCCACGTAACCCGTGGCCTTGGACTGCTCTGCTGTAAGCCAGCCGCGCTGACTTACATTTAACATTACAAATAACAGATAATTCATCTGATCACGCAGCTATGAAAGAGGGCACGGAGGTTATCTGAAACTCCCCGAGGCACGCACCTCCCACACCAAGCCTGCACCCAGCCAGGTTTGTCCTATCAACAGCATGGGGACAGTGACAGCATTCAATCCAAAACCCAGGCAGATTGGTCTTAAAAGTCCCATATTTTAGCAAAATCCATACAGTGTGCTCCTAACCTTCCCGAATACTCGGCTATTCAGTGCCCAAAACCACCAACTCCTCCCTGCCCCGTCCTCAGAGATTCCAGGGAAGCGGCACGCTGCTGCTGCAGCCCCACGCTGCCAAAACAAACAAACAGGGGCTAAATTAGTGACAGCATAATAAATGCAACCCAAATATGAATTAAAAACTCCAGGTTAACTCTCAGAATTGCAACAGGCTGCTGTGTTGGTGATAAAACCTTCACAAACGCGGCTGCACAGCTGGGTCCCTCTTCCTCCCTTGCATGCAGCAGAGTCCAACCTGCAGCTCTATATAACAAGCTTCTACGTGGATTTTCATTTGTGCTTCTTTTCAGATAATTAAAGCGAATCACAGAAATGAGGGGTAACATCTTCCTTTTGAAAAAAACTTGGCACCCTCTGGACCTGCAAATGTCCCCCACAGCCCACCTCAGCGCAGCCACCCAGGATCTTCTCAACATTACAGGACAATAAATAGGGTTGGAGACCCCAAACACCCTTGGTCCAGGTGTGCGTCCCTGGTTCAGTGCGGCACTAAGGAGGAGATGCAGTGCAATCCGTCTGCCTGCAGACAGGCACCACACCACCACTTCAACCCTTCATGGAAGGTTTAAGAAGAATTTAGGTGTTGCGCAAACTTTTGGGACCAGGCTGAATTCCCACTTGCGAACATACCACCATGGGAGTTTGATCATCACTTAAGCAGTTCTTCAGTGCAGGAGAATAAAAGAATAAATAAACAGGGAAGAGAGGAAGGGCATCCATCATACACTTGACTACCTCAAACACGCAAGCTAAAAGGGAGGGAATAAAGAACAGTATTTTCCCCTTTTACCTCCGCCTAGCATTAAAAAGACAAGATACATTCCTAACTATAAGCCTCTATGAATGAAAAACTGGCAGAGTCAATAAAATGTGAAGTAAACTTAATTCATTTTTACTATATGACCTACTTTCAGCAGGTTTTGATTCACATGAGCGGCTAGAGCTTCAAGGTGGTGATTCGGCAAGGTCCGTTCATTAAAGTCATTCTTTTCTTTACGGCTTTCAGCTTCGAGGGATAAGAAAACACATTTCTGTCAGAGGCATTCTTCAAAAAGGCCCCCTCGGCACAAACCCCACAGCAGCCAGGGCAAAAATGGATATGAACGCAAATGCTGCTTCAGAACCAAAAGAAGATGGGAATGAAGAAAGTCTTAATTGCTGGAGGTAATCCCCCCTCTGCCTCCCTCAAACACCCGCTGGGTCCCACCTGAAGCCCTGCGGGGCGGGCAGGGATGCTCCGGCGGGGACGAGGGTGACGGTCTCCGCTCCCCGAGCATCCCCTCGCTGCAGCCGTGACTCAGCTGCCGGCCCCGCAGGCACCCAGCACCGCGGATCCCTGCCTGCCCTACGAAGGAACGACGACGTCGGTGCCCGTTTGCTCCGGATGCAACCCTGGGGCATGGGGCCAGGACTCCGGTAACACCACTCTGGCTGTACCAAACCCCTTGGGGTTTCCATGCGGCACTCCCTCCCGCCCTCTCACTCTTTGGTAATTGATACAGCCCGGACAGCTTGAAAATGACTTTTTTTTTTTCTTTCTTCCCTCCTGTGTCCAGAATAAAAAAGGAATTTGAAATAATCTGCTGGCTTTTAGTTCTTCATCACACTCAACTAGTCCTGGAGCAGTTACTGGGACTGCATCTTGGATAAAATGCTGTGGAAAGTAATTTTCCATTTTGACTTGAGCATCCTCTCCCCCCTGCGCTGCAGCAGGGGTCTTTGCAGGGTCTCTTCGGCCACCGCCTCTGCTGAAGGAGAAGGCTGCTTCTTTGTGGTGCATCTATACCTACCTATCTGTCCCTGGCTTATATACCCATGCAGAGTCACGGGAGAAAAACATAATATAGTTTTATCTACTGACCATGTGAGGGCTACTAAAATAAAGGGGAGCACGGTTAACTTGGATCAGGCTCCTAGACACAAAACACTTCCCCAATATTCATCCTTGGACACCCAAGCAGCCCCATTTTATTTCAAAAGGGCTGTTCATATGCTTGGGCTGAGCACGAAAATAACCATATTAGGAACGAACATGGATGAGATTGTGCCAGTCATCGCTAAATAGCCCTAGAGGTGATCTCCTTTCCTTACTGCAACGCCAAGCAAGCCGGGTGCCTGGCCTCTACACAGCCCAAAATTTGTGAACCTGTGGGGAGCTCAAGTTAACCAACAAAAGCTGTTTGCTTTGCAAGCAGATACCTCATTCTGTTCAAAATAATATGTGTTTTGACATTTTCCACAGGCCAACCCTGACATCAGGGTAGCTATTCCAGAGTACCATCCCTATTCCCTGCGCTGCCCCGGGCAGCCGGGGATGCCGCGGGGCAGGGAGGGATGGCTGAACACACGGATCCCTCCGCTGCCGTTTTCACTGGCTGCTCAGTCTCAGCTTCAAGTACCTCAGACAGCATTACACAAAATTAGCAAGAAACAATATTTTGAGTCAAAGGCTGTGAACGCCGTACCGAGATAACGCGGCTCTGCAGCCGAGGCTGGAGCGAGCCACCGCTCGCCAAAGTCACCGCGGCAGAGATCGGTTACAGGCGCTTCAGAAGAATCTGCCAAAATAATAGTAATTAGAAAAGAAACGGTTCATTCCTGCGCTCTCACGCCGCTGGCTAACAGCTTCGCTCCGGCTGGCAGACGAAGGGCACCGTCACCTCCGCAGCCGCTGCCAATTAGCTGCTCCCGCAAAGGGCGCGCCCGCGTTCCTCGAGGAGCAGAGATGCTTAACCTCGGGCCAGGGCGCAGAGGCAGGAAAAGGCATTTGGCTGAGAAAGGGGAGCCTTGGAAGACCTCTCGTTAACTGTCTCCATGTCGAGCGAGGAGAGCTAGCTGGAACAGCAGCAGCTCCTGCTGCAGAGACACATTAAAAACAAAGTAAAACCCCGGAATGGGATCCAAAGCTCAAAAATAGTGCACGTTTCCTGGACAGGTATTGTACTACGCACACATTTTGGGACAAGCCAAAAAAAAAAAAAGAAAAGGAAAAAAAAAAAAAAGTAGTTAAGTTCTTTCTACCAGGAAACCATCATTTGAATATTTTGGATTAGAAGCGTTTCCTTCCCCCATCACCAAAGCCAAGGATCTGGGAGAAAATGTGCTTCCTGCAAAAAGGGGGAAAATAATTTCTGGGTTGAGCCTAGAGAACGAAGCAATAAACCCTCTAAAGCTCAACTGAATAAAATGCCATGCGAGCTTTTAGGCGGAGCTGAGACCGACCTTCAAGCCTGGCCTGGCTAACCCTAGCCTTCTCAGAAGGGAGATTAAATAACCATAAAAAATCATGCCCTGTGCCCTGGTGTTCTGATGGACACAAATACCCTCCTGGCATCAGCCCCGCGTTGCCAACAGTCAGTACATTTCAGACTTAACTTACTTCTGTCACCTTGAAGCAAAATATGGAGTTATACAAATGAGTTATTTTTTGTATTTTGAATGCAACTGGGGATTATTCAAAAATAAGTTGCTATCGGCCTCCTAGGAGACACGAAAAGGTCGTGGAGCAGGCTGCAGAATATGTTCCCAGCCTTCCTCAAAAATATTTAAACCTACATGATTTCTCTATTTTAAGGCCTTTTTTGGGACTTTTTCCAAAAGTTCCAAAAAATAATCAATTAAAGCGAAAGCGCTTCACAAAAGGAGGACGCGTAAGGACAGCAAGTGTCAGCAGGAAAATAGATTTCGGTACTTCTATGAACTCTGGCAGCAAAGCCGCAGGCAGATGGAAGAAGCAGCGAGGGAGCTCAGCTCAGCTTATCGCGTGCGTGAACCCAGCAGGAGGGTATCCGTGCCGCCCAGCACCGCGCATCGCGTTTCGGCGCCGCAATTCCTAGATCTCACCGCTCTCCGCGGCCGGAGCGAAGGGCGACCATCCCGGCATTGCCTACAGGCAGACACCGGGCAGGAGACACCGGGCTGGAAAAGAGAGCGGAGGAGGGAGGAAGGGGATGGGGAAAGCGGCGCAGCCCACCGGCCTCGCTGCCTCGCCGGCTGCCGGGACGCTGCCAAGCCCGTCAGCGGAGCTGCTGCAGTGGTGCGTTCGCTTGGCTCGGCACGCGTCGGGAGCGGAGCTGCCCGTGAGTCACAGCTCTGCACCACTCGCCGCCCGCTTCCCTCCCCTTCTCACTGGCTTCAGTATTATTTTTTATTATTATTATTCCTCTCTCCTTCCTTTGTTTTTTTTTCCTCCTCCTTTTTTGACTCACTGGCTCTTTCACCGCTAGCCAAAATATCTGCTGCTCAAGGGAGGGAGCTGCGGAGAGCGAAAGTCAGGGCTGATGGGGGATGCCCCCCACACCGCAGTGGAGAAGCATGTGGGATGTGGACTTTTATTTTCCACTCATTCAATCACAGAAACTCCTTGAAGGAGATTTGCTAGTTCTCTTAAAGCTGCAATAACAAAGCAGGTTTTCGGTGTCTGATTCACGACACTGACTCAGGCTCTAAAAGCCTCTAATTTTTCCATTAGCTCCCGGCTAACGGGATGTCTCCAATCTTGCCAGTGGGTTCCTTTGTGCAGGGACTCAAGTAACCCCTGGCACAGGCTGAAGACACTCTTTTTCTTCTCCTTTCACCTTAATTATTACAGGTTGTGTGGTGGTTTTTTTTGTTGTTTTTTGTTTTGTTGTTTGTTTGGGTTTTTTGTTTTTTTTTTTTTTTTAAATATTAAACTGAGTTCACAGAACTAAGAAGACTACGAGCCCCCGCTGCGGGGGCACTCCTGCTGATACCTATGGGAACATGCCTACCCAGAAGTTGATGGGAACAAGTTCACAGCATTGCTCTCCAGATACCATAGCTCAGTGCAAATCTTTGTGCTATGAGACCATTTCTGAGGATGGCATTCGATGAAGATGCAGGCCGGGGACGTGCTCCAGCTGGGACACGGTGGACCAAGTGACAGCTAACATGGCCATCGGTGTTACGGTTGGATGCACAAACATGCCGGGGTTTGAAAGGGCAAAGGCATGTACATCACCCATGTTCGGTGTCTGCATAGGACCCACCATGTCCCAGCTTACGGAAAAAGCTCATGGATGGTACCGAAGGTAAGCGTTCATTGTGAATGCACCATAAAAAAAGGTATTTGCAGCTATTTGAGAAGAGCAGATGCCACCCACCTTTGAACATCTGAAGGACACAGCCCAGGCAGACACACACAAATGCTTTAGGTCTTACCACCAGCTGACAGGCAGCATCTGAAGTCAACTGGGTAATTCAGTCTTGTCTCTCCATCTCGGCTGCTGGCAGAGGGGTTGATGAATTACCTTCAGAAAAAGAGGTCTGTCCCCTTCCAGCAGCCTCTACAGGCCACAGACACAGAGACAAAGATGCCACCAGCAGAGCAGAGCCAGGCCAGGCTCTGCAGAAAGGTCTGCTGCTCTGACTGGCAGCTACCGTTTCCATGGTTAAGCTTTCATCCAGAAGTCAAAGCTACCTGCATACAAAGTGAACTAAATCAGTTTTCAACAGCGAACCCCGTAGCACTACACAGTCCCCTTCCTCTTTAGAAAAATGCTGCTCTTCACAGATGCCTTCTGCTTGTTGAGATCTAAGACACGTTTGCATCCTCCAGAAGAGCCCACAGCCGGTGCCAGGCCCTGCGAATGCCCAGATCGTGTGGTGTGACGTCTGCTGTGACGCCACCAGAAACCATCCCGGCTCCAGCTAATCTGTGTCCACTCAGCTCCCTTTTATCAGTTCTTCAAAGTATCCCCCGATTCTGTTAAACGTGATCTCGATCCTACGCCGAGCCAGTCAAAACACAGTTTGTTAGCATCAGTTCTGCACTCAAGTAGGCTTTCTCCTCCGCTGCTGAAGACAGACCAACGTCTTTGTAGGATCTCAAGTCCTGCAGGGACCACAGCCAAATCTGCAGCTACCCAAAGGGCCTCCTTCCTTTGCACTATTTCCACCAGCAAAGGCTCTTTAGAGGATGGAGCCACTGGAAAGCTCATCCCCTCCAGCTAACAGCCTACTCTATACTGAATGTTGAACCAAAGATGTGCTGAGACTTGTCTTTTCTTCAGCAGCGGTTTCCCCTCAATACTGACCCCAAAGCCAGCTTCTCAAGGTCAGTCGGACCTTGGGAGCGGCAGAGGGTACCCGCTATAGGATGGTTTCTGCATGGGGCACATCTCTCGGGGGAAAGGAGTAACCCGGATACTTTAGTAAATGAGTTGGTGCTTACCCGAACATATCCTGCAACCCTCATGCCTCTTAACCTTTTTGCTAAATACGGTGTTTTCCGCTTCAGTTGTGCCTCTGCTTTTTCCTCCGGGTGAATCTCTTTCCTCCCACAGTGTTTTCCACACTTCCCTTCCTGTTGCTAAAACCAGTAACATATCTTGTGGTAGCCCCTAATGGTGGGCATCAATAAAACATGACCAGCCTTCCAAGCCTTTTGTTTTCCAGTCAAACGTGTATTTGCTTTCTCCCTTTCAGTACTATTTGCCCTCCAAGCACCGGCTCAGCTGGAGGACTGACGCATCACCGCTGCTGGGCTGACATCATTTAGATGGATGTTGTGGGACCGGTCACCCCCACAAGCTGCCTTACTCCTCCATCATTCGGAGGTGCTCAGCTATTACAAACTTTTCCCTTCACATTTTCCTTCGCCGCTCTAACAAAATATTAACATCCTTATCAGATGCGTTGTATTTGCTACGCATTTTTAGGTACCTCTGCTCCACACGGTTTTATTAGAAGGCTTTGTACCCGTTAAGGCCTGGAAGAATGAGTGCCAATGGCCTTTTGTAGGTTAATCCACAAGAGATCAAGAGAGTGCAAGACATTCTGTCTATTCAAATTACTCATTTTACAGTATAATAGTATGAATATTAATAATGTCCATTGAAAAAGTGTGTTAATTAGGATGCTGGCAGTTTTCTGGACCGCTGCCACCCAAAGTAAGCACTCAGGGGTAGGTGACTATTTACGCCGAGGTCCCAAATCGCTGTTAATGACAGCGGCACGCTTAGTTCCACCGCAAGAGCCAAATAACCAAAATAATTAACGAGGGAACAACCTACAGAGGGTTAATGTTACTTATTTTTCCTCTACTAATTTCAGTTATTCCCCTTCCTAGAAAAACAGTATTTAACCAGACCACAAGTAATTTGCATAGCGCACATGTGCTAGCTGCTGGGAGGTTTAAGCAAACAGAACAAATGCCTCATTAATAACCAAGCGCCAAGAAACGCAGAAAGAATTTTGTACCAGACTACCAAAAACCATAGTAGCTTATTCTTCTGACGCTTGCCTCAGATTAAACACTACGCTCCTTTGATAAGACTGGTTTGGGCAGCTGAGAAAAAGGAGAAGGCAAGGTCCACGTATGTACACGGACACACACCCGGGAGGTCGTTACAGTTCATCCACAATTCTCTTATGCAGGTAAAGCTTCCACAAGCTCAGGATGAGGCCTGGTCACTGCTACGTTAATAGCGCAGAGATGATCTTTAACAGATACGATATTCCCCCTTTCCACTTTCTGTGTCTATTTTTATCCTACAGCATGGGTGCGCAATCTGCACTGTAGTCTGCTGATCTCAAGGTTAATCTTCATTTTCTGCTAGCAAGATGAAAGGTCAGCTACGGACCAGACACTGCAAGGTCTCCCAGATGCCTGGGTATTTAGGGACCTGATGATCCGGTGTCAGCAAGCATCTTGCCACAGAGGAAGCAAGCAGAGGTGCGGTCCTGGGTACCGCTGACCCCAGGACACCACCACCGGTTCCCCAAAATGCTTGAGATTTGCAAACACATTTTTCTTCCACTACGGAATAAACCCCAAACCTTTTGGAAGCTTGTGCAAGAATGAGATTTGCATCGAAGGGTCCGATTTGAATGAAAAACCCACAAGTTTTGTTTGGCTGTGGTGTTTTCCCAAGGTGGAGGAAAAGCACATTAGACCCCTTGGACCTTGCCTGTTCTGCTTCAGGGGAGGTATTTTCCTTTGGGATCACTCTAAATTGGGAGCATTAATCCAAGTTACCCACCTGTGAAGCCACTGCCATGGTTATAAAGGGTTGAGTCCTTCTACTCCTCGGAGAGGTTGTAGCCGAAAGCTATTTTCACAAACTGGGGTTTCTCAGGATGGTGGGACTGACAAAACTTACAGTATTGCCCTCTTCAACATACTAAGAAATGCTAATTTCGGCTCATATCCATCAGTCAAGAGATCCAGTTTCTCTTGCAGGACCTCCTGCAAAGCTTCCTAGCCCCATTTACCAAAGCAGAAACTTGAAAAGACCTACCAAGACATGAGGACTTCATTTCAGAAGCTCTCAGTGCCCTGACCTGCAGCGTATGTCAACAAAAGAAAGAGGTCTACCAGCATAGCTGAAGGTCAGGTCCCTTTTTGCCTCAATGGAAACTAAGGCATCTAAAATTAAAGCAGACTTCTGCAAGCGTGGATGACCAGGGCCTCTGGTTTTCGGATTCCCAGCCTGACATATGGGGCTGCAGATGAGGATTTGCACGTGCATGTACACACATAGGCACGGGGTGAGAGAAAGGTTCAAACACAAAGCATTTTGGGCTGTTGAAGACCGTGAGTTGGAAGCAGCTGCAGAAACCTCTGATAATTCCCCAGGTTGCTGAGCACTTTGCTGCTTAAATCTCTCCCTGGCCATAGCTATCACTTGTCACCCACCAAAAGCTAATCCTCTTTTTTCTGATTTCGCCTCTATCTTCTCTTTTTCCCCCCTCTCCGAACGAGTGCAAAGCACCTTTAATCTTAATTTCAGATGTACTTTTCATGATGTTGCAGATGTGTTATCTGCAGCTGACGGTATTCGCCACCTATTTCTCCTTAAAGGACACTGCTTGACCTTGTAACAGCTTCCATGCCTCCAGCTTTAGAGGCTGAGCCTTTCTATTTGAATGGAGCACAAGTAATCACTTTTCTGTATCCATTATTAGCAGTGAACCAGCTACCCAGAGAGCTCCTGCTCTGGGCTTTTTTTTTTTTTTTCCTCCGAATGCAGCATTTTTCCCAGGCAGAGACATATTATGGCAATTCAGTCACTGACAACTGTGTAAATCACACCCAGGCAAAAGTTATTGATGACCTCATTCCAGTAAAGTATGAGATGATCAGACTGCCCCACGGTATTTTGATCATCTGAGAACCCTGAAATTGAAAGTCGCAGGCTCCATTTTGCTTGGAAATCTAACAAAAGGCATTAACTGTGACAAAAGGCACTTAGAGCATTTCTCTTAAATTATCTCGTTTCACACCAGCAGTAACAAATACTCATTTTCGTTTATTAATATACTCTCCTTGCCCATAACTGTTCTCATTTTTCTAATTTTGAATTAGAATGCTTTCAAGTTATTGATCCCTTCTGCTAGAAATCTTTTCTTCTGCTTTTATTAGTTCTTGTACACAGCCTAATTTTAACGATACGAACAGTGCATCCAACACAACCACCTTTCCAGCAGACCTGTCTCCCGGGAGTCGACGTGATTAATCTCTCCCGTGCAATGCAAGTCACGTTCTGCAGCCCCAGCTCCTCCAACACTGCCGGCATGCTTAGATCGGTACTCTCACATCTTTTATTAAATTATGTAATTAGCTTATTTCTTCTCAAGTGCCTTCCCAAATAGGTTGTGAACGGTCACCAATAAGGAAACAAAAAAAAAAACCACAAAAAACCAACGCTCGGAGTGTATGCTGGAGCTTTCAAGAGCATTCGCTCTTCCCCACCATTGGATTTCTCCCCACGCCAGCTCATCCGCAGGCTCACGCAACCCAAGCGATATTCCCTAGTATGGGAATAGGGCTGAAGGCAGTAATGAGCAGAGGCTAAGGCACACGCTGCCGTAGCTACGCCGGGGGCCGCACCCCCTCCCCGGGGATGGGGCAGCCGGCTGGGGCTTCTCGGACCCTCACCGGCGGGCACATCCCGCTGCCGGGGGCTCAGCCAGCGCGAGGGACGGGGCTCGCACGCTGCCCCTGCCCCAGTCTCTTCCCCCACCAGATTTAAATCCAGCTGGCGACATGCTGAGTCCTCGTTAAACGCGACTCCAGGCACCGCGTCACAGGTTTAGGGCTTTTTCTAGAAGAAAGGCGACAGATTTGGAGGAAGAAAGCTTGTCTTCGTCACATGGGCTAGCCTGAAATCGTGCTCTTACTGTCAGCCCTTTGGCTAATCCACGTCCCTTGCTACGTGACCTTGCTGGCTGCTGGCACCGCTCTGCACGCAATCCTGTATCTGCTGCAGAACAGCATGGGAAAGGCAACAATTTTCCTCAGCTGTGCCAAGTTTTGCAGATGCAAAAAAAAACATTAAAAAAAAAAAAACCAAACCCCAAACCCCCAAGTTAGCCATAAGGGAGAAAAAGGCTGCAAGACGGAGGTGCAGCCCTGGCGAGCCTAACCTGGGCGAACAAATACGCTGCACGTACTCCGCAGCAAAGCTAAACGCAGATGATTCAGGCAGCCCAAGTCAACCCGGCCAAAGACACAGGCGCAGCCCGCGAGCAAGCCCCTGTCCCCCGCGCCCTTCCTCAAGCAGAAAGCTGTCACCTGCACCCCCCGTGCCCTGCACCACCCGGCACGCCGGCACAGCAGCACGCGTCCAAATCCGTTTACAGTCCAAGGAGTTACAGCTAGCGTGAAGGAACAACCCACCCCATCAATGCTGGCTTTTAAAGGCTAGACAGCGACAGATCTCGAATCCAACTGTTCCCGTGGGGGCTGAACCCCGTGGGCAGCGGTCGCTGCTGGAGGGGGGGCCCATGCCCCGGACCACCGCCCGGCCAAGCAGCTCCCCTGCGGTACCCATCAACCCTCGACTCTGCGGATGCTAAAGGCAGAGCATCCCGAACCACGCTGCGATGGCCATGGCTCTTCTATCCCAACGGATGCTGTTGTTTGTCAATTAAAAAAAAAAAAAAAAAAACCAAAAAAACCTAGAGGAGCCCTTTTGGTAGACGTTCAAGGGACCAGCTCGCTGCTCGGTTGCTATAGGATTTTAAGCAGATCCTAAGCGTGTGACTGGGAGGATTCACCCACCGGATGCCACCCTTCAGCACCGGGGATCAAGACTGGTTTTCTGCATTTTGGCCAGTTTCATGACTACATGAAACTACAGTCCAAAAGTCTAATTTCACGTTGCGTTTCAGAAGCCTGCTCCTCTAACACAAGATTTCCATTTTCTTTTGCAAACTACCCCTCGCGTTAGCCCTATTGGCATTCAGATACACAATTCGCAATTCATCTGGAACAGGCTATTTACAGAAATTCTGCTGAATTGGCTGTCTTTCTATTAGTCATGTAGAGAAGAAAAGCTTTGGCCTCCATCCTGGACCTGCTGAATTAAAGTGTGAAAGAGAAAATCTCTGAAGCACAGGAACGCGAAGGCATTTCCAACCGCGCACCAGCAGTACTGCCCACTTCGGCTATAACCATAATTGCTCTAACAAAACAAGAGACTAATGGCAAGTCCAGTGGTATTTGCAATTTTTCCTAAGCCCTGATTGCTGCTTACATGTGAATTTCTACTTCCATAAAACATAAAGATGCATTTCCAGCCTTTCACGTTGTCCATAAGAGCTTCAAACTCTAAAGAGGTTTTTATGTGCCAGGCGGGGAGGAGGGAGGTCAGTTGGAGACTTCTGAATGCTCAAGTTAGATACTTAATGAGGCATCATGTTCCCAACTAATGGTTTTGCTCAGGGACAAGTTGCAACACCAAGGAAAGTATTAGCATAAAGACTTATCAACTGCAAGATGTGCCAGAGCAGAAACATCCCATCTTTTCAAAAGGGGATGCAAAGCAAGGAAAAAAAAGAAAATAAAAAGAGTAAGCTGGAAGGATTAAATGGCTCCCTGTCTGCGTCTCACCGCTGCCAACGTGGGGCTGACCCCAGAGACGCTGGCAGGAGAGATGATGGTCTCTCCCAGCACATCCCCTTCGCTCCCTGGACCTCAGCACCGGCACCAGCAGCGTTCCAGAGCCAGGGGTGCCGGTGCCGGAGCCCAGGGACAGCACGCTGTGCTGCTGACTCCCATGGATGCCACCAGCTGCTCAGCACTTGGAAGACCACATGGCAAATTGAAGGCTCAACTCTTCACTACGCTTCATAGGGGTTTTTTTTCTTTGTCATACAAAAGCAGTGAAATATTAGGATTGAACCTAGTAGGTCTGAATGGGGATATATAGGTGTCAGAAAATACGGGCAGAGACCTGAGCAATTGATGAAAAATGGGACTGCTACGATGAACGTCCCGTTGCAGTGACTTGCTTTTCTTTCTGCTCCTTGGCGTGAAGCAAACCAGCTTAATTCACAGCAGAGATAAGCGCAGTACCGCTCTCCGCGGCCGTGCCTCAGTCCTGGCTCTGCGGGGACAGATCCATCATGTCGAGTTTAAAAGAAAAAAGTTTAAAAGAAAAACCTTCTTAAATTTGTTTTCTTTGTCACTGAGGTTAATATGTTCAACATTTCATCAGCAACAGTCACCTGTAAGTTTGGTTTTTTTAAATGCAAACCGGCACTGGCACACAAGACACTGACCCACCTCCAGGCACACAGCCCCGCCAGCCCAGCGCCCCGGCCGTTACACCCTCACCAGGGAAATCAAGGACAAATGGACCAGGAGAAGGAGAGGCCTTGGAACAAGCTCCAGGCTTTCCTTTCCAACCCTCTCTCTGGCACGCCAGCCACTACAACAGGGTTTCTGGAGGAGGAGCTTGCATGAGAGCTCAGCAGCAGAGGCTCCCATCCCATCCCATCCCATCCCATCCCATCCCATCCCATCCCATCCCATCCCATCCCATCCCATCCCATCCGGCCCCCACCAGGAATCCCTGCAGACGCTCCAGGGTTGCTTGCCCAGATGGAGAAACCACCCTGAAGTTCACACACCAACAGTTATTTCAAGAAAAACACAATGCCAACCTGTGAGGAACAAATCACACCTTTTAACTAATCAGGAGGCTTCCACGAGTTAATTTTTTTTTAATATAGCTGTTTTACTGTGTAAGCCTGATCTCATTGGCTCTAGATACCATGCAGATAAACATAAAATACATTTCTTCACACTGACCCTGTTAATAACTATTTCTCAAGGGAGTAGAAGAACTGTAACGAGCTAACACTATTTGTTTATTTGGAACTCAATAACTAGACTTACTGAAAAAAATATCCCCACCCAGCACTAGCTGGAAAAAAAAATAAATACATCAAGCTAAGGCAACATCCACCGCAAGGCAATCAGACAGGAGCGTGGTGCATCGCCCGCTCCCTGCGGCCAAGGTGAAGCATCACCTCCAGCGCGAGAAGCACGTCCCGCTCGTGGGTCTTGCCCAGATAAGGTGCTTCTGCCTCTTATCTGTAATGCCCGTGGAGAGCTTACAAAGCCAGCACAGCTTCCAGGCTGGGCTTGTGGGCAGCTTTGTAAAATTAACTATGGACATCCGGAATTCAATTCTCTGTCCTTTATGTAACTCCCTCCCCTCCACGGCTCATTTTTAAACACATTGGGCCAGATTACCTCCCGTCCCTCTTTGCCCCCGCAGGCCCAGGTCATTTCAAGTATCACTTGCTGTCAGGTTCAGCTTTACAGTGGATTAAAAAAAAAATGACCTGCAGAAGGCTATTCATTTTGGAAACTCACTGCCACAGTGCCCCTACAAAACAGTAGAAACCGGGGCAGAGCAGCATCCCTCCCACTCCGGGGTGCTCCTGCTGCTGATCTGCTATGGCCCTTGGTGAACCCCCCAACCACACAACTGATGTAACCCAACAACCCGGGAGGTTCCTACAGCCCCTGAGTCCAACCGCCACACTCGGGCAGAGATTCACACCAAGAGAAAGCCCACCAGCCCTAACCCAGCACCTGGATTTCCCATCCTCTTGCAGACCTGCGGGCCACAGCTGAGTCTCCTGGATGCATCCCATACTTCACATCCTCTCTGCTGGGAAAACCAAGGTGACGCATGAAAAAGGAGCACGCACCAACACTTTTTTAAGAGACTGCCCTGCTCCAGCGGAGAGCAAAAAGTCTTGGGGGAGTGGGGAAGTTAGAGAATACAGGTAATCCCTGGGACATCAACACAAGGTAGATGACCACTGGCAGGGACCGGTGAGCCCCAGGACGTGCGGCGCTGAGCACACAGGCAGGGATGCTGTGCACCCACAGGCAGGCGCTGAGCCCTGCATCCCCACCGGGGCACAGGGAGAGGAGCAGACGTGGCATCTCACCATGTTCCTGGTACCACACAGGACTCCCTGGGTTGGACCACCACAGCTCGTGCTAACGAAGGCTCAGGTTCCCCCGCACCTCTCTCCAGCTGATTGCAGTGCTGTCCGAAGCCCTAATTGACCTCCTCCTCAGCCACCCACGCAGGGAGCCAAGGGAGACAGGGCTCGGGGACAAGGGCAGCATGTGGGGATGTGGGGATGGAGTTGGGCTCCTAGCCACACACTTCCATGAGCACATTCAAACACAAGAATTTAGAGACCTAAACACAGGAAAAAATTTAAAAAGACCTAAACAAAAAAAAAATTATGCCAATCTGCCATTCTTATGTGAAGGGAGGAATAAAACCCACAACATTTGGAAGCAGGCTGTGTTTGCTTGGCGCTTTCCATCTTTAGGTAATTAGTGTAAAGGGCTTCCCAGGTAAACCTAAGAATAAACTCTAAATTTCAAGAGAGACACACTTCTCGCTGCAGCAAGCCTTCAAAGCGTAACCAGGAGAAGATGCAGAGCTCCAACCGGCTCCCTGTAGGCATCGCTTGCCTTCAAGTCTTCAGAGTCAGCCGCAAGTCAAGCTGCATCAAAATTTGAAAAGATATAAAAAATGACAAGCAAGAAACATCTCTGAAGACAAACACTCCAGCAACCGTGAACGCCTCGAATACACAACCTGGACCAACGTTCACAGGCTACTGCTCCCCTCATCCCCTCCTCTAAACCTTCCAAAAAATCCTCTCCTGCCTTCTTCGCTGAGAGTGGCACCTCCAAAGTCGGGAGGAACAAAATACTTCCCAGCTCTGAAACCTACTTTTCAGTGCTGCTTTAGATTGTTTTGCTCGGCTGACCTACTAACGGCTAACCCACTGCAGTACTTTGCTCCTTTTGTTTTCAAAATGTTGGTGCAGGGGCACCTACCGCACCACCTGCTCATAGATGGCTTTCCAAAGCTGGTACCACCAAGCAGCTCCCAGCTTTGCCCCCAGACCACTCCGACGTTGCCCTGTTTCTGGTTTTATGGGGAGAAGAGTGAGGACAGGGATGGGAAAGGAGAAGAGAAGAATCATTTAGCAAAGGTCACCAGAGAAGTCCGCAACAGCAGGGACTTGGCCCTAGGCTTCCTGTACACTGCATTAGGCTCCAATTCACTAGACTAACCCGATAATCCTTAAATACTATAAACAAGTCAACAACAACAAAAACCAGCAGGTACCAGCTTCTACTTAGAGCAAGATGCTCCTAATCTGCTGCCTTGCAGCCCAGGGTTACCATTAGATTGATATATCCTAACAGCAAATGCTTTTTATAACCCACCCTAGCCTGACAGCATCCATACCTCACCCGCTGGCCACGACCACAACCCTGTAACATACTACGTACTGCTGTAGGATACAACAGTATCTCGCAGTGAGCAGAGCAATGAAAGCTTCAGTAGGACAAGAAGCTGCACCTCCCGAAAGGGAGAGTGATGCTTTCACACGGAATAACCCCAATTCTGAAAAGCTGGCTATTTTTTTTTCAACAGCTCCCCCTGCACCCCCATCTCCCAAGTTGAGCAATGCAGATGGTAGCTGGATGCCCAAGCACATCACCAGGAACAGACCCAAAGAGCCTGACCAAAGTCAAGGGACTTTGAGCAACCTCAAGAGCAGTCACACAAGCATAGATCAGCCTGACAACTCATGTGGACCAATTTCTCCTGGGGAGCTTGAAGACCTCTAGGTAGCAAGTCTTCTCAGACCTCAGTATCAAACATAAATACGTGCGTCCACATCCTGGTCTTCCCAGACTGTTCTGCTGCAGCTCCACTTGCATAAAACAGCCCACACATCCAGCAGCACTGGTCCACAACCATGAAACCTATGGATACTGGGGCTGTACAGCCCACCAGTGAATTGGCCCACTTTAAGCGTCCTCACAGAAGACCTGAGAAAAGACAGGTCTGAGTTCCTAGTCCAGTCATTCCTATGGGACAGAAGGTGGCACTGGAAACGGTGCTCGCTCTGCAGACCAGGTGCTTGCACGGAGCATCTTCTAATCCCCACAAGTCAAAGAGAGTGCTCTCCCCCCATCCCTACCCATGCCTGGCACCCACACAAACAGCGTTGCAAGACCCACCACCACATCCCCCGTGCTCTGCAGCGCGCCATTGACTTTACTTCGCATCTTCAAAGGTAGCTTTTTTCCCCCTCTGCCATTGCAGGTATTTTTTGTCCTGCGAAATTGTGTAGTATTTACAGGAGCAGAGCACCCAGCAAGGCAAGGGAGAGTGGACAAATGTCACTTCACAGACGCATCGGTCTGCTCCTGACCTTCACCCTGCCCCTTCCCATCACAAACTCCGAGGGGGGGGAAGGGAATAGAGATTAAAAGGGAGGCAATACAGGAACATTTTTAATCACCTTTTATAACCTGCATTCTATAGGATTGAAATGTAAAAAGCACCTTTCCCTTATATTATTCAGAAAGCAGGGAAGTTAATGTGACATATTGGTGTGTAGGTGTGTGGGGGCTGGTTTCTTGCGGGGAGGGAGGGCTGAGGGCTCTCTCTGTGTTTCAGAGAAATGAAGCAGCACAAGATGTACCAGTTGCTCTGGTAACAAAGCTTTTTCTTTTTTTTTTTTTTTTTTGCTTCCCCCTCCCCCCCTCCTTTTTTTTTTTAATGAGTAAAACATCATTTTAAGCATTTTCCAGCTAAGACTTCCTTGCCTGCATGGCAAAAACAAGACCCCGTTTCGGAAACACACACTCCCCATTTGAGTCAGCAAGGAAAGAACCTTCTCTTCTAGAGATATTTTAACATCGTAGGGAAGCTGATAAATTGAGGTCGCCCGTTTTCCTTCTGATAAAGCCAGCACGCGTTATCACATACCAGTATGCCAGCCCAGCCCCTTCCCGCAACCCAATAAGAGCTGATAAAAAACCCAGCACCACCCGCAAGCTGGTGCCTCCGGGAGCAGCGGAGACCCCCGCCCTGGCAAGCATCCTCACACGACGGCACCGCCGTCCTCTCCGCCAGCACGGGGAGCCATCCCAGAGGAAACAATGGCTTAATATTTAATACTGTGCTTGTAATACGGAAGGATTATAAAGCAGCTTGTAAGTCTTGTAAATCCATTCGCAATCGCACAGCCCTTACACGACCTTGAAGATGCTGGGAGGCCAGTGCCTGCCCACGCAGATCCGTATCTGGACGTGGATGTGAGCTGTCCCAGCCACCACCAAAACCATCCCTGGGGGAAGAAGAGCCCTGGATGGGGCACTGGTTAACGGCTCTGCTGGCCCAGTAGGGCAGAGACAAGGCGCTTCCCCATCTCAGCCCGACGGAGCAGGCTCTTAGCGCAGCACCGCAGCATGGGGAAAGCCGAGGAGCTACCCAAATCGGAGGGTCCCACCCCCTCATGTGTTTGCCTCAGTCTGCAGCGTCCGTCAGCCCATGACGAGGGATGGCTATAGGCATACACGCGCAGGCGGTTACGCTCTGCCTGCCCTGCCATGCAGCAAAAGCAATCTCTGAAGAGGTTGAAAACAAGAAGAAGGACCCAAAGCCAAGGATCATAGAATCATTAAGGTTGGAAAAGACCTCTAAGATCATCGAGTCCAACCGTCAGCTCGACACCACCATGCCCACCACACCATGTCCCTAAGCGCCTCATCTACACGTCTTTTAAATACTTCCAGGGATGGTGACTCAACCGCTTCCCTGGGCAGCCTGTTCCAAGGCCTGACCACTCTTTCAGTAACGAAATTTCTCCTAATGTCCAATCTAAACCTCCCTTGGCACAACTTGAGGCCATACGCAACTTGAGGATACGACACTAGAAGAACCTATCTGGCTCAAGTCACACCCAACCTCACCACCCCACCGTTCATTTTACAAACAACAAGCCGGTGGGAAAAGGGAAATGCTTACAGCGCACCTTCAAACGCAATAGCTGGCTGTCTAGGGTTAGAGCTGTTTGTTTAGATTGCAAGACAATGGAGTTCTCAATTCCTGCGGTGGCCCGTGATAGCGAGCACCAGGTGGGCACCACCAAGACCACCACACAGCAGCCACCACCGCGGGACGGGTGTTTGGACAAGGGGTGGCCGGCAGCGTGACCCGGTCTGTAGGCAGTGCGTGTGGTTTGCGTGCATTCAGCCCGGTCTCTCAAGCAAGGCACGGCAGCCAGTCTTCAGCTATAAAAGCTGTGTGTGTAAACTAAGATTAATTCTTTACAGCAACAATCCCCAGGAAATATTAATTGTGGGCAGCATGTTAACTTCTTCCACACGGCTAAAAGCAACAGTGATTAATTATCAAACTATTGACCATCAGCCTTTCGGAAAGAGAGACAATAAAACAACTGATTATTAAAAACGATTAATGTCATTCTTGACTCAGGCTAATTATCTGAACTGCTAATAATGACCCAGGAACCTGCAGAGTCTCTGTTCTCACCAGGGCTGATGCAAGGGCCCAGTGCTTGATCAGCGGCAGCCGGGCTGAGCCAGACCTCGGGCAGGCTAAACATGGCAAGACTACATATTAGTTATTTTCTCATATCCCCCCTCCAAAAAAATGTAAAAAAAAAAAAAAAAAAATCTTCTAAGAGCCTTTCTTTAGCACATTCACATGCTACCCCACCAGCCCGCAGCGGTGGGATGCCCCGGGGTGCCACGAGGAGGGATGCTGCTGTGCAGGGGAGCGCACAAACAGCACCCTGGAGGGCAGGACATGCGCTATCCCTCCTCGTTCGGCATCTCCAAAATCTGGGACAATGTTACCGAGAACAGGCTCGTGCCCAGGACAATCTCAGGGGTTTGGCTTGGGAACCAAAGTGTCCCAGCAGCCCTGCTGCTCCCAGCTCTCCAGCAACAGGCGACCTTGGATTTCAAATGCTTTATTCACTCCCTCATACCCACACACCTCAACATCTTCATCTACTGGGTCAAACTTGGGGGTTTGCCTCCAGGTGGATCAGTCCTGGCTTCTGGCAAATGCCAGCTGGGTAATAAATAAATAAACCCTGACGAAATACCTTGGGATGCATTTCTTCATCTTTTCCCCCATGTGTTGTACCCCACAGACACAACACAGTGCAACAAAGAGCAATTGCAAAGACCGTGTCCTCTTCAAACGGCTGGCAGGGGACAGGGACAGCCCGTGGCCAGGCGCCCTGCCTGGAGGTGGCTGGTGGCACCCCGAGGTGGCTCCTGGGGGGTGACCCCTGCTCTGCCCCAGCCAGTGACGATGGTGGAGGAGCTGCCTGGGGAGCCACAGCTGTGAGACTTGCGGCTCGCAGATCCCACACGCTCTAAATTAGAGCGCAGAATAACGCTGCGTAATGGCTTAGCGATTATATGGCATTTACCAGCTAATTAAACAATCAATAGTTATTGTGCAGTTATGGAGTTAGCCCACAGTACTGTATCTTGTACCCTGTAAAATAAGGCCTTGCTAAAGCTGTAAATGGAGAGCCGCATCCCCAGGGCACTCAGCAAAGCAGCACTTGCCATTAATGACCGTTGTCCTCCTGGTATGGTTGGGAAGAAGCACGTGAGTATGTAATCTCAACATCATTTATTTCCCTGTTCAGTGTTGTAAAACTACACAAGATGAGAGAGGCAAAGGTTACCATCTGACCTATTTACTGATTTTTTTTTTCACTATTGCAAAGGCTTGCATCAAAATCCTGCTTTGGTGACGCTGTGCACGGGCCAGCGTGTGAACACCCATGGCTTGGCAGGTCTAAAAACACCAGGGGATTGCTTTGCTTTTTAACATATTCAGTGCACAATAAGTAGCCCACTGCACGTCTTCCCCCAGCTTTGTAACGATCTGTTGAAAAGGTATTCCTGTCTAACCTAGCGTCCCTTTTACTTTCAACCCGCGCATTTATTGGTGTTTGACACACCAGCAGTTGTGGCCCTGATGCTGTGATTTATCCAGGCAATCTAGGCATACACAGTATTTTAAGGACTTCTTGCTTGCTCTCTAATGCAAAGTAGAGATAAGCAGCAATAATAATGTTCTGGAACATAAAAGCAGCATTTCCTCACACTTTAGATAATGCTCTAAAGGGTCTTAGTGATCTTTATGTTTACAGCTTTGCTTTCAGCCATCAGCTACCTGCTAAAAAACACTGAGGCAATGGCTCAATTCCCCAAGTCCACCTCATTGTATTCCTGTTAGCCATTTCTTTAAACACCTTAAATAAACAAAAAAAAAAGAAAACCCAAGGACACAAAAATCCCCTACTGCAACAATGTCTGGCACAGGAGCTAGCAAGCTCTCAAGTCTTTTATCAAAAAGAGTTTACAATCTGTAACATTAGATGCAGGGTTATTAGAAAATAAAGAAAAGCTTCCGATTCAATTAGAGAGATAAACCATCACCAGCGCGGTCCCTCATTAAAATAAAAATCAAGCTATTCACAAGAGATTGTTAAGCAGCGAACAAGGAATGTTATTTCTCTCTGCAATTATCCAAAGTGAAGAGCTTGTGGCTGGGCTTCGAGGAGAGCAAGCAGAGCAGGTCGCTGCTGGGGGCTCCTGCAGCGTTCAGGTGTCCCTGGGGTTCGGCCAGAGCTGGGAAGCACCGCAGCCATGTTTTCACCTGCAGTCCTCAGCGAAGAAAGGCCTTTACTTGAAAATACAGAGATCAATCCGAACAAGTTACCTTTGCCCCTGGAGCACCAGCCTCAGAGAGCACGGCTTTGATTTACAGAAGCATTGTGTACCACCTGAAAGGGATCTTCACATCATGACCCAGAAAGCAGGATCAAAGCAACTTGTGCAGCGAGCTTCATCCCGGTGCCCACGCTTCAGCAGAGGGGTGCACTCCCTCAGGGAGCTCCTAATGTGCGCCGGCCTTGGCCAATATGTCTCTTCTCCTATGAGCAAGGAGAAGGCATGCGCTGCGGCAGGGGCTCCCCAACCTCTCCGACACAGCGGATCCTGAGGTTGGCTCCATGAACCGCTGCTCTCTGATGGCTCCTGTTACTCTGGTACTACCAGACATTCCTCAGGCTCCCCACCCGGTCAGGCCACGATATCATTCAGTCGTCAGAACAACGTAACCGTGCGCTTCGTCCCATGGGATCAATGGGAGGTTTGCACCTTGCCCATGTCCCTCCAGGTCCTGGGCAGGCCAGCTGGTTACCACCAGGACACCTGTAGTCTCCCAACACAAAAATGGCCACGCGGCATGTTAGAGCTGGCTAAGTCAGGTTTTCTGGGGGAAACATCAGGGCTGCAGTCCTGTTTCGGCAGTCTTGCAGCACACAAACATGAGATGCTCTCCCCTCCCTGGAATAAACACCTTGCTTCTGCCTCTTCCCAAGGGGAGAGCTGCTCTGCTCGCTTCAGAGAGGGACCAGCCCTGCGAAGGGGAGGTGATGCTCACCAGGCGACCACTCCTGGCAGAGAGCACAGGGGTTGGACCTGCAAAGCCCAGGTTGGGAAGCCATCACCAGAGCGGGCACCACAATGAATTACTCCTTCCACATCTAAAAATATAACTAGAGACACGCACAGCCTCTAAGAGGACAGCGATGGTGCACCTCGGGTAGCACCAGCACCCCAGTCCCACCTGAGCCAGGTTTGAAATGGCGGTGGAACAAGCATCTAATTACAGAGGACACTGCTCCTAGGTATGGACCACTTCTAAAGGCTGTTTTAGAAGGGAGCCAGAAGGTCTGTGTGTCATGAAAGTTGATCCATTTGTTTTGCTCCAAGACATAAATACAGCGGTGGTATTTGGAGGAAAAGAATCGCAGAGATCTTATTTCCAGGCTAGGTTTTAGTGTGGGACACCATAAACAGTTATGTATGCTTTATATTAAAGTCTCCTTTTGTTTATAAAGCGGGTGCTACTCCAAGACTTCAGTTTAAGAGAGCTCTGAAGTCAGTCTTAGCCTGAACTCATACCTCAATACTTACTAATTTGGTTTGGACAGCAGCGTTCCCCCCCACGTCCCCATCCCATCTGGCACCAGTACCAAGTGAATCACACCGAGGACAATCCAATTACTCCAGCAAGTTAAAAACAGTTAAGAGGAGGATTTTTTCCATCTACAGCAGGAGAAAAAGGGAACACAGAAGTGTTCACCTCCCAGAAAGCCTACGCTTGGACGTTTCTGGGTGCTTTTTCCCCACTTTGAGGTAACACATAGATGCACCAAAAGAATCAAACACAGCGCGAGGAAACCCGATCAGCAGAGCCATGCAACCAGCAGCGCCAGCACCACCCTTTTCTGCTCTCCACAAAAACATGACGCTTTCGAAAGGCCGTTAAAGGCGCATAGTTTCCACTGATTGTTAGAAATATGCACCAGTTAAAATTAGGTCACCCTCTACCATTATTTTAGCAGCTGAGAAGAAAAACAGTTCAGAAGGGAGCTCCCGTGGCGGGGAGCGCACGGTGGAAAAACAACCAACACCAGAGAGGAAGGCTCCCTGGAATATAACCTTGATAAGAACAGTTTTGGGGTGTGGTTTGTTTTTTTGGTTCCCCCCCCCCCCCTTTGTTTCTGAGGTTTTTTTTTAAACTTATTCCAGTTCAAAAATTCACACATTTGAAACTCCAGGAGTTCCAGTTCATCTTCGGTTCACTTCCATCCCTCTGTCCTCGAACTGATGGGATTAGCCTACAGCAGTGGGAGGATGGGGAAACTAGAATTCAGAACAAATATTTCCTGACAGGTAGCTTTTTAAGCACCCTTTTCGTCTTCTCTTCAGCAGGGGCAGCTCGCTGTCTTTTACCACATGACAGGCAAGAGCTGTGCCTTCCAAGCAACCAAGTAAGAGCACATGAATATATTATTTTCTACAGTCAAAAGAGAATATGGGCATGGCAGGTAAACGGAATCTCTGTGTACACACACACACACACGAGTACACAGAACTTATGCCCATGCACACAGAAGTTTTTGGAGAATGGGGCTCAGGGGTGTTATTGTCTCCCAGCAGACCCAAAATATTTGGCAAATTCCTCATGCAACCGTGCCGAGAAACATCTCCCCACCAATATATTAAGCGCAGATAAACCCAGACTTTGAAATAATTCAATCCCTCCCTAACCCCACAAGAACAATCCACAAAAAAACCTCTCATCAAGATGGCAAGTTCTGGAAATCCCCCAAGCTAAGAGGTGTTTGGGACAGGTGATGTCATTTAGCAGAGGGTGGACATTTTAAACATTTCTGTAAAGAAGTTCATGGGTTTAAAACTCTGTTCTTCACAGTCCCCTCGCTACTCTCATCTGGAGAGCTGCTTCCAGATGTTTATAGAAATTTGAAGCAAGCCTACTGACTGTTGTGGTTTTTCTCCTGCAGCAGGTTTCTGCCGGTGGAAAGGTCGGCAGCCAGCCTGCGTGCGAGCAGAGCACTAGACTGTAGCAAACTCATTTGGCAGCCTATTGCAGCCATAAACCCAGCTCTTAGAAGAGATCGAGATTTATCTATTAGAGCGCAGACTTTTCACTCCCTCCTCATCACATAATCAATAAAAAGCAACTAGGGGGAGAGGAAAAAAAAAAAGCGATTTATTTTTTAGTGACAGTTTCAGAACTAATATGAATTGCTTATTATAAGAGCTCTGTGTGCTACACGGTACTTGCACACAAGACCAAAAAGCCGGAGTTCAGCAAGGCTTCTTGTCAGGCCTGAAACAGGTCAAACCTAGCCAAGATGACGTGCTAGGATGCTCCATGTTCAACACCTGGCCAAGGCAAGCGGAATCACTTCAGGCGGAGCCCTTACCTTATAGACCTGCCCGTAGGTACCATTGCCAACAAGCTCCACCAGTTCAAAGATTCCTGCAGGATCCTAGGAGAGAAGGAAGAAAATAAAAATTATATATATTTAATAAGCAATACTTGTAGATTTCTGCAAAAATAAACATTCAACAAAGACAGATCAACATTTCACTGACAAATGTTTTGAGTGTTTTAAGCTTTTCAGGCTGCCCAGGGATTAGCCCAGTGATGTCGAGCCGGTGGCACGGCTCTGCCCAGCGCTGCCCACCTCCAGCACCTGGGCTGGGAGATGCCAGGCTGGTGCCTGTGAGCAAGCACTGATCCGTTTGACTGTCATCTGCTTGACATGTGAACGCTCAGTGCACGTTTTAAATGCAATAGCAATTATTTGCTATTAAAACTTAGGTTTTCTTACACATCAGCTTTGGGATAAAACAAGCTAACTGGTGGGATGTCACTTCTGGGCTCAAACCAGGGTTTTCCAGGTTTATTCCTGAGGTCAGCAGCATTAGTGTTACTTGGCCTAAATGTCATTTTTGGTTTGGTGCATCCTGGCCACTGACATTCTGGTTTGCCAACGGAGATGAGCAGATCCAGGGCAGCGCTACATGAGGACACAGTGACTTGGAAGGTGGCACCGAAGCACCAAAACCCATCCCCAGACCCCTCTCCGCCCGGTGTGTGCCCAGCTAGGGGAAGGGCAGTCGCACACAACACACGCACGCAGAAGCTGGAGCGCAGCCCCCGGCACAGTTAAAAGATGATACAAGCTGAGAGGTACGAGGGAGGGTGGGGAAAGAATAAACCAGCGCTGCTATTTTCTCCTCTTGGTGGGTTTTCCCCTTCCAAAAGCTTTATTTATACTATTCCGCTCCTCCTCCTTCTCCCATGCTCATCACTCCAATTTCGGATAGCACAATCCCCCTGGAAGCCGGCAGATGCAGAGGTGTCCCAGCACCCCGGGGGTCTGCGCAGCCCTGTGACCACCCAGCCCACCCGCCCACGGCAGGGGTGACCCCAGCACCCTCGGCACCACCCATCCTCTCTGCTGGAGTCACTTGAGCTATGGAACAACTTGGGGTCCCAGTGAGCAAAGGACAGCCAGCTGCGCTCCGAGAGGATGCAGACGGGTTGATTAACGGCTCTAACAGGCAAAGGAGGATCAGCCAGCAGCACTCCTTGGGAGACAGGAGCGGGGCACCCACCACCGCGTTACGGACATAGAGGTTTCATTCATTACAAAGCCCGCATCAGCTCAAGATGACTTCTGGGTCCAAAAGTCAAACACTGGGTCTTTGTGAGCAGCCGAGAAGCGAGGTTCAACACATTAATAACACCGCAAGTCAATTCATCCAAGTCTTGACGTGACCGAGGCACCTTTCCACCCAGCCCAGAACGTGCGCTGCTGCATACCTGCTGGGGTTCGGCACACCTCCCTGCCAGGGTCACAGCAACCCCGCTGATCACCCCATACATTTAGAAATGCCACATCCCGCTTCTGCCTGTTTCTCCATCATACGCGCAGCTTCCCTGGGCTGCCGCGTGGGAAGCCCGGGGGAGTCCAAGCTCAGCCTTTGGTGGGACCATCTGCAGCAAAGGGCGGGGAAGCTGCTGTGGAAGAAGGCTGGGAGACCACTGAGGACACGTCTGCTCTGATGCAAATATACCCCAACAAACCTTCAACCGGACACTCGGGCAACGTGGGTGAAACTGTGGAACAACAAGTTTCTCGGCCGGGTGTGGACATCCCGTGGCTTTATTGCCTTATTACCAGGCAGGGAAATGCCACGAACGGATGGGAAAGGGAACCAGGGAACCACTGGGTTTCCACAAACTGACTGAGAAAGGAGGGGGGAAACATGGCAGCAGCTGCTGTATTTTTCGAGTTTCTTTCCTGAGGGTTGTTCTCTGCAATGCTGAAACAACTCTGAAAGAGGCTTTTCCAGTGCTACAAGAAAATCTATTTTTGAATATTCACTAGGAGATTAAGGGAGAAGAAAGCTGTGCCTAGGGCAGATGATCAGGAGGTTTGGAGAAACATCCAGGGAAGCAGCTGGCCAATTCTGATAAAGAGAACTGCTCTTCACAACATGTTTTCCAACCCCTTTCCACAAATCCTCAAACCAAAGAGTACCCCCTCCCGCCACCCCAGGTCACTTCTCGCTCCTCTAGCCCATGCAAACGTCAGGCGTGGTGCGGCTCCACCAGGTTTATCCGAGTCCATCCATCACTCGGTTGCAGACCCGCCAGCCCCGTCCCTGCCTCCGCTGCCACCACCCCGCTTCGGCTGGGGCAGCTCGGTGCTAGCCAGGGGCAGCTCGGTGCTAGCCAGGGGCAGCTCGTGCACCAGGAGGGCTTTCCCCCACCGCTCCCACCATCCACAGCTCCAGCTCCCACCCGCCGAGCAATTTCTCTGCTGCACGTCCCCTCTCCGTCCCGTTTCCTTTCCGCAGTTTTCCAGAAGCATCGCCAAGGTAACCGGGCACCTCACGGCGCGGTGCTGAGTGACACTTCTCCCCTGACTGCTGGCACAAGCCGCCCCATCTCAGCACAGCCATGGCAACACGCCGGGAATGCCGGCAATGCGCCGGCAGCAAGCTCAGCGCAGGGGCTGATCTCTCCTCCTCGGCCCATGCAGCAGCGGGTCGGAGGGACGATCTTCTCCCCCACAGCCACTCTTCGTGCCCAGGAGTAATGTGTGGTCAGTGGCCTTTCCAGAAAACACACAGCAGAGGATGGGGTGGGCGGGGAGGGGGGGGGAATCCATCTTTCCACTCCTGGACTGGATCCTACATGGAGATGAGCTTTGCATCTTAATGGCAGCTGGGGAATGGGCTGTCCCTGGTACCCGGGGGGACATCCTGCACCTCGCACCCCGCAAAGCCCCAGCTGAGATGCTTCAGGAGGGTACCAGAGGGCGGCGACAGCAGCTTGGGCAGGCCAGAGCGGGCAGCGAGGGAGGAAACTACAGAGGCAGGCTGCACGGGGGCTTCTGCGTTAGCTAGGGGAAAAGAAATCCACCCTGCAGAGCCCTGACGGGGACCAGTCCAGGCCAAGCAGGGAGCAATCTCAGACCAAATATAGCCTGCGTGCTGCCTGGCCCTCGGCTGGGGGTGGCCTCAACGCTCGTTACACGCAGCTGCTTCCAGCCTGGCACCCACCACCTTCTGCCGGTGCCCTCTGCCCCATGGAGGAGGGACACACAGTCGGGGAGGCTGCGACCCTCCTGCCACGGCAGCCTCCTCTTCCCGCACCCCAGACCACCTACAAACTGTATTTACCTTTTTTTTTTTTTAACTGAAAATGTGGACTCAATAACAAGCCCATAAATAAAAGGAAAAAATTGAGGTGTTCTGTTAGTTTAGGAAAAGAAGATGCACTGTTTAAAACAAGGGGGAAAGAACCAGCATTTAAGACAAACCCACAAATAATTTTCAGCTCTATGTTAGCTTCAGGCAGAAGATTTGTATGGTTGTAGTAGCACCAGGGCTCTGCCGAGAGCCCTTGTACCAAGGTAGCGTCCCTCCTCCTCCCCTGAACAAGGGAGGGGAGCAGAAAGGCAGGCAGGGGCAAGACAGAGCCAAAACCCAGCGCCAGCCGGGGCTGTGCTCGGGAGGCCCCGACACCCATGCACCGCGGCAAGGCAGGGCTGGTTTCAGCCCACGTTAACCTCACCCCGGGTCCGTAGGGGCCAGCAGCGCCCACCGCCCCGCACGCCAGCTCCAGCCGCACAAGCCCAGGCAGGGGTTGCGGAGCTGCAGGGACGCCGGCGGATGTTTGCACATCACCCGCTACCAGCTATTCCCGTTTTAGACCCGCAGCGATGCACAGCTCGACCATTTCCTGCTAAGGAAAGAAAGAGCTTATTTTTAGTGTAAAAAAGTCAGCTTTCTGGGGTGGTGCAGGCTCAGCGTCCCGCTCCCAGAAGATCCCAGAAGACCCCAGCTGTAGCCTTCTCCATGCGAAGGTACCACCGACCCCGGCGCGGCTGCTTGCCCGCCACGGCACACAAAGCCTCGTTGAGGAGGATGAATTACTCGGAATTTGTGCCAGAAGACATAGCAGCAAACTCAGGCATGGGGTTCTTCATAGAGCAACGAAACGCTCAACAAGAGGATCTTTCAGCTGCTCATGGAATGGGAAATGTTTTACATAGTGGCACCCGCGGCAAGGGCTGCGCAGACCCGGTGGTCCTCCGGCCAGGGACGGGCTGGCACCCGAGCTCTCCCATGCCGGGATGTGACCCTGCTTCCACAGCTGCAGCCAGGACAGGCTCAAATTCAAGTGGGAAATTGTTATGCTCCTCACCTGCCTCCCAGGAAAATCAGTCGTACTAAAGTCTCAGTGGCTAAAACCACTCTGAGACACAGAACAAGGCAAGAGCATCATCTTTTCCAGCAATATCGGGGGGGGGGGAGGGAAAAGTCCACTTTATTTCAATAAACAGTATATTTAAAACCGCTGCATTATCAGAAAAGGGACTTCTGTACGTGGATGATAAAACAGGATGTATCCAAATTTCAGCAACAAAACAGGCATCCCTTTTGAAGGGCTTATCGGCGTGGAGCACGCAGCAGCGGGGCTCGCAGCAGGAGCACACTCCTGGTTAAAACCGCTCCGCTCTGCCTAACCCAGACCCCACAGAGCTACAGCTAGAAAAGCTAGAGCTGAAAGACGTCCTCGCCTACACCATGACGTCTCAACGAGTCCAAGGCACAAAAGAGCCAACACTTTGTTTGAGGAGACTATTTAGAGAGTAATATCCATATCCAGGGCTAAGTCAGCTAAGGATTGAGGGCTGCAGGCATGTGTCGGTGTTGGCTATGGTGGCCACTGAGTTAGCAGATCACCAGTTAGCTGTCCTTAAATATGGCCATGAAGATGTCCACAAACACAAGAAGCAGTTATACACAGTCTGTACACCAAACCTCCTTGTTTTCCTTGAAGGACCCTCATTTTTCTCCCTTCTAGCCCACACAAAAGGTACGCAACAGAAAGGGTTACATGAAGAGACAGTGGAGAGATGCTCGGGGGAACCAAGGGGCACACCAATTAAACCGTGATTGCTGTGAATGCACGGGAGGGAAAATGAGAGATCAGAGCCTCTATAATCATTGTGCACTTAGTCCCCCAATTCTGAGCAGCTAATGACAACTTCCAGCCAAAAATCACGGAGATAACCAGTCATTAAGTAAATGTTATAACCCTAGAGAAGGAAAACGCACTGCATAACCGGAGGCAGCACACAGTTATGGGTCAGCAGCAGAGGAGCATCCCCAGGCACTAGTTAGCTGAAGCAACTCCACGGCACTAGGAGAGGTTTTTTAATCTCCACTAAGGATAAAGCCTAACATTTCCAAACATCAGGATTTTATGAGCCTCTGCCTCACAGCTCCATAATAAAACAGCCTCAACAGGAGATCCCATTAAACTTATCAGGCACCAGTCCAACCAAAGCAGGCTTACAAAGCCATTTACTCACAGCCCTCAATACCAGGCCAGTGAGCTCTGCCTGTGAGCAGGTACCTTTGCTCAGACAAGTCCTGGCAGTTACAAGGAGAGATTTTGGCACTGGGAAGCACCAAAGGGTCATTCCTCCCAAGCAGCTGGCTCTGGTAAATTAATGGCAATGCCACGGCATGCAGAAAGCTTGCGTAATCCCGTAATCCCACCCAGCATCACGCAGCTTGGCACGACGGCAGTGGGCAGCGCTCTCAACACAAGTGGTTGTCTTGAGATGTAGCGTACGTACACAACTGCCTGGAGAAAGTCAAGCCTTCTAACCCCACCAAGCTCCAACCAGGAGAGGAAGCTCATTAATTCAGCACGTGAGATAGGCTTCACAAGGAATGCAGAAGAGACAGAAAAGCCCTTCAGCAATTCGATTCGATACGTAAAATTGTTATCAGGGTAATGTATTTCTGATTACGCAAAATATCACGATGAGGAACGAGTATAAGGACCAACCCCTAAGTTTACATGCTATATACTTGCCCAGATTTTGTTTCCCAAGGCCAAATGCCCGAGCTAGACCACGCTCTGTGAAGCCATCCTTCATGTTAGCAAAGTCAGAAGCTTTGTAGATGTAGATGTGCAGCCATGCACATCTCCCAAGCATCAGGACCTGAGTAACCTCAAGCTCTAAGAAGTCAACTCTATTCCTTCTGAAGACACATCAACTCACCCATTTTGCAATACTTTTTACACTGGTTTCTACAGTGGGAATTGAAGCACTTGTATGATTTGACAAAACGAGGTCCAGACCTTGGGGAAGCTACCCCAGATGGCATGTAGTTCGGAGAAAAATGCAAGGGTTTGAAGAGTACCTGAAGACACAGTTGGTTTTCAGTAATCAACTAGTTGTCTCCATCTGCAAGGCACTTCTAGTCTACAGCTCTGTGAGTCACAGGAAGATGGACTGCACAAGCCGGGAGAGGATTACTAATATAGCTGCAGACAACAGCAAGCAAAGCAGGAAGGCAAAGGCCAAGGCAACAAAATATTGATCGAGTTACTGGGAACTTCCAGAAAAAGAGGTTGGGGACATTACCTTTTTGAGCTTCAAACACTGCCTTCCCATCACACAGACATAGCCCTAAGCCTGCCCATTAATTAAAGCAGTGCAAAATAACTCAACAGGCTGCACAGGTATTTTTTTGAGATATTTTGCTTTGGTTATGAGCCAAGTAGTGAAGCAGAACCACGCTGGACTACTGGATGCTATTCAGCCCTCACGGGGATTGCTTAATCTCGCGTCTTCTCCTCCTAGCTTTGGTACTTTTCCCCTCCTTCGCCCACCCATCCAGAGACGCACAAGACAAGCTATCATCAATGCCATCTACCACTGCACCTCCTGCCTACTCAAGCGATACAAGCTGCTCTACTTGGAAGAGTAATAAGGAACTCGCCGAGGGTTTTGTTTTCATTTTGAAGAAGCAGTTTGTCCTCCCTCACCCCCAAACACCCAGCTCCGTATCTTAAACGAAGATTTTAGTCAAGAAACAACACTCCTATACAGCATAAGGAAAACTGTTGTCAGGGCTAAGTTATTAACAGAAGAAAAATTTCTCCACTCGACAGCTGAGAGAAGCCTGTTTACAAATCTATTTGAACAATTCCTCTTCAGCATCTCACGAGGAGCCGTTCCTCCAGCCCCCGACTGAGAGCCACTTCAGTGCTCTGCCCATCTCCTCTTCCTACACCATAAATCAGCTCTCCCAGGTCTCCAACACTCCTCTCCCTAGCTTCTTGCTGCAGTAAAGCTCCAGTCACCACAGTGCACCTCCTTCCTTTCTAAAATGTTAAGACCTGCCAATAGTTGGCAACAGCAAAATTAAATAAGAACTAATCACCACATTGGGATTTTCAGTCAATAAAGCTGGATTACTTCTTCAACTATTACCTGTTCAATTTAAGACCTAAGTGTGGATTTGTAGCCACCAGCCAGCAAAGGTATAGCCAACACCACTACTGAAGGAAGAAAAGTAAAAAATTCCCCATGCACATACACAGCCCAGTCCCACTTGGTCCTGCTGAGGCCAAGCCCCTGAAGCTACAATACATCGACCTATTCCAGATTTCGTGCTCACAGACTAGCACTTGCACACACAAAATTAGAGTTCTTCTGACCTAGTTTCTCCTTCCTACCATGTCAATAAAAAAAGCAGCCACTCTGTACACCCTCCACAAATATGAAATATGGGAGCTCCAAGCCATTAAGGAACACATACAGACCTGGAAACAAAGATGATGCATTTGTACCACTGCAGACAGTGGGTCCCACAGCTCAAGATGCAGTAGTGATACCAGGAGAGGACAACAATGACTACACGACATATATAAAGCGAACCTTCCCCCAACAGGGCACACTGGAGCAGCCCAGTCTAAGGAAAAGCCACCCACAAGCTACACACACTAATCAAAGCAAGAAGGGTCCAAGCCTCCTCTCCATTCCTTCAAAAGCCTGACCTAAGCATCACTAGCCACAAGGCAACTCCATCTCATCCTGATGTCACTCAAGCAAGAGGCAACGGGTTTTGACTTGAAGCTAATGAAGATCAACATCTGGTCTCCATGAGTCTCACCATGGTAAGAAGATGCTGACTGAGATAATCAATAACCCTTCAGACAATACAATTCTACTTATTCTTCATTTAAAGTTGGACTCCCTCCAAATCAGACAATCCTCTCTCATTTTTAAAGCTCTACAGCACATCCCATAGATCCCCAGGACAGCCTCCATGAATTGTTTGCAGTTGTATGATAAGCCCTCCTTCCAGTTCACAGAAGACTGTTCATCTGGAAGAGTTAGAAGTCAATCAGTCCAGAAGCACCAGCAAAAGCACTACTGCTAAGTGAACCCTGAGGTTTCCAACGCCGTGTTAGATGAATGCAGCCTCAGTACAATCAGCCACTTCAACATATGCCTAATTCAAGCACACAACTTCAACGGGACAATATATAAAAGGCTTGGCTAAGCTCAGTGTCTCTAAAAAGCTACTGTGCCAATTATAAATCATATCTATAGTCCCCAGAAGATCTAAAGTCACTACTAGTATTGTACCACACTTCTTCGGATGCAGCCATCAATTAGAGCACAGCAGCTGGACACTCTCCTCACGGGAAGTCACTTATCTGCAGTTTCAGACCAATAAGATATTATTCCTCAATGTTTAGATCTCACCCCTCTGAGAAATAAAGAGTTTCGCCTCAGCCAGCAAATGTTTGCATCAAGCTGAAATTGCTACCTACTAGTAAACGCTGTCAAAGGTTTATGGGGTCTCAGAGGAGTTGGTTTAATTACTTACCAAAGCAGCTGTTTCGAGAGCTACAGCCTCTTAACATACCACTCCTAGAGCCACACTTTGAAAAGCAAGGTTGCTGCCAAGCTCACACCAAAAGCGGAGAGCCCTCTCCGCATGTAGGCAAAAATTCAGTCTCCAACAGCAGGTCACATTTGTGGTTTGGTCTGTGGATGTCTATAGGGGTGACAGCTCAGAAGCCAGCATGCACCTTTCCAAGTCACTGCAGACTGGACATCCCAGCTTCTGCAGCCCTCGCCGGAGACTGCTGAGGTCAGCCGTCTGGGGTTGCCTTTGTCAAGAAGAGAGAGCCTTGCTCCTTCCTTGTAGTGAGAGTTGGGGCCAGAGGAATGCCTTAAAATGGGAGAACGTCTCACTTCCAGATGCATTTAGGAGCAAAAAAAGCAAAGCAATCTTAAAACCCTTTGCTTTTTAAAAAGTAGGATGGTTTTGCACCTCTATGCCTGTTTTTAAGTTATGGTTGAGGATGTGGGCTGAGCTGACCAGGGAAAAGTTGACAGGGATGAAACGATTGTGTCATTGTGACACCAACAACCTATAGACTACAGCCTTCAACAGCAGGGATCTGTGCAACAACCAACATACAGGCTGGGCATGTATGCATGCACGCCAAGGAGCCTCAGAGAGACTTAAAGCCAAGGGAGAGCTGAGAAGGCACCTGGCCAGAGCTGTGACCATTCATGTTCACCCAGCAGCAGCAGATGAGCATTACAGCCAAAGGTACCGCACTGGGAGGGCTTGGTCTTGTGGAGCTGCTGGGAACCCTTCATGCCATCTCAACAGAGCAGGAGTTACACATTGGTCTTAAGAGAGACAACATAGGTGGAGAGCCTCGCCCATCAGAAATCACTATATCCCCATTTAAAGTGATTGCCATTACTTTTTAATATTTTGTTGAAAACAAGGCAGAGTCCCTCTATGCGTGTCTGGAGAAACATCAACTCCCTACGGGATTCGGTCGAGTTTCTCACACCAGTCCGATTTTCACAGATCATCTAGAGATGGAGTTATCTGCTGGTTTAGTGCTTTTCAAAGAGTTCACCCACTGCCTGTCACTTCACCAGCTCCTTACGGTTGGTTCTGCAAGGGCTGGTTAGCAGGAGAGGATCAGGTAACTCTCCAGTAGCAATAGTTTCAAAAAAGGACAATATGGGGAGCAAGTTACATCGAACTACTGAGCATTCAACTAGTTGCAGAGCTCTGCAAGATGCAGCCAATGGACTGTAAAAAACACACCTATACTCAACAAGCCCCCAAAACTGCGCATTATAAACACATTTTTTCATAGAATTGTCTTCACAAAGCAGCAAAATTATTTTAAAGAATATCAAATACATGTTAATTTGTGTGTTTCGTATCTGGAAAGACCTTTCTCACCCAAGAGTTAAGAAGTTGCAGGGAAGGGGGAGGGAAGGCTTCTCACCTTTTTCCTACATTTCACAGGCTGCCTTGAGTAATGCCAGACTCGGCAGGGAGTCCGAAGGTTTGGTCTTGACAGACACTCACTTAAACAGGGTGGGAAACAAGGTCCCACAGCAAAAAGCAAGCTCCTGCCTGATGCATGCCAAAAAAAACGGCCAGAAAGTCAGAGACAATCCACAGTCGCTGAAATGATTTGCAATAATTTTTTTGCCAGGTCGTAAAGCATTTCTCATAGCAAGACTTCTGTATTTCTTGGTGGCTTCTTACATTGTGAAACACTCCTGTAAGTTCAGGAAGATGCTTTTTATTTCAAATCCCAATGCCCCAAGTTACTAAACTCGGGGTGGGGGCAAGGATTATTCAGTTTAGTTCATTTGGTATATGCATTGCAATGGCACTTCAGCCAAGACAAAGCGGAGGGACCTTTCTCACACAGGCATCCTAGGAAGATGTGCTGGTTTTGCTTTGCAAGTCACCACGATGCCCCATAAATCCAAGCACCACCTTTCGCTTTATGGGATCAGCTGAGCTCCCTGTCAAATTACAGCCCCGTGACACCTCCCTGCCTTGGCAGCTCTGTTAGCTCTGGTCCCCGGAGCCAGCCGTGACATTATCTGGCCTCTCTGCCTAGCAAAACGCTCTTGCTAGAGCTCCAGTTTTATTTATTGGCTTTCACAAGTAGGCTGGAAACATTAACACAACACACACACAGCAGCAAAGCAAGCCCTGTAAGACCACAGGTACCAGCCTGCTGAAGACCAGTACAAAATGGGAAAACAAAGCAGGTGGAGAAGTCCATAATACTTGGATTTTCAACAGGGAACTCCCACCTGGCAGCAGACCAAGCCCTCCTGCAGGCACAAGGTGCTCCAGGAGCCCAGCATCCACCAGCTGCCCATCTCACCCCTGCCCACGGTCCTTCCCCATGCTCAGGCTTCAAGGAAGCTCTTCAGGTCCACCTCCTCCAACCCAAAAAGAGACAACCGCACATCCCCAAGCAGGATTTGGCCCACAGTCATAAGTGGTGAGATTAATCATGTGGGTGTAGGGATGTGAAAAGGGGATGGGAAACATTTGTAACTACTTCTAAATTAATTGCTGTTATTGTTATTTGATTTGCTAAACCCTCCAGGGCTAGATTTTATTTTAGAAAACTATGAACATATCAGATTAATCAACTTAAAATAAATGGGCTCGATTTATTTATTTCTGCTGTATCTACTCCTCTTTAAGCTTGGCAAGTCATTGCATTCTTTCCATCCAAGAAAAAGAACAGGGGTTTTGATTTATTATTATTTTAAAGGAACCTCTACAAAGCTTTGTAAGTTTAAATCACGGCAAAGGTATGCTGTGAAGGAGGGCAAGTGCAAGTTTGCATTTAGGAGCGTATGGTTTCCATACGCCGCAGACACCGGCTCTGCGCTGGGAGCCCACCAGGAGAGTCTCCACAAAATCCAAGCAAATCAGATCTATTTACCAATATTTTAGACATCCAGAGAGTGGAAAGATACCCTACCACACAGCCAAGCCCGATGAGCAAACACAACAGGGGCCATCCCAGTGCGAGACACCCAGTCCCAGCCACACTTCTTGCAGAAAAGTCCTGCCAGCGAGGGAGAAGTTTAATCTTCTCTAGCCAGATTTCACTGTCGGGTCAGCATCCTTCCCCCCCTCCTAATCCCCTGCCCTCAGCTTTAGCAACGCAGTGATGCTTCTGCCAGCAAACTAAAAAGAAAAGCCCTCACATATATTATGCTGAAGAAAATTAATCTTGTGTTCCACAGAATATTAAGTGGATTACATCTACAGCCTCCAAGGAGAAAAATGTTGATTTCCATGTATCTTGTGCTATTATTCACCTCTATGAGTTTTTCTACCAGCATAACGTTAATCATGATAATTTCCCGTTATTCAGTGCAGAGCTCAACTGGCTTAACAGACCAAGCAAGAAGAGCAGGAGTGGGACCTCTCAGTGGCCACAAGGAAGATCAAACCACTGTGGCACTGTTGCTGCACAGGACAATGTTCAAGGTGAAGAACAAAGTCAGCTTCATTTTTTTTTTTTTGGATGACTATGGCGGGATCACCCTTGAACATCAATGTCTCCTTGTAAAGGTAAGAGAATAGCATAGACCCTTTAAAAGAAAATTGCTAACATCACTTGAAACGTGCCATTAAACTAGATACAGCAGACATGGCGAGATGGACATTTCTGACCCCTGGGGAATCACGGCGGAGGGAGAACACCAATAAAAACTTGAGGTGCCAGATCTCACACCCAGCAGGGAGCCCTGACCCCCGGCCGAAGGAGAAGACCACCTCCCGAGGGTGATCCCCACCGTGCACGGGAGCACCAGCTCCCCACCCGCGGGCGCTGCAGCCACCACCAGCACCCTTTCCAAACACCCTCACCAGCACGGGAAGCCCAGCCCTCTGTTCCCCGCATTCCGGGTAACCATTCAAACCGTTGCAAAGTGCCACCAGCTGACTTACTAGAGTTTTACACTTTCTTTGCAGAGGTGTTAATGACTCTAAAAAAGCACAAGACTCAGATAAGCAGCTTTAATACCATTTAAATGCTTACCATTAGAAGAAACTGAGAGAGCCTGCAAGGGCCAGACTCTCAGAGGGTGGCACATCCATGGAAGCTGCTGCTCACGTGAGAGGAGTGTAAATTACTCAGCACGGAGTAAGCAAGATCAAAGCCACTCCGAAAGGATGCAACCCACTACCAGTGATGCAAACTCAGCCCAAGCTTTTCTGAATATTTCACAAGCAGGCTGATGAGTTTAAAAGGCCAAAAGGAGCGTTTTGATGATGCTGCACAAAGTAAGGAAAGGAAAGGAAAAGAAATATCAGGAGATGTGCTTCTTTCTAGACATGATACGCGACCAAGAACTCAGCCCCAGTTTGATGCATGGAGAGACTCACAATTTCCATTTACATCTTGCTGTCTGCGCAGGGAAGAGGAACACAGCTTCTCAGCTGTAATTCCCAGGCTCCATCCCCTTTTTTATAGTTCCTAGAATAATTTGAATTCTACACAACGAACGTCAGAGCTGATAAGAAAAGCCTTATCGGATGAAGTAACTTACAGCTTCCCACGTGGGCAAGACAAAGAGATAATGGCTACGGAAGCAGATAAGGGTGCTCGTAACCAGAAGTCAAATCCATGCAAGAGTTTCAGCAACAACGCACTGTCTCAGAAAGTAAAACAAATAGCACCACAAACTCTGCCCAGCCACCCTACATCCTCAGAGAGCTGTCTGCGGCGCCCAGCATCACCTCACCCCACCTAGCAGACCCGGCTGGCCCGTCACCGTCTCTCCTGGTCAGAGGGGAGGGCGGCCGCAGCAGTTTCATTGTAAGGCAGTGTGGCGCACGCTCAGCTGAGCTCCGGTCCACCTTACAGCCCCAGGCTACAGCGAGGAAGATAAATTACTACGAGACCAAGATGCCCTTGTAATCCTTTCCTCCTCTGAAGACCTGACGTATTGGAAAAGGAATATTTCATTATGCGGGGAAACCAGTTCCGCTATCTGTGCTTCCCCAGACCGCAAGCGCTCTGAAGCCAGGACGGAGTTTTCGGTCGGGGTGACAGCGAGTACCGTGCTACTACAATTCACACTGTAGGAAAATTCAGAATTCTGCAACTGGATCCATCAAGAACCCCCCCATTCAGACATAAAGTTATCCCTGTTAACTTTAGCATCTATCCCGGGGCCCAAACAAACTCCAGCACCGCGTCTCGCTGTTGCCAGAGATCCAGGTTGTTCAGTAATATTGAAACTTGTGGCAGGCTGCCAGCGGCACGGGCGCACCTTGGGTTCCCTTACGCTAAAGCAGAGATGCAGGATGTGATCCTTACCGCTGAGTTCGTCCAAGAACTCTAACCTGTTGGGTATTATCTTCCCATCTGATTTCCTCCCTGAAAATTGACACCTGCAAGTTATTTCCCTTCCCTCATGTCCCAAATCTCACTCTGTTGGCAAGTTTACAAGACAAGCATTTATTCAAAGGAATTTGCTCATCAAGTCTTGCAGACACCAAAACCACATTATCTAATCTTAGGAGAGCATAGCTTAATGCCTACAGCAGGATGAGAGGCCAGAGGGTTTGACTTCTACCCCCGACTCTGCCAGGGCTGCATCGCCTGTAAGTGAATCTAGAGAAGATGCTTGACCCCTCCTCACCTTCATTTCCCCTGCTATGAGACCATCCTAGCATTCCTTTCCTCACAGGGGATCTTAGCTATAAACTCCTCATTAGCATCTGAAGAGAGTTACGCATCTCCGGATGTGTATGTAAAGAGAAGTATGAAAGAGTGGAGAAGCAGCACTGGCCATGGAGCCTGGAGACAGCTCCTCTTCAGCGTATTCTGGCAAACCGAACCGCATTGCACTCCACAGCTGTGCTTAGAGAGAAATTTTAATTCTTTCCCTCTACGAGGGTGGTGGTGGTGGGGGGGAATCAAACAATTTCTTTCTTCTTGAGAAAACTCAAATTCTGGGTCTCCAAGTCAAAGAAATGATGCGAGATTCTTCCAGCAAAGTGTCCAGAGACCCCACCGCCTCTAGCTAGAAACACACCACAAAACAGAATAACCCTTGCTCTGGACGCCGCTGAGTGGAAGAACCAAGCTGGTCAGAAGCTAGAAGTCTACTCTTACTGTCCCACAACAGCTGGATGTGGAGATGGGGTAAATCCAGACCCAGCACAGATGCTCCCACAAAGACCAGCGCCCAGCTCCCGGGGTCTCGTTTACAGCACGGCTCCTGCTCTGCCTTGCCCTGGCGCTGCAGCCTTTGGGGGGGCACTCCAAGCACCGCTGGTGGGGTGCAGAAAGGGCTTCTTCTGGTGTTGACAGAAACTTCTAGTTGGAAAACAACTGAATATCGACAAGCAAGGTAATACTTCAGCTCTTTTGGGGAGGAAGGAAAGTCACCTCATCCTGACCTGTTCCCATCTTTCCCAGTTGCCTCAGCTAACCCCGTAGCTAGATCACATCAACCGCACCAGTGCCAGCAACAACCACTGCACCAGCTGGAACTGCTCCAGTACAGCACCTTTGCTCCTGGATGGGTCCACAAACCTCCTGCTTCCCCCCCCAAGTGGCAAAAGACAGTGCAGTGAAGGACAGAAAGTATATCTACTCTGGCCTAGCTACATGGAACAGAAAGGTCTCAGAGGAGCACCTGGCCCAAGAACTTGAAGAAAAAAAGAAAAATAAAAAAGGCTTGTCTCTTTTTAAAAGAGAAGAGAAAAATGTTCTATTGTTCCATAATTAATGGAAAGCAGAAGAGGTTTTATGGACTCATTGAGAAACAGAGGGCGAGCATTAGAAAGCACACTTCAGTATTTCATGATCACAAGGTGAGCTGCTTGCATAATACTGACAAAGAACATAAATGTGATATCACAAGGCAGTTATGAAACTTGGGTTTTAAATGCTGAATAACAGTAACACAGTAATTAAGTCTCATAAGTGATTTTTTTCCTTCCCCCTCCCCCCCTTAACTGCAAAGTAGATGCTGCAACCTTCAACTGAGGCATGGCTCTCCCTGGCGAGGTGCACGCATGTCGCATGCCCCCTGCTCCCACCACCTCCCAGCACCGGGGATCCATCCCACCCCACAGCCTGGCCACCAGTCACATCGCTTCTTCAGACCTGCCCCAGGGGAGGCTTCAAGATCACACGAAGGGAGAGGCTGTGAACCTGCGAGGAGCACGAGAATGCGGGAATAAACCTGAATAACTGCACTTTGTGAGTTGACTGCTAAAGCCTGAACAAGCTTCTCAGCCTTCCTCCCCGCCGGTTTTTGACACGAGCATGTGCTCTCGTGAACTGCTCCAGTGTGACCAGGACACACGGTCTCCCCTACAAGACACATAATATAGAGCAGCAAAATGTCATGAAAATCAAGGGCAAACGAACACAGAAGACAGTCCCTCCCCCTACCACCACTTCTATTTTTAGGCAGCCAGATTAGCTTGGAGCAGTTTTACTCATTTCTGATAATGAGCAGGGCTCTTGCATCTTCTCTCGAGGACGTTTCCTCTGTGCAGGCACTTTGCTTAACACCAGCAGCATGGAAGAGGTCACGTCAACCAGCGAAAGCAAAACCACGACTTATTGTGAAAAGGTCTTGAGAAAGCAACTCCAGCTTTGAACTTATGCCCCATCTCCCTTGTCAACCACACTGCTTCATTTTCTGAGGGGTATGGTCTGTCCACCAACAAGGCATCCCTCCCTTTGAACCGCACGATAAAGCCTTTGCCTATTCAAAAGTGCAATGCTTTTAGTCCACCCGCTTCTCAAAGGATGTGAGCTGGTACACCTTGGAAGCGCAGGTCTCCTTGTAAAGGACATTTGGGCTTCCCAGGCCTGAACACATCTAAGGCACAATGGAGAGGCAGCCCTGCCATCCTTCAGCCTGTAGTGCTCCACCCCAACACAGCAACTCCATCTCCACTCATGGTGAAGAAACTATGGTCCTCTCAGGGCACCCCCAGGTCTAAGGGCCAGCCTGGAGATTACCCCAAGAGGAGCTGGCACCCAGGATCCAGCTGCTCAGCGAAAACCAACAGCACTGGTTTGCTCTACCAAAGAGCAAAAACCCTCCTTACTGTGGGTCCCCTCTGGTGCTGAAGCTGCCAAGGATGGCAAGAGAAGCATGATGAGAGCTCCCAAGAGCTGCCCCAGCAGCAGGACCACTACGCTAATGGTGGGAACTTGCTAAAGAAGAGGATGATAATTATCAAAGGAGTGAGACAAAAGGAAGATGTGTAGAAGATTTGGGTCCCACTGCGCTGGCAGTTTCTTTTCAGGAAGAGATGTTCCTCCGTCCCTCAGAGAGATCTATTCCTAAAGTACTACACATCAACTTTCTGCAATGCAACCACTTGTACGTTCAAGGTCCTTTAGTTGCTTCAGATTGCCTTAAGAGCAACATCTGGGGGCAAAGCCTTCCTCCTTCAGGTCCACCCCTTCTCATCTCCTCAAGCCTCAACCTTCCTCCACAGCCCTTCACCACCACCCTCCTATCTCCTTGAGGACCACACTGGTGCTGCATAAGGCAGCAGGATCTGGTAGGCCGGTCTGGACTGCAAACAGGCAGGGTCCAGAGGGCAAGATACACCTTGAAGCAGGTGGCAGAGGTGAGGGACGGTGGAGGTAGACAGCTTCTCACCCGGACAACGAAAGCATGGCAGAAGCGGCCCGGGGATCTCCGGCTGTTGTGGTGCATCACTCGGGGAAGAAAGAAGGCAAGGCCTCACATATTTATCACCATTTTTTCTTCCGAATTTTCAATAAACTACTCGGAGTCTTTTGTTTGCCCTTTGGATTATGATCTTTTAGGAAGGTCTTTTTTCCATGCTTCTCTACAATTATGAGATCTAGGAAAAAAATACTCCCCTCTCAAGTTAACTTCTGGTGTCAGGACTTCATGACCGCAGACAAAATCATCAGGCTTTTGACAAGTTAGAAACCCTTTCCCAGGAGCAAGGTGCCCCTCTACCGTACCTCCCTCTTGCCCGTCTGCTATGTGAAAGGGCAGAGAAGAGCATGCCTGGGGCACCAACCCTCAGGCTGAGCCCAGGAGCTAATCCATCTATTGCTTCTTGGTGAGCTCCTGCCCCTGGTCACAAGCACCGTCGCATCAGGCTTTCGCTTTCTTCTGCGGATTGCAAAACCTCATTTATTGAGGAAAAACACTAGTTCAATACGAGGAAGCACTTAAGACAGCTAGTAGATGATTAACAAGTGAGTGCTCAACTCAATTGCTGCAGGAGCACCACAGCCATAAAAAACTTCTCATCCTGCACCCATTTGTCAGACGTCGGAGGCGAGGAGTTCACGGAGAGATTGTGCCTGGCAAAGTGCTCGCTGCAGGGGATGACACGCCACAGGCCCTCTTCTCCCCCCCTCTCCCAGCCCTCAGGTCTCCAGCCCAGGGCTCCCCAGGCACCCCTGGGACCTTCCCATGGAGGATCTTGTTCCTACCTCCCTGCTCTCCCATCAGCCAGGCTGCCCCTAAGACCTCCCTCCCGGTGCTAAGCCCTTGCCAGGCAACCTTTGCAAAGGTGGCCACGGCTTTCCACGCTCACTGCACAACTCAGCACCCACCCACCTCCTCCCACCAGCGGAGCCATCCGGCAGGAAGAAGAGCTATCAGGGTCCCCACCCTCGGGCAACATCACGTCAATGCAGAAGGCTGGGGAGGAGAGGTACAAAGTGTGTCGTGTAGCTCTTTTAAACTGAGGCCAGAGAAGCAGCATTTCTGCTCAGGGCCTTTGCCTTTTCATGCTAGAGTCCCCCAGAGCCAAGTAAAGGTGCTTCAGCGCCCTTAAGTATCAGCTATTTTTAGACAACAATATCCCAAACACCCTTCTTCATCCTGGCTTTTACATTGCACAATGAAGAAGTTACTGGGATTTGGCACTTTCTCCTTAACGGGCCATCATTAACAAGTGACTCATATTATATTGCAGCATGAGTCATCTTGGCAGAGGTCACCATCATAAGCGACAACTAGTCTTCAATTATTTCCTTCAAGTTGAATTAAAGGTATATTGTTATGCTAATTTTACATCTGCTCCATCCTATCTTTCCATCCACTGTCTCCAGAGCAACCTGGGGGTTCACTTCATGGCCCAATCTGCCTCTGGAAGAGCTTTTCCACCATGGTGTGGTTACAGGTTGTCACGAAACCTGGGCATGCCAACGGGAAGTCTTCTGGATCGGTTTTCAGCTATGGCATCTAATATCTAAAGCAGCTCTCCATCCCTCCTCCCAGTGCTGCTCCACAGGGACAACAAGCTGCTGTCCCTGCCACCTTCCTGCTCTGTTCATACTTTACCATGACACTTTTCCAAGGATCTGGGGCTTGCCCAGTGCTCAAACACAACCACCTTCAGGCTGCCACAGCACATCATTGACCCCAAGAGCAGGGGCAAAGCCCAACAAACTTTGAACTATGCCCAGCTACACATGAATAGTGAAGAAACTATCACAAGCCGTCAGCAGGGCAGGTAGAAAAGGAGGCATTTTCAGCCATTTTCCATTTTCTAGCCAAGCAGCCCCACATTTCAACGTGACTCCAGCCTCTCCCCTCCATCCCTGCTCCCTTCACTCACCCCCCACGCAACGTACCCATCACAGCTCCCCAACCAGCGAACCAGGAGAAGACAGCATCCCTGCCAGGGCAGGGCACAGCCACTGTAGGACACTTGGCTCAGGGAACGCGGTTTTGCCCATTAGAAAACACGGCCATTACCAGCCCAGTCACCAGTGGAGCACTGGTGTTTGTATTTATAGCAGCCAAACACAGTCACGCTGGCTGCGAGGACCACTTTGGAGAGCAGTTGTAAACCGCTCTTACTACTGGAATCCCATTTAGCCATTACAGCCTCTTCAGCCATACTAACACGCCGATCCCCACAGCACAGCAATAGGAAGAGCAGAGTCATCACACTATTTACTGAAGCTAATCAATACGTAAAGGCTGAAGATTTATTGCAGTGAAGACAGCCTGTCTGCATAGCTAGAAAATGCACTTAAAGCCCTTTTAATTTTGTTGCCTTGGCCTCTGGTTTTGCTCCAGGAACACAGTTTCCTTGCACACCCATCTTTCTTTCCTCCCAAAACGGTGGCATCTGCAAACACACAAGAGAAGCCCCCCACGAACACCTACCATGAGTATTCAGTGGGAGGATACGACACAAAACCCACAAGTTTAAGGGCAGCGCCCCTTCCTTTCCAGCCAGGTGTCATGTGCGAGAACAGGTCTACGGCTAATTCAGCATCTCCCATGTAAGTGAGTAGCTTGGAAAATTTTGGCCTGTGTTTTGAAGAAGGTCTATGTGCCAGGTACAGGGACACAGGCTGTGCCATTCACAGGGACACTAGCCCACCGTGCTGTCCTACTCCACTCAAGAGGGAACAGTTAGATCCATGCTAATTTTAATATTTTTTTTAATATATATATATTTTATATTTTATATAAATGAACTTTGTAAGTGCCCCCAGAAAGCATACAGCATTCCTGACTTGCTGTGTTTTGGGGGTGACCACCTGCAAAGCTGAGATACCATCTGGGTATCATGACCAGTGAGCCACAACTGGAGAGATCCTACGAACTGCACCATCAAAGCTCGTTCTCTGGTTTCATCTCGGTTCACGCTTTGGGGAGCAGAGGCACAGCAGGCAATAACCAGCAGGCTTAGCGCTGGCTGGAGCACCAACATTAGAAGGACCACCAGCCACTGGGTAAATGCAGTTGTTTTGGTCACTGTATCAGCTATACGGCCCAGACGGTTAACACATCTAAGAAAGACGGCACTGAGGTAGGGAGGAGATCTGTACCTTCGCTTTTGCCAGTTTATCTCAAAATCACACCAAGCTTTTATGCTTGTGCACGAAAGAGAAAGGAAGAGGCAAATATATTCTGATTTACAGAGAGATTTCTATTGTTGCCTGGACATCAAACAGCACCCAATTAGTCCTGCAAGGATCTGACCCACAAATTATGAAAATAAATGCCTCCGAGGCTTTGATCTCTTGTATTTCTGTAGCATGCTACAGCAGCTATTAGACACATTTTATTAGATTCAAGCTGTGCGATCTCTTCCTCGGCAAAGGCTCTACCGCCTCCAATGCATCCTTAAGTCTCCATCCAGCAGATTAAGGGCATGGTCCCAAACAGTCACTTCTGTCATGCACTAAACACATGACTCAGCTGGCAGTAGGCTTTTTCCTGCTGAGTTTCAAAATTAGGAGCAAAGAAAATTTTTAAAAGGCGGGGGGAAGTGTCAGCCACCTAAATTAAATTTTTGATTCTTTGTTAGTTTATAAAGCAATATACATCCTAGGCAATATCCCTGGCTTCTAAAAAGTGTTGCTTTCAGAACAATTTTTTTCGTTTTGCAGAAATGCTATTGCTGGAGGAAGCAAGCAAAAACTGTAACAAAAGGTTTCATGTACTCTGAAGCTGGAAACCACACGTGCACTCACATGAACAGAAACACGTCCACCCACCCTCGCTGCAGCGACAGCGCTTAAAACCAAGAGGATGTTAAACTCAGATTGCTAAGGCTTTACTCAGATGAGCAACTCGCTGTTCACAGCCCGCTGCATAAACGGAGCAGCTACTGCACTTGCCAGAGGCCACGGATGTTTTCAGCCTGAGCGCGTACGTAGGAAGGATGGGACCATGTCAGCCGCTCAGGTCTCACTTACTGGCAAGAGGGTGGTGTTTGCACGAAGCCATTAATATCTAATAGGGTTTCCGTAGCAGAGGAGAGTTGGTTATCTGCAGCAGAGCAAAGTGCATGCCTTCTGCTGCGCTCGGGGTAACTGGGCAGCCGAGCACAGGGCAGCGCACACTGTTTGCTCACCTAGTATGGAAGGAGGAAATGTCGGTCCTCAGCTACGCAAGACGCATCTGGATACTCCAGTGCTGCCCGCCTGATTACAGTCATCCATCATTTTCTACCAACACACAACCTTGAACTTCTGGCAAGCACTGCAGAAAATTAACATGGAAAAGCAACATTCTCGATCAAAGGGGAGGAAGGTTTTCTGATTTGCCGTTACAAAATAAAATCAGGCATGCAGAGAGATATAACCGAGTTCCGACTAAACTTATCAGTGTTTTCCAACCTTGGTGGCTTTTCCTCTCTTTTCACTAATGAGCCATTGCAGGAGCACCCCAGGGCTGGGGCTCTACGTGCTGAGCATCCTCGTCCCTCTGCGGGAAGGGGATGCTCGGCCCCTCGCAGGGCTCGTCTTGAAACCACCGTGGAGGGGGAACGCGGAGAGAGGGGGAGTCTCTGTTTCCCAAGGACCATGTTCCTTAGACAATCCTCCTTTAGAAATCATAAGCGATTTACACAGAGAACATCAAATCTCGCTTACATAAATTGTTTTTCTGAGCCCAGAGCAGACAGCCCATTGGTTTCAATGTGCAGCCACGGTTCAAAGTGACAAAAGGGGACAGGAGGAGGGGACGGTGAGGGGAAGGAAATCAAAGCTACTGGCTTTATAAGTGGGAAATACAACCTCTCATTTAATGGAGCCATCAATGACTTAGGCTCGTGGTTTTTGACCCGCAGCCTGCTTTAATGGCTGCGTGAAAGGTAACAAAGAAGATGCCTGAGCTTCAACAAATGGAAACCTCATATGATGGAGGCTCTACGCTTCCCGTGGGCAAGCAGGGCACCTGCAGAGCAGCCGGGGCCGAAACCACTGCTGGCGGGGAGGAAGAGTCAGCCAAAGCCCCCGGAGAAGGAGCGGTGCCAACTCCTAGCACAGCTCTGCCGTGGGTCTGCGCTTCGCCCCGCAACGCTCCTGGTCTCTTCTGCAGCTGGCAGCAAGAGGGGAAACGGCATGTGTCTTCCCCGGGTACCGCTGGGCCTTCAGGAGGTAGGTCCTGAACCCTCAACACCACCCTCCCCACCCCAAGACCCAACAGCTTTTACCGATGCTGCTCCTCCACACCGTGCACCCTTTTGCCTGTTGGTAGCTTTTTACCGGGGGAAGCACGGGAAATCTAACAGGATTCTCCCCATTTATATTTGAAGCATGAGGAAATGAGACAGGGATCAATACTCCGTCCTTGGTCTGCAGGTCGGAGGCAGAGGACTCACGCTGATGTCTGTAATTACCCTCGCAAAGTGACTGGGGGTGCATTAGGAGTCAGGCAAGGGTTTGCAGAGAGCAGCTTGGAGCCCGAGCCCAGGAGGCGATAGCAGCTTTGGTGTGACCTGGCCCCACGTGAATGATGGCTTCAAGGACACCTCTTCCTTAGCCGGGTGATTCATTCCTGGAGATTTACATACAGATCAAATGGAAACCGCTTCCCCCCTCACCCCATACAAACTGTACCACTACACCTACTAGAGCCTGGCAGAGAAAAACTACCTTCACGTAGCAAGGATAGAAGCCTCCTCTAACTACTCCTTCTTGCATGGATTAAAAATCAGACACTTTATTTTCATACGCACACCAATCAAATGCTCTTTGTTGCTTCAAACCTCGATTCAACAAAATGCTTGTGCTCCAACTTCAACCTGCTCAAGCACATGTTTTGCTACAAATTCACTCCAAACTATTAATTTTTATGGCTGACCAGCACAGGAACACTAGTGAGAACCGAGAGATTCTCCATGCCTTTAAAACCATACACACGCCTTTACAGCCACAACACTTTTGTGTTGTGGAAGATCTCCAAAGACGAGGAAGAGTAACCACAGCACCAGTGCTGAAGGACACATGGAGAACTGCAGAAGAGCAGCATCTGGGCTGCACAACTCCAAAAGTGGCGGGGGGGGGGAAGAAAGAAAAAATCAACCATGCAGAAGACAGTCTTGTTTCTGTCGTAACTTTTCATGAGCACACACACACACAAGAATATGCATACATGTGTAGAAGATAAATGTTTGCACCACTACCAGCAGTCCTGGCTCAAGGAATGGAAGCAAGATGCAGAAAAAAGGCTTAGAGTTGGACATTGCCATCACTTTGGTATGATTCAGAGACCAGTATTATGCTGCCAAGGTTTTATGGTTAAAAAAAACGCTCAAAAATATATGAAGTACATGGACACAGTCATGGTCCGTAGCTTACACATGCACTGAATCACACTGGAAGACGACAGATGAAGTCCCTGATGGAAGACCCCCATGAGTGTCCACCCTCAGGAATTGTGGCGCTATATATATATTTGTTGAAGATATGTCCCAAATTTTGCATGGTAGCATATTATGTAAAACATAGCACAAATAAATAAGCTTTTCATGTCTTTTTTTAATCTCCAGAAGTCATCTCTAGTCAAATTTGTTCCTCTTTCTATTTAGGAAGAAGATGACCTTTGCAAAAGCTGCCCAAATTCTGTCGAGCTACAGAGTTTTTTAAAAGGTGCTGGAAGAAGAAACCTAACATAATGCTGCCAGGATAATGCTCCCGAATGGTGGCTTGCAGTGCTTATCCCCCATTAGAACTTCTCCTAAATCTTTAATGATGCTGAAATATGCCATAAACTGATGAAGTTCTGGAAACAGGACAATGCCAGTATGTTTGTTTGGTTTTTGTTGTTGAGGTTTTGGTTTGGTTCCCCCCCCTCCCAATATGAGAGCTTTTATCTTCATTGACAATGATCAACTAATGCAAACAAATGGCCACTGAAACTTCACTTCTATACAAAGCAAAGCTAAAAGAAGAGTAGTGACATTTTTGGGTTTCATCCAACTCTTCCCAGCAACAGCTAATACCCACCGGCTCCTTAATTCTGTGCTGTCTCCTCTCCAAGCCCGAGCATTAAAGGCCAGGCGTTTCCAAAACAACTAACGATTTTAGGATCCAGTTTCCAGAGAGTGCACGGTCAGCACTTTGCTCAAGTAAATAAAAAAAGCTTGGGTTTTGCTAATGAGTTCAAAACAAAAGCAACATCCAGGTACATGAAGAAAACACTTATTCCTTCCCCAAAAAGGCTCTTTTTAAATTCCCAGGCTTGCAGGAAACCCTTAGCTAAGCCGAACAACCCAGGTGAGCCTTGCAAGCCCTCAGCCTTCAGCTGGGACCCAAGTCCGGCGCCAGCCCCTCGCCCAGCAGACAAGGAGCAGCTGTGAGCGGGGGGGGGTTTGCTTGCCCCAAGCCGGTCCCACCCCGGGGCTTATCAGCTCCTTGAGAAAGGTTTTCCTCCCAGAGAGCTTTTACCACCTCCCACACACCTTGCAAAGCGTCCCAAATGCATCCAGCTGTGGCAGCTACTGCAAAAGAGCCCACGGCCATCGCCAGCACATGAGCCAGAGGCTCGTCCCTGCAGACGGATGCAGCAGAGGAAAAGCTATTGACCTGAATATTTTAGAAGCATCAAGGCCACTGCCTTCAGCAAGAGATGACAGCTCTTGCATTCACTGAGACAAAAAAAAGGGTGGAGAAAAAAACCCAAAACCCAGCCCCATTTTTCTGCTCGCTCTCCTGTTGGGATCAGCTGTGCATTTACAACCAGAGAGCATGGCCCACTGCACCCCTCCTCGTGCTCATTCTCATTTTATTGCAAAAATCTGCTTCTCAACCACGCCTGTCAACAGCCTGTGCAAATCCCCATGTTAATCATTATTCTGCTAATAGCACTGCCAGGTCATTCGGCTATTAAACATGCCGAATGGACTAGCAAAAATATCTCCTTGCCCGTACAAAAGAACATTATAATGTAGTTTATCTTATCCCCTTGTCAGTATAATATGCAGCACTACCTGTTCAATGGCCTCATCATTTTAAATTACAGTTTTCTGCAACATTAACAATACTCATTACCACCAGAAGATCTCTATTTTAAAGAATCCTTCTGATGTTGAAGGCTTCACCCTGCCCTCTGCACCGACACGGGGACACTTGGGTACCATGGCAATAAGCACGGTGCACAATGATGGATAGAAACATGTCGCAAAGAAGGCAGGAGCGAGCCCGAAGTGTGCTTACTCAATGCACCAGGCCGTGCATTTTAATCAGAATTCAGTGCTTTGTTCCTGGCCCAGCCACCAGCGCGTCAAGCAGATGCACTGCTGCGGTGGAGCTCGACTGCGTGGCCAAGATAAACTCTAGCGTGGCAAAACCAGAAGTGCCTGCTACCTCCTATGTTACCTTTCAGCCCAGCTCTACAAATCCTACCCCGTAAGCTAGCGGGCAGAGGCAAGCTGAAATGAATGACGGTGTGCGGGGTTCTGCTTGTGCCAAGCCCTGCTCAGCCGTCAACAGCAGGCTCTCGTCCTGCAAATCCACCATCCTCCCTTGTGACAGAAGTAGGGAAGCCAAAGCGAAGGACGGGGCGAACCAGCAGTCAAAGGTCCACCTTTTATATATGCATTCGCTTGCTGTTCGTAAAACCCGGCCTCCTGGAACATTTCGGTGACTCAAACTTGGGAGATAAGCGGCCCAAGCGTTTCCTTTCGCCGCTGCTGGGAACAAATCATCCCCTCCGCCAGATTTTGAGTCACTACCTGCTCCCAGCGTTTCACACAGCCATCCCTCACCCCTTCAAACACGTAGGCACAAGAGCAACGTCTCCTCCATCCAGACTCATCTACAAACCCGCAGCAATGTGACACTTCTTTTCTAATAAATGAAATTTTGCAAGGCTTGGGGAATTACTCCTCCCTGCCACGTTTTGTGCTCAGGCAGCAAATTTACTATTGATTTCTGATTCAGACCCTGTGGAATGATTCACGCTTCTTGCCCTACCTGCTGAATTTATGACCTTTAACAATTATTCTAAGTGCTAAAAGAGCTTAGTTTAGAAGAAGATCTATTCCTTGGCAAATTAAGCTCCTATTCTTGCCTCACTTACAGACCAACACATCTCTCATCACCTACAGGACAGCGCCATAGCAGGTCTCTCCCCTTGAGAAGGGGAGGCAGGCAGCAGGGAAGCGGGCAGCCCCGCTCCAGTCCCCAGGGTCCTGCCGGAGCAGCCACCACTGGGGAGGGGGACATGGCTGGGCAGGGGGACATGGCTTTGCACTCCCACCCCGCCATCCGCCAGGGTTTCAGGTCCCCTTGTCTCCGGTTACCCTGAAACGCCAGCACTGCTCTGCTCACAGACCAGGCACTGCCGGTGGGTCTCAGGGGGAGGGAGAGAATATACGTTTCCTCCTAAAGCGAAAACAAAACCCTGACTGTAATGGTGTGCATTGCTATTAAAAAGCCACAAACACAGAAAAAAAAAAAACTAAGTATGTGTGGATACAGTTTTAAAAAGAAATGGTGCCCTAGTTCAAATAAACTTCCTAACACAGGTGTTAAGAAAAAAAAAAAAAAAATCTGATTTTCAGGGGGTGGGGGAGAAGGAGAGGGCCCCCTCCCCCTCCTAATGATACTGCTTTCCTGGATTAGCTCCACCAGCTTCAGCAACGTCTCTCCCAAGGCACCTTCCACCTAAGAGGGGAAACAAGAGCTCCAGATCTGTTTTTAAGCTGGATGGTCCCCCCGCTCCAATCTCGTCTACACTGTGTATTGCTGAGCAATCATTTACACTATTAATCAACCAGAAACTCACCAGGAAGAAAGTAGGGCAAGTGAATAAAGATAGACGGCTTTTTTTTTTTTGCACTGAAGCACATAATATTTCTAAAAATACACTTGTGCAAATCTTCAGCAGATTCTGCTTAATTTTATTTATTTATCTATGCCAGCAGGTTGAGAGAAGC